>NC_064536.1:5738510-6398339 GCF_023856365.1 Brienomyrus brachyistius | reverse complement strand
CCACGATTGCCCCGTTCCTGCTTTCGTACGCGGCGTTAAACGCATCACACAGACATTCAGCGGGACCGTTGTGGCAATATGTGAAGAGCTTTAAGTTGTTTGTTCTACCGAGGTCCATGTGGTTGGCAAGCAATATCTGATAAAGGGGCCTGTTCCCCCGCCCTCCCCCCCCCCCCACTCGCTTATCAGCTAATCAGGTGACAGATGCTGGGTTCAGCAAGAGGACCTTTCCTAGTAAAAGAAATCGCAAATAGTTCGGCAGTGTTCCTGGGGAATGAGGCTTGAAGCACTGCATGGATAGAGACCTCAAAAGATGAAAAGGTCTCCCTTTCCTCTCATATCTCATATCTCGGTTGGCTGCGTTGCCCTCTTATCCTGCACTAAAATTAAATTCTCTCCTGTGTCACTCATATATGCAACGGCAACTTGCAGACATGAACGACGGTCTGTCTGCCTGTAATATGCCTGAAACATACCCGACAAGAGGGAGCCGCCCGTGATCGAAGCTCAAGAAAGAGAGCTCTGCATCAAAGCCCAAGTGATAAATGTCGCGGACGACCCCCCTACAGCCACCAAGGAAATCAGGTTACATAACACACCACAATACAACCAGAAAGCACCTTAGAGTATTTATTGGAATTCCAGGGTGGGGGCGCAGGTGAAGGGGCTGTACTCCGCCCCCAGCAATATTACGGCAGCCTACTTGAAAAGCTGGCCCCACAGCCTGCTGGGATGGTGTAAAGCTTGCCGACTCGCAGCGGGGGTGGTATGTCGGGTGGGGGGGGGGAGAGCAGACTGCGACATCGGGAGGGGTTACCCAACACCAACTGCTTAAAACCCCATCCAATTAAATCCTTTATCGGATTCCGTTGGGATTAAATAGGCAGGTAGCCTCCCTCAGCGGGATCCAAAGGGACCAGTGGGACCTGTTGCTGCTGAAACCCCCCCACCCCACACACACACACACACACACACACACACACACACACACACACACACACACACACGTTTCTGCCGTACCACGGCTCCCTGCATGCGCGTCTGTTTACCCGGCTGCTGAATGATTCATAAACAAACCGCCTAGATGAATCCGCGAGTGTCACAGAAAACCTGCCTCTACAGACTGTTTGTTTTTGCAGCCATTCCTTAAACTACGGAGTCTCTCGCGCTCAAGGCCGGCTGCGGGTGAAAGCACTCCGAAAGTGTGAGATTATCCCCCCCCCCCAAGAGGGCACAAACAGTGACCCTCCTGCCCTCTCCCAGCTGCGCCAAACCCATTTCCCGGGTCCATAAATGGATCTGCCGTGGGCGGGCGAGGGTTACATTCTTTCAGCCTCACGACCAGACGGCACCAGGGTGCAGAGGCGACCGGCAGCACCGCGCCTGGGCTTGGCGGAGCCCCCGTACGGCAGATCAGGAGCTCCCTGTCGCCCAGTTCCCTTTAAAACTGCCCATTCCCAGAACCCCCCCCCCCCACCTTTGTTTACACACAGCTGACACATGAACTCAAACAGGCGCACTGCGTGTGTTGCTGCAACCCCCCCAGCCATCCTGCTGTGAATCTGGCAGACCAGTCAACACCAACCCCCACCCCCCAGTAAGACCGTGCCAGGGTTCCGCTGTCACCTGCGTGGCACGACACAACCTAGACCGACCCACACCTTCGGACACACACCGTGACCTCGGTCGGTCAACCGCTGACGGCGACATCACTCGTCGCCGGTGGTTTATTAGCTTACAGAGAGATCAAGTGCTGCAATCTGATAAGGAGGGCTTTGCCCGGGGGGGGGTGCAGATAAAGTGTAATTATAATCCGATGCTGGGCTACTCAGATGAAGACAGGCTTCAACTCCACTAAGTAGCTAAGGTCTGAGAAAAAAAAAAAGCTCGGAAATTCATACAGGGCAGGGCAGCTGTAAAGAGCCAAACCACGTGTCTGGGTGCTGGAACCCGAACGGAATCACTGTGCCGATGCTCGGACTTTGCCGTATACCACGGTAAGGAATCATGATGAGACGGCGCACAGAGTTGGATTCTCAGGGTGCAGAAATGGGGAAAATGGAAATTCGGAGCAGGCTGGGGGAGAGCACTGTTAATGTGTCCCGCTCAATAACCATCTCTGTCACAATCCCCCCCACCAGACCGGAAAATTCACTTTTGGCTAAACTTCCCTGAAAATATAACCAAGGCTGCGTTTACGAGAGGATTCCCTGATTATTCTGAGGGCTGGAAAACTGAGGAAAACATGAAAGGACGTCTGAGAAGGTCCCTCCTCCCAGCACTTTCTGTCCATCCTACAGGTACCTCGGAGGCTGTCAGTGTCCCAAATGAACCGTCACGCATCCTGGCGCATTTCGAAGGCCCTGCTCCTGTTGCCAGGCTGCTTACGCAATGCTCCAAGGTGACTGGCACGCAGGTGAACACTCTGTCCTTTTCGGAAGTGCAAAGAAAAGCCAAAGAAAGTGTAAAAGGATCCTTGAGCTCAGGCAAAAGAGCAGCTTTTAACCATCATGACACCTACTGGTCCACCTGCGTTACTACACCTACTATTAATTTCAAAGTGCAGTGTAGCCAGCGCTTTCCTGCTTTCTTTCACCCCTGAAATCCCTGCACATTACAGGACAGAGCTTAATGCCCCCCCCCCACACACACACACACACACACACACACACACACACACACACACACACACACACACACACACACACACACATAGCTCTCACCTCGGACCAGACTCGCAGTACCCTGGCCAGAGACCCCACTGGGACCGGACCGCTCCCATCTCAAGCCAATCAGGAAAACTACACCCAGCTATGTGCCAATGGTGTATGAGCCCCACAGCGCCGCAAACATTCCAGAAAGCGACAGTTCTCACAAAACAAAGGAGCAGAGGGTGGGGTAAGCCTACAGAAACACAGGAAGGTCCCCTGTGCCATCGCATGTGTGTGTGTCCAGATCTGAAGGTGTTTCCCAGAAGAAGTTGCTAAGAATCCCCAGCTTTTATCATACTGTCCAACACACTCTCTCTACCACAGGCGGAAAGTCCGGATCCAGAAAACACAAATCCAGACCAAGATTTTGTTTCAACCAACCAGTTGAGTCTAAATAGACATAGATACAGGGTACTTAACTGCTTGGCTGAAACAAAATCTTGGTCTGGATTTTTACTTTCTGGACCCAAACTAAAATTAGCTTTTGTCTTGTGTGTGTGTGTGTGTGTGTGTGTGTCTGTGTGTGTGTGGTCCAGGTATACCTTACCTTGTGGGGACCAATGTGATGAATACCCTTTTTTCCTTATGGGGACCAGTTTACTGGTTCTCACAAGGGAAGACTATTTTATAAAAATCCGTAACTGCAATGAAAAAACTAAAGGTGCAAAAAGTCTTGTATTTTGTTGGGTAGAGATTAAGGTTGTCATAGTTACCATTAGCATTTTTCCCATGTAAATGAATGAGCGGGTCCCCAAAAACATGATTACTCGACTGTGTGTGTGTGTGTGTGTGCGCTCCAGCGCAAGAGCACAGAACACACAAGGAAAACAGAAGGACATTGGTTCAGGTCCTATTTAGTGGGGTCCAGCACTGGCTGGATGACCCTTGTCACTGGTGGACAGCGACACACCCCGCGAGTGAGCAGGCATTCGTAGGGCTGGCCGGCCACAGCCGATCAAAGGGATTCTATTGACATATTCACAGAGGGTCCACAGTGCCATCTAACATAAATACTATCCACTGCCTACTGCAGTGAGGTGAGCCATTAGTACATTAATATCACATGTGGACAATCTGCCCCAGCCTATCACTAATTTGGCAATCCAGGCTAGGCAGCAAAAGAAAAAGAAAAATGTGATTTAAATCAATTTCACAAAGTGTATCACCTAAGAAAAAAAAAAAGGATTGTTGGATCATTCTGCAGCAAACTGAGGAACAGTCCCAGGAGGAAAGATCTGAGTTGGTGGCTAGTAGAGGGACCAAAACGAAACTGAACAGAGTTTGGGAGACTCACAGGGACACAACAACATTGCAGTAAAGCTGGTAGATAAATTACAGAGAACTGACTGACATCCCGGGGGGGGGATTCCCGAAAGCGACCAGGTTTAAAACATCCTAAACCTAGAGCTTAACTTCGGCATGCAGCACAGGAGTCCACAGGGCTACAGATAAACATGAAGCAATACTCAAGATGGGCCCTACACTGAGTGACTACACCTGTTCAAAATATTACATGGCGTTTAATCAATCTGCCGTCCAATCGCACACACACCAGCCTGACCAATAAAGCTCATCCGCAGGGAACCAAGTGGCAGTCTGATAGCCTGTGTCCTAATAAAGTGTCCCAGTAAACATATCCCATGCGGTGAATGACGCCCCACCCACATCTAAATGTGCCCATCTGCTCATGAACTCTGCAGTCGTTCCCCCACACCAGCCACCTTCCTCAATCTTAATGCTACGGGCGTTCGGTAATCTCCCATTCCATCTGTGTCCCAAAATTCCCCTCAAGTCCATAACAGAACTCTGCACAGGCATAAGCAGACGATAGCAGATTCTTAATACCCTCGATTCCATCAGATCTGAATGCACTTCAGTTCCCCATCCCGCTGCCCACCCTCACGTCTCCCGCCAGATTACCGTACCCGCGTCTATATCAGCAGCGGCAAAGAGGCCGCAGATCCTAAGCAGATATAGCTGCGCGTGTTCAAAGGGGCTTCAGGAGAGGCTGGAGTAATTATGGTTAATAAATGGAGCCGTAAAAGTGGGCAGACGCATACTTCACCTGGCTCAAATGTGAGGGACTAGGCACTGGCTCTGAGATAAGGACTAACCCTCATTTGATAAAGCGAGGAGAGCATTCGGGACACAGGTGCAGATTCGGAATTGGCTCTGAGCTCATTTCCTTATCGAGTCCCACCGACGTTCCCCACAGAACCCAATCTTGCCATTCCTCCTGAGCTCCTGAAAAAGATTTTTATGGGCATGAGTAAAACTGTACCCCTTTAAAGCTGCATTCGCCTACACTGAGTTTTCCCTAGAAATTACATTAAACACTGAAGATGATTAATGATTCCTCATTGTCAACTTTTCTCAGACTGAACAAAAGAGATCCTTTGAACGCCCCTCTTCCGCCTACCCCTCCCCCCCCCCCCCCGTCCCCCCCGTCCCCCTACACAGGGTCTCCAGGACACACACGCACAAAACCGGTTTAGTTCTCCTTTCATCTTAGACAAAAACACCATGTGGAGTCAGGATTAATATCAAACTGCAACACCTGGATCCCGCAGACACACCACATCAATGAAGCCGAGGACAGAGGAAGTTCCACCCCATACCCAGCTCCGCCCAATCAGGATCTTCCTCAGGCTTGGAGGCCAGAGCCTCAGGACCACAGTCCTCTGAGCCAAGCAAGGCCACCACTTGGAACCAGAATATCAGCACCAGGACGCCAAGCAGCCGGATCTCAGGAACCCCACGTCAACCTGATGGAAACAAACAGGACAGACGCGACACGCCTCAGATAAACAGGCGTGCGATACGCGGAGGCGTGTGCAGATACAACTCAGCCGCCGTCTCAGACAGCAGCTGCAAGCTCCTAAGCACCAGCCTTAAATTGGGGCCGAATTTTCTAGCTAAGATGAGAGGTGGCGTCTCAAAAAACGAAAATAAAAACAGGAACCTTTCAAATGCAAAGCAGCACCGGGGGCGACGGCGAACTGGCAGGGAGGAGAAACCCATGCAGATGCCTAGAGAGGGACCCCGCAGCCGTGCTCCGGCGTCTTTCAAAGAGGTACGAACACGACTCTGCGTTCAGCGGTGACCCTCATGCTTCATGTGGATTCAGAGTTTTAAACTTTAATGAATCTCATCTCACAGCAGCTTGGGAGAACCGTATTAGGAAGGAGCTGCGTGAAAATTTAATGAAAGACAAGCGGGGTTAGGGTTAGGGTTAGGGTTAGGTCATGGGCCTAAATCCCAGAAATCAAGGGAAGAGGGCAGGAAACATGCCGGATGGGACGTCACTGTAAGGCACCTATATACAGTCGCATAAAGGCAATTTGGACTCTGATTCACCAGCCCCATGTAGGAAGAATGTGGTGTACCAGGAGGGAGCATGGATGGATGGATGGATGGATGGATGGACCGATATCATAACAACATATCCCATTGACCCTGGGTTCTTGCAGGTTCCACACACTGGTTCTGCTCTTGCGCTCATGCATCCAGTGAAACACAAGACCTCAGACCTACTGACCTTCTCAACCTCCAGGAGGAGCGCACTTCACACTTTCGCAGATGAGCAGAGGCGTCTGTGGCAGGTGGTCAAACATCCTGAATGATTCAGACGCTCGGGGGACAGTGACAGTCCATTAGCGGCCCTCTCACAGGGTCATGTCAATCACACATCTCGGCTTTTCAGGTTACTGGTGAACTTCCAAAGTCATGCTTTACTGTCGAAGGGCATGATACTGTTCCCCCAGAAAAACCTCTACACTTTAAACCACAGTCAGTTCCCTCATCTTTAAACAATGGATAAACGATGTCATTGTTGAGCAAGCCGTAACTGACACAGGTTGTACAGTGAATGTTTGTTTTTGATACAATTAGCAGACCGAGAGACATACCTATTTTGAGCATCATGCAATTTAAAAAACAGGAAAATGGTTGCGGACTGACAGAAAATAATTTCCACATTATACTTCACCCCCCCCCCCCCCCCCCCCCCGCCTAAGCATAGCCATTAAGCTAATTAGCCGCCTACTTTGTTCTAACTTTAGTGATGACGAACAAACATCCGCCAGCCTCAGTCCTACACGCGGCACAGTGAGGCTGACACCCGTCCTGCTCTGCCACTTCCACAGGGGGCGCTGCAGAGCACCGACCAGACAGCACCGGGGGGGGGGGGGTTGCCCAAAATAATACCCCCATGCCAAAAATGGGAAAGTCTGTTGAAATCCCTGGCTCAGAAAAAAATATGTATAAACGGTGCTATTATACCGGGGAGGGGGTTAGGGATTGGAAAACAGGACGCTAACATGGCTCATCTGGACAAAATGTGGGGGCGGGTTAGGACTATGAAGCAATACCCCCCCCCACATCACCCCATCCCCTTATTTAGCCGTTGAATGGCTCAGTATCATGTGCCGCTAAAAACTTTAAGGTGACAAAGAAGTTAAGATTAATAGAGAGAGAGGCTGACTTCCTCAGCTAGTGCGGGATGACAGTGAAGGAACGATGTGTGACAGACGGAGGCAGGACGCACTACCAGCGGTGGTTCAGGGTGTGGAAATCTCTCCCCCCCCCGCCCGGAGTGGCCCTCAATACCGGAGGCTGCGAGGAGTTGAGTAATATTTTGTTAAGATTTGGAAAGTGGAGCGGAGCCTGCGGATCCGAGTCTAAGTTCAGCCGCAGTCGGGAGACGGGGAGGCTGCGGACCGGCGACGGCCAGACGAGCCGCCCACAGAAGGTGGAGGAGAGGAGAAACCACAGGAAGAGAACATGAACGGAAGAACCTTACCCTGGTAACGCCTGGGTGAACCACCTGAAGAGCCAGGACGGCCATCACCAGGAAGGTTCAAAACACACAACAAGCTCACGTCCAATCAGATAATAATTATACCGATATCACACTAAGGCCGCAAGAGATGGGATAAATCAGGCTTAAAACCCCACAGCGATGCAGCTGTTACCCGAGGTCAGTCGTTGCCTGGTTACATGCAAAAGAGGACGGACAAACATGAATGTGAATGATGACACCCCCCCCCCCATGGATTGTGTAGTCTCATCGTCACCACTTCTCCCCTCGTGACCCCTCTTCCACAGGACGTAAAAAAAGGAAGGGGGGGGGATTTCGTGCAGGAACAGTGTCACGGGATGATTTGAGTAAGACCCTCAGGGTCATCCAGCAGAATTACCCCACCCTGAGCTCACTGGTGACAGATGCCCCCCCCCCACGCCGCACCAAACACGCCGTTAATTCAGAAATTTTCCGAGGGGCCCTGAATAAGACCATCAACATGGAGAGTGATCGGCCTCTCACCAAATTAGGCCGACATCTCCCAAAAGGTTTTCCCTCACACACACACACACACATGATTGTACTCATATCTTTGTGGGGACCATCCATTCACTTCTAGGGGGAAAAACCCTAATTCCAACTATGACGACCTTAACCCCTACCCAGCCCTAACCTTAACCAAAAGTAACCAAACAAAATACAAGACTTTCGGCATTTGTAGATTTTTGATCATTTCATTGGGGACTGGAAAAATGGTCCCCGCAACATCAAAATAACAGGATTTTATCACATTGTGGGGACATTTGATCCCCACAATATAGTAATATATACATAGATGCCTCCCACACACATACACGCAGAGGTTTACAGCCCGCAGAAGCCACAACCAAAAACATACATCCCAGATAATTTGGGATAATGCCTGATAAGCGCCACCACCCACATCACATTGGATTCCATTGTTCAGCGGCAGTAAAGACGGGAACAGCGGAAGCCGACAAACTCCAGGGCCATGATTCCCAGCAGATCCAGTGTCACCTCTGTCACGTT
This sequence comes from Brienomyrus brachyistius, assembly GCF_023856365.1. Taxonomy (NCBI): domain Eukaryota; kingdom Metazoa; phylum Chordata; class Actinopteri; order Osteoglossiformes; family Mormyridae; genus Brienomyrus; species Brienomyrus brachyistius. Next base: position 6,389,777 of record NC_064536.1, on the reverse strand, counting down.
TTAAAACAACACGAGGAGGTGAATTCCCCCATGATATTCAAATCAGATGGGGAAAACCTGTTTCTGGAATTTGTATACCTATGCTATAATTTCGGTTAACGGGGGGTTATGGAAATTATCTGGAGCCCCCCTCCAGGGTTGTAAATAAAAATCAATAATTTCTTAGTCAAATTTTTCTCCTCAAAGGATCTTTGCTTTAACTGAGGAGACCTCAGAAGGGGCTCTGCACACAGGAAAGCAGGGTATGCCTGTCAAAAACCAAAGCAGCCCCAGTGGCCTAATGGACAAAGCACTGGCCTCCTAAACCAGGGACCCCCCAGGGTGTGATTGCTTTTATGAATTTCTCCTTGGGCATAACAAAGTAAATTTAACAGTTTGTTACCAGCATCTACTGCTGCATAAGCTTTGAGAGTACTCACAGTGCCATGTACAGAATGGAAATGAAGAAAATATATTAAATAATTAACAGAATATTATACGATAAAAAAAGGCAACATCTTAAGACTCGTAAAAGAATAGGACAGTAATCGCATTTTATTTCAGTAGCAGACACTTCTGTTTACAGCAACATACATTTATTTCATTCTTATTTAATTGATTTTTTTTTTTTTGGAGAATGCAGTGACCGACAGCCCCTGGAACAATTAGGGCTGACTCCGCCCACTAGGGGATTTGGACCAGTAGCTTTCCGTTCGTAGGCGCAGCATCCTAAGCCACTGAGCCATCACAGCTAACTAAACTTCAGGCGTTCTATTAAAGACCCAGACTATCCTTCATAGCGAGCCACCGCCGACAATGCCGGAGAAGCACCCACAGATGACCCGCACCAGCTGACCACACAGCCTTGACCTTTCTAGCCATTTCATCCCAGATCAACTCATCGGGCTTAAGGTCAAATGACAGTGAGAATGCGGCCTGGACATTCGACTATCCTCACCCTCCATGTGATTGTTCTGACACGGTTTTCACCATGAGCGCCTTGCCCTATGAGAGAGGTAAGGTAAGGAGTATATGCACTGACAGCACGTTGCTGCCCTCCACCACACGACAAAACTACCTCAGGGATGACATCTCAAGTGTTGCCATGCGATCCCTCGGCACCACACTAGTTCGAGTGGAATGGAGGGCCAATTCTGCTGCCAACCCCCAAATTTTAGAGGACCTCCTTACATGGCTGCATGTAGGTTAACATCATACTCAGGATGAAACAATTGCAGGTTAAAGTATTACCCAAGGGCATAGGATCACTCCTGGAATTCATAGGATTTGAACCAACGACCTTCTGATTGCTGATAGATAGCTCTAGCCTCACAGCCACCACTCTGCACACAGCTTACCCTATGTCTAACCAAAAAATGGTAAAAAATGTAGGGTTTTCAAAAAGACGTACATGGGACACAAGTGAAAGTCAAATAGGGTCTGATGTGAATGAACTGTCAGCTGCCCGGGGAAAATAATTAAAAAAGTCCCGACAGACTTATCAGGGGGGGGGATGTTGAAAGGATGTGTGTTTCCACCATCTTAAACAGTCAGATTAAGAGATGCCCTAAATGAACAAGTGGGTGATAAAAGGAGTTATCGGTTCCAGCCGTGAGCCGTCTCCACGACAACTAAATCCCATTCGACGACGGAAACCGATCCAAGACCTCTTAAAAAGAGCCAGTCTGATAAAGGCCATAGATTCCACCCTAAGGAAGCTAAGTAAGGCTTGAGTGATGAATCCTGGCAGCGCTAAGTGTACGGAGATACAGGAGTCTGTGTCTGAGAGCGTCAGACACAGCGGCGATGAAAGACACTTGTCACCTGAGGCATTCTCTGCTGAATTACATCCCGTCTCCAGAGCCTTAATGCAAATCATCTTGTTTTCACGCAGGAGAAATTAAATACTGCGCTCAAATCGTTTTATCGCCCCTAGACAGGAGACTGGTAAATAATTCAAGGACATGCAATTCTCAACAAACTGCTTCCACGAGGTCTAGAGAGCAAAGGCATTCCAGCGCCCACACCAAACCGGCAAGACAAAGGCGGCATCAGGCCTGACAGCCGCAAGCATCCCGGGAAAACTGCTCGGATGCATAACCCTGTCAATCAGAGTTAGGTGTGGGTTTGTTGTTTCTGGGCACCCACAACCCCCCCCCCCCCCCTCCCCTCCCCTCCGGCTGCATTCGTTTGGAGCCAGCAGGAGGGCCCCCAAACTGTGGGGACCCCATGCAAATTCACGTTTTAACTGGCGGTAAAACGTTCCCACTGATGAGAATTGACACAGCGTTGTCTGAGCAGCAGAAGTGTCTGGGCCTGAGGTCTGGGGTATTTAGAAAACATTTAACTGAACAGCCTTACTTATGGCTGAAACAACAGCTAAGAGTGAAGTTTGAGGAGAGGAAAAAGTTAAAAAAGATCACGACAGCCAACACCTACCTGAAATCTAACAAAAAACCTGCAAACACAAAAGAGGCCGGAAACCTGTTTCATATGGTTTAGGAGCTTCTGTTTGATACTTCTGTGCTGCCGAAGCCTTTATTCTGTCTGGTCCCCGGTAGGGGGGGTCCACTTCAGAGATCCACTAGGGGTTTCCAAACCTGACATGGATAACGATCACACCCATCCATCTGGCAAGCGAACTGTACACCAATTGAAAAGACTGACATCCTGGAAAGATTTACACTCTGAGGGCAAAATTTAGTTCTAAAAGGAAGGAGACAGGGTATGAATTAACATTCGGTGAGGTTAATCTTCCTGGGCTTCAGGGGGAAGAAAGATCAGGTCACACGTTAAATTAAGAAACTGACTGCTTCTTTCCAGTATGGGGATCCAGATCTGTTTCCAAAATAAGGGGGAGGAAATTTATCTGTTCATGAAAAAAAACAATGAAATTAGAGAACTTCTGTTTATCTGACAGAAAACTAGTGCATAAAATGTTAAACATGGTGGCAAAACTATAACTTCTGACTGCAAAACATTTCTCTCGGCATTATTCCTATGGGAAAAAATCGACGCGGGCGCGCAAACACTCTCTCTCACACACACACACAAATAGGTGCACACCTTGTTTCACTACTTCAACGACGGCTTAACACGGCTGTGGAGAGGTGTGACTAGAAGATCGTGGCCGATTGGTTAGAAATGTAATGTAACGATGTGTTTTTCCAATCGGGAATTTCAACCACGTTGATTTGTTTACGCCAACATCACACTTGCGCGATGGGTATTAAATTTACGGCTGCAGCATAAAACGTACCCATCCCCCATTCTCCTGGATCCAGGTGTGCAGCGGTCCGTTCAGGTACTCCGTCATCCAGCTGGCAACGTGGTCCACCTGGGACGTCATTTCCCGGTTCACGCTCTCCACACACACCGCAACCCCGAACTCGAAGAAGGCTACTATCCGGCCCCAGTTGGTGCCGTCCCTGAACAGCTCCTCTATCACCGCGGCGAACTTGCTCTCCGCCGTGTCGGGTGTCAGGTGCAGCCGCGCCGACATCTCCACTAGGTCCCGGCGGTAGCGCCTTTCCACCTGATCCCCAGCTTCCCGCAGGACTGCGTGGAGAGCGGCGTGCGGGTCCAACTGCGGCGACCGATTGCGAATATGGGCGGCGGCGGCGGCACCTGTCTGGAGGCGCCGTGAGAGCGCCGTGCCCGTGGAGCCGTTCGCTGGCGGCTCCGTTTCCTCGCCAAAGTCCATTCCCCAGTCGATTCCCCTATTCGAAAGTTTTTGGTGGATGTAATTCTCCACTATAATCTTACTATCAAAAGTACTTTGGTTTGCCATAGCCTATTGATTGAAGACTGTCAGAAAACCGGCCACTCGGATATTTTTCACGCGTTTTCCACCGTCGACCAGTTCAATTAGCGCACAGTTGTCCTGCAATCCAGGTCTTCACATTCAGGATTCATCTCCCACTCCGCTAAAATGTTTATATTACACCGAACGGTGTTATTTCTGCAACAAGTAAACTTTAAATATCTCCAATATCCCGGATTGGATAATAAATGGTGTTTCGCCGAGTTCCCGCAAAAGCGCTTTATATACACCTTCACTTACACAGGATGGTGCGGAGGATATTTAAGACTCCCCTTGAGAGGCGTGCGCTCCAGAAATCGCGCATCACAGCTGCACACGTGTCGCTGATCCCCATAGGCGATCGTGCCAGAAAATAAAAAAGCTTTGAACGCTTTTTTTCCGTCGCCTTTTCGCCTATTCCGCTGACATCTGCACCGCCTCCGAACGATGGAAAGCGAGAACGAAAGTGCGGAGCAGTTCTAGAAATGCGTGCATGCTTCCATTTGAACGATCAGTGCTATAATAGACAGCTACATTTGCCAATAAGCTCTGCATGGAAAGCGGCGTTTTTGTTTTTGTAGGGGCTATAAGGTCCAAGCGGTCCCGGTACGGCAACGCTCCTAAAACGCGAAGTTACACCTCTGGGAGGCGTTTCCTCAACGTCACGCCATTCATGCTTTTCGTCCCCGGGGACTGGACACATAAACGCTAAAAACCCTGCGTGAGGAAGAATGTCGGTGCTATACCTGGACGTGCTTGTTTTATTATTCCACACTATTTTCTCTCCCCCCCCCCTTATTTGTACTAATGGGAACCCCCTCCCCCTTCTTTGATACTTCGTATTGATCCCCGTGGGGAAATCTCTACGTCTCCCCCAAATTGCTCGCCGTAGGTAATATGAAGCTGGTCGCGAAGGGTAGCCATCCATAGCAGCGCTTTTGGGTTGAGGGCCTTATTAATAATATTTAATAAAATTTACATTTGGCACGGTTTTTACGTTATATTAGGCCTAACACAGGTAATTGGCCGAAGGGAAATTTACACGTGGTACAATGTGCAATTTTCACCTATCAATTTGTTCCATGAAGAACAATTTTAAAATAATAATAATAAATACCCCTCCAAACAGCTCGGGACTTTTTGTTCAGCGGGGAAGATGTTCCCCATCTTAAAGTGCTTCGAGATCAAATGCAACATAGGGTAAGTGGGATGCAAATGCATTATGGGCATTAAAGGTCAACACCTACGCGACGTTTTATCTGTGGACTTATTAAAATATAATCTCGAAAAGCGCTTGCGTAAGAGGGTCGTAGGTTTAAAGCCCTACAGAGGCGGACTCTCATATCCTGAAGCAAGGCGCTTGTCTTTTCGTTACTGTGCAATGTAGACATCTCGTTATCGACAAGTCTACACCGTTTTTTTTTTATCTAAACCATTAATACATACCTAAACTTCGGGTGGGCGCTTTAACGAAGGTATAATGCTGACGCCTAGTGTTTCAAATATTATTCCGAGAAAAACACAGACCCGTATAGAAGGCCAGCATGAAAATGCAGTGAAAAATTTATTATTAATACAATCTAATTTTGAAGCAGAGCCATTCACCTATGGAGGATCATAACAGAGAATCAGAACGGACTCTGACGACACCGGTCAGTGTACGACAAAGAAGGCGTGGACTTTTTCAAAAGTTATTTATTATTTCATGTAACAAAATATGACATAGCAACGGTCTTCCGATCATCCCTTTTCTATTTAAAATGGCACACAGGGTGAAGACAGGCATAAACAATTAAGGAGGAAAGAACCGAACGTGTCCAGGTTATTTTCAGAGCAAAACGAACTAAGTTAATCTCTTACATATCATATACTTATCTTAAACGCACAAAAACCGGGGTTAGGGCATAACATGAGAAAAGCATCGGTATTCCGATAGGGTGTTTCAACATGTCTTGAACACAACGGCTTAACTTGCATAGCTTTAAACTGTTAAACCAAAAAAAATCCTTTTGTGATAAGCTACATATCAAAAAGCTATGAACTACGTGTCAGCTACTGTATATTCTAGGTGAGTTAATTAAAATGCACACATTATAAAAAGCAAAAAATCCGCAAATGAACTTTGTGCTGCATAGCCTCAGAAACCGACGTCAAGTGAGAACATCAACCAAATCATCTGCTCTCACCATCATTCTTCATGCAAGGACATTTGTACAGATCTGAAACGGAACAAAGACGAATTCTTCTCTCTGGAAAAACAGGTAAATTATGTAAGCCATAGATATAAACAGGTGCATTACGTAACGGTATTAAGGCGTTGAACGGGCTCCACAATTCAGCTCTTGGCTTATTTATAAGGTATTTCTGAAGTAAACAAAGCAGCAGTCAAATAGTTGCATTGCATTGCCTTGCTTTTTTGGTTCCTTTTGGCATTGGGACTAAGCATTTAATTGCGCTTGTAATAACAGAAAATAATTGCAGACGGGCGTCAGTCCTCTCAGGGCCGATAGATAAGAAAAGGAAGACATCAAACGAGAATATCGTTAAGCGGCGCTGAGCAGAGATACTTGTATAGCACTTTGAACGCGGCTTTCCGGCGCCACCCTCAGGCCAGTGAGGTTACTACTCGGTCCCGCGAGTCAAACGATAATCAATCCCACGGCTCGTCCCGACACATTGAGTATTTCCTAATTAGGCTATTTTACCCCTTTTTCGCTTTTGCGAAACCAGAATTGTGAAATAGTATAAAGGCTAAATTACAGAATTGTGTTCACCGCAAAAAGCCTGCACACAGACGGAAATGTGAAGGAAAAGCTGTCATTAACGCCACAGGCTGGCCGACGCGCTACTCCCTCCATTAGTGCACGCGCACAAACACACACTGGTATCCACAAACAAATTACAAGATACTAATGTTGTGCTCTTGAAGGCGAGGAACTTGGGGCTGTCAAATTCTCCTCAGAGTGACTGAAATGCAAATCCGCCGCCTGCGCGGTCACAAAGGACACCCTTGTCCTAATTACAACAGCCGCTTTTTGTGTGAACGGCCTTCTAGTCTGAACTATTTTCTCGTCCCGAGGAGAGTCGACAGCGCGAGGCCTCTGGCAGGAGACCCATGGCACAGAACAGCCAGCCAGCGTGCTCCGGATCAGCCGGCTGGGGCATGTGCAGTTACGTAAGAAACTGCATTGACTCCCTCACCTATTTATTTCAAAACGCTCCCACTGAACTACCTGATCACCCGCTATCTGCACTAGTGATGGGCGAAATTACACTTTTTTTTGGATGCAGCTAGTTTGATTCAGCTGATTCGTTCTGATTCGTTTACCAGCTCGTTCAGTGGCACTTCCCGTTTGTATAAAATAAATCTTAAACACTTGCGTTCCGATATGTAAAATAACCTGTTATTTAGGCTAAATAGCGCCAAGGAGTAAGCTAAATACAATCACGTGAGGAAAAATAATCTGTCGTTGAATTAGTCTCTCAACACTGTACCTTAGCTACTCAAGTTAAAAACGCAAACATGACTGCTCATCCCATAGTCAGCTAACGAGTTCAAATGCTTTTTGTGCGAATGGCCTTCCAGTCGACAGCCGACGCCTCTGGCAAGAGAACCAGTCTGCTAAGAAACCTTGGTTGGAATCACTTTAACTCGTGAAAAACGTTGTCTCTCTAAAATACAATTGCAGCATATGGGAAGCCACTGCACATTTAGGCTACAGACAGTACTACACCAGTAGATGGTGTATTTAATGCTGCGTTCCATTTACCTCGGAATTCGGAGTAGGGAATGAAGTCACACTCAAGTTTACGTTCCAGTCGGAAAGCCATTTAGCAATACCTAGAACCTGTGTCAAAAAGCAAGTTCTCCTGCTTAGCAGTATAGCTTGGCAGATTTAATTTGCCTTTTTTTTTTTATCTTCCTTCACTTACATTCAGCCCAGTCTACCTTAAATCTGACAAGTTATCCAGCTAAGCAAGAGATCTTGCTTTTTGAATCAGGTTTCAGTTCCAGCCCAGTTAATCGTTAGCAATATCATTAGATAACAAATTACACAGCATTTTGTGCATAAAACACTGTAGCAACACGTCCACAGATAGCAGCTGGTCAATACTATGTGTACAATCAATTTAATGAGCCACAAATGTGACACGTGCTAAACAGTATAATACTACAGTATTAATTACTATTGATTAAGGGCGAACCCATTTTGAATTCCGAGGTCGTCCTCTGATTTTTCCAAGTAGGAATTCCGATTTCAGGGGTGTTCCAGTTGATATTTTCCAACTCGGAATTTCCGAGTTACGAGTTAAAACAGAACGCAGCATTAGTCACAACTGAGGTTCAGCTCTCCCGTTCAGTAGCCTATCAGAGTCTCTCGTTCACAGACTCGCTCACGCCATTGGGTGTCTTGTTCATCCCTGTCACCAATCGATCGTATGTTTACTGTAGGCATATACGTTCAGTCCCAGCCAATCATACGCTCGCTTACAGCATGCTCTTACATGCCTCACTGGTGCTGAATTAGCTGCCCCCTCCTATGTCACGACGTCACATATGGGTTAAATGCATTTCGCTGTTGTACACTGCGTGCTGTGGTGTGTCAACAATGACAACTAATCACTTTCACTGGCCATAGTCGAGGAAGGAAGCATTCACGTCAAGTTTCAGTACAAGTGGAAGAGCAAAAAGAAAAAATCTTTGCAGGGAAGTGAATGCAAGTGTATAGTTCCTGCAAGGGACTCATTCCCCGCAAACAAGTTGTTCACCATTAATCTGCAGGGCAATCCTCTCGATAAAGGTAGCGATCAAAAACGTGAATGCAGCCGTAATATCATTGTGACACTCCTCCACAGATATACGGCTTGTACTCTCAGGGAGTGTATCGAGCAAGTCTACAATCATCCTGATACTGGAAGAATGAGCGTAAAAACACGTACGCAAGCGACCAACAAAAGAGCGGCAGTACAGGAAGCAAATTCACCACACAAAATTGCTCACGGGCTAAATCTCGCAATGGAGTTTACTAACAACTTTAGGAGGAAACCACGGACTCTGTTAAACAGCTTCCCATTAATAAGTTTCCAAAAGATGCCACAAGCTACTAATTACCATTTGCACTAGCGGCCAAAATTGTGCAAACACCTAACGTTTTTTGGCATTACTTTAAAAATAAAGTACACGATTATTAGTGGTAATGTTTATAAACAACCAAAGACTGTTTACAAATATCATACACTGGACAAGTAAATAAGTAGCTGGAATAAATCAAGTGCAGCAGTCTATAAAAATTGCACGCGTTTCCACAATTTTGGCCACTAGTGTAAGTTGCACATCTGGAATTTACGGATGGTTGTACTCAGCTTAGATGGGGAAAATCGGCATGTGCAGTTTTCATTTAAGCGGTGGGCCTTTTCGATAATTAACATACTTGGTCCCCGAAAGTTCCTTAGCCATAAAACCTCTCTCACACACACAACAAATAAACACAACAAGCTATTGTCGTCCATGGGGCTCCAACAGAGTGGTTCTCAACCATTCCGGCATTTAGCTCCAGCTGTTGCAGATGTGTTCTGTTGCACTGACAGCCCCCCGATTCAGCCCATTAAAGACATGATGAGTAGATCGCTGATGAGGGTGAGCAGATGGTGGCAGGCCTGGGGATCCATGCAGGAATGGGTGAGAACTACCGTGCCAGTCCATAATGAAAATAAACAGCGTCGGTCTGTTAGCACTCTCTGTAGTTTATATGCAACGGAAATAAAGTATGAATCGAAAAGTAAAAGGAGAAGTAAGTCATATCTAAGTAGTTTACAAACGTTTCCAAAATGGGAGGTTAAGCCTCAGCTGACACGGAAGGACAGGGAACCAGATACTATTCAACCAATTAGTACCAGATGTCTGGGAAGATGGGGGCAGGTGGAGTCACCTTCTGTGGGGGGGGGGACCTTTCTCTAACCCTGCTTTTGATGACCCTCCTGTGGTCACCTGATGCTAACATGGTGCCCTCTGGTGTCACGACAAGGTGGGAGGTGGGGAAGCTGCTTGACAAGACATGGGTGGAGCAACCTAAGTAGGGTGGGGCTTGGAGGCAGGTTGAGGAGGGGGGCGCCTCACTCGCTCTTGTCCACAGCTCTGGACTGCTCCCTCTGAATCATACAGCGTCGGACGATGCTGTCAAAACTCCCAAGGTAGAAAAGGGCAATGGTGCGGAAAAGGCCCATGGTTACGATCTGGAAAGAAAGGAATGGTGATAAACGACTGACCAAACACCAGAGGTGGACATTTCAGGTCCAGAAAGTAAAAATCCAGACCAGGATTTTGTTTCAACCAACCACTTGAGTACTATGTGACTGTGACTCTTTATGCTCGACTGGTTGGTTGGAACAAAATCCTGGTCTGGATTTTTACTTTCTGGACCTGACATGTCCACCTCTGCCAAACACGGTTGAAATCACTGCACCTGCATCAACCGATGTTGTAAAAATATATTGATGCGACTCTGTCCATGTGTGATGTTGTTAGCATGTGCTAAGATACTCCAGCAAGACTCGGGTTCAAGTTTCGGAAATCAAGGGGTGTGTGGTCCTGTTCAGCCACCTGGTTTCTGGCTAGTGAGCTGGGCTGTAATCCAGTTATATCTTTACCTGCTGGAGCCCCTCCATGATGGAGGTGACAGGTGACATCCCGCAGGTGAGTGCGGACAGCAAGTATCCGTCAGTCCCCACCGAACTGTTGAAGTTCCCCTGCTGTTGGCGGACAAAGCAAAGAGTCACATGCTCTGAGCACCCTGGCGTCCGCCGGACATTGCGGTACGTCACTTCTCACCACTGCGTCTTTGACGACGATCTTGGCCACTTGCTCTGGCTGATACACGCCCGATGTCTCTGAGATCAATCTCGTCTCCAGTGGCTGCAACACAGTGGGAGCGAGCGTTCAACGGACTCTTCGAAGACATGGATCGTGCCGCTACCATGGACAGTAAGATGGTGTACGAAGGTGAAGACCAGACTTCACAAGCCGGCCAGGGCTACCTTGCACTTGTTCTCCTCTGCAAAGCCAGGGGTGTCAGTGTCTGGTGGATAGGCGACCGTCACATAGATGTTGTATGGCTTCATCTGTGACAAGAAGGTAAGCACACAGGGACACAGTGAAGCAGCAGAGCGGTCCAGAACCCGATGGGGGAATGGCCAGTGGTACCCACCTCCATCTGCAGGGATTCAGCCAGGCCACGGAGGGCAAACTTGGATGGGGAGTAGGCCGTGTAGCCAAACAAGCCGATCTGACCAGCCTGCGACGACATGAACATGATGCGGCCCATCCTCCGCTCCTTCATGGTGGTGATGACCGCTCGGGTGGGGTAGATGCTCCCCAGGTAGTTCACCTCCATCAGACTCTGCCAGTCCAGACACAGCGCATGCACGTACACACACAGACACACATGCAGGGTGTGAGTAGACCCTTCGTGGCTTCAGCAAGACTTGCCACAGACCTCATGCCCCCTTGTCTATTTTGGTACTGATTTCATGCCACTGTAATTTCTTAGAGCTAATCACTTCAACCCTCTGGGGGGGGGGGGGGGGGGGTAGGAAATCAAATCTGTCTTTTGATGACTGCCAAACATTGCCCCCTCCCCAGTTGCAGAAGCTCAGTCTCAAACTGGAAACATCATCTGGTACCAGAGGTGGAAAGTTCAGGTCCAAAAAGTATAAATCCAGTCCACTTTTTTTTTGCCCTCAACCAATCAATTGAGTGACTGTTTATGTTGAACTGGTCGGTTGACACAAAACCTTGGTCTGGATCTCTGCTTTCTGGACCCGAACTTTCCGCCTCTGTCTGGTACCATAGCTCGAAGCTGGTTAGAGATACAAAACCAGCTGGATGCTCTTAACGTCAAACAGCGATGGGGGGGCCTGGCCTGCAGTATCCACCTCCATCTGCATTACACTCGACCAGGCAGAGCCTCTGTCCACAAACAAAGCTTCATTTCACTGCCACGGATAACAGCCTCTCCTGTCCGTGTGGCACTCACCCGGAAGCGATTCATCTCTAGCTCCTCGAACTTCCCCGACACGGAGGTCCCCGCGCAGTTCACCAGCATGTCCACGGGACCCAGCTTTTCCTGGGCCTGGAACGGGGCCCGAAAACCGAGCCGGCAGGAATCCGTCAACATCACGGCTCGTTGACGCCTCACAGTAGCGCGTCGCTAACGTGACAGAATTCAGCCAATCACATTACCCATAAAGCGAAAACCTGATCCCTAGATAACTTTACCTGTTTTATGACGCTTTCCACCTGCCCGTAATCCTTCGACACATCAACTGAAATGCAGAGCACAACCTGCGATGCAAGGAAGGAGACAGAGGTCAAGTCTGAGAATGACGTCTTCCTTAAGTTTGATCGTTATTCCACTAAAATGGTTTACAACAAAAAATAAAAAATTTAACAAACTTGAGGAAAAACACATGTTCTATTCCAACTGTCCATGGCCATAACCTGAAACACAAACGCTCAGGTATGAGAAACCATCTCCGCATACCTGCTTATCATTGACAGCACATCTCTCCACCTCCTTCTTAGCCTGAACCAGCTTGCTCTACAACGAACATAAAAAGGAGGATAAAAACGTCAGCGTTCCAGCAGCATCACAAGAAATTGTACATTTTAAGGACATTAAGATATGGAAACTACGAAATATGAATCACTGCAGGAAACACAGAAATGAGCCAGTAAATTTAACAAATATGGCACGACCGAGACCGTCAGCTTTCTGCAAGCTGCGTTTCAGATGGTTCAGATGCAGAATACTTTATTGATCCCCGAGGAAATTGTTAAAGGGTGATGGAGGTTCTCACAGTGTTCACCACGTTCCTCGCCAAGTTAAAAACCAGGACAACATCAATATTTTATATTCAGCTGGGAATGAGGGAACAATGGTTGGATGGGGCATGCATGGGGAATGCTGTGCCATTATCTCTATGATAAAAATAAGATTCGTCACTCCCAACGCCCAACAATTTAAAACTATTGTTCTATGGTTAATGGCAGCCATCTTTGGCTCTCTGAAGATTACAGTTAGGAGTTACAGGAAAGGTACCAGACGCTGACACTTTAGTTATAGTAGTTAAGAAATCTATAATTCTGCAGATTCTTTATATCCCTCCACTGGCTTTGCTGTTCCCATTGCAAATGTCACTACTGAACAGCAAAAAAACCAGCTCGTCCCATCCTCAAAAAAATACTCACCACCACCCCCCCCCCCTTCACGCAGCTTTTCTATATTCTTGGCTCTGCAGATATCTGAGTCATTCATGGTTTTGTAATCAACGTACGAAATACGTTTTTTAAATAAAACATAATTTACATCAATGTTCGGCTGGACTGCGGATAATTTGTGAATGTTGGCCTTTTCTGAAATCAACACACAGCACCTGGAGAAAGTCAGGTTAAGAACTGAATTCAGGTGGCCCTACTGTGGGGCCCTTCAAGGGATTAACATCCACAATTTTCAGGTTATAAACCTAGATCCTTAACTACTACACCACCTGCAGGTTGGAAAGTTCAACAATTAAAAAAAAAAAAACAAAATACACTTCACAGCGGCACTTGTGGTCTTAATGAGGTCAGAAGTTGGCGACGCCTTAGAGAGACCCCTGGAGGACACACCCTGCCTTTCAGCGTGCGTTAAGCTCACCTCATCCCGTGCCAGCAGCGTTATGAACGCCCCCTGCCTGTAGCACTCCATAGCAATGCATTTGCCAATCCCGCTCGAGCCTCCGGTGACCTGCAGGAGAACACGGATGCGGAGATATACTGTTCACGAGCGATCTCACAGAGAGGACATCATTTCCAAAGGTGTTCCACGTTTACCTGCAATTTAAAACTAAAATGCTAATAATACACAAAGGAAATCAAACAGCAATCAATTTGGACAAACTACCTGCATATATTTTTAACGATTTGACTAGAGAGCAGAGTTAACTCACACCTCCAGGGATGGATCCCATCCCCTCTGTGTTTTTTGGATAGTGGTATTGTGGCAGACTGTGATTATGCGAGTGTGCCTCATCCAAGGGGTTTACTTGCCTTATGTAAAATACATTACCTGATACAGGCCTGAACCAGTACTAGATAAGCGGGGATGTTTATTTGGGTGAAGTTTTATTGTAAAGTATATTTTATTTTCTACACAAAACACCCTATGACCTGTTGAGTTAGGATTTATTGGATTGTTTGACCTGTTACGAACCACAACAGGGGCTCATGGGTGTTTTATATTTCTTGCCCAAAGGAAAAGACAAATCAGTAGGGGCAACGTCTGTCTTTAATAACAGCCACGTCAAACGCTGCTGCTCAGTATTCAGTAATTTGATCAGAATGCAGGACGCATCCACACATGGTGCAGGGCAGCACTGAAAATTACGCACATGTATGTGTAAATAATGCAAAGTACAGAGCAGATCTGTCTCTGTCATTAAAATAGGCACAGTTACCTTTTTTTGTCTAGTATTTAAAATAAGACTGATCAAATGAACAACTATATATATATTTGTTCCCCACCTTCACATATTTATGCCTTAAACCAAAAACCTAAGCCCTGAGTAACACAATATTTAGGGTGGATGGATTAAAATCACACCTGCGCCTTTAGACTGCGTGGGTGTAAAGAGCGCTCTCTCTCTCACACACACACAGGTACGGTCTGTCCAGGCACCCAAATTAATGCCGTAATATGCACGAACAAATCAACAGAAACATTTATTAGGCTTTAAAAACAAAACGTAATAAACGCTCGTAAAAGACATGCAAGTTATACAGCCATCGGGCAGGCACTTAAAGACATATCTGTCGTCTTTGTTATTTGTCTTATTATTGTAGTAATAAATAATAATAATAATAATAATAATGTTGTTATTATTATTGTAATTCTTCCCGCTTGGCCGGCACCCCCCGTCCGTACAGGTGATCCTCCCGCTCCACCCCTCCGGATCACCGCGATCCCCACCACAAGGCTCGCTCGTCCCCGTCTCGCTTTGCCGCCCAATAGACCGCTACTGCAGTATGAAAATAACAATAACTGCGCTAAGCGTTACCCGCGCCCGCTTACTCCCGCGCCCCTGCGCCACTCACCACGACGTGGGCCCCGTTCAGCTTGAGCGGCTTGGGGCTGATCAGCGGCGAGATCATGTAGAGCACCAGCGCCAGGGTGACGCCGAATGCGGCCGCCGCCAGCAGCATGCCGAGAGGCGTAGGGAGCCATTGGGAGCCCGACACGAGTCGCTCCGCCGCGTCCAGGCCTTCACCGGGGGACATCGTTGTGCTTCTCGAGTGGCTTCGGCCCGGCCTGTGGCCGAGAGGAGCGAGCGGAGCGGGGGCGGGACGAGGAGCTTCAGCTCTGTTCGCCCGCGGTCACCGGAGCTCGAGTGGATCTTTACCTGGGACACCGCAGGCCCTCCGATCCCAAGCTCTGCCCAGTACCCATCCAGGACAGGGACACCCGAACTGTACGCTTCCCCCTTCCTGCGTGGCTGCCGTGGATCCGATCCGTGCGTATCGGGGTCTTCAAGATTTTTTTCCTCTCCTGTAGTTTTCACGGTTGGGGAAGCGAAATGGGGACAAATATTTTCTATGGATGCCCGGTTGCGTTATTACGGATCCCGTTGCAAATATTGTGCTTCGAGGGCTTCCGTATTTAAAGGGCCAGACACAAATTTATGTCAAGTTCAGTTTCGACTCTTATGTGATTTTAATTTATGTACACTGGATTAATACTATAGGCTTTACATTATATATGTAATTCATACAACCAACCACTGTATAGTTAGTGCCACTTACGATTTTTGACGTTTTTGACAATAGCCCAAATTCTTAACCCAATCTATTGAACCCTTCTGATTATTTCCAGGGAACTTTTGCTCATTTAATCTCATTTCACCGCTTTTTCTGGTGAGAGTGTCAGTGGCAGCTTTCTGAACAGGTCGGATCAGACGTACCTTAACAAAGCCACACGCTTTTGCTTGTTCTGGACAGTGTTTTTTTTAAGGATATTTCAGTGTTGTTTTGGGTGACTCAGCCAAAAAAAAGTTACTTCGAGGCTTCCCCGCCCTTCTCAGATGTTTAAAAAACTGAATTAAAAAGCTGGCAAGTAAAGTTGGAAGGTCATAGCTAGCTAGTTGGTTAGCGGAATATGCTAAATAATTAACGCGTTTATTTTATATTTAGTGTGATTGACCTGGAGTTCAGTCCCCCATGCAAATGTGTGGTTTGCACGGTGATAAACATCGCCGTTTTATCTAGATGACACCCAGACGTTCCATCTTGCGCTTGGTCTGCCCTGTGGGGCGTAAATAGAGAAGCTCCCCTGGGCGCCGGCCACGTAACCCAGGCCTCGCTCAGCACACAGCCTAAGTGTCTCACAGAGCTGTGAAGTGATCTTGTGTGGAAACCATGGCCCGATGTTCCGTTTCGGTGTCTGACCGAGGAGCACACTGCATGCACCCTTCAGTCCAAATTAGTAGATCCATGCTGGTAATAAACGTCCACTAATAACCGGAAAGAAAAATAACGCAAATAAAAAGTTCAAAGGAGGTGTTTCTGATCAAAACTGAAAAAAAAATGCTTAAAACAGAACTCGGGCAAATGAACAGTGTAGCAAGACGTACAGCCAGTAATTAAAAGGACATATAACATGCGCTGTACTCGGAGTTATTGTGGGATAATGGAATTACGGGTTTGGTGTCATGCCAACTGTGATCTAATTAATCAGCAGTTTATGACAAACATCGGAAAGCCATGGTAAAGACATAAAAGTGAATTAACATCATCCAAAATGAGACATATTGTAATTATCAAGAACAAACAAATTAGTAGTTTGCTGATTCGATTTTGGTGAATGATTAAAGAAGATTCAGGTCCTGCTTACTGACTGGATGGGACACAGAGGATTGGAGTATTTGACCTGGATATGTATGCGTGTGTATCACATTTGGGGACCAGAATGTCCCCAAAGTGCAGTAAACCCTGAAATTTCCCTACTTTTGGGGACATCTTTTGAGGTCCCCATTTGGATAACCTCAATTTCATGCAAATATGTGAATTCAATCAAAAAAGTAAAAATGCCAAAAGTCTTGTATTTGAGTTGGTTGCTTGTGGTTAAGGTTCGGGCTGGGTGGGGGTTAAGGGTATCGTGATTGAGATTAAAGTTTTTCTCATAGAAATGAATGGACGGTCCCCGTTTAGGTAGGTACACCAACTGTGTGTGTGTGTGTGTGTGTGTGTGTGTGGGTCGGTGGGCCATCTCTGGTTTTCTACTTCGTCTTAAGTGTCAATGAGAAAACTAGCAAGTGAAACAACACTCATTCTAAAAGAAGACACCACTCCAGTCCAAGACTGAATACCTTTATTTACACTTGTATGAAATAAAATGAAAAGTAAATTAATTTTTAACCATCAAGATATGGATATTTTTCTAACAAATGACGCCTAAATTACATATCCTGTGTATGCAGAGTTCATAGAGAATAGTTTTTCGTATCATAGAAAACCTGAACCAAAAAGTACAGTTGCATACAATTCAGAGATTAAAGGTCTGAAATTAAGTGTGTAGACAAACAAAATGCTTAATATACTGATAACAAGACTATAAAAATGAATTGAGGTTTTTTTTTTTCCCAACTTGTGAATATGGTTTGTATTGAAGGCACATGTCATGCGCTGCCAGTTTAAAACAGCGGGCAGCGTAGCGTACGCCACAGAGCCCCCCCCATGTCGCAGAGGCAGATACTGTCATACTGCAGTCAGACCCCTTGCCATTCCCACCCCCCAAAACTGTTCCTGGTACTTTCTCCCAATCTCGCAGGTAGGCCCTATCTATTCTGTTTAACAGGTCCTCCTTATAAATGCACAGTGTAAGGCGTCATGACCTTTCAGCAGTCTGCAAGTGAATTCTTAAGATTGTTTTGGGAAAACAAATTCCGCGAATTAAATGCCCCCCCCCCCCCCCCCCCCCCGCTCAATCACCCAGTGCTATATCTGTTGCGGATGCTACGTTCTGGTCCCTCGGAGTTAAACAACGGAGTAAAACCAAACCCCCCCCCCCCTCCACCATGTAAGCCTCATCAGCATAGTCTGGGATCATGAACAATTCCACCCCCCCCCCCCCCCCTCCACCGCTTCACTCATCACTTCCAAAACTGTAAAGCCAAATATTCCTTGGATAAATTATGAACTAAACGAAAACAGCAGTGAAAGGACAATGACGCGTGTTAGTCTGACTCATTTTCAAAGGAAACTTTATATTTAAAAGGATCCTTCAAAAAGGCACAGGTTCAGAAAAATGATGTATATATATATAATTACATATATACACACAAATTTGT
This sequence comes from Brienomyrus brachyistius, assembly GCF_023856365.1. Lineage (NCBI taxonomy): Eukaryota > Metazoa > Chordata > Actinopteri > Osteoglossiformes > Mormyridae > Brienomyrus > Brienomyrus brachyistius. The sequence continues at coordinate 6,371,617 of NC_064536.1, read as the reverse complement.
TTAGGTTTTTCCAGGGATTACACAACACAAACATAGAGTGTGAAGCCCATCCGTGACCCTGACCAGTACAATGAAGCAGGTAGAAAGCCAGACTCAAACGGTCTTGGAAAACAGAAATTTAGAACCAAATTCACAGGAAGCTGAGGGGGGATTGAAGTAAGGGGGGTGGGGAGAGGAAGAGAAGGAGAGAACAGGAGAGAGTTTACAGTCAGCATCGGTCTGCTTGGCTTCCCTTCATCTCAGCCCTCCTGCCCAAAGTCCTCTGTGAACTTCTTCAGCTTGTCCAAGTCTTGCTCATTCACCGTGGGCTTGGTGTTCGCAAGGGACCGCAACATGTCCGGCTGAAAAAGGAGGGGGGGGGCAAAATGTAGTAATGTGGGAGACCGGCACCGGCGTGGCTGACAGTCACCATGCAGGTATCGGCATTATGGATCAGATGTATTGTTGTTAAAAATCAGTATGAATGGAAACTAAATAATTAACTTTGGTCAGAATGTTCTGTCATTATTTTTTGCGCATATAACTTTTTCTGTTGAAGTTTATTTATATTTTATCTAGCAGAAACTTTTACCAAAGGGATGTACAATTCAGAAGGCAGGAATAACTGGACATTAAGGGCTTTGGTCAGCAGCCCAGGAGTGAAATTACTCTGCAACCCTGGCATACGAACCTGAGCCCTTCTGATAGCAAGCACATCATCTTAACCCACTGAGCCACACACTGCCCCCCCCCCCCCAGGTTATAAGTGGAACTGACTGGCATGAGACGATATAGATCATTCGAGACTGGTTAAGCAATCACTTTACAAATAACAATGACTTCCTTCCTCACCATGCTGACGACCGGTTCCAAGAGCTTCTCGCCAGGAACATCCATCCAGGTCATCTCGACGGCATTCGGATCTCCCGGAGAACAAGGGGTCAGCAGGTCATCTATGAGGACGTTGGGGTCATCCCTTGACGGCCCTCGTACCTGAAGAGAGGGGAGGAGTTTCATGGTGAGCCCAAATAGGAGAGGATCAAGTGAGCTCGATGAGTTTGGGAGGTTGGGGTCAAAGGTCGACGGGCCCGACCTAACTGGCTCTAACTCACCTTCTTGAAGTGAGTGGCGGACTGCACTTTTCTGACGGGCTGCATGAGGGCGTCCCGCACAATGATGCTGATGTCAGCGCCCGAGTATCCCTCCGTCTTCTTGCCCAGGGTGATGAAATCTGAGTCGGTGAGGCTGTTGGGGGTCGTGCCCAGGTGCAACTTGAACATGAAGGAGCGGGCGTGCTCCTCCGGCAGCGGGATGTAGATGCGCTTCTCGAACCTGCGGCACACGGCGGAGACAGCTTTGCCAGACCGCCACCCGATAGGCAGGTTCCCCCCCCCCCCACCCACTCAAATTCTTGTGCTTATTTAGTATCTGCTATGCAACATTCACCCAAAATGACTCATGTCCACGTTCCAACCAATAGACTAACCAGTAACACAATCAGTCTGATCCATGGCAGCTTTCATTTATAACCTTAAAATTCCACCCTAAAGCATTTTAATAAATAGGTTTGCTATTTTTATGCTACTCTTAAATACGTGACCATACAAATTTATTTCAAATTACGCACTGTTTTCTATTCCTTGTACAGTGTGCACAGGAAAGAAATGCCATAGTTTAATATGAACAGACATAATAAACAATTTAGTAAATCTCTGAACCCCTTGACCCTGAATAGGACAAGTGGGTATAAAATAAGAGGACGGATCTTTAAACATGCGATGCTGTGGGGCACAGCAAAACCTAATGGGACACCCAGTCAGAGGGGATGTCTGGGGAGATGAACCATGCAAGCAAGACTTGAGAAACTGACCTTCTTCTGATGGCGGAGTCCAGGGTCCAGGGGATGTTAGTGGCTCCCAAGACTAGGATCCCTTCGTTGTCGTTTCCAACACCTGGCGGCAGATTAACCCATGAGACGTACAGCTGACGTTCGATACAAGTCATGCACAAACCAAGAACACGTGGTTTTTATCTAGGAGTTTTTCTAAGCAACAGAGTGCAACCAGTTAAGTGACTATAGGACAATTCAATTTGAATGATCTGGATCTACTGAAAACAACAGTGGTGAAATGGCAGATAATAGTGTTCGATAAACGGGCAGACAGACAGTTAAGCATTACGATTAGTGAAGAGGTGACAATTGATTAGGTTACCCCCCCCCCCACCTTGCATCTGCACCAGGAACTCGGTCTTAATCCGGCGTGCCGCTTCACTCTCATTTTCACTCCGCGAGCCACACAGGGAGTCGATCTCGTCGATGAAGATGATGGAGGGCTTGTGCTCTCGTGCCAGGGTGAAGAGGCTTTTCACCAGCCTGCGTGGGCGGGGACAGGAATCGGTTCAGAAACACACAACAGCGTTTTCAATCCAGGCGATTTATTCCCGTCGATGCAAACAGTCCATTAAAATGAGCCGCACTTTTCACTCTCCCCGAGCCATTTGGACACCAGGTCTGAGGAGGAGATGGAGAAGAAGGTGGAGTTGTTGGCCTCTGTAGCCACGGCTTTGGCGAGGTAGGACTTCCCCGTCCCCGGTGGTCCAAACAGCAGGATACCTCTCCAAGGGGTCCTCTTCCCTGGGCAGGACAGCGACAGTCTCACACACACGAAGCCCACACACCCATAAAAACACCCAAAGACTGCTTATGGCCTTAAGGTAAAAAAAAAAAAAAAAAAACTCGCTCATGACGATACTGCATGAAGGCAGTTTGCGATAAGCAGTCTGGGGGCCACAGCAGGCAGAATTTCCTACCCCCCATCCCCAGGTACCTGTGAACAGGTGTGGAAACTTAATGGGCAGGATAACGGCCTCCTTCAGAGCTTCCTTGGCCCCTTCTAGCCCAGCGACGTCGTTCCACTTGATATTAGGCTTCTCCATGATAATGGCTCCTGCAGTTAACACAAAACGGGAGGAGACGTTGGGTCTGACCACATCTGCCGAAAGGCACGCGATGCAAACTACAGTTATGGAGTGCAGAGTGCTGTACTGCCGCTGGTATCCAGCTGTGCTACGCACCCTGTAGTTGGTTTTGGAATTTCTTCTTCTCGGGATCTTCTCCTTCATCACTCTCATTCCTACAGAAGAGAGATTAGTTTTATGTGCTGCTTTAAAGGAAACGTCACACAGAACGTGCCAGTATTCAAAGGATAACAAATGATAAGGCCAATCTTGACACCCAAACTCACCCTGCGTGACCTAGGAGGGCCCCTCCCATGCAATTACATTTCTTAACATTGCAGAGCATTGATTAGCTTATTGGAAGCTTCTATAACAGTTTGTACGAGACAGCCATCTACTACAGAACAAGTGAAAAGCCTGAAACGTGTCTTCATAGCCAATGCTAGCATCAATGCTAATGAAAACGCAGCCAGATGGATCTTCTCTTGACCACTCAATGACCTTTGACACTAACTGGCCAGACTGCAATCCCACAATGCCCCATTTTATGCTATATTCATAGACGTTAACCCTGGGACCTTGAGGCCATGAACACGAACACGTGAAGGCGAATCCCCACCCTTTGTCATCGGACTGCGACTCCTTCACCGGCTTGGCGGGAGGGGCTTTCTCCTTCTTCTTCAAGTACTCCTTCAGCTTCTCTGCCCGATCCAGGTACTCGGCACACTTCCCCCGGATGCTCTGCTTGCTCTTCTCCCCTTGGGCTTCGTCTGCGGGACGGAGACGACGGTTAAGATCCGCGGACGGCGGCACGGTCACACGGCCCCCCATTACAGAGTTAGAATGGCAAGCATTAGGCAAATAACTAAAAAAAAAAAAAAAACACCAACATAATTCAAAACAAAGTTAATTCTTGCAGAAAGACCTTTGAAATATATCGTTATAATTACAGCTCTATGAATACATACAGATTGGCTTTCTGTCTTTCTTATACCCTTATGCAAAGCAGTCAATCTAAGGCATTTGCTAGGCCATATCTCCGATCAGACAGCGACACAGCCTGAGGGTGGGTGGTGGCCACAGTGTTGGGCCGCTCGCTTACACTTCACGACGTGAAGGAAGTACTGCACAGCGTGCTGGTAGAGGCGGAGAGCTTCTTCATAATTCTGTGCTTTGTCTTCCTGGGCAGCCTTACTGGCCAGATCTATAGCTTTCTAAAAATGACAAACACACACATACATCAGAGAGAGCCAACACGGTGAACGTACTGAGGCCTGCTTAATTAAACCACTCCCATGACTGCATTTCAAAGCAGCCTTAACCTGTATTGATGCTGACACCGAATCATTTAATTTGTTCATTTCATTTTTATGCATTTACGAAATCGTTACAGGCCACTCAGTTCTAACCAGTTGTATATCGCATGTTATTAAATATTCACGGAGATTCATAGATTTCACATCTTCCATTGGGAAATGGAGGTTTAAACTGAAATCACATGATGCAGGTAGATTACATGTAAATTTCAAAAATATAAAAAAACGATCTTTCAAAGCTTATTCCATACCCTTCTGAGATGAAAGCATTTCTCGTTCCTAAAATTACAGCCTCTAATAAATATGGTAGTTTAAACTTATTAGCTCTGCTCTGGAAAAGAATCCTCTCACTTGTACAACTTAAGCCATAAAACATCTGAAAAAAAGGTGTTAAATGGCCATTTTTTTGGATATTTAACGAAGGGGACGCCTGCATTAAATATGGAAAGAAGAAATAAAACAGCTTCTCCAGCTTCATGCCGCTGATATTCATACCATTAACTACCCGAGACATGTATTGTTAATGCATTAACCAATGCAGTGCTTAAAAAAAAACAGGTACACCTGCCGGGTAAAGTGACTGAACAACATCCACGTTTTGGAGGTGCATATTACGATTTTAACAAATAACAAACGTGTATAAAACGTAGAATGGCGGACAGCTGTCTCTCCAAACTAATATCCCAGCAGGTTGACTTGATAATAGGCCGGGAAACTGATCCCTAAACCCAACGCCGAGTTCCTGGCTTGAACGGGCGGGCCCGGTCCCAGCTCACCGATTATTTTTGTGGTCAACAAATTAGGGTTTATTGGCATTTTGCTTATTTTTTCTAAGTATATAAATGACGAGCGGCTCGAAAGTCCGTGCCATTGTCACCAGAGGATAATACAGCAATTAAAGGGTTTCAGTAACTTCCCTGACACTTCGTCCATCGACCGACATCTGGCCAGCCCGCTAATAATACCCCAAAATAAGCGCATCGAGGGACGGCTTCAGACTAATTACGCCCATCAAGAACGAAACACGGAGCAGCGGTGACAATGGGTTCCTCCCGACGGCATTACCGTCTCTTACCTGCAGATTATTGCTGGTAGCCATAAGGGCTGGGGGAGAAAAACGATCCAAAAGAAAACAGCTCTCAAGACTACGGAAGTTCAAAAACAGCCCGATTTACTGTTTTATTATTGCACCACCCGGTATATACAATCGACCAAATGGTATATTCGATATGCCGGCTTTCTTTTGTAATATATCTATATTATTTTCCAGTTTTCGAGTATCGTTTACTGTCGCTATATGTTGGAGAAAAACTTCCGCATCATAGCGCTCGACGTCACTTCCGCCTTGTCTGACACGTGATCACAAGAATGTCATGACGTTATTTGTCAAACACACCCTGGCGCACCCTTTTCGTTCTTTCACGGTCTTAAATATATGTATGTGTCCTACAATTCGCGAGGTTCGTATGGCCTTTAAGTATTTTAGTCATTTTTCTACTTGCACGTGCTTCACAGCTTTCAGAATCCAAACCGATTTTATTTATTTATGGGTTATGGTTTGGCTTAATGTTAAGACGTCATTAGTTTGTGCGTAGTTGTCGTGGAAATGTTACCCGAGCGGTCTGTTATATTTCACAAACAGTGTTGTAAAAGAAACAAATATTCTGCATTTAATCCGCAGCAGATTTGACTCTGGCAATAAAATGTGTACCATAAGACCTTTCGTGAAGTCCTACTACCAATATTACACCGTGATATCCAAACTAACAGTTAATCTGTTGTAATATATAATTTCCACATCCAAAACGTCCAGCAGCCTGATCCCAGGGTAAGATATGCACTACCAGGTCTGCTACATAAGTCAATAAGAATTTATAAAGACCTCTTTCTTCTCAGAATACTCCTTCAGCTCCTCCACTCTGTCCAGGTATTCCTTGCACTTGTCTCGTATTTTTTGGTTTCCCTCTTTACCCTGCGGTTCCCCTGTATTGAAGGAAACATGATAGGAATACGTTTTTACAGTTTCCTTCAGACCCGTGTCATTATTTAAATACTATACCATACGAATTGTGCTAATATCAGAGGGGCTTTTTTAGAATTAAAAGAAATCTGGGCAGTGTTCCTATTCAGTTTCTTAAATGTGTCTTACGTTTTAAGTTTTCTTGCAATTATTAATGGCAATTTTCTAAAAGAATTAAAAAAAAAGAATTATTCATTGGACACTTACGCTTTAATATATGCAGAAAGAAGCGAACAGCTTGCTGGTACAAGCGAACGGCTTCCTCATAATTTTCGGCCTGGTCCTCCTCCGAAGCCCTATTTGCTATGGCTATCGCTTTCTGAAAGAGTGACCACACAGAGAAGGTGACCTGCACGTTGTCAAGCCGCATATCACCTACAATCAACAGAATCCCAAATCTCCAAAGTCAACAAAAGCATCAGAATTGTCAAGTGTCAAACCAAGAGGGCTTTATTGTCATGCCGTCCATATACAAGTGTACAGTGACACGAAACAGCATTTCCCAAGACCACAGTGCAATAGTTAATGGACTGGAAAAATATCCAGAATGTTCCAGGCAGTGGTGTAGTGATACCTTGGTAGGTGGCTGCACTGTTACTCCATATAACTGTGTATATACACATCTTCTCTAAGTGATTTGCATTTCTGACAGTTTTTAGTATTTAGGGTATATGGTAGATCAATTTTTAGAGGTGGGTTTACCGCATACCCATTACCACACTTCTGTTTCAGGGTCGAGTCCCAGAAGGGTCACGAATCGCTACAAAATGTGATAATCACACAGGAGAATATTCACCTGCAGGATTCCTTTCCATTTTCCATAACTACTTATATAGTACAAGGCGGTAGTTAGCCTATTACGGAAGCACAGATTACAGGACAGTGGACACCATGGGTGAGATGCCAGCCGATTACAGGGCACATGCAACTGGCATTTTAGCAACACCAAGTCACCTAGCCTAAGTGCTTGTTTTCGGACTGCAGGAGGAAGCCAGGGGGGTGTTTCAGGAAGCAAAATTTCTCTGTTAGCTGGGTTAACTTAAGCAAGAAGTCATGTTTGTCCAATGAGAGTTTAGGTAAAGATCATTCCATTTCGACAGTCATGACATCTAGCTTAAAAAAAACCATGCCTGTTTTACCGTGTTCTGTCTTGCGTGATGTCCTATGTCCAACAGTATTCATACTTAAATTTTTGTCACTATTGTCACTTTAAAGCAACACTGTAAATGTTTACTTCCAACTGTACTGTATGTGTATTAATTGCACTGGTGATTGCAGTTACTGAACCTTCACCCGCCTCATCTGTGGTGTCTCATATACATACATCATGGTGTTATTTTGTCATGTCCTGTGTCTATATAGTTACACCTGCAGTTTACATTTTTTGTTACTTTTGTGTGTGTGTGTGCGCAACGTTTGGGATTGCTGCAAATTTTTTGTTGTACTCTGTACGATGACAATAAAGAACTTTACGTTAACCCAGCTACCTGAGAAATCCTGCTTCGTGAAACACCCCCAAGAGGGTCCATGGGAAATATTTCGCAAGTCCACACGCAAAAGCCGAGGCAGAAATCAAATCCTCATCTTTGGAGGCGTGAGCCCACGTTAGTGTCCACTGCGCAAACATCTGCACGAGAATATGCATGGATAAATACCGTACGAGAGTGGGTCGTGATACTAAGTAGAAGACTGATTAGAGCTAAGTGATTTTCCTGTCGGAAACATTAAAGGCACACCGGAAGTACGTATTTGAAGCATTATTCCCGACACAAAAAACTCTGAGAAACTGTGCAGCAAGGATTAAGGATTATGTGGAAAATTTAAATTATGTGGAATATTAACATATGAATAACTGACAGTAAATCATATTTCAAGCACGTTGTACAGTTCGCAAATGAATTCATACTACCAGTACTGAAGTGTAATATTAATGGTTTATAATCGCAGTTCCTTCACATATATATGCTTGAGTTATACAAATTATAGCCAAATTAAAAAACGTTATTGTTCTCTGTTAGTCAGTGCGGTGATCACACTCAGCTGAGCACAGCCAACCAAAACACATGAGTTGGCAGTATCAACTTGACGTGTTTCGGTTTAACCATTTATGAAACACAATAAAAGCACAATTTGTGTCTGCGACAATATATATACATGATTTTGTTTCCAGTTTCGGTTTTTATGCTGTTCCCAAAATGTTTTCCGGAACCAGTTTTTTAGTAGCGATTTCAGTGTAGCGCTTGGACAGCTGCCTGGGAATGAATTGGAATCTTATGTCGATGTGACATAAGGACAACACTTCTTGTACATATAATCAGTTTACACACTTCGCGAATTCAATGTAAGAAACCAACAAAAACAGATGACTAGACGTCTATCGAGGTTTCGACGCCGCTTTATTAATCACGGTTTTACCTGCAGGTTGGTAGGCTCCATTTTGAGGAGATCTGACGAACTGGGCCGTCTCGTACTCAGTTTCGTTTATGTTTCTCGGTTAGTCCTTTCCTGCGTATCTTTACTTGGCGTCTAAACCCGGTCCCATGTGATGTAAAAAAATGACAACAATTTGTCGGGTACACGCCTTGTTTGTCATACTGACCCACTTGTAGTGAACTCGTGAAAAAGCGAGGACACTGTGCAATTCAGCTGTAGTTTTATCGTCATTGTAAATTCTTTATTATTATTATTATTATTATTATTATTAGCAATAAGGATAGCAGTAATAAGAAGGACAATGTCTTGTGACATTACAATTTATAACTATGTAAATATTCCAAATTTTTTATAATAATAATAATTATTGTTATTATTATTAATTATGTCCTTTATTATATTATTTTATACTGTACGCTTGAAATATTCTTTAGCTATACAGTATCACTCGTTTCGAATTATTTTCACTAAACAATATTCTCATAATTCAATACGTACAAAGATGCAGTTTGTGTTTCGTGTTCCGGTGGCAGTCCCACACTCTGACCTCTAGAGGTCATACTCACACGCAATTCTTTACGAAAGCACTAAAGTTAATGCTACAGTAGAACTTATACCTTACCATCCGTAATTTACCAAGCGTTTTTATTCCGACGTTATGAATGACTTCAGTGAATTAAAATAAGGTGCTCTATTCCATTAAATTGGGGCAAATGTTTGTGGTTTCTTTAAGATCTATAATTTGGATATGGACAAATGAATGAAATTCTCGACATTCTCACAAAAGTCTTTTTTTCTGTTTTAACTTCTTTAATTTTGAGTTCTGTTACTCAAAATATTTTACATCAATGTGATGGTAGAGTTACCATACAGAACAATAGCTGTCGTACAGAGGCATTTCGTGAGGGTGCGTATCTCGTATGACTATGAAACATACATCAAAAGATGATCAAGTTGCCTTCAAGCATCGATCTGCATCTGAACCGACGCATCATTCGTGATTCAAAAACCAGCGTAAATCTACAGCAAAATACTAACTGACAAAAATATGGTCGTCAAACTATACTCATGCAGATACTTTTCGTATAATGGTACTCGCTGCCGGCTCTGACATACTTGGTGACCTAGGCGAAATCTGAGCCAGCTGCTCAGATGTGCAGTTGTGCAGACGGCCCTTGGCACCCCTTGAACGATGCAACCGTGAGCAGTTGCCCCTCTTGCATTCGCCGGGATCCGCCTTTTGATGGCACTTCTGTCGGAAATATTCCCCACGCGGCTTCACTAAACATCAGCTGCGAGTCCATTTTCATAAAAATGCTATCAACATTAATAACTGCAACTCAAAGATAAATATGCATAATTTGAGAAATTTCCAGCTTCCCACCCATATCAAATATATATACTTTGACTCCAAGGTAGCCAGTTTAAATCCCAAGAGGGGCCTTAGTGTAATATAGTCAACGAAAGTACTGCATCTGAATCGCTCTAATAAAATATCTATAGATATTTAGTTGTAAAATGGGTGCAACTCTTATAATGTGTGTGATTACATTTTCTGAATAAATCTGAATGCTGACTTTTTCAGTATTACCGAAAATGTCATTGAAAACTAGGAGTGAATTCGGGTAAAGTGGTACAGGGTTTGAAAACACGATTGCGCTTTCTGCCTTGAAAAAGTGTCAACCAATGCAGTCGGTACTGAGACCTTGCTGTGGAAACGCATGACCAAAACATTAAATAATTCCTGTGTTAGGACATTGTTTCAAGGAAATTGCAACAATGTTAAAAGGTCATTTTAGATTAAATGTATCACTCATGTATTCATATAACCTGATAAAGTGAGGGACGTCACCTTCATGTCAGCACTGAACCACGGAGATGTAGCGAACTTGTAAGCAGATAGAGCAAGATGATTTATGGTCTGTTTCAAAATACTGCAGTTTAAAATATTCTTTGAAATATGTCATTAGGGTTGAAAGCAAGGGCCAACACGAATGAAACTGTGTCCCAAATTATTAATCACGGCACTGAAAAACAGTTTTGTGTCAACTACCGCAAAATGGTCAACTGTGCTTTGTAAACGTATCATACACTTAATATATTCATAAAAAGAAAGCAGACACCTTGAGGAATTCAGAGTTATGCATATACTGGGTTATTGTTAAAAGTAATAAATTACAGAATATAAATCTCTTTGCTACATCTTAACTGGTATAATGGGCAGCAGAACTGACTCAAAACATTGAACAACCAGCAAGCAAATCTTAAATATATATTAATTAAGCAAATCTCACTTTTAATTGCTTTTTGTTTCCTGTTCCCCTTGTGTTCAGGTGAGTTACGTTTGGCTACTCTACTGTCATCCCACAGTCCAGAGACCTGCAGTTTAGGTGGATTGCTGTTAGCGTTTCAGTATGTGAGGTATGTGCTCTGTGATAAATTATTCTTACTGGGGTGTCTCCCTTTTACCCTGCTCCTCGTAAGACCTATTTGACTGCGAGCAACGTGTTATATAAATTAAGCATATTTCATCCATCCAATTTACATAACCGCTTATCCAATTCGGGGTCGCGTGTGGGGGTCTGGAACATGCGCACCAGTAGCAATAATTTTGACCAAAGTGAAAGTGTTTTATTTTCTGAAGCTCCAGGTTGGTCCTGGATCTGCTACTTGCTGGAGGGCACGATCGTGCAGCCGAGGTCCAGGGTGTGGCGGCGTTCGTAGTGTGTCTAGGGCGAGTCCGCTTTTGAAGCTCTGACGGTCATATTCCGTTCCGGAGTGGATCGCAGTTATGGCCCTTTATGTGTATTTGCGCAAGTAATTCGAGTCCTGAGGCAACTAACACGGCGAACTAACAAATATGTTATGACAACATATCTTGCCACAATGATAACTGCTATTCAAGTATGCAATTAACACTTCCTACGGTTTTTCCTGCACCACAAGACCTATATGCCAGCTACAATTACCAGATTTTTTACACTCGAGAAGTATTCAATTACAGAAGGTATCCAGTGCACTCTGGAAGTAGAAGAGTGGAAGAAAACGATTAGAGAAGTAATTAAACTTGGCTCTCATAACCATATATGTTGGTCCAATATATCCTAATAAAGAAATTGACTATCTGATATACCGTATACCTTGCATTACGCCCTATGCTGACTGGACAGACAGATGGAAGGAAATATATAGTTTATATAGGCTATATACGGAAATATATAGGCTCCTACGGAAGTAATTGTTGCGAACTTACTATTCTCCTTAATAAGAAACTCAATACGAGCGTAACCCCTCGGAAAGGGTGTGCCTTAAAGTTTTGATCCAATTTACGGAAAAGTTCGTCAAATAGGCAGCTGTCCGCCGCTTTCTGCACTTTGTGCAGCGCCAGCTCTCTTCAGTGGACTTTCGCTGATACTTGATACCCGGGAGGTAACACCAGTTAAGGGGTGGAATAACCGCATGAGCGGCGCTTCTCGCAGCAGACCATGGAATCCCAGCGGGACTGGGCGACCACACGGGGGAACACTCAGACGTCCAGAACCGCGATTTATTATGACCGGACTCCGAAGAGCGGGGGAGGCGCTCCGGAGATGTATGGGGATCTAATATGAATCGCAGCTTGGCTTCGGCGCTGATAAGGATCTCTGGTGTGGAACATGGCGCGGCGGAGCAGCAGCGCTCCGCTCCGGTCCCTGTCCTTGGCGGTGATTCTCACGCTGCTCTCCCTCGGCGCTGTACACTCGCAGGTCTCCGTTAACGAGGTTTCCAGCTTTAGTCTCAACCCCCCGTACTTCAACCTGGCGGAGGGGGCCGCGATCTCCGCCACGGCGACGTGCGGCGAGGACGAGACCGGGAATCCCAGGAAAGACCTGTACTGTAAACTGGTCGGAGGACCGACCACGGGACCCCCGAGTCAGACTATACAGGTAATAATGCGCGCGTCTTTTTTGTCTTGCATTTTATCTCCGGATGCAGTTTAAATAAGCAGCGCCGTATTTCCCGATTTAGACTGTTCGTGACAGTATTATAGTGCTCTTTTTGTGAGCCAGCTCACCGGTATACCTGATCTTTGGCCATTGATTAAAGACATCAAAGAAGTAGCCAGTTTTAAAAATGGAAAACGTAAAGCTTGATGCACTCGAGTGACATTTCAATTTGAATGATCTGTGGATGGATGGATGGATGGAAGGAATTTATTACCTGCCCCGAAGGTGTTTGGTTGAACTTTAAGTTTCAGAGTAGTCGCTTTTTATGAAAAATACTCAGTACTTTGTGTTTATTTATTTATTTAAAAATTATTTTTGTGTTTATTTTGACTTTTTTTAAACCACTAAGTTATAAAACATTTCAAATTTGAAGTGCTTTTCAGGAACAGAGAGTTAATGTCGCCCTGAAAAACAAGCAAATTCCACATGTTTGGCCGTAATTTAATGAATTTCACACCCTGCTCCAATGCACGATTAAAGTTGGCTGCTTCTGCTTCCTGCTTTGAGTCCAAGAAGTGATTCACTCACTGCCTCTATCTGAGAACGCAGACACGCATCGGTCCCACACCGACCTGACGATCTGCCAAAATGTTCAGCTTCCAATAGTGGGGGAGAGTGTTTTTGCTCATATGAGCTTCCCATGAGGGTACGCCTATGTGTAAATTCACAGATACTGACATTTTTCGGCACATGGTGAATATATCTGTAAATTTAAAACACCTGCTTCTCTATTTCTCCGATTTGATCACTGAACACCGTATAAGATCACTTAAAGTACCCACGGCAAACGAAGTTTTTCCACTGTTAATTGCAACACGTCTGTTGCACGCGACCTCGTGATGGGGACGTTTATGGTCCTCCGAAGTAAAATAAAACACACCAATGAAATGTCAGGTTAGCATTTCAGAGGACTGCTCCGCTGAGCTGTGGCATGTCTGTTTGTGGCTCCCTAACCTGCTGTTCAGCCTTCGCCCCTATTTGCATCCAGTCTGACTTGACTCTGCATGCTTAATTCCCTCCAGGGTCAGTTTTGTGACTACTGCAACTCCAATGAGCCCAATAGGGCGCATCCGGCGAGCAATGCTATAGATGGGACAGAGCATTGGTGGCAGAGTCCACCTCTTTCTAGGGGGTCGAGGTACAACGAGGTGAACGTCACGCTGGACCTCGGACAGGTGAGTACCCCCCCCCCCCCCGCAGCGCCAGTGGTCCAAACCGAGCGCGACTCAGACGTAACGCGTCATTCATGCTTGGCCGGCAGCTCCTGAGAAGAGCTTATGAAATCTAGCACGGTGATGTTGCCTGCCTAAAACTGGAAAGTGTTATGCGCACAACTGTTCCTGTTTGGTACTGTTAGCCTGGTAGCCACCAATCTTACGGGCTGCTGCTAGATTTTTTTGAGCAGGACAGAAACTTTTGCTCAGAATAGTAGGTACTGTTCCGCTTACAAGTAAGCTGGTGACAGTTTTAGTGTCACAAACAGCCCAGATGGGCGGAGCATGTGGCAGGCACGGCTCAGTCTGGATCATGTGACCTCCTATGTCCAGTCATGTGACTTTAGACATGGGGCCTGGCTGCGATTGGTTGGTTGTTTGGAGAAAGAGAGACCAAGAATTGGATGCTCGGGTCTTCATACTGAAGATTAAAACCTCTAAATCAAACATATGATGTCATTTGAGAAAATGATCACTCAGTATGTTAGGGACATGAAGGAATACTGGAGTGGTGTCTGATCCTGGGGGTTCAGCACTTCATAGCCCCCTCCCCAACCCCCGTTCAGCAAAATCTACCTAATGTGACAGAAGGGGGGGGGGGCAGAATTTCTGGCTACGCCCCTGGGGACATGAGAATGAGCCAATGTCTTCCATTACATGTATATTGCCAGTGAAAAGTTTGGATACATCCACCCATATAAAGGTTTCTTTTTAGTATTATCTACATTTTAGAATAAAGACATCAGAACTATAAGATAACATATATGGAATTATGCACTGACCAATAAAGCATTAACCAAAAAAAAATCATTTGGGGTGAGGGGCAGCTCTGTGGTTTGGGACTCAGAAGGTTGCTGGTTCAAATCCCTGGGTCTGCAAAGTGATGGCACCATTTGGCCCATAAGCGAGACCCTTAATGAGACACAAATTTGATCATGGTGGCGGTGATGTGAACAAAGCTGATTACGCAGTGATGTGTTGACTGGGGGCACTGTAGGGGGGGGGGGTGATTTTAGCATAAACGGATTCATCTGGGTTGCGGGGCCCAATATAATTCATGGGGTCCAAAATCTCTAGCAGTGCCCCAGACGGCCACCCTCATCGGGAGAGACTGTGGAATATTCCGGGCTGTTTTGCTCAGCAGGCAGGGGCTGTTAGCGCTCCTGCAGTTGCCTGGCTTTGTGTTGGCGGCATAACTGGACACGTTATTGTGGTGGCGTGTTCAGGGGAAGCATATGGCCCGTTTGTGTGCCTCACGATGAATGGAAAGAAGGCCCCTTTCATTCATTCAGGGAAGCGCAGGTGTCTGACTGCAGCGGCTCTATTATGTAACGGTGCGGTACATGTTTATGTAAAACCGAACCTCAAAGGAAGACTTCTTTATGCAGTTATCGCTTATGCTGGCCGAGGTGTTGCAGGTGGATAGTATCTTCCGGAGCGGTATCCCGTCTGGAATGTGCAAGCGGCTCCCGGGATCACTGCTAAGTCAGGCAAACACCGGGGTTTCCGCCGTGGCCTTTTCAGGGGTCTGCGATGTCTCAAGTTATGTTTTAGTTTCCATTTTGTTATATATTCCGAAGAATAACGGGATCTGTGTCGTGATTTCAGACCAAAATGTCAAAAAAGCAATTCTGAGCATCTGTTTAAATTATGTAGAATATATTCTACTCTTATTGGCTCTATATGCACATATCCCAAAGCTGTTTCTATCCTACATCAGGTTCTCACCTTTATTTATGCATCTGCTTGTTGATTTAGACCTGTTAATAGCACATATTTATTTCTGCTAATATTCCCGTCTTATATTTATTCTATCGGTCGTATGATCACTTGTACACCTGCCACCTGCGGCAAAGCAAATTCCTGGTACTTTTTGTTCTTTGGCGAATAAAAGGATTCCTCTCGTGAATGAGGGAGCTTTCGCTGAAAAAGGACCACAAAACGAATAAGCTGTTTAATTACTGGGCCATATCCGCTTCGTCGCTCTGAACGTCCCCCCTCCTCCCTCCTTTTTTTTAAGCGTTGGCATGTGCCCAGGCCGTGACATGCCTCTTCCGAGCTCAGAGCTTTGCCGTAGCTAGCAGCGGCGAATTCTGTTACAGGTAATTGTGCTGTGGAAATCAAGTCCAAAGTCTCAGTGGACTTCTTTTATCTACGGCACGCCGGAATAATTTCCCACAGAACCCCTAACCCCACCCTGCCCTGCCTCACCCTGAGAAATTAGAGAGAAAAAAACCACCCCGAACACTAGTTGTCGACACCCTGTCCCTGAGCCTTGACAACGTTGCTATGGCACCTACTTGGGTTTTCTGCAAACGCCGCCGGAGAAGGTACTAAAGGTGCGTTAGATCGCACAAATCAGGCGTGTAGCTTCACATTGCTGTAAATTCACCTGCCTTGGCCGTGGGGAATGTTTTCATTGCTGCTGAAACAGCAGGAGCCGTTGCTAGCATGTCGCTAACCGGCAGAACCACCTAGGAGACGCTATTGGTGTTCGTGTGTCTGCAGACTCTCAGCTGTGTGGTTACCGCAGATCTGCGGGTGAGAAGCCGTGTGTCCCCATAAGCAGGGGGCTGAAATGAAAAGAAACCCAACCCCCTTTTAGAAGCGTCGCTCCTCTCGTTGTGAGAAGTGACGCTCCCAGCACCCTCATTACACTTTGTTTTGAACTTACAATCATGGTCCATCCTGCTGTTGGCAGAGATATGAGCTGTACTTTATACCTCTATACCTGGATTTAATTCTTTCAAGTTCTTTGAAAGGCACTTTGTTTATGCCCCTTGAACTGTGTCGGGTCTTTTAACGGGCCAGGGCAGAGCATGGCTCATGTTGAACCGCTTTTTTGCCTCTGTGATGGCCGCACGCGCCTTTACCTGCATGTGCATGTGTCGGCCTGTAGAGGGCCCCATGTGTGCAGGTGCGCCGATCGGTGTGTGTGGTGTGGGATGCGTGTATACCGGCCTGCTGAGTTGTGTGTGCGCTGGTTTGCGTGTGTGTTTTCTTGTCTCTCCGGGGCTGACTGCATAACATCAAGTGTGTGCGCATGGTTTGCTAACTGGATGCAAAAAGTTTGATCCGCTCTTGCCAGACAGAGATGGGCTTAAACCCAGATCTGAATTTTCATTTGGTGGGAGGGAAGGAGAGAGAGAGAGAGATAGTAAGACAAAGAATAAAGGAAAGGCTTTTGCAGGTGGAGGTTGCCTGTAATCTGCGCGCACACCTTTGTGAACAGAGTGCTGCCGTGACCCGCATGATGATCCTCTTCAAAAGCAAGGGAGGGAGGGAGACTGGGCACGGATCCCATTTTTCTGGTGTGTAACCTAATACCAGGCTGGGTCTGCGGCGAATTTTTTAGTCAGATGTAACCCCCAAGCGGGTTGTGTCCAGATGTTCTGCTGCGGCCTGGACCTGAGACCAGACCGGGGTCCTCTCCCCAAATGTGAAACTGGTAGCGTTATTATCCAGCGCTTTCCAAAAAAACCACAGGAAATCAGACTTACCGGTCCAGCACGGCCAACCCCTTTGTCTGTGTTCCCAGTGTTTTGCATTAGTCGCCAAACCCAGCATAATGATTTTTTTCCTGTATCCTTGTTTTGTGTTGCATAATAACCTTAATTTGCTAGAACAAGCTGTTAATGTGTTTTGCATTAGCAGAGAAGCAATGTAAACAGACCTGCACTGCATTTAGCGTTAAATGCATGAATTACTGCACGTTTGGTCCTGTATCGACAAGGCCAGGGCCTTGTGTCATGGCGGTCCGTAGAATGGGTGTAATTCACAATGATGCTGTGAAACACTGCATCTGTTCTGCATACATAGCTCTCCACGTTGATCATGCAATGGGCATCTTACCCTGACTGGACCCCTCCTGGTATGTCTGGGCCCCTCCCCCCACCTGTGCCACCCCCCCCCCCAACACACACACCATCACACCAGACATCAGCTTTCCAATCCAGTCCGCCTCCCATTTCAGCCTGTCCAAAAAATACCCAATGTACCACCCGTATTCTTGACCTCCGCGCACCTATTTTTGATCACTTTCTGGACCAGAGCCAGCAATTATTTCATGGTTTCATGGTTAGACGACGTAGAAAAACACTATCGTCCCATCTAAGAATGGAACACCAGGCTTGATCTTGGCATAGACAAGAGCCAGCATTTTAGAAAATACTCCAGTCATAACATGATGTCACCAACGTGAGCGGGAGAGTAACTGTCCAGTCACTCTGACTGAAAAGAAACTGCCGATGTTACTCTAAGCCTGTCATCGGAGGGGTGATGAGAGTCATATATCTGGTGGCCTCTTTTATCCCAGCCTACAAAACCGCATTTAAATCAACATCACGTGTGATGATCCCTTTGTGTTCCTAAGTCTTACCCTGAATATCTGTAATCCTTTTTGTTACTAATAATGTAGCAAACATGACTGGAGCTACAGTTCTTATATGTAATAACAAATGGCATTTATTTATTCGTAGATTTGTTTGAAGTAACTCATAGTTACTGGGCACATAAATAGCGATGTCTTGGCATGGAAAGTGTATTAAGTGTGTGCCTGTTGTCCTGGTGCCTCATTACAGGAGGTGTGGCAGGGGCCAGGTCACTTAGCCCACCCCCCCCCCACTCTGCCCTCAGATGTTCAAAAAAAGCAGCTAAGTAGCTAGTGAGTAGAGTGAGAAGATCGTAGCTAGCTAGCAGGTTAGCAGAACATGCTGCTGCAGCATCTCCTGAATGAGGAATGTTTATTTAGTGTAGTGAACGTTTGCCAGGGGGTTTTGGGGGCGGGGGGGTAAACTGCGCCACTGGGTGCGGGATGGGTGGAGTTGAGAAGAAATTAAGCCAGCTGTGAGTTTTAAAGCCCACGGGGTGTGCGGTTTTGCTCCGTCTGGGGAGTGTTAGCGAGGGGAGTTTTGCTGTGTTTCATTAGGTGTTTCAACCATATCAGACATGAATAATCAACAGCCAATTTTTGCCAGATCTGTCGAGTTATTCCAAGGAGTTTCTTTGTGTGTGGATCAAACCGTGAGCCTTTGAAATGCAAACTCAGCTCTTCTTATGCCACCAAACTGTCTTAACGTTGCTCGCTGTCAGTTTTCTTGCTTTTCCACTGTGCTCTCCAAACTGTAGAAGTGGCATTCATCCATCTTCCGGTCGCCAAACCTAGTGATGACTGCAGGGTCAGTAGTGTTTCGGCTACTTATCACACACTGACTACGGTATTGTAGGGGCCCTCAAACAGTTTGTCAAGGTTTCGATCATCCCAGTAGACCTCGCTGAAGCTCGAGGGGCCTCCGCCTAGCATGTGCAGGTAAAAAAACTATTTTTTTTCGTAACAAACAAGTCAGGGCATCTTGCATCAGGCAAAGTTCTGTTTGTACAAGTTGCCGTTTTTTTCTGGAACGTTCTCCCCTGGGGCTGGTCCACCTGTGCCGAATGCTTATTTCAGTATATGTTTGTCACTCCCCCGGTGGGACGGAGACGGGTAGCCTGGAGTCTTCTCTCCCAGCTATGGGAGATTAAGGGTGGATTTGCACAGCTTAACATGAATCGCAAGCAGAGCTATTTGCCCCACAATTTGTTATATATTCTTTAGTAAAATGGCCTGAATCATGAATGCATCTGTTACTGGGGATTTGACTTGCATTTTAAATGGCCTGTTATGTGCTGCGCGTCTCCTGTTTCAGAGCAGGTTTCTTATACAGTTTGATGTTCATTTGGGGCTTGCTGCTTAGCTTACAGGGTCATCAAAAGCGAATTACAGTTTTGATGCTTTTATGAGGCTGGATCGTTTTACTGGAGATATTCATGTTACATGGGTGGCATGGTGGCACTGTGGTGGTGGTGGGGGGGGGTTTGAATCCCATCTCTATTCTGTGTGTGTGGTGTTTGCATATTTTCACATGTCGCGTGGATTTCCTCTCGGAATCTAAACACATGCAGTGAGGCTAACTACACTGCCTCGTCCTCTATGATTGTGAATGTCTCTTGTGATGGATGGGAAGCCCAGGGTATATCCCAGCCTTGTCCCCAGGCTGCCTGGAATAGGATCCAACATGGGCATAAATTACAGGGGAATGGGGTGGGGTTGTATCCCTCTCCCAATAACCAAAACCAGCCAATACAACCCCCTGGACACCCTTAGATGCGTGGACATCTCAACCCCTTCAATGTTAAACCCAAAGTTATTCCCCTGCGCTGTAAGCCTCTTCCCCATGACCCTGATCAGGATAAGAGGTTATATGGTTGCTGGATAGATATTCATATTGAGTAGTTGTTCAAGGGTACAACAGCAGGGCTCCTTCAGGGAGTGAAAGGTCCATAGCCGTAAGCACTCTGCTACCTGCTCTCCATGACTTACAGGAGGACTGGTCACTTTCTGACATTATGACTAAAAAAGGTCAGTTTATGTCACCTGTCGAAGCTCATTGGTAAAGATGAGCGTCTGCTTGCCAGCGGCACTCGACTGAGGCCTTGGCATTGCTGTGGATTTGCACCACGGCTGTTTTTCGTGATGTTGGCAGGCCGTGGGCCGGCTCCCCCCCATCACTGGGCCTCCCTTTCTGGCACTGTGGCAGGAATGTGCAGAGAAATCCATACATGCTCCCTGAACATCCCATCCGGACTCCTTGGGCCCGTATTCTTTCATTTAAAACACTGACTTGCGTTGGCTTCAAGTGCTTTTTGCGGTAAACATTGTGTGCTGTTGGGTTTATATTGTAAAGTTGCACATTGTACTGGACGTTTTATTAACAACCAGTAGGTGTATGCTCAGGTTGATCTTCAGGAAGCTGGACAAGCTCACCCACAGCACTAACCAGGATGGTTAAGGGCCTGCAGGCTTTGCAAACATCTCAGCCTGTTTTGAGCAGCTATGCATTCTGTATGGCGAGACCTTTCTTATTCTCTTCCTTTTGTGGGGTGGCGAGGCAGCACAGCAGTTGATTAGCTTTCAGACAGAAGACCTGGCAGCATGTTTGGCCCTTAACCTGGAACGGTGCCCCCACCCTCCCCAAAACACTTGCTATCATAAAAAAAACTTTCTTGTCTTCTCTGAATGTCTGTGCTGTACCTCCATATCATTTTTGTCAAATGTCTAGCTAAATGGTCTAGAAAGTTAACATTATCTGAATATATCAAGTTAGTTGTGGGTTCTGCATAAGATAGAGATTTACATTTAGTTTGTTTAGCAAATGACTCTACCCCGAGTAGCATACCTTTCTGAGAAAGCCGGGTCAGATAGTCACTGGAGTAATCCGGGGGAAATCAAGAGCCTTGCTTAAGGTTCCAACACTGAAATCACGGTGTCAACCTTGGGATTCGAACCACCGTCCTGCTAATCATAGGCACAGGATCCTAACTCACTGAGCCACATACCAGCCCAGTGACTGGGTTCAGCTTTGGCCCACAGGCTTGCTAGTTCTATGAGAGACAAAGGGGTGGCACCTGGAATCTGCCCAGTTACTGCTAATGTTGGTGACAACATTGTTTGAGGACAACCCGAAGGAAAGGTGGACAACTGCAATGTCGTGCCAGACTGCTTACATATTTGTCTGGATTTCTAGGCCAGAACTGTGTGTGAGCCCTGAATAATACATCACAATGTGTCATTATGTGAGGACTCGGGCTGGGAGCAAAACCAGAACCCAAATCACCAGCTTTCTGAGGAAACAAGGTTATGAATTGTCCATTTAATCCTGGGAGGCATTTCATTGTTAAGGTTTGCTGTATGTTCGTCAGGCAGTCAAAGAGGTGTACCGTGTTTTATCTACAGGATCTGTAGAGATACACGTACCTGTAGGAATATACACGAGCCTCGTCAGGCAGTCGTCATGGTAATGGCTCGAGGTCGTTTTACTTATATCTTCTGTAGAAACCTATAAATTGTAATCATTGCCCCAGTTATAAAGATGTCTCTGATTGGCTGAGAATCGGCAGGTCAGTTCAGTCTAGTCAGAACGAGAAGTATTGCCATTGCCCCCTGGTTATGAGGGAGAGGGAATGAGTCATTCTGGCAGCTGGTGTTTTCTGATGCGACGGTGAGATGTTCTCTCCTTCATGCTGGTAATGCAAATGTGCAACTGATGTTTGTTTGCTTTTGTAACATTTTGATGTTTTGTTGATTTTTACAGGCAATTGCAAACAGTGAATACAGGACAGCGTCACTGTAATTGCAGGTCCGTTGTGTCTTTCTGTTGGATAGGATGAGGGCTGTAGAGGCTCAGCGTGAGTGTAGTAAACATGTTCGGCCTCCACGCTAGCTAAATGAGGTTTTATGTTGCCTGTGGGTGGATGGGGTCCCTGGAGTCAGGGCTGTGCTGATTTTGACAGGACCCCGCAGAGGAAGTAGGGCATTGTTGCAGCCCACAGCCAAGTGCAAGGCCGCATTGTAGTGTTGAATTTCAGGCCACGCATGGCAGGAAATGGCAGCCGCACTTGATGAATAGGTCCTCCGGCCCTGCTGGCATTCATCAGAGCCGCATTTGTTAGGCCTGGTTTCCCCAAATTCGTTTCTGGCTCAGGATCGCTCCTGTGGGCTGCTGTTTGGACTGAGGGCAGGTCCCATGGCTGCATCTCCTACCGTCCCCTTTTAGCATACATTGAAAAGGGACGTGAAAGTGAGTCTGCTTGAGTTGCCTGAGTAATAATATCCACTTGTATAACTTTCAAAACATTTTGGATATAAGACTTAGCTAAACATGGAATACCAAAACTGCAAAACTATGGTTACAAGTCTGTTTCATAAATCACTAACCCTACCTGTTGACTTTTTTAAATATGTAAAGATCTTCTCCTTTGATTGTCCTTTATCAGTTAACTCATTGCACTTCAAACATTTCGTCCCAGAGACGTGCCACAATATACTCTAGATTTAGCCCAGACATGCAAAACTACTCCATAGCCATGCCACTAGGGGGCAACCCTTGTGCTCTTCCTTTCAGCTTTTCCATGTTGCATATGTCATCATCAAGTTCGCCAACACCCCTCGTCCTGACCTTTGGGTCCTGGAGCGGTCCGTGGACTATGGGAGGACCTTCAGCCCTTGGCAGTACTTTGCACGTGAGTACATCGCTCAATATGGAAGGAGGAAGCACCAACTATTAGGCAGGAGATACCTTTGGTAGCATGTTGGCCCATGAAAAGGTTCATGTGCATTCACTACAAGCAATGGCAAGATTTTTTTTTGTATGTGGAAGAACTAGTATTTGCATGTAAGCTTACATTGAACTTATTTATTGCGCATAATGACATTAAGGGAAGGCCAAAAAGCACATTACAAACATACTGTTGTCAAGGAATCAACTAGACATAAGTACAGCAATGCTGAGCATCCAATGAATGTCCAGGTACAAGTGTAAGCAGTATTGAAGCAGAAGTTACACAGGAACAACTACACGACATAGTCCAACAAAGCAAGAACCTAATAGGACTACTATTGTAATAAAACTACTAGAGTCATCATAAAATGCTACGTTAAGAACATTCAGTGCAACACTGAGAAAACATGATGAGGTATTACTCTAGTAGAGGCCTACCATGTGCTCACGTCACCCAAGGATTCAGCATGACCTGAGCTTATCCTCACCCGCCTTCCTGGGAGAATGTGATGAAACTGGATCTAATATCTGGGCTTATTCAGCTCTAAACCCGACCATGTCCTGCTGACCTGATGCGGATCATTGAAACACCGAACAACCTGAGGTTTCTGTCATTCTGTCCTACGTTCCATCTCACCCGCTTCAGTTAGCAAACCAACACTGCTTGGAAATTCCTTCAACCGTTGCTCCAGATGTGTCTCAGGTGTGGTGATGCAACGAGCCATCAAACCACATCCGGTCAACAGATTGTCTCTCCCCTTCCAAAAACGCCTGAAGACCCATCTGTTTCAGGAATTCCTCTACTAGTCTGGTACTTCTCCATGTTCAATGCTCTTAATGTTGCACGTTTTACTGATTTTATTAGCTGTCTTATTAGTTTCTTGCTTTGTTAGAAGTTGTCGTGTGATTGTTGCTGCGTAGCCCCTGCTACAATACTTCTTACACTTGTGAATTCACTGGAAGCCCAGCCTGGTTGACGCCTTGACTTGTAATGCTTGTAATGTGCTACTTGCCTCACTTCTACGGTGCCTCGGACAATAGAGTCTGCTACATAAAAATGAACGTTGAAGTGAAATGTAAAGACATGCAGAAATATTTGTGGATTAATGTGTGCCTGGCCGCTCCTCTGATGCCAGCTAAACAGCCACTGGGTGATTTTCTCAACTGGATGGGCCTGGTTTCTTGTTTTAGTAGCACCTGGATATTCAAGGATCTGTATTGTTAGTGCATCAGCATGTAGCAAAAACAATAGGTCACTTGACAAAAATAATAGGTCACTTGACAAAAACAATAGGTCACTTTTGTTTAATAGTCAAATTGATTGGGTGGTGTCTTCAGGGAGGAGGAGCTCTGGGTCGTCTTGGAGGTGCTCTCTGAAAACCTCCCATTCCCCTGGACTCCTTCCTCCTTTGATTACCCACATCCTGCTTTCTTATCAGCTTGGCTTTCCACTAGCTTCTCAAGGAAGTCCAGTTTTGATACCGGCCAGAACTCCACGTCTCGCAAGAAGCCGGGCGCAGTTATAAATACGCCTGGGAGCCCCTGGGAGGGGCGGAACACAGTGTAAATAAACAAGTGACACAGTCCACTTTTGTAGATGCAGATGGTGACAGATATCCATTTTAAAAATACAGTAGATTAACACTCCCTGATAACATCTAGACATGGGAAAAGCTCAATTAATTACGGAGCTGCTTTTGACCTGCATCTACAGGCTCATTAGATAAGAAATGTCAGGCGGATTGATCACATGATCGGGTGTGGGTCACGACTCCTGTGTGCACAAGAAGGGCGTTCACCATTCAGAGGGAGCCTCCCTGCCTGTGACGAGCAAACTTCTGAAAGGACCATAATTCATCAATATTTTATTGGAACCCCCTCTCCTCGTTCCTCATCACTTTTCTTGTCTCCCCCAGCATAGGCGACTCTATTTTTTTGGTGCCTCTGTCACCCTATTTTTTTATCAGAGCCCGCCCCCCCCCCCCCAGAAAATAAATTATTTGTTCTAAATCCATTTAACAATGTGTCTCGTTTTTTTGTACATACTTCAAACAAATGTAATATTTGAATATTTGGGACCCACTCCCCCACCAATCAGCTAATCTTGTCTTGGGTGTAAAAGGATGTTCCGCCCCTAGAAGCTGATTGGCCCTGATTGGGTAGCAAAGAGAACATGAGCCAACCGAAGTTTGTGTTTAGTGAAGACGGCTGAGCTTTTTATCATTTGGGGTGGCGGTTCTTCAGATTGAAAGTGGCGACCCTGCTGAAGGGTTGAATCGCCCCTGTCTCTCAGTCCAGCTGAGGCTAGTAGTAAACATATCGCTGCTATTATATTAAGGATTTTGACTGTTTTCCAACTGCTTGTCTTTGTTTGAGAATTTTTTAGACTTTATCTCTTGGATAACCTTTGATCTGGAGTTAAATGTATAACAGATTTCCCGTTTCGGGGGGTGGGGGGGGGTGGGATAGCTGATTTGGAGTCTGGAGTCTCCACTTTCTAGACATGCCTGGTGAGACGCCAAGAACTGTCCTCATTTCCACCCAGACATCTGTGTGTCCCTCCCTGCCACCACGTGACCCCCACAAGCAGTGCTTCAACTCTTTCGACTTCGCAGTTATGCTGAAGCATCACTTCAGGTTTTTCACGCTGGTCTCCTCTATAGTATGTACCGGGACAGTATTTAACCACCAACCCACTCTGGAGACCCAGGATTGCATGCTGGTTTTGCTGCTTCAGATCTAACCGATTAACTTTCAGTTTGGTGTGTCTTCAAAGACTTCTGTGCCTCAAAACACGTTGAATTAGCCACGACAGATAATGATTTGTCATTTAAAGTAGCCGTGTCAATGTCACCTTGCTTTCTTACATTTCATAAAAAATTGTTCACTGACAGCTTCACAGCTCTACATAACTCAGTTCCAAACAGCAGTGAGATACTGAAGTCCCAGAGGCAAGACCTTTTGACTACTGTTAAATTCCAAAGCAATGATGTCATCTCTTCCCCTTTATAGATTTTTGCTGGTTGTAGCAACTTGTTACTATTTTCCCTTGTTCCAGATTTAGTTTGAGCGGATTACGATGTTCCAGTCTTGGACGAGAAGTTTATTGCTGAGCTATGATGTGATTTGCTGGGTTTATGTACCGGAGAGTACACTGGATCCAGATTGACGGATCATATCTCTCCCTCGGTCATTTCCTTAACGCAGATTCAAAGCGAGACTGCATTGAAACTTTTGGAAAGCATCCCAATGGACGTATCACTGGAGACGATGACCAGATCTGCACCATAGAGTACTCACGGATTGTACCTCTGGAGAATGGCGAGGTGAGAAGATGGGATTGTGGAGCCAAAGGTTCAAGTTAAAGTATTAATGGAAATAGGACGGTCAGGGGTTTGCTGCAGTGGGTTGGTGCCCTGTCCTGGGTTAATCCTTGTCTTGTGTTCATAGTTTCTGCGATAGACTCTGATCCTTGTGACCCTGCATAGGACAAGTGGGTATAGGAAATGGATGGATGGATCAGGGGTTTGCTGGTTCTCTAACTACTGCTAGGTGTTTACACAAAGTTCACGATCTTTTCCAGATTGTGGTCTCACTGGTTAATGGTCGACCAGGAGCAAAGAACTTCACCTACTCACCAGTGCTACGAGATTTCACCAAGGCCACTAACATCCGGCTGCGATTCCTACGGACGAATACTCTGCTGGGGCATCTCATTTCCAAGGCGCAGCGTGACCCCACGGTCACACGCCGGGTGAGTCGCTGGTGTGAGTCCCTGTGCTGTCACCCCCGGTGATTTAAGATGTTTTGAGCACATTCGCGAAGTCTGGAACACGGCTGCGCCTTGTCTCGTCAGGTGACGGTTCTGAAGGATGTTGGTGCCTTTGCTTCCCTCAAAGGGGGGGCCTGGAGCTTTGTTTTCACAGAGCTGTGATGTATTTGCAGAAGGCTGGGAAACGTTTTCCAACCTTGACCCCTTTAGATAGGACTTTGACATCTGTATTCACAGGGAGCGTCCCCAGCTTCTCTGAAGCTGAAGAAATCGCTCTGAACTCAAACCAGGTCTTTAAATCTCAGAGCTTAAATGTAGCCCTTCATCTACAGTGTTTGAGATGCAATGTGGACGACATTATGTTGCTCACACCGCAGTTACACCCTTAGCACCTATTGTTAGCTCAAGCAGGACTTGTCATGTGTTTCTTTCTTGTCTTCGGAATCCTACTGCAATACATGAGTAAAATCACTATCGTCCTTAGAAATAAAAGGAAAAACTGAGGCATCAATTATCAGCATCGGCAATGTCTAGCCCAGATTTAACTGAATTGTGTCCTAGTGGCGGCCATATTGGTTTTGTTTGTTTATTCTCTTTCCTCTGGAACGTTGTTCTTGTAATGTTCATATGTTGCACTTCTGGTCATCAAATAGCGTAATTAGGTTCTTGCTTTATCAGACGTTGTTGTGTAGCCCCTGCTCCAGTACTGCTTACACTTCTACCTGGACATTCATCTGAAGCTCAGCCTAGCTGCACTTACGCCTAGACGACTCCTCAACGGGCGTTTGTTAGCAACACGCCGCTTGCCCCATTTGTATGTCACTTTGGACAAAAGCGTCTGTGAAATATATAGATGTCAAAGTGGTGTAAAATCATAATGTTGAATGAAAAAAGTGTGTCTTTGCTGAATCGCAAATGCATGTGCAGTTATTCACGTCAATGCAGTGACACGAGATGCATTCAATGCAGTGACACGAGATGCATTCAATGCAGTGACAGAGAGCTGATGTGCACGTCTGAATCTGACTCGTCTAAATAGGCTTTTGTGAGTTTCTAAACTCTGTTTGCTAACACCACAGCCCCCCCTCCCCCCGCCCGCCAGTGCCCTTCCCATGCATTCCTCCATGCCAGGGCCGGTACCCAAGGAGTACATGTCTCTTGCCAACTGCTCTGGCCACAAGATCATGTTAATAGACTTTAATGGTCTGCGTGGTCAGCCAGTCAGTGCCCAGCTGGCAGAAGCTGTCCCACCTCCACCCTCGTAACCCTCCCCCTACCCTCCTATGACCTCATTGTGAAATTGAATATGACCTTACAGCTACCGCTGGATAGACTCAGTAACTAGGCAGGTATGGGAAACACTCTCAAGCTTGCAGTAAATTCACACAGTGATTCAGAAATGAGTCAGGCAAGTTCTTAAATGCATTGCATTATGGGAAGAGTTGGAGCTGTAAAGAGTTATAACTAGTTACTGTAAAAGAACTACAGGAACGGAGCCTTAGGGTGCTATGGAGACGCGCATGTACTCTTTTTATGGTGCTCTTGACATTTTCTGCAGTAGCTTTCCGGACGTTTGCCACCGTGCATGCTAATGTTTACCCACAGCAAAATCCTCAGTGTCACCCCCTCTCCCCCACACAGTATTATTATAGCATCAAGGACATCAGTGTCGGCGGTCGATGCATGTGCTACGGGCACGCGGAAGTTTGCGGAGCCAGCAGCCGGGATGACCCCAAACGGTACGTGACCATCTTCGTGCCACAAATCAGGACCTCATTGCACCCAGCTGTAACCCCACCCACAAAGAAACTGATGATCACCCACGGAAGGCGGTAAACGGAGACCTGACCCGCCTTCCCGTGCGGGACATGAGCCCCCTTTCGACATGGAGGATGGACTGATGTCACATCCTAGACCCCCGTGGGAATTCAGTGCCTCGAACCAATTTGACAAAAATAAAAACACTCACGATAAAATCTGAGCCCGAGATTCTAAAATTAACCTCGTGTGTAAAAGGATGTCAGAGGATGTGTATTCAGCTCCTGGGACCTGATTGGCGCTGATTGTTAATGAAAAATGGGTCAGTGGAGAGAGCACACTGAACTTTGTGTCTAGTTGACTGAGTGATTGTTTTTTTGTGTGTACGTGTAAATAAACGACATGATGTACAGTGTAACTGTACAGTGTAACTTAAGGAAATGTGATATTTTGTCTATGCCTCATCAGGCACAGCTGTGAGTGCCAACACAACACCTGCGGAGAGTCGTGTGACAGCTGCTGTCCGGGCTTCCACCAGAAGCCGTGGCGGCCCGCCACAGCCGACAGCGCCAACGAGTGCCAGCGTAAGTACCCCCCCCCCCCCCCCCCCCCGCGCTTTGCGTATCTGCTTTCACAGTGGCGCTGGCTCTGCTGGTGCTCGTTTTGGCTTGTTTTATGAGATTTATTGGCCAGATGAGTAGTTAATGACCAAGTGCCGATCAGGCATCATTGGTGCCCAGTAACAGCAATGTGGACGAATGTCACTGTCCCCATTAAAGTGGCGTTACTGGGAAAACATGTCACCCTCTGAAATGGGGGAGTTAGTGTACCATTTGTTTTGATTTTTCTAGCGGGAATGTCATTGCTGTTTTTCAGAGCGAATGTAAGCAGCCTTACTAGAGAAACGCAGTGGTTTGGGGCAGGACCTTTAAAACCATCCCATATTTTTACCTTTTATGCTAATAATGATAATAGTTTATTAATCTGCACATTGGGTACTTCTTTTTTCCCTACTCAGACTTGCTCTCCATGACACAGATGTAGGTAATAGCAAGCTTGGTAGTAAAGGCAGCCACCTGCAGAGCTGGGGGGGGGTGAGGTGGGTTTAGGTCCCACAGACGTGTGACTGTCCTGCCAAAGTGGGCCTCACACCAGTGACCATCCGATCACAGGCACAGAGACTTAGCCTATTGCACCACACCCTACCCCCCATGTGAAAAGCCCTCAAATATATGCCTAAGAACGACAGGCTGTCATGATGACAGCTGATATATTCGCCTCCCGGAAACCCCAGAAATCATTTACAAACCTTTAACACTATAATGATTTTCCCTTCTGTGATTTAACTGCCCTGGGAGCCGATTTTATGGGTTTATTATCCTGTAAGTCATGTTAGAAAATGCTCTACTTGACACCCGATGACTGCACATCAAACGGAGAATGCGGTTTGTGTTAAGCGATGTCGGTCGTCGCTTTTAAAGGTTTTAGATTAATCCGAGTGGATCTATCAGCTGTCTGACTGGTTGTGAGGATCCGGTGGGTTTTACCCGGTCCTTAGCCACATGTGGACCTCGTGGCCCCGTTGCGTGGCGCCTTGGCGGCGCCCCCCGCGGTAATTACCTGCCGCCTCTCGGCCCTGCAGCCTGCCAGTGCCACTCGCACGCCACGGACTGCTATTACGACCCAGAGGTGGAGCGCCGACAGGCGAGTTTGAACATCTACGGCAGATATGAGGGCGGAGGGGTGTGCATCGACTGTCAGGTAGGTACCCATCGCTCAGGCCCCGACAGGCCCCCACCCCACTGCAGGAGGGAACGCCCTGTTCCACAGCTGGCCCGGCCCACAGCCTTCGCAGGATAGAAGCGCTCTTGCCGGATCCTGTTGGCCTGTAGATGGAATTAACGCTTCTTCCAGCTGCCTAAATTTAATACACACCTTAAAATACGCACTTACTGTTTCGGTTACTGTTTCCCGCGTTATGGGAAGACTTTATTTAAAGCCTCATGCTCACTAAATCTCTGAGCCGCATTTAAAGGACTGCAGAGTTTCCCAGACAGCGGTAACTGCACCTGCAGGCCTCGGATTCCTTGTAACCTGATTGGATCACAGAGGCTTTGCATGAGAGTGACGGCGGGATGGAAGAGGGAGTGACAGTCCATTTAAGGCATTTCTGTTGACAGCACAACACGGCGGGCGTGAACTGCGAGCGCTGTGCGGAGGGCTACTACAGGCCTTACGGCGTACCCAGGGAGTCCCCCAGCGGATGCAGACGTAAGCCCCCCCTTCAGTTTACGACCTGCCCCAACTGAAGAAAGTTTGATTTCTATCCCGTTCTTCCTGCCTCATTTAACTTATGAGAAATGAATCACATTCCAGGGATTTGTAGGAGCTCACCAATCAAAGGGCGGAAAATGAAGTCATGTGACACTGCGGAGCAGCCGCTAATCTCTTGGTGTAGCCAGCGATTAGACAGACGCTAGTTAGTGCCCCTCTGATGGGTCTCACTTTGAAGGAGAAGGGCACTTCCAGTTAACAAGCTCGCTTTGAAAACTTTTAGCTGTTAGCAAGAGTCATTTCCCTTATTAGCCACCTCCCAGAAGCTGGTTTCCATGGTAATAGAAGGCACGGCAATATTGCCGCAACATGCAGCCTCCGGTGGTATGTAATGCACTTGACAAGAGGCAGCCTGCTCCATGTGGAATAGGGCCTCGGTTTCCAAAATGGCAAAATGAAGCATGACGCTAATGAAGCTGGGCTAGCATGGTGGGGGAGTGAAGCTTCCTTAGAAGGATGTGACACGCCCCCTCGTTATGTATGCAAATGAGAAACGCATAATTAATTACTGTTAAGGCTGGCTCAGCAAGAGGGGCCTTGGAAATTCATACATAATTAAAGAGATTAACTGAGGATCTGTTGTTACAGATTGCTGATTTGTGTTGTATTTGTGTGTGTGTGTGTGTGTGTGTGTGTGTGTGTGTCTGCGCATGCAGCATGCCCTTGTGACCCACGGACCACCACCGGCTGCGAGGACACGTCAGGACGCTGCGTCTGTAAGCCGAACTTCAGCGGCAACACCTGTGAGCGCTGTGCAGATGGTTACCATGGTTACCCCCGATGCCTCTGTGAGTACCTCCAGTAGGGGGCGCCTCATCGTTTCATTTTTGGACGAGATGCAGACTGGGTCGTCGGGTATCCGAGGGGGCAGGGAGAAGAATTTTTAAGCGAATTGGAAACATGTATTGTCACAGCCTTGGGAGTTATGTGATACTACCCCATATTTAGCGAGCTATTTCCTGACAGAGCGAGTCCTTGCAGTTCTCTGACACCCGTCTGACTGCAGGACTTGTGCGTCTCGAGTTAGACTCTGAAACGCCACGGTCCTGACACAAAATGGGATGGATGAATGAATGAATGAATGAATGGATGAATAACTGAGTGATATAAGTGAAAATGAACTCAGCAGGCTTGCCCTAGCTTGTTGTAGCCGCCACACTTTGGGAGCAGTGAGATGGTAGGATGGAGGAAGAACCCTGTCTTTAGAGCATATCCCCCTACTGGCGAGAAGTTCTAAAGAATTTTGTGATTAGTTGTCATTGACACACCACAGTGCACAATAATGAAATGTGTTCTCTGCATTTAACCCATATGTGACAATGTGACATAGCAGAGGGCAGCTAATTCAGCGTCCAGGGAGCAGTGCTTGCTCAGGGTACCTCAGCGGTGCCTTGCTGGTCGGGGATTCGAACCTGCAAACTTTCAAATACAGGCACGCTTCCCTAACCATTAAGCCACCACTGACCAGGTGCATGAGTTTTCACTCTGTTGAGACAGGCTTGAATGCACAGTCCTGTGTTTCTCTCCTGCTCTCACATCTGCAAGGCAGGATCTCTAGGCCCAGAATCCACTTACACCCCTCAGCCATTCTCGTGATTTCCGTGTCCATGTCGAGTCACGGGTGAAGATCTACTCCATTCCACAATTGAGAACATTCCAGAATTCTCTCCATGCACATGCCAGTGTTTTCTCTGGGCCGCAGATGAATTCTTTTGACTTTTCGCGGCCCCTCCCCCCCCCCCCCCCCCCCACCTCTCCTGACATGCGAAAGTCATCCTCAATCCTCAATGGGGCAATTATGTTTTTTTCACAGGCTTGAGTTTGTCACTCAGATTAGTGTATTTTGGCACCTCCCAGCTATGTTGTAATGGGTCCTCGCCCATCACGCCCCCAACTGGTGACTGAAGGATGCTGTACAGTTAGAATTCCACTCGAAACCGGGATGTGTCTGATCTACGGTGTGTTTTCAGTTGTCATCAGCCTGCAGGAGTTATGTGAGCGTGGTACACCAGCCTTTCAGAGGAGAACAGACCTACAGCTACATTGCATGTTTTCTGTATTTAAAAGAAGCATTTCATCTATGCTGCAAACTTGCATCACTGGACAACATAACAAGAAACACAACGTGTGAAGTATTCAATCAAAATTACACAAGTAAATGAAATATTGTTTTACTGACTATGGATGTATCTCCATTTTGCCATGAGTTGGTGTGTGATCCAGCAAATTAGAGTGCTGTGCTGTAATCGGAAGGTCGCCAGTTCAAATCCCAGTCTCAACAGAGCACTTGCACCCGGGACTAGCTGACCCTGCTTTCTCAAAAAATGTATGTGCTGGTTTGGACTGAAGTATCTGCTGAACTTTAAATTCAACAGACATGCCATTTGCAAAGCGCCATCTTTAGCAGAGGTACCCTATTATAGCACATTTTCCCTGTTTGCCTTGGCTCTCATTGGCTCTCTTGGCTCTCATTGGCTCTCATTGGCTCTCTTGGCTCTCATTGGCTCTCGGTCAGTCCTGTTACAGCGCCATGGAGTCAGGGTGTCTGCAGGGGGTTACAACATCTTGTCAAACCCCCGGTAATATGCTCTAATCACCGGCAGGTTTGTCCAGGTGTGGAGCACTCAGCCGCTAAGCCCTGCGTATTCAAAACAAATCCTTTGGCGTGATGCACGCACTTGCCGGCACTCCGTGCACAGGCTTATCTCAGGAGAGCGCAGGAAACGTGCGCCGCAATCTCATCACGATCGTCACAGATCTGCTTGGCTGTGACTATCAGAATATGGGATCCGGGGACTCTCTGCATACGGCGTGTCCTCTCGCTTGGTGTTTTCCCTCCGTTTGAGTAGGTTTCCCTTTCGCCTCATCAAAATACTTTTTAAAAAGGCCCTTTCCTCTTCCACTAGGGTACGCCACCACCACGAAAACTCCCGCCGGCCATATTATCGGTGAGTTTGCCGTCGGTGAAACGCACCACTTGACCCCGTAGAGCGCTTTGGTAGCCCGGCACAGAGGGATCGCCGCGATTGGGTGTGAAGGGGCTGTGAGAGGCCGCAGTGCCGGTTGGGCTTTGGTTCTAATGACTAAAGATTTGAAGCAGTAAATGAAGCATTGTCATCACCCGACTATTATAGAAATGGCATTAAATGGGATGCAGAGAGTGATTAACAACTTTGTGGGGGATACTGGTTTTGGGTGACGGTTATTCGAGTCCGGAGTGTGTCTGTGTGTGGCTGTAACCCAAGTCAAGGATCAGCTGCTGTCAGTGCCTTGGTTTATGTGGTGTAATCAAATTGAAGGAGAGCACGGTGCCTTGCTTCTGTGTGGTCCAATCAAAATGTAGAAGACCATGGCGCCTTGGCTCTGTGCGGTCCAATCAAACTGAAGGACAGAACTGTGCCATGGAGAGAGCTCTAATCACTCTGTAATGTTTATAATCCACCCTCAGACACAACTGGCTGCCCGGCCGGGTTCTTTGGATCACCCAGC
Source organism: Brienomyrus brachyistius (assembly GCF_023856365.1). NCBI lineage: Eukaryota > Metazoa > Chordata > Actinopteri > Osteoglossiformes > Mormyridae > Brienomyrus > Brienomyrus brachyistius. The sequence goes on along the minus strand of NC_064536.1, from coordinate 6,337,263 downwards.
TGCCAGCGTAAGTGTGGAGATTGCCCCCCCGACATGTTCCGAATGACGCCCCAGCCACGGTTCAGTTGCCCATCGAACTGGACTGGGACCGCTGAGGTTCTACCCGTGAAAGCGGCCCACAAAAAGCTCTGTTTCTGCCATGTCTGGTTTCCCTCAGAATCAATCTGCTTCTCAGCCATGCCAGAGTCCCAAACAGGAAGCCATTCCGGTTCTGGCGTTCCGGAGCTCTGCCGTCTGACATCATCCACACAAACATTGCCATTCTGTATCTCTGTTTCCAGATCAGTGAGATCATCAAGTGTTTTATTACACAGTAAAACAACAGAGATTTTCATTCTTTGAACTGGATAATGGATTCGTTCTGAGTGAGCAAGAAATACAATAATGAAAGAGTTCATTTTGTATTACGAATAGGGATTTTCTAAGCAAAAAGTATGATAACAAAACCAGTCTTTTACTTGAATTATCAATAGGGGTTTTCTGTTCAGACTAACCTTGCTAATTTGTTTGGTTTAAATGTAAATATTGATATATTTTATATTTATGATTTAGACTTTAGGGTACTGATTTAGGTCACTTTCACAACAGATCAGATCACAGTCACATGTATGTGTTAAATAGCAACAAGCATGTTTATTTGTAACACATATGTTGACTAGTATTCCTCATATGCAGTTATTTTATATGTTTGCGTGTTTATCTCTAGACAGTTCATGGTAATTAGCTTACAAGGCTGCTAATCTTAGGGTGTATAGGGTGTAACATGGCCCCGTTCCACCCTCAGATCGGGGGGGTGGGGGAGGGTCAGGTTTTGTGAGGATGTTCGCTAAGCGAAGTGTCTGTGGTCTGGTGTGCCCCCCCCCCCAACCCCACCCCCACAGCTTGCAGGTGCCAGAGCCCGGGGGCCGCCGGCCCCGTCTGCGACGGACAGACAGGGGACTGCAGGTGTCGGCCGGGATTCGGGGGCCGGTTGTGTGATCGCTGCATTTCAGGGCACTTCGGCTATCCCTACTGTCAAGGTAGGGGGTCTCCACGACCTCGGTGCCGCCTGCTTCATTCTTACACACTGTCACTCTTGACACAGGCATTGCAGAGTTAATCTATGTTAGAAGTCAGAAGAGTATTTATGGGTTAAAGATAGCCACCATGCTAACACTATGCTAAACATAGATAGGTGAGTATGTATAGTTAGCAGTGGGTGAGTGGTCTACTATTTAACTGTTCAGCGCTGGTCATCAGTCAGCCCGAGGTGTTGCCATGGTAATCGGAGACTGCTGAATTTGAGGTCCACTGGATGGGCCCCAGGCAGAGACGGCATCCAGATGGGGGTGTGTTCGACGCAGTTTCAAGTGTCATTTAGGCAAAAATTTAAATGTATTCTAAAGCCTGCAAAGCCATGCCCCTGCATACCTGGGTGGGCTGCCCCGGCGTGTGAGGTAACAGGCGACCTCATGCCTTTCCTTGGAGGTTTGTGTCTGATTTAAGATGGAGGGGGAGGGGGATTTCACTGCAAATCCCCCCAAGAAACTGAAAGTTAGATCCTTCTTAACAGGATATAAAACTTTGCCCTGGAGCTATGGAACTGCAGATGTTTATTTTCACTGTTTGTCCCGGAATGCAGATGAACAATCCGGCACATTCTTCCAGCGGAGATGCAACTTGACCGAAAAAGAATTTCATTTATAACCGTTGCAGTTTCTTTGCCAGTTTGGAGTTAGGGGCAGACCAGACAAAGCGGCCAGTAAGGAGAGCCAGTCCAGTGAGAATGAGCACTCTGTTACCGACCTGACAGGATTCCAGTGGAGTGTGGCGTGTCGTCCGCACTGCCTCGGAATGGGGAGGGGATGTGTCACTTGTCTCCTGCTCTGCACTTTTCCGCTATTAACAGACACTGCCGTCTCGTGCTGCAATACCCATAACCGCCTTAAGGGGGAGCTGTAATTGCCCCTTATACTGCGTGACTGGCTCACAGCTGCAGGGTTGCGGGTTTGGGCCTTTTGTTCCGGGCGCCGTTAACGTGACGGTGTCTGCATTATCAGTGCAAATGATAACTAGTCCTCAACCTTTACCAGGTTATTTAAAAGTCATAAAGGGGCTGCAGGCTGGTTCAGACCCTCCAAAGCAGTCCTGCTGTTGTACCTTTGAATCCTCTGATTGAATCCCCATTCAAGCATTCAGCTGTGCTGCTGTGCAAAATAAAAATGTCATTTTGATGAATTAACAAATATGCGTATAATGACCAGGCTCTCTGTCTGTCTGTGGGCTCAGGCTGTCCGTGCGAGCCCAGTGGGACCCTCCGGGGGGTGTGTGACTTGTCCGGCCGGTGCCTGTGCCGTCCCGAAACGGAGGGACCCCCGGTGCGATCGCTGTCGCCCCGGCTACCATTCCTTCCCACGCTGTGCAGGTGAGTCGGCATGCCCCGCCCACTCCCAGCCCCCCCCCCCCCCCCCCCCCGCACACAGTGCTGCTCAACCCACTGAGTGACATGTAGTTAGGCCTCCTAGGGTAGGACATGGGTTTCGACCGGCCCTAACTGCACAGAATGTGGAGATCATGTTAAGGAGCCACCGGTTAAGCAACAGCTGTGTCTTCTGGAGCCTTCTGGAAGGAGGCCTGCATCCAGGGTTGCAGTGCCGGAGGAAAAACAGGCTCAGAAAATGCTGAGTCAGAGTCAAGGCAGCCCTAGCGTGGGACTCTCACTGGGTGCTCAAGGCTAACTGAGTCACCCTCAAATCATACAACGAAACGATTGGTCTGTCTTTTAACTGGCAGCTGGTTATAAAGGGATATAGAGGGAGACACTGGAAACCTTTGGCTGGAGTATCGGCGGGAGGAAAATATCACAGGGGTTTCTGCACAAGAAAACATGCCGTAAAAATTCCTTAGAGAAGAATCCCCTCTGGTAGAGAGTTAGTGACAGGCGTTATAAAAGCGAGAGATCACAGGTGGGCCAATCACCTGTCAGTCTTCATCATAGATCTCTGCTGTCAGACTTCACTTCGCAAGGAAACCGCTGAGGAAACTGTGCTTTTCAAATATTATGTTATATTTCTTTAAAACTTACCAAAATTTGAATTGCCAATTGATTATCATATGGTATGACAATAGGACGACTAAGCATGGCATCGTTAGGACCCCCTCTGACATTCCCAGCATGCAGCTGTGAGGGCTTGGCTGCCCACTGCGGCCAGCTTCACTATAACAGAATGTTCAGTGAGACGCTCAGTTTTTTTTTGATGATGTCACAGTGTTTGGTCACATGATCTGTGCACCCATCTATCATATTCCTGCTCTCCTTGCCACCCCCCCCCCCCCCCCCCCGCCAGCTTGCCAGTGTTCCCACGTCGGCACCTATGAATCATCATGTGACCAGGACACCGGGCAGTGCGTCTGTCGCCCCGGCATTTCGGGGCGGTATTGTGACCGGTGTGCTGCGCCGGAGCTCACATTCCCCCACTGTGGAGGTACGCCACCCCCCACCACACTTAATACCCCCTGCCATGGGGTATGGGATTCTCTGGAACGAGTCAGGGGGTCTTTATGTGGATTTACGTGCAGATTCACAATCACAGTTGGATGGAGAGGATCACCAGGCCTGGTGTTAGCCAGGGTTTGTTATTACCCAGAATTCCATTCATCAATAATGGCATTTATCATTTACACAGGAAATTATACTGCCTGACTTTCTTCACTTTAATGGGGCTGCCTGCCATTCTGTAGCTTTTATCTGTAGGCAGTAATTTCTGGCCCTTTAACACACATTCATCACGAACCATCTGTGGGTCATTTTCATTTTGAAAATGTTCATTTCCCTGCTTTTATAAACTGCTCCTTGAAAGGTATTTCCAGAAATACAAGCTATTTCATACTGAACACACCATAAGTCGTCCTAGCATCACCACTTTTATTCTACTTATATCCTCAGATTATTCATTCATTCATTCATTCACCCTTTACTCCATGTCGTGCTGCTTCTGACTAGATAGACAGTCTATTGTTGAAAGTATGTGTAAAAAAAAAACAAATCCGTTGTCTTGAGTTGTCTTGCATGTTGTATGTTATACTGACATACCTGGCCAATATCTTTCTGATTCTGATTCTGGTTGTAGGTCCAGTCAGCCCGTGCAACCCGCTGGGGTCTGACAGCAACGCCGTGGGCCCATTCATGGTATGAAGGTCACAGTGTAGCTGTGGAGATGATGCATTCGTTGTGTGTGTGCAGTCCACTACATTTCCATTCACGTGTATGAGGAGGGCAGGATTCCTGTTCACGGGCACAGGATCGGGCAGATTCCAAGAACGGGATAAGAGACTTCCTCCCTTGAATGGAAATCCGGTCAGAACTATAGTGATTGTAGCTGTTTTGACATGTCTGCTGTGATGAAAGGCTTCTGAGGGACATTCTCTTAGCCAAACCCGCCCCATTGCATCAGAGCTGCCTGTCATTACCGGTTCACGTTTTCACGCAGGGCACCTGCCAATGTCTGCCTGCAGTGGAGGGACGCCTCTGTGACAGATGCAAACCACTGTACTGGAACCTGGCTGCAGAGAACCGCCGCGGCTGCACTGGTGAGTCCGTCAGCGACCGTCGCCATAGAAACCGGTCTCCTTAGAACCTATGGCGGGAACGCGAGCTTTGCAGGCACGCATTGACCTCGACCGCTGAACTGTGCAAGGATAAATGCAAGGATCGCAAAGACTAGATTTAGTCTACAGTTTAAAAAACGTTAAACATGAAAGAGCAGTACATGTAGCCTCAGTGTCATACACAAAACTATTCTATACAGTCCTGAGAACTGGTGTTATTTAAGACTTAAGAATTGGGAACAAAAAACCCAAACAACACTATTATTATTTGCTTTTCACCGGCCTTCAAAGGAATGATCTTTTGAACTGCCTTTCCCTGTTCAGAAAGCCTTTCGAATCTGGGCCAGATAAGTGACAAACAAGGTTGAAGTGGAACCAGAATATCCCAGTTAGCTTTCTTGGCTGCTTACACCTCGGGTCGCTGCGGCTCTGTGTTTAATCCATCCAGCCTCAGCAGATGAATCAAACACGCGGTGTAAACACGACATCTGCTAAGAGTGGAAGGCTGGCCACATGTTTTCAGACGGAGTGCATGGTAGAACAGAAAGTCTGGCTTCAGCAGAACTTCACCTGATAGAAAACGTTGGCTCACCCAGATAGTATTAATGAAGACCTTTTTACGGAAGTTACCGGCTCACCTTGGACAAGCTTGACTTTATTCGAAATCCGTCTGATGTTCTTGGGTGTTTTAGGAAGAATGTTATCACAGCGGAGCAATCGGTGGAATTAGGTGTGGGGGGGGGGGGAGTGGGGGGCTGCTAATATTTCAAGAATGCATGTATTTTCTGGTGGCTGAAGACTGACTGAGCATTTTGGAGGTTTTGCTTTAGATCTCCAGGCCTGTAAATGGTAGCTGCTATGTGATGTTTCTCACCCATGAATAGAGTGCAGCTCCTGTAATCAGTGCCTATTCATAGCTGTCTCGCTCTTTCCCTACTCCACCCTCATCCCTCTTTCTTGTTTCCATGCCTGTCTCCCACCCCCTCTTGGGCATGTCTCTCCAGAGTGCCAGTGTGAGGTAAAGGGCACTTTGAGTGGCGTGGGTGAGTGTAATCAGGTGGGTGTTTCCCCTGCTTTCACAATAAAATCAACACCGACGGAGTGTTAAATTCCACACTGCCGGTGTTGATTCATCTCTCGGATTTTATATTTAAGACTGTTTAGGATTTTATTTTGCTACTAAAATGCCCCTTGTGGAATCTAAACATTTTGCATGTAATTAGCCATAAATCTTGGTAACATGTTTAAAAATTTCCACAGCAACGAGTGCAGTATTTGTCTTTCCAGCAAACTGGTGAATGTCACTGCAAGCCCAATACCTGCAGCCACGCCTGTGGCACCTGCACGGACGGCTATTACCTGCTGCAGAGGAGGAACTACTTTGGCTGTCAAGGTGGGCTTTGTCTAGCTGTTAGCGACACAGTGGTGTGTAGCACCCCGCCAGGCCACTGCTCTGAGACCTTATTGAGTAAAATCAAACACACTCCCTTCCTCTACAGGCTGCCAGTGTGATGTGGGTGGAGCACAAGGGAGCGGCTGCGATGAGCAGTCCGGTCAGTGTCGGTGCCGGAAACACGTGGAGGGTCTTGCCTGCACTCAGTAAGGGCCTATCGATGGACTCTTGCCCCCCCTCACACCCCCCTTTCCCTGTGTTCCCATGGGTTTCTGTTTCACTTGTTGGCTCTCCCAGGTTTTATGTGTTAAAGGTCCGGCCAAGTAGCCGGCCACAACACAGCTGTACATAAACAGGGGCAGTTGGAGAGTCTTGAATCTGTTGTGGTGGTTTTAGGGTTTTTCTAACGCGGTTCATCTTACAGTCGAACAGTGAGCCTACTTGGATCTTCTTAAGGAAGTTTACCAGATATGAGAGTAACCAGACTACCTGCACTTCTATATGAGATGTCAGCCACCTTCGGGTCTGTTGAGTAACCCTCTTCTACTTATGCTTGGTAAAGGCCCAAGACCAACTTTTACATCCCAGACCTGCACCACCTGAGGTACGAGCTGGAGGACGGCAGCACCCCTCATGGCAGACCTGTGCGTTTTGGCTATGATGCCAGCGAGTTCCCAGGATTCAGTTGGCGGGGGTATGCCACAATGTCTGCCGCTCAGGTAGGACAGTAATACTCCAAAATTTAGACCCCGCCCCATTTCCATTTAGAGAAAATACTCTTTAGGGGTCAGTTATTTGGGGACCATGTCAGGTATACCCCCTAGCGGTTAAGCTATGTAATGAAATAATTGTCTGGTGTTGTGTTGAGCTGCTCTGGGGCATTTAGCTGTCCTACCCCTCTGTACCCCATCCCCACCTTGGGCTGAACCCTTTGTCCAGTCAGACGTTATTCACTCCCCCTTTTCTAGATGGATGTCCGAGTGACCGTGCACGTGGCTGAAACCGGGCCCCTGCTGTTCCGGGTCATTCTTCGCTTTGTTAATCCAGGAGCCTCTAATGTGGTTGGCCATGTTCTGGCTCACCATGTGAGGGCTGGGGAAGGTGAGGCCCTTGCATCAGCAGTGGATGAGCCAGACTTAACTATGATCTAACAACTCATATTCTCTTCATGTTGAAGTTCCTCTTCTATAGCCTTAGACCCTCATGGCCAGTGAACGACTGACAGTTCTCTAGCTGAATCAAGGTTCTCCTTGGAAACTTAATTTTTAACTAATGTTCATCAATGATAACTAACAAAATATCTTTTTTTTTTGTTTGGTCATTGGTTTATAAGTGACTATGTGCTTAATGGATCACATTCCCAAGCTTCATTTGGGACAAATGATCATTCATTTTAGTTTTTGATATTTATATGTTTAACCCTCTGAGGTCTAGGGGTAGGGGGCACACTTTCACTGACTGGGACATGGTCACACATTTCATTCAATATCATAAATTTAATTCATGGCAAATAAATTCTTTCTTATATATTTGTTTTGGCATTAAACTCATCTTAATCTTAGTATACTTTGTAAATATGTCAGATTTATGTGAAGTTTGTAATTTGACATGCAGTTTGGAACACTTGCAGAAACATTATAAAAGTACATAGTAAGCAATGGTGGAAGTTTGTTTTGATCCCAGATATCTGATCACCAAAGTCTGGGCTACATGAAGATGACTAAATGGTGCAGTTGCAACATTCAGTTGGATAAATAAATATGAAAAACCAAACTCATGTCACTATTTCTGGGCTCCTATCATTGGATATGTAGCAACTTTCACGTGTATGCATGAGCCATTCACACCTGAACACACCCCCCCCCCTTTTATGGCGCTGATGGGGATGTATATGAATCACGTTTCACCGTTGCATTGTTCATCAAATTATCATGCGAATGTGATTTGAATACGCGGTAAAGCGACTATTTAGAATGCGAACAGCGATTTTCAGGTGAGGGCGGCACTACACGCCCCCCATGCAGGTAAAACAAAGAAAGGTGACATGGTTTACTTTTTTGCCAGTTTAACCTAATTTAAAAAACTTTAATACTTCTGACAATGGACGTTTTGAAAAGAAGACAGATTACAGATTAAGTCAGCGCTTTTTTCATGTTTCTACATAAAGATTTCAGCGAGATATAAACTGAAATATACGCGAAAAATACGATGCACTCGACCCCAGAGGGTACAAAATGCAGCATATGTAGTTAGGGGTACATCAAGGCCCCATTCTAGGACCCTATTCCCAGATACTTTCAGGTCTTTGTCTTGCTTCACATCACCTGCTGGCTAATGCTCACCAAGGACTATAAAATATCTTTTGCTGTTTTTTTTTTGGGATCCTCCAATACAGGGCAAGGACATAGTAAGGAGGTGACGTTCCCCCCCAGTTCTCACCCTTCTTTCCTTACTGTTCCGGGTGGCAGCTACCCGGAGCCATTCCCGTTAACCCCTGGGAAGTGGATTATTCGCATTCGGGCCCAGGGTGTCCTCCTGGTGAGTGATTGGTTGAGACGGAGAGGGGAAGGGGGTGACCGATGGGGTGGGGAGCTTATACAATCATCTATTCGTTTTGTCAAAATTTGATTTGAAATGTCAAGAGGCTATTTTATGGAAAATGGATAAAAATATGCAGCTGGAAGCTAAGTACACAAAATATGTCTTATGAAGTGCAGAGGAGTTCATTTAAGCCACTGATGTATAACTGAGGCATGATCTGATGTGACATGCCTTTCCCATGTCTTTCTTCTGTCCTTTGTCTTATAGGACTATCTGGTGCTGCTGCCCAGCAGTTACTATGAGGCCCCCATCTTGCAGGAGAGGGTAACCGAGCCATGCACCTATTTGACCACTGCAGACAACACAGATAGGAAGTGAGTCCCGCTTCCCTGTCTATCGCTCTCATGCCCGTAAATCTAGAGGATTAGCGATTTGTGTTGTTCCTGACCATGCTTTTCCTGTCCCCCCCTGTAGCTGCCTGCTGTACAAGCACATACCCATGGATGGCTTCCCCATGGCATTAGCCTCTGTGGGGGTGCTCTACTCCAATGATCAGAGGGCCAGGCAGGGCCACGTTCGGCGGCCAACTGCCCAGCACCCGGAGATGGCTTCTTTCAGCGGGCAACAGGTCAGTACATGCACTGACACACAGTGTTTGTCAGTATTTGGTATAACACCTCGACACCACTCAAAGGTCATGATCCTTTGAGGTGTTGACTGAATGACTTGGAATTTATCTGCACTGTGGATTGCCTTGGAGTTCTCTGCATGATCTGATCTCGTGACCACTTCCAGACACAGCTGCGGCTGATGCTCCGTGTGTCCGAGCCGGGCCAGTATGCACTGGTCCTGGAGTATGCCAATGAGGCGGAGGAGATGCGGAATGTGAACCTCTTTGTCGGCGGGCAGACGCAGGCCCCAGCCCAGGCCAGGGTCAACATCTACAGCTGCGCGTACAGGTCTGTGTCTGCTGGTGCATGCTGCCTAAATTCACGATTGCGTTTATATCTCAGTATCTGTCTATTTTTGTATGTCCTGTGTTTCCAACATCGGTGCATGACACATCTGATGACTGGCTATCTGTCCAATGACCGGTTCTTCCCCCTCAGCTTTCTCTGCCGAAGCGTGGCCTTGGACCAGAGCAACCGTGTGGCCCTTCTCCAGCTGGCCCACAGGACAGAGATCATCTTGGAGACTCACGAGACCTCTGTGCTCCTGGTGAGTGGAACCCTAACTGGACCGTGCAAGACCAGGTCTGGATGTTCGCATCTCAGATGCGTCTGTCTGTATCCCAGCACAAGGTGTACGCCATCCCCAAGGAGAACTTCTCCATGGAGTACGTGGACCCGAAGGAGCTCTGTGTGTCCGTCCATGGCCACTTCACACTGGACAGCTACTCTACCAGGTGATAATAATGTACTTTTTAGAAATATCCCCCCTCAGGAAATACTTATCGATGTATGAATTCCGAGCTGGTGAAGTGGCCTCTGGACCCTCCGTCGCGGCCTCAGTTTGTACGATATGCTATGAAGGCTGATGGAAAGTTGAGTATGTGTGGCTGTGAATGGGGGAAAGGGGCAGATCTGGCGCAAAGGTGAAAGGAGACATTCGGTCTCCACAGTGCCCCGACTATGTGCAGTATGGCCGTGATTTAAAGATGGTTTTGTAATGTTGTAACGTGCCTCTTGGGCTCGATTATTTGCTCAGTGATGTCAACAAAAGAGAAACAATGGGTATTAGCTCATGTAGACAGCCTCAGCCTGGGTGGATCCATGATCCCGTGATCCAGGAATACCTCTACTACCCTTAATACCTCTTCATGTTCCTGGAATGCTGTTGTTGTTGCATTTTCTCCTGATTTGAATAGCTGTCTTATTAGGTTCATGCTTTATTGGAAGATACTGTATAGCTCCTGCTCCAATCCTGCTTACACATGTGCCTGGGCTTTCACTGGGAGCTCAGCCTGGCCACACTTGTACCTCGTCAACTCCTTGACAGCACATATGTTTGTAATGTTCTATTTGCTCCATGTGTATGTCATTTTGGATAAAAGTGTCTGCTAAATGAAATAAATGTTAATGTAACGCCCTGCTAAGGTAATGCCTCAAACAGAACAGTTTATCTGCCAAAAATCCACCCTCCACACACAAATAGAAAGTGTTGTACAATATCAGAGCTGAGTTATTGTTCTCAAAAAAGGGTTTCCTGTTCCGAAGTCCTGCTTCGAACTCTTGCGCTCGTGGCAGAGCTACCAGGCTGTGTACATGCAGAGCTCATCCTGGTGCTGAATGCTGTTTTCTGGGTGATTGGGCCAAATCTGAGGTGTTGGCGCGAGCTGAGAGGTTTGTAAACAGGAACCAGGCGTAGTTAGTATTCGGGAGCCAAATCCGAACACGCAGATCAGTCGGATACAAAGCAGGAAGGTTGACTAGCGACATGCTCGATAGAGAGCCTCTTGTTTGTAGCTTGCTTATAACGTCCACGGTTCAGTTAGCCTGCAGGGAATGATGGCGGTGTGAGCCAAATATGCACAGGGAAGTTAAATGCTAACATTCCCGACAGGAATGTCGATAAACTCTTCAAGGCAGGATTTAGTTAGATGAAAACAGCGTAAAATACAACATGACAACTTCTCCTCGTGTATTAAACCACTCCCGACAGATCTGAAGGAGAGGATGATCTGTAGAGATCCTCATATGCACACTCAGTTCGCCATACAAGGAGTGGCCGTGTCAAGGCACTGTGCTTCCCTGGTTTGATCAGAGCGCCAGATAAGTAGCTAAAGCAGAGTAGGAGCGTAGATGCCGCTTTAAGCTTTACAGGTTTGGACCACTGACCCGTTTTAGCCCCCAACCCCTAATGAGTCACGTTATATAGCACAGGAGGATTGGGGGGGGTGGGGGGTGCATGGTGCTAATATGCGTATTTTCTCTCTTCGACCTGTGCAGCCCGTTCTGCGTCCCATCCCAGTTTGACATCCCGTCCTCAGCCCTGGTCCTGGATGCTGTCCGCGAGGGCCAGCTGTCCATCCCGCCTGGGTCATCCCCGCCCATCGTGGGGAGGCCCATCCCACATCTTGGCAGCCGTCGAGAAGGGGTGCTGCTGAAGTCCCCCCAGGTATGTTGGCAGACTGTCTTGTTGAATGCATGATTCTGAACGCGACCCCTTTTGTCATCGACCATGACAATGGCAGCGGCAGTGGTGACCGCTACTCAAATCATGGATTTGCGTGGCTCCCCTGACAAACGGTCACTGATACTAATTTTTTAAATGAACGAGCTCCGTATTTAGGAGATGCTGAAGAAGCATGTCGTGCTAACCAGCTAGATCTTCCCGATCTACTCGCTAGCTATTTATTTATTTGTATTTTTAAACATCATTGTTCCTTCGACACCTTCTGCTTGCAGACGGAGATCAGCTTCCACTCCAGACTTATGACTCCCGGCCGTTACACATTCGTGGTCCACTACCTGCAGCCGGAGCATCCTTCCTTCCCTGTCGCAGTTCTGGTGGACGGAGGGAGGCCCTGGACTGGTGAGCTGATATAGCTGGGGGGGGGTGCGATGGTTTCAGTATTGGTAGAGTATTTAAAATGGGGATTATCAAATCATGATTGGGCTGATAGGACTGCGGCTGTATGTGCTGATTCCCCCTCCCAAACATCCTTCAGGTACCTTCAATGCCACGTTTTGCCCCCACATCTCGGGCTGCCGGGTCCAGGTGTTCGCTGAGCAGAGCATCTCCCTGGATGTCCCCCGCCCGGAGCTGACAGTCACCCTCAGAGTGCCCCTGGGGAAGACCCTTACCCTGGTCAGCCCCCCCACACCCGCAATATCTTAATAAGCACGGTGAACTTCAAACCGTTAGACATGGAATACAGGCGCAGTGATTCACTCGAGATGAGAGCACAAAAGCCATGATGACTAACCCTTGTTTATGATAATAATGACCTTTAGCTGTCACAGAAGATGGTATCTCTGCACGCAGCAGAAGCCTTATGTTCCGCTTCTTCAGCAGAAAACACAATAATAACAGGAAACGTACGGTAAGGACAGGCTGTTTCCTTCTGCTTCAGGATTACATCCTGGTGGTCCCCGACGATGCCTATTCACCCAGCCTCATGAAGGAGAAGCCAATGGATAAGTCATCGGTCTTCATAAACCAATGTGGGACCAACAGTTTCTACATCAAGTATGTTTTTAACCTCCACTCAGCATAAAAAAAAAATCACAGCTTAGTTTTTTAGACAAGAAAGGTGGATTGTATGCAGTGTGAAGGATCTGCACAGAAAACACAACAATGTTTATTTGAAACTGACGATTTGCTCTGGTGAAAACTGGCCTTACAAGAAAATAAAATATTGCAGTGCCCTCTGGTGGTCAGTGATGGAGATTATTGTGATTTTTATAATTTCATGCTGCGCAATGCTACTTCTTAGCATGGCTGCTCTCTAACTGGAATTTCTGCGCCAACCTCCTCCCAAAGCCCCAACTCTGCCTCACGGTTCTGTCGTGAATCGGCCCGTTCCCTTGCGCTCTTCGGCAACGACGGCGCCCTGCCCTGTGCCTGTCACCGGACGGGCTCCACCAGCCACACCTGCGAGCCTGTGGGGGGGCAGTGCCCCTGCAGGCTGCACGTCATCGGCCGGGAGTGCACGCGCTGCGCCACAGGCTTCTACGGCTTTCCGTACTGCAAACGTGAGCCTTCGCCACCCTTCGCCGCATCCGACTGTCACTGTCAGGCCAGAAATGTCATGTTACTTCCATTCTACACAAGAAATCCCAGCCATTCCCAAGAGCCTGACATCACCCATGACACTGAAGTGCTAGACTCTTATGATGGGGTGATCATAAAGAACGGGAAGTGGGAGGGGCCATGACCATAATCAGAATCAGCATCAGAATCAGAATCAGAATCGTGTTTATTGGCCAAGTATGTGCAAGCACATACAAGGAATTTGATTCCGGTAGATGTTGTCTCTCAAGTAGTGTAAAAAGAAAACAAAAAACAAAACAGCAGTGTGTAAGGATACAATGAACAATATCCAGAGCAAGTGTAAATACTATAATATACAGTTACAATATGACTGTGAATATGGATAATGAGATGGGAGTGGGAGGGGCATAACAGAATGCATCAAGAATTTTATTAACATTCAACCATATTGAAACTAGAGTGGGACTTAGTCTTAACAGGCAACTTTTTTATGTTTGGGGGGGACTATATAAGTTGTTTGAGTTTGAAGTAGTTGGGCTGCTTCTGTAGCATATTTGTGGAATGTTGTATTTCTGTCAGTAGGAGGGGCTATGAAAGGAGTGGGAGGGGCTTCATCAACCGTGTGTTTCACAGTCATTTCGAGTAAGCGGGATCTTGTCAGGAACCTGTTGTTGATCGATCTGCCCCACAGCCTGTCAGTGCGGCCGACGCCTGTGCAACGAGTTGACCGGCCAGTGCATTTGTCCCCCGCACACGGTGCGGCCGGCCTGCGACACCTGCGAGAGCCACACATTCAGCTACCACCCCCTGCTGGGCTGCGAGGGCTGCGACTGCTCCCCCAGCGGCGTCAGCGTCAGCTCGGGGACTGACTGCAACCGCATCTCGGGGCAGTGTCCGTGAGTCCCGCCCAGGGCTGTTTGTGGGGGCGGGAAGGCTGCCTTATTGATTTTAAACATTCCGTATTGGCCTGCAATTTTAGTAAAAAATATATATGTATTAAGCATGTTCTGAATGAGTACTGCCTTAATTATCGTAATTATCTGCTGGTATCTTAACCCTAGCCCAGCTGCCAGCTTCTGTCATATCATGGCTAGCTTTATTTATTCATCATTGCCCAGCTGGTGGTTATCGACATCTTCATCTGAGGAACATTAATGAGCTCCCTGTCTTTGGCTGCTGCAGGTGCAAGCCCAGGATCACGGGGAGGCAGTGTGATCGTTGTGCGCCGGGCTTCTACGGCTTCCCAGAATGCAATGCCTGTAGCTGCCACCCCGGGGGGGTTCTGCCAGACGTCTGTCACCCTGAGACCGGCCGCTGCCTCTGCAAGGTGACCTGGGGCGGCCTTCTTGGTATCCCCCCCCTGTCCATGAAGGTGACAGGGTCTGGGCTCATGTTGCTGCTCAATTTCCTGCTCAGGCAGGAAGTGACCTCACTCACCATGTTCTGAGCATGGATAGCAATCCCATCAGAGTCTGTTTTTTTGGGCATAAGCCAGTATGTTTCTGCTTAACTCAAGTCTGTAGGGAACCAAATTTAAGGCTGAATTGAAACCCACAGACCCTGTGTCCCTCAGAGGCCGAGGTTGGAAGCAGTGAGAGATGAGTCTTTGCTTATCACTGACGAGCTTCCCCTCATTCCCCCAAAGAAAAACACAGAGGGCAGCGCCTGTGATTCCTGTCGCCTGGGTTCCTTCCACTTCGATGAGACCAACCCAGTTGGCTGCCTCAGCTGCTTCTGCTTTGGAGTCACAGAGCGGTGCCGGAGCTCGGACAAGCGCAGGGGGAAGGTGAGACCGGGACTTTACACAGCAGCCCCCCTCCGCCACGCTCCCCGTGAGGTAGTACTCACAGCGTGTTCTAACCATTACCCGCAGTTTGTGGACATGCGGGACTGGAGGCTCGAGACGGATGATCGGGAGGAGGTCCCCTCGGTGTTCAATCCATCTAGCAACACGGTGGTGGCTGACGTGCAGGAGCTGCCTGCAGTAATCCACGGCCTCCACTGGGTGGCGCCACCGTCTTACCTGGGTGACAGGGTAGGCGCTAAGTTCTAAAACACTTTAAAACTGAGCCCATGGTGCCTGTCATGCAGGACCAAAATTTGGGTTTTTCTGAGGCAATAAAAAAAATTGAGGCAAAAAATAGATGAGGCAGGATTTTCCATGGGTCCTTAAAAAGTCTGCATCTGTGGTTTCAGTGACCCCAGCATCATTTATATAGCGTTTACTGTGGTAAAAAAAACGAAGTTTAAAAATTCCAGAAATAGTTAATAAGTTTCAAACTGCGTGCCAAGCAACTACAGCCCATATGCCAGTGAACACCCACAAAAACCTAAAATAGTTTTTAACAATTTTTTTCTCCTGTACAGGTATGTGAAACAATATTTGTCACTGTAAAACATGTACCTGTAGCCTGCTTTTTCATTGCTCCGTCATCCTTTGATACATGATATTTTTTCATTGCTATATCGCCTTTTGGGAATTAGGGTAAAATGTCAGAATCCCATTCATTCATGCAGTACTTTAGAGTGCTGTATAATGTACGGTGTGCATTAGTATTACTGTATGTTTTACTGTGCACAATTTGTTACTTAACTTTACCGTATGTATGTACCGGAAAATCACGATATACAGTATGTGGGGTTTGTGGATGGTTCACAGTTATCGCAGCTTCAGCCATCCACAGTAATCATGTTATATATGGATGGTTCACAGTTATCCACAGCTTCAGCCATCCGAAGTAAGTCTTGCAACATATTGCCCACGGATATGGGGAGTCTACTGTATTTTTTGTAATAACTTAAGTCTCACTTTTAAATGTGTTTTTGGGAATATTTTGTATTGATCACACTGTAACAAAACTACAAAATGAAACCAACATGGAATCAATATCCAATACCTGATAACCATTAACTGCATATTGTGTAGCCTGGTCAGAACTTATCAGAACACCCTCAGCCGGTGTGTCGCGATATGGTGTGTAAGCTCATGTCTACTCACAAAAAATAATTAAGTTCATGGTGAATGTGAATAAATTAATTTACTTTACAAGTAACCATGGGACTCTGATGCTGCTTCATATCCTTTTTACTTTTTTGCCTGTATGGATATGAAATTGGTCTTAAATTGCATTCATAAGGGTCTTAAAAAGGTCTTGAAGAGTCTTAAATTTAACATGTTGAAACCTGCAGAACACCTGACAGGGGAGGCGCAGTGCTTAACACTGTTGCCTCACACCTCCGGGCCCTGGGTTCGAGGGTCTGCCGGGGATCCATGTGTGCGGAGTTTGCATGTTCTCCCCGTGTCGTCATGGGGTTTGGATATTCTGCATAGTGCAGTGACCTACTCAGCAGTCTGTGAGCTCAGGTTATTTACAGGTATGGTTTTCCTGGCAGGTTTCTTCTTACGGGGGCTTCCTGACGTACCAGATGAAGTCGTTTGGGATTCCCAGTGAGGGCATGGTGCGGCTGGACAGGAAGCCCGATGTCCGGCTGAGCGTAAGTCCTTGTTCTTCCTGCCATCCCCACTCTTATTGGAGCACCGCAGTCCAACCGTAATCCCTCTTCCCCTGGGCCAAACAGGGACAACAGATGAGCCTGGTCCACCTAGACCCCCAGCAGCCCTCTCCGGACCGGCTGTACCAGGGACGGGTCCAGCTGCTGGAGGTAAGTCCTGCACCCCTGGGTTTGAATGTGCAAAGAGGTTTTCTCTGGAAACTGAAATGTCCATCTCGTACGTGGAGCAGTTCAGTACAGATTCCCTCAGAGGAAATGACATCAGAAGTTACTGGGAAATCCCCACGTCCGTTCCGTTGATGCATACCAGTGTCTGACCCCAGGTGTTTTGCCCAGGAACACTTCCGTCATGCCAGATCGGGCAGCCCCGTGTCCCGGGAGGAGCTGATGACGGTCCTCGCCGGCCTGGACTCCCTGCACATACGGGGGCTCTTTTTCTCCCAGAGCCAACGGCTGACCCTGGGTCACGTGGGCTTGGAAGAGGCCAGCTCCACCGGGAGCGGGGGGGCGGCCAGCAACGTGGAGGCATGTGCCTGCCCCCCAGAGTACCGCGGAGACTCCTGCCAGGTGAGTGGGGAAGGGGGGGGGTGAGATTTCACAGTGTGGGAGGGAAGGGGATGGTGAAATTTTACTGTGATTTTCATATGGAAATTGAAATAACTGAACAACTGAAATACATACATCAAACCCATTTTATGTCGGATCAAAGACTTACGGGAAAAGGCAAGTTTACGGCAGATTAAAGAAGCAAATCTCCTGAAGCTGAGTCAGTCTTGCTTGTCTTGGGATGCATATTACTTATTTTATTTTGGAACCGTAGCCCAAATGTTCATTCATATGTCACAGGTGAACAGGTTTGCTTCAGGCCCAAATGCATGAGCAGACATTCCTTCTTCACCTTTTTTCTCATGCTTCTCAAACTTACAATCCTTTAATCACTGGAATTAAGTGCAGAAACTGTGGGGGAATCGGCAGAAGAATGTATAGCCTTAGGGGCAGCAACTTAAGGCTGTCCTGGGACGGTTGGTGTCAAGATTTCTACTTGAGCAAATAAAACATAAAATAGCGTGTTCACAGTGGTAGACAACGTTTAGTAATTGCGGGTTGGTACTTTACTGTTGGTATGACACTGACTCATACTGTAATATGCTGCCTGGAGGAGAGTTTGTATTAAGACTGATCAGTCACCGCTGCCAGGTAACGCCAGCATCGTCAAAACACGATCCTCCACCCCAGTCTTGTTCCGTTTTTGGTTCTAAGCAGTTCTGCATGTCCAGTATTCCAGATTATTTTATGTCGTTAAACCCTTGGACTCTGAACCTCTGGATGTTTCACTCTTTGTAAAGCTGGTAGGATGGTGTCTTTGAAAGCTCTCAAAGGTCAGCGATGAATTGAAAATAAAAATAAAGTTTTTACAGGCACAGTGTAGGGCTTACACAAATGTTTTCATAGCCCCCAGAGAATATACATTTTTGCTCCCTCCCAGCTCTTGATAATTTGTTTCGTTCTTGATTGTTTGGATCAATCTTTTGATTGTTTGGTTTGTTCTTGATTGTTTCGTTCAGTTGTGCTTGGAGCTGGGATGGAGAAAAAAATGCAGAATATCCGGGGGTTCCCCGTGGACTGGATTGGGAATGACTGGCCTAGACCAATCAGCCATAGTCCCAAGGGCTCAGCTCTCATGGCAGCATTAACTTTGAGAAGGGATGGTTCAGTCAGAACCAAAAAACCAGCAAGCATTATTTTGTCAGTATCCATATTAAAGCACTTACCCTTTTTATTAGGGTGTGTACTGAGGAAGTACTGTACATAATGTGTAGCCTGCGGCTCTGTAAAAACGAGAGGCTGATGACACACATGGCGAGGCCCAGGGTGTGGCCGCAGTGATCGTGTTGCTCAGCATCGAACGCTTGCCTGCCGTCCACTGTTTGAACAGGAGTGATTCAGGTGTGCGTTCTTGCACCACTGTCTGGAAACGCCTGAATGTGTGGAAAGCAGACACACCCGTGCAGTGCGTCAGGATGTACTTGGCTACGCTGCGGTAATGTTGCTGTGTTTTTTTTTTTTTTTGTTTGTTCCCTGCCGTCTCGAGCGCAACTGGCATGTTGGCGCAGTACTCCTGACTCAGGTATGAAGACTGGGAAGAGGGCGGAGTTTCTGCTCTGTGGGGCTTTAAGAGGGCAGGTTGTTTAGTCGGAAACAAAACGTGAAGAGGCAGAGGAACGCGTGAGACTCGCTGAATCGGAAACATGAGGAGGCTGGCAGTCTGGTGCGCCCTGTTGGGTCTCTGCTTGGCTGGCAGCAGACCGTTCCTGAGGGATCAGACCCAGGGAACAGGTGGACTTCAACGTCCATTGCTGCATGACCAAGGAGCGCAATGGGTTCGATATCCATCGGTTACTGGCCAGGAGACGCAGAGGATCCAGTATCCATCACTTAATAACCAGGAAGGACAGCAAGTGCGGTATCCATCATTTAACGACCCGGAGTCGCAGAGAGTTCGTATCCCCCAGACTCGCGATAATGCAGGACAGAGTCTCCTCCTCCCAACAGGCATCGACCGAGGCAGCACCGTGGTGGACCAGGTAAAACTTAGACCTGATTGGTACTCTCTGATCGGACTGAATGGAGGCTTGGCTGGTTTTCAGGTTAAGTAGCCGACGACGTTCTCGAGATACACTCACGGCCTCGCTCATTGATCAAATAGAGGCTGGGCGCCTTTGAGCTTTCGCCAGGTTTAGCGTCGTTTGGCTCAAACAGAGCTCGCTTTGTCTAGCCAGGGGTGTAGGTGGTATAAAATTGAAGATTTCGGGCTTTACTCTTGTGGTTTTTCAGCAAGAAACACTCGAATCTTCCAACGCCCATCTTTGTTCTGAAGATTCATAAAAGGTCTCTGATGCCAAGTCACTCAACTTAAGGGTTAGAGTATCCTTGAGGGAGGAACTTTACCAGAACCAGGAGAACATCCAGATATTCTGATGGTTACTCATGTAGTAAGTCCCTTTAGTGGTTAGATGGCAGGTTTTCCAGTAGCATCTGTAATTATGACAACTGTAGGACGTGTAGTGACGTCAGCGAAGCAGATTAAAGTGTTATGTACCTCACCAGACCCTGCCCCAGAGCATTGTGGGACTGATGTTGAGATCTTCCTGTCGTGTGCCATGTGGTTATGTGACTGCACTGATTCTGTGTTATTATGATGACACTGTGCCCCCCCCCCCCTTCCTTCTAGAGGTGTGCACAAGGGTACTACCGAGAGAGGAGTGGCCCCTACCTGGGGAGGTGCGTGCCCTGCGTGTGTAACGGACGCTCCAACGAGTGCGAGGAGGCGACTGGCCGCTGTCTGGTGAGTGAAACTTTTCTGTCTGGAGTCTGATCCACGTTCCGCACTGCCACAGCACTGACAGAAATTCATTCAGGAAAAAAAAAACAATTGTATGATTGTGTTGTTGAATCTCTGCCAGTATCTAGCAGAAGTCAAAGCTAAAATTGGCTTTAGAAGGGTAAGTAGACGGAACGTTAGCATAGTATCTCGCATTTTGATTTGAATGAGCTAATTAATTTGTTCTTTAAAGTGAATAAATGTCCTTCTTGAAGAATATAAGATCCAGGAGCAGCTTTGAATATAGCTACAGGCACTAATGTCCAGCTAATTCAGCAGTCATTGTATAAACTGTCTGCTTTCCTGACCTGGAGTCAGCATGAGTCAGAGTCTAGACTGACTCAATGACAGGTGTGACTGGAACCATCTAGAACGGTCAAGTATATATGGATGGGCTGACAATGTTATCATCTTCTGTTCTCTTTCAATTCCTCGCATGGTTTCGGTATCCAGCCCAGGTGTCTGCTTCTGAAACTAGAGTGCCCCCCCCCCCCCCCAAAAAAAAACCCTGCTAGATCTCCATACCCACACGCAGTTTCTCATACAACTCATAAATCTCCTATTTGCACACAGGGACTGCACACAGCCTTGTGGCCCAGGGGATTATGGGAACTGTGTCATGTGATTATGGTGAAGACGTGAAGGACTAAACAGTATTTCCCTACTCCATGTGCAAACAGAATTGTCAGCACAACACCGCTGGGGACCGCTGTGAGCGCTGCCAGGATGGTTACTATGGCGATGCCACCCGTGGAACCTGCCACATCTGCCCGTGTCCATTCACGGCGCCAACCAACAGGTCAGTATGGCACTGGCCAACACAACCACATCGAGACGGAAATGTCTTATAATCAGTACAAACCGTAACAGTAGCCAGCTCTGCTCTGACCAAACTTGTCTTTACTGCTCAGCGGAGTGTGAGCGTTAACTGAGCCTGAACGTGTATCTTTCTAGTTTCGCAACTGGCTGCGGGGAGGTTGATGGAAGGTTCCAGTGCATCTGTAAACAGGGCTACAGTGGAGACAGATGCCAAAGGTTGGTACCTCAGTTCGAGACTTTAGATTGGGTTCAGTAATTCCAGCCGAATTGTACGTTCCCTGGGAAGATGAGGACAGCTCTCTTCAGTGGACACTAGATTCATGCTCCTGGACCAGGGAAAATGCTCAGTTGGCCCGGAAGTCTGTAGGGTTTGAGGGTAACTCTGAGTGATCCTACAGGTGTGCCCCCGGTTACTACGGCGACCCTATGGCTCTGGAGGGCAGCTGCCAGCCTTGTAATTGCAACGGCAACACCGGAGGCTGTGACCCCAGGACCGGTGGTAAGTGTCTCAGAAACTTCCGGCCTCCAGCCCCGCTCCTCTCCTGAAGAAGCTGGTCAGTCAGCAGCCACTAAATGATTCACACCCGTTTGCTGTAACTTCTTCCTGAAATGTCATCACTCTGCAGTGTGCAATAACAGCTTGGAGCCGAAAGACACCGGCATGGATCAGGGGCAGTGTCAGGGTGAGTGTCACGTTTGATGCATCTCTCCCTGCGGAATGTCGGAAATCTTCTATGCCTGTCTCTGATCTGCTATAAAACAGCCATGTAAACACCCATCATCTTCCACCTGGGTATATTTGAGAACTAACTCAATCCTGTGCTGGATAAATGGTTAGAAGATGGATGGATGAAATATTTGAATATGGTTGAGATGAGATTGGACAGTCAAACCCGAGCTTTGATGTTGTCCTTCAGAGTGTGACAGCTGTGTCCAGACCTTGCTGAGCGACCTGGAGGGCATGGATGAAGAGCTTACGAGCCTGAAGGAAAAGCTGGAGAAGGCCCACACCAGCTCTGCCACCCAGGAGAGGCTGAAGAAACTCGAGGACACCATAGCGGCCACGAAGGTAGCACATGCCGCCATCGCTCCGCCTCAGAGGTGGAAGAATCACCACAGCTTTGGACTAGGGTTTTCAGTAAGATCTGAGGAGCAGATGGCCTGCACGTAGCCCCACCTTTTGTTCCACTGCCGCACGTGCACACGCACGTGCGCACACATGCACAACAGCTGAATGTGTGTTCAGCCTTGCATTCCGGCATCAAACTGATAAAATTCCTCTGGATGCAGTTTTTTTTCTCCCTAGGGCATCTGTGTTAACAAGTTTTAACAGCAGAACTCATAACTGCTGGGCCTGTCATTCAGCCTTTGCTGGGTTTAAGGCAGCATCGGGATTCCAGTAAAGTAAATGTTCTTACTACAGCAAGACCTAATACTTCCTTTGTTTTTCAGGCTCTGATGAGCAGATACAACACCAGTGTGCAAGGCCAGTGGACCAAAGTAGCACAGCTGGACGCGGATGTCCAGAACTTGGATGATGATATAAATGTTCTCAAAGAGAAGGTACTGGAACAACGTTTACCTCTCAGAATGTCTTTGAGCTGCATTGCGAAGAACCAAAAATTAGCAGAAGTCTTTTAGAGTATCATTATTCTGAATATTATTACGTTGACTGTTGCTTGTGAACTTGCTTCTTTCTTCTAGGCTGACAGTAGCTATCTGAAGGGCCAGCAAGCATTGGAGAACATTGAGGAGACACATCTGAAGGCCAAAGACTTGCTGTCTGAGGCCCAGAAGCTCTTCAAGAAAATACAAGGTGAAGCAGGCATCTACTTCGCCATCAGGCCTGTCATACCTGTGACAGGAGTAGCTGGGAGCAGATACGTAGGAGAGAGTTTGATATTTGGCGGAGACAACACAATTTAAATACAAAGGTCTTTTTATTTGGGGGATGAATGAATCCAAATTAAATTTTGTGGAGGCACTTGTCCTCCCAGTCCCTCCTGGTTCCTCCTAGTCCCTCCTGGTTCCTCCTGGTGGGGGTCATGGATTGATTACTGCAATCTCAGCCCATGGTCTGAACATCCCTGTCTGAAAGCCACTGACTATGGCAGGGATGAGAAGGACAACTCCTTCAAAATTCTATTTAATTAGCGATTGTATTTATGCCAAAAATTGCCAGGTTGGCAGTAAACCCCGCCCCCCAACCCCCACCACCAAAGGTAAAAGCAACGGTGACTCATGCCCTTTTAAGGCTGACGATTCTCTCCTGAAAGCTCTAGCCTTTTATCTGTGCTCATGCATCTCTTTCTTCTCCGTCCCTCTCAGGCCCCCTGTACCCGTCTCACATGTTAGACTCCCTCTCCTTACCCTGGTCGTGACTCGCTCTGACTCGTCCCCTACAGACCTGCTGAAGGAGCTTGACGGTGCCACTGACGGGGTCCCCCCTGCGGATCTGACCCGGATGCTGGCAGAGGCAGAGCGCATGGTGCATGAGATGGAGCAGCTGAGCTGTGCAGACCAGCTGCGGGAGGCAGTCAGCGAGCGGGATGAAGCACAGAAACGTAGGCCCTCACCCTTGTGAAGCGCACAGCTTGCGTTCAGATTTTTTTTTTTTACCGTAATAGTTTGCTGTCAGTTCGATTACCGTTGGTCACGTGACGTGATTTGAAGGGGAAGCAGGCAAAATTGGCCTCCTTTTCGTTTTCAGTGCTGGACTACATCAGGAACAATGTGACCAAGCAGTACGAGTTGAACGAGAAGGCTGCCAGGAGAATCGCGGGCCTGCTGAATGACTACGAGTCCAAGCTCCGAGACCTGAGGGGGGCCTTGAAAGAGGCTGAGGACACAGTAGAGAAAGCCAAGGCCCAGAACAGGCTGAACACTGCTGGCCTGGAGGCCCTCGAGGTACCACACGCCTGCTGTCGTGCTGCCATTGACATTCACTCTCGATGCAGCGATGCAGAGGAGCCAATATGAATGTAATCTGAATCATGTGACTTTAGAGACGCACGGAGGATCTGAGGAAGGAGAAGGACAGTGTCTCCAACCAAATCCAAATGGCAAAGAACCAGCTGAAGAGCACCGAAGATCTTCTCAAAATGCTTCAGGATAGCAAGAAGGTAGGGACGTGTTTTCTGGAGCCAGATATACCAGAGGTGTATTATGTTTCGTAAGGGATGAATACATGGAGATGATCCACAGGATTTACGTTATGTCTGCATGGAGTGATGAGCAGACGAGTTTAGGCTTGCCTAGGTTCCTCAGATAACAATCAGAGGCCCAGCTCAGTTTAGCCAGCAGCAGAAACATGGCATTTGCGTGACGTCCTGGACGACGTCTTTCATTTTTGAAACCAGGAATACGAGATGCTTGCCGCGCAGCTGGATGGCGCCAAAATGGACCTCATCAAGAAGGTGAACCTCATCTCCACGGCTGCTGCCAAAGAGGACCTGGTGGTGAGGGCGGAGAAGCACGCTGAGCTCCTCAATCAGCTAGCCATGGATTTGCAGGAGTGAGTCTGGTTTATTTCTGTAGGGGTTTATGGGCAGGGCTAAGAGCTGGGTGCGATAGAAGGAAATTAATTATAGAACTGGAACCTCTGTGCATTCCTGAACCCCACCCCCATCAATATTTGTCATGCTCCGCCCCCACAGGGCAGTGAGGAATGCCAGTAGGAGCTCGGGTGTGCGAGACGCCATCGATGCCATCGATGCATATAAGAATATCACAGAAGCAATCCAGGCTGCGGAGGAGGCCGCACGAAAGGCGAAGGATGCAGCTGATCAAGCCCTGAGGGTAAGCTGAGAGCCAGGGGGTCCCTATGATAGACCAGAACATTAAAGGACACCAATAACACTCTACGATAGGCCAACATCCAGGGACACGGTAGCCAACCGACCAAGTGAGCTCCCTTTCTCATAGTTTAGACATCGAGTTACATTATGGTATGAGATACAGGAATGTTTTTAGGAATATATTATGTACTGTTACACACCAACTTGGTTATTCCTTGTTTAGTGATGTAACTAGAAAATATGCAGCTAGCTAAGGCATTAAACTGTAAGCTACAGCAGCATTAGTGGTTTTGGGTAAAATCGACCGCTAAGAGGTCAAATATGGAACTAGCTGAACTACCACTTAGGGCCATACTGTGAGTCAAACATGTGATATGCTCAATTAATTTCGTCATCTTTGATTGATTGCTCTTGAAGGATGTGCTGCAGGAGGATCTGCCAAAGAAGGCCAAGGAGATGAAAGACAAGGGAGAAATGCTTCTGACCGAGGCTAAGGATGCAGAGAGGGACCTCGAAGGTGTTCATCACATTACGTAGTTCACTTTCTCCATGAATACTCTGACAATGCCGAGCATGTGTAGCACTCGTGTACAGCAAATTGTCTCCAGAGCAAAGATAGTTCTGATCCACTTATTCCTCATGTTCAGTTATTGATTCTTAGTACGTTAGTCCTCTCTAGGTTCTGTACTCCATTGCAAGCTTTAGGTTATTAGTGTCAAACACACAGAGGACTTGTACATTGTGCAATTTCTGTGCTGACGTCAGTTGGATGGCTCACAGGAATTAAGGACAAGCTGAACAACCAGAAGCAACAGCTAGACCGAGCAACAAAGAAAAAAGATGCACTGAATAAGGATCTTCTTGCTGCCCAAGATGAACTGGGCAAGATCAGACGTGGTAGGTGAAGTTCATGGAGAAATGTGTGCAAGCAAGGGTGCGACTATATTGGCTTTGCCTGGGGTGAATTCAGAGGAAACTTGAAATGGCAGCAGATCTTAAACCACAACTGAGGCACTACTATATGTCATCACAATGCAGAAAGGGTGATGCGATGCTGCAACCATTCATGCCAAGTATTATGTTAGTGGGAGCCTCTAAGTTTGATGGTGCCTGCAGTCACAGCCACATTGCCCTGTCTTGAGTCTCACTGTTGTATTTCAGACGACATTGGTGACATCATTAAAAATGCAAAGAGGACAACAGCTTCAGCCAATGACACAGCCAATGATGCACTTGACAAGCTCAAGAAACTCCAAAGTGAAATAGACAACATCACAGTCCCCAAAATTGATTCTTTTGATGATATACTGAATGACGTAGACCAATCGGGTAAGTGCCCAAACTGGCATTTCATCTTATATACCCCCAGCCAAAGTCTTGGTTCAAGTTTTTTTTGCAATAGAAACGCAGCTCTTTCCCTTTGAATGCTGGGTAACGGTGTTTTCGAACTGTATACAGTGAAGAACCTCAGCAGCACGATTCCATCGCTGCTGAACAAGATCTCCCAGGTGGAGAACCTGACCACCCAGCTGTCAACGACTAATGTGTCTGAGAACATCCGGAAGATCAAGGAGCTGATTGAGTTAGCCAGAGATGCTGCCAACCGGGTGAGCCCCCCAATCTTCGAAAATCACTCACATCATCACATTGAACGCGTCTCTATCCTTCTGTTTTCCTTTCCTTCTATTTATTTGGATAAAGTAAGTGGAATAAACATAGGAATAATGTCTTTATGTTAACCCTTCATTATGTGAAGTGGGGGGGGGTGTTCCAGGTTGAGAGTAACCATATCCTTCGCAGGTTGTTGTCCCCATGAACTTCAATGGGGACGGATACGTGGAACTGCGCTCGCCTTCTGACCTGGAGGACCTGAGGGCCTACACCTCCCTGTCGCTGTCCCTCCAGCGGCCCAAAAGCGGAGACTCTGGACGGGGTGATGATCGCCGCCGGCGACGACAGATCCCTGACACCGAGGACATGTTTGTGCTGTACCTCGGCAACAAGAACGTGAGTTCCCTCCTCCTCTCTTGCATTTTCAAGGCATTTTCACTGAATTCAGTGGTAACACTACTGCACAAGCTACCTATGCAGGGATAACTGCTCAACCAAGCTTTTCAATGTACCCCAACCCCACCACAGTCCACCAAGAACTACATGGGAATGTTTCTGAGAAACAACGAGCTGATCTACATCTACAAGCTGAATGACCGTGTGCACGAGATCAATTCCTTTAGCATCACCCAATCTGACCCAGAGGTGGCCACCTTTGACAAGATTGACTTACGCAGGTACTTGATGGCACCCGTTAGTCCATGCAAAGTGGCTTTTGCTGATTCTCTGTGATACTGATCTTTCTTCTCCTTCATATTTCTTCCCAAGAATATATGAAGATGCTCAGCTGACCATTACAAAGCCGTCAAAACCAAACAGTCCTGAGCCACCAGTATCCGCGATGGAGAACGGAGATCCCGCGCACAACTTGTTTGATGTGGATCCAAGTGATGTTGTCTTCTACGTTGGTGGATACCCTGATGACTTCAACGTGAGTATCCTCTGTGTCTTGCTCCCTCTGCCACTCTGCACGCCTTTCGATCTTGCAATTTGTAATAAAAAACAACAGCGACAAGAGCACAGTCTGTGAAATGAGGAAACATGTTAGTGACATTTCAAAATATTTTCTTCAGCCACCAGAACTCTTACGTTTGCCCAAATACCAAGGCTGCATTGAGCTGTCTACCTTCAATGAGAAATTCATCAGCCTGTACAACTTCAAGAATGCCTTCAGAGTAAACCAGAAGGCACCGTGTAAGAGGTAGGCCAGACCAGACTAGGCCACTCAGTCTGTTTGGACAGTCAGCACCACCTTCCTGGAGTCATTTTCTGCTTTTGAATAACAATGGTTTGCTTTCTTTCAAGGCAATCCCAGTCATCGGTGTCTTACTACTTTGAAGGCACGGGCTACGCAAGTGTAAATATCTCAGATAAATCTACAGAGAAAACTCTCCGATTAAGTCAAAATATCTACACCCGATCGGAGAATGCACTGCTGCTGTACCTTGGAAATGAGGTATGTCCCGCAAAGGCAGACACAGGCTAATTGCATTTTCATTTTATTGAGCTATCATCAAAATATGACAGATAAGCTAGCTCACTTAACGAACTGATGTATAAAATGTATTGACATTACGTGCTTCATTGTGAATTATCTTGCAGTTCAGTGGTAGTAAAATGTTTTACTCAAATCTTTTTTGTGGCTAGGACTCTTACTACAGTATTAGTGTGGAACAAGGCTATGCCGTGTTTAGGGGGCGTGAAGGAAACAAGATTTTGCCAACAGTGACAAGCCAAGAAAAGATAATTCCTCTGGTAAGAAGATTTGCTGAATAATTCTGTTTTAATAAATAAATATTTTCATTGGCAAAGCCAAGGTGCTGAAAGATGAATATATTCAGTCTATTCTATGTTTTGTCTTTCATTCCTTGATAGGACGAGAACAGTGAGATCTCCTTGGTCCTTTTAACAAATTTCAGATCAGTTCTTGTTGTGAAAAATAAAGCGATATTGAATAACCTGATGATTAATCAAGGAGTGTATCAGAAGTATTATATTGGTGGCCTGCCTTCATCATTGAGAGAAAGGTAAATGGGTTCCACTTCCCTCTTTACTTTGGTGAAGCATCTTATGAAGCCGAGATGATTCATTGTGCATGTGTGCTTCTTCAGAGATAACATCACCATTCAGCCATTGAAGGGATGCGTGAAGAAAATCAAGGTGAACAGTAACTCAGAGGTGTTTGATGAAGAAGTCGGCATCAGCCAGGGCTGTCCTACAGAATTTTTCGTGAGTCTGCAATCACAGCTGGACCCTGAACTCAGTTCTGGGGTGCGGAGGGTAACCTCATTTTATGGTCTGCTCTTGACATTTCCTTCTTGCCCTTGACCTCAGGCCGCACGCAAAGCTGAGTTTAGCCTCGGGAGCTCACTGTCCAGTCCGCTGCCGGGCTTCCAGCTAGCAGATGGCATGACAGTGTCCCTGGGCTTCCGGAGCACTGAAGGCCAAGGTCTCCTGCTGAAGAAGAGCGAGGAGGTAAGACTATCTCCTCACTCCAAATCGATTCCAGCCATACATTTCATTTTGAAATAGTTTCACTATGAATCCTTAAGAAAGATTTTTTTTGGTCTTTATTTGTAAATGTGCTTTCAGTCAGCTGATTGTTCTTTTTTTTTTGTTTTGAAAGGTCGATGGACTCGAACTGTCCCTGGCTGATGGCTTTGTGAACCTGAGGTTCAATGGCAAACTTTGGAAGTCACATAAAACGTATAATGACGGCAAATGGCACTATGTGACAGCCATGAGGAAGGGAGATAGGTGGGTTACCTCACCTCCTAATTAACACATAGAAGAAATGTGATTAAAAAGATCCTCGTGGAACTGATGAGGCGGAAAGCCTCGTTCTCATTTTATATTCTTACGTTTGACCAACATTTTACGCTTTTCATCCCTTTGAAGTGTTTTCATAACAGTACCTGTTTCATGTACTTGAACTCATCATGCCACCTACTATACTTTTATGTCAACCATTCAAATCGAGCTTGACTTGTCAATCACTCCCATTCGACAGGTTGGACCTGTGGGTTGACGAGGATGATGATGGTGAAGAGCAGTCATCCTCATCATCGCCAGTCAACATAGATGGAGGCGACGTCATCCTGGCGAAGGATACGTTCAAAGGCTGCATTACAAACCTCTACACAAGGAGGTCATTACACAGTCTCACTCTTTATGGTGTTGACTAAGACCGTATTGAGATGTTTCTTCTTTTGACCAAAATCCTTCTCAGCGTAGATGTCTGTATTTCTATACGACTGAAAACACTGACAATGTCCTTCGAAGGACTTGAACGTATATCCTTCTGGGCGACCTTTCTAATGAGATGGAAAATAGAATTGCTGTGCATTCTGGGTAATGATGGACATCTGCATGCAGCTGGTTTGCTTTGTGCAGATCATACCCATGACTGGTACCCATGACTGTAGTTATCGGAAGTTGAGTGTTGACTGTTGCGCATCTTGTCTGTTGCAGGGAGAGCAACCAGTATAGGCCAGAAGACCTGACAGAATTCCAAAAAGGCGGGGATGTTTTGCTGGACGTGTGCAGTGCTGAACACCCACCCCGGCTGATGCTGGCCAGGCAGAACAGCACCACCAGCTTGCCGGTAGGTGACCTAGTCATAAGAACTGTAATTACTCAAGCTCAGATTTACGATCTTCTTTGATGTTTCTCATCATCCTCTCAACATTGGAAGGCTTCAGTCTGGCTTCCATTTCATGCATTTGTAGACATCCACTATGATGCAGAAATTCCTCTGATGCCTAGTGCTGTACGCCGGACAGTCTCATTATGGGGTTATTGCAGTGCATTTGACCTTTAACCTCTCTAGGTGTTGCCATCATTGTTGAATGTGAGTCCCGTGTGAATTCAGCATTAACGTCTTCCGATGATGCTTTGCTTCCAGAGCTGAAGAAAAGGAACAGGAAAAGCCAAAGACGGCAAAGGAGGATTAAGGAGGATTAATGTGGAAATTTCGGCCTCATCATTTTCTGTTATTGTCTGATGATCTTTGCTAAAACGGTTCCCCGGAGGGAGAAAATAAAATGCAGTTTCCCCACATATTTAATATTTACTTGCATTAACATGAGTTAATATGCATCTGTCACTTGCGATTGTTCTGTTTATCAAAAGCTTACAGAAAAGTTAAACATTTTACGAATGAACTGCACTCTTAAGCAGTCTAATTAATTGAATCTGTTCTGTTATTAGAACATAACAAATAAATGTATCATTTGAATTTAGTCATTGTGGGCCTGTGTGCATTGTCCCATACTCTCCTCTTCCCCACTGTCCTGTCTAAGTCAGATCCTGCAAAATTTAATCCTCCCAATAAAACAGTAACAAGATGTGTACACAGCATCCTCTGTGAGGACAAACATGCTCAAAACTGCACTTATACATCAAGCACAAAATTCTCACCCCTAACTCCAACGTCCCAAAATCACTTATATTCTACATGGACACTTCACATTTGTATATGTGTGTTTTTGTGTATAATTTACTATCTATACTTCCAACCCCAGAAAAAAAAACCTTTTAGTGTGAATTATTCAACAAATTATTTCAATGGGAAATAAATCAATGTTTGGACTTCAATAATATTTTGAAAACATGTTTGCGTGTTGAGCTGATAAACAGAGGCAGCCAGTGTCATGATAGTTAAATTAATATGATCTTTCATTCACATCGATTGACCAGGTTAACCGTGGTAAATCAGTAGAAATGGAAGGAGTCACATTAGTGTTGTGCCTAGTTCATAGCCACGCCCAGTATTTCCAGTCCCATTCTGTCTCATTTTGGCCAATCAATCATCATTGTGCCTTGTGGCTGTCTGACAGTGGCACGGTGTGGCTTCCAAGGTGTGAACGGCCCACCCACACTGAAAACCCATTTTTCACCCTCACCCACTAACCAATAATGAAACCATATCGAAAGACCAGCGTATGCTCATATGATGTCAGAGTATGGTCATATGATGTCAGAGTGATCATATGATGTCAGAGTAAGGTCATATGATGTCATAGTATGGTTAGTTAATGTCAGAGTATGGTCAGAGGTTGTGAGGCAGAGTTACTAAGGCTTCCTCAAGCTTTAATCACAGCCTTTTTGATTTCCCATATATATATATTTTTGATTTTCCATAAATTGATTCCTTATTCTGGACAGGATATCGAAGTCTCAAAGCCATTTACCTACCCTGTTTACATACAAATCACCCAAAATTTATTTCGCATTTCCCACTCACACCGAGACTGCACATGTGCACCTTAAAAAAATGGCCAAACTGTAGCCAAACAAGAGAGCAAAGAAACAGAAATAATCAGATAACTGAAAAAGTTGTCAGAAATAATCTGTATAGCACTCTCATACCATACTAACCAGCTATGAAATGTCCTGTACATGATAATTAGCACATGAAAACTGTGTCTATATCGATTCGGTATTAAGAACAATGTAGTTGGTCCTGGGCAAATAGTGCTCTCTCCCATGATGCACTGCAGCCAAAATGTGAAACAGTAAGCCATGGTCTATGATGGCGCTCCAAAGTCAGGGGAGGGAAGAACCAGAAAGATCTGCCGTGCCTCCACAGTGTTGACCCTTAACTACCCTCAAGCATTCCTCTCCTCCATCACCTGTCCTTGGCTTATTGTGAATTTAAATTTGTCTCCTCAGTGCCACCTAGTGGTGTGGTCATCACTGCTTTTTAAAATCCTGCCCGTCTCATCCCTCATTCCGTGGACGTCCTCCTCTTTCCCCCAGCTAATGGAGCACCGTCTATCCCATATCTGTGTGTTTAACAGACTCAGGAGCCCGCAGATGGGACCTCCTCTGGCTGCAGGATGCCCACAGCCATCCAGCATGCCCACCAGCTTGGAGGACCTGCCAGCTACTTAAACTACAGCCTCACCCCACAGATGCTCCTGAACCGGTTAGCCGTCATTATTCAGTGGACACGACCCCACAACATACAAGAATTTTACTTTCTAAAAACGACACAGTCATCACAATTTAATTACATAAACCCAATTTTTCTTCAGAGCTCAGGTTCGTACAGTGGCTCTCAATCCTGTTCTTGGCAGCCCCCCCCCCCCCCCCCCCAGCCAGAATCTTTTTATTCCAACCTACACTGTTTTCAACTTGCCACATCAATTATTAGCTTAGTAAGGACCATATGAGGCTGATTAATGTAGGGATGGAATGAAAATATTTTGGCGGGGGGGGCACCAGAACTAGGATTGAGAAAGTGGCAGGTTCAGGTGCAGAATGTACAAACCTTGGTCTGGATTTGTACTTTCTGGATGTGACGTTTAAACCCCTGGATAATAATATTAATTAATAATATAGCGGACCCCCAAAGATAATACAAACATCCAGACAGGAAAAAATTACATTACTGACCATTACCCCCCAAATACAGCCAGGAGGCAGTCAGGAGTTCAGTGAGTAGATCAGACTTTTCTCAAAGGGTTTCCCATGTTTGGTTTTCAACCTGTAACTGATGGTCAGATGAGCTTTGAAACAGATCTATTGGGTTTGGGTGCAGTGGAGAACTGAGCCAAACTGAACGGAACCTGAATTGAAGTTCAGTTCCATCTTGTCCCTGGTCTCACAAGCCGAGGCCTGGACCTTCATCAGTTGTCATGTTTCTAGACAGAATACAGCTGAAATCATTGTCTTTCAGTCATATGTGGGAGCAGGGAACACCAAAGTTAAAACACAAAACATTTATGTATAAGTAAAACTGGCATGAGTGGTGGGGGGGGGTCCCATTGATAGATTTTGCCAGCTGAAGGGGTGGGGATTTCACCCTCAGAAACATGGGGTTCTAGGTGAAGCCTGTTAATGTGTTCTGGAGTTCTGGAGGAAGTCTGAAGCAGGTACTTCTACCGTCTTACTGCATCACAGGCCTCAGTTCTCCCTGGACATGCGGACCCGGTCAGCGGATGGGGTGCTGTTCTATGTGGGCGGCCCACATCAAAAGTCCTTCGTCACTCTTTGTGTGGTGGGCGGCAGGATCCGGCTGGTCATTGGAGGGAGGAGTGTCTTCAACAGGGAGAAGTTCAACAATGGGAAATGGCACACAGTAAGAATCCATGGAACACTTATAGAACCCAACCGAGTATGAATGCAGAAGCGTGCTATCAATGACAATTAAGATAATGTGGGTTTGCGCATGTGGTAATTGAAATTGAAAACATACAACCAGATCAAATCTTCACTGACTTATTCCAGCATTCAGTCATTTCAGCATTATGCGTGGCAGTTGACTGACCATTCATTCATGGGTGCAACTCAGATCACGTTTGGCTGGGGGGCTGGAAACTTCCGCCTGGTTGTGGATGGGCTTCACATCAAAGAAGGGCAACTACTCCTCAATGACCGACTCTCGGACCTGCAGCCGCACATCTTCCTAGGCAGCGTGCCAGCATCCATACTCTCCAGGCATCAGGTAGCGAGGTTCCACCGTCCAGTAGCCGTAAAGAACGTGAAATTGTCTAATGTGAGAAACTTGAATGGATTTGTTGATTTCAGCCACATAGTCAGCTAAACACAAGTTCACTCTCTCGTTCTCCACTCACTACTTACCACAAAACCTCCCTCTTATTCAGCCTTTTAGTAGATTTCCTGCTCCCAAGTAAATGACCGAATATCTTCAATACGTGTCCCTTTCTCTTTTGCTCTTGCCTCCAGGTCAATTGCAATAGTTTACAATTTGCATGAGATTTATTCATTGACAGTGTTTGGCACCCTGCTTGTTTCAGTGGAAGTCCCTCCCCAGCGAGAGTGTGATTGGATGCATCCGTAACTTCAAGCTAAATGGTCAACCAATGGAAGGACCTGCTGTTAATCATGGGGTGGCACCTTGCTTTGATGGACCATTCGAAAGCGGAGCCTACTTCTCAGGACATGGGAGCTATGCTGTTATAGGTGACGTAGTGCTTCTCAGTTTGGGATCCAGTGTTGTCTGACTTTTATCACTGAATAGAGCAATAGTCAAATACTTTCTAATCAATAGTGGATTGGTTCAAGCAGTTTGTGATTTAAATTTGAAAGATTTTAAGATTTTATAGTTTCTGTTTAATTGTAGGGATGGTAAGCCTCCACTTGACTGTGGTTGGATGTTTTACAGAGAACTCCTTCGTCGTGGGCGTCAGCTTTGAGCTTGTGTTCGAGATTCGACCCAGAAACCTGACAGGACTCCTCTTCCACGTGGGTGGGTCTCACGAGGGACATCATTTGACCCTTTTCATGAGGAATGGGCAGGTAAGTCCATCTGTCTGGTCTAGCGTCGATGCTTCTGAAACGTGCCACATTCATACCACATCGTTTCCTCTGCTGTCTCCCAGGTGGTGGTCCAGGTGGACAACGGAGAGGGGGTTTTCAGTGTTACTATCACACCACAGCAGCCCCTCTGTGATGACACCTTCCACCGCGTAGCAGGTGAGCGCTGACCTCCAGATGGCCCTGTTCAGCACTGTGGTACCAAGCTGTTACCGCTGCAATTGGGTCTTATTCTGCCAGTTTTGTGAAGGACACCGAACCCCTAGAGAGTGTACAGACTCCATTGTTTTATTTAGCACCTGCATCTCAACACGTAGAGCATTGTGCTAAGAATCCAGTGGTTGTGTGTTCCAATCCCAGGAAGTACAACAATTCCCCTAGAAAAAAGCTTAAAATAAATGTCTTTCTTAATGAGATGTTTATCTTCAACATTGTGTGGAAAAAGAATGTTCAATCCACTTTTTCGTCCCGTCAGTGATCAAGCGAAACAATGTTGTCCAGCTGGACGTGGATACTGAGGGCAGCTATACAGTGGGACCCCCCTTATCTTCATATACCAATACAAGTGGTCCCCTCTTTGTTGGAGGCCTTCCAGGTACCGTTTTCCCTACATATCGCCTTCAGTCTGCCCTCAGATGTATTGTCATGGACATTTGGGTGGCGGCCATATTTAAATGTTAACCATTTCTCATTTCTTCACTAATACAGGGACTCTTCCACGTCCAGTGATCTTCATAGCACCTTTCACTGGCTGTCTGCAGAGAGTCATCATAAATGGGAGGCGGGTGTCCTTCGACAAAATCTCCCAAGTTTTTGGCCCTGTCAACCTTAGGGAATGTCCAGCGAGATGAGTGAACCGGCCTACTGTAGTCTAATGACTACATCACCTAATTTAAAGGTTCCTAAGCATGAATTTTATGCCAAGGACTGTCATGATTATTTATTTTTGGACAAAAAAAAATCAGCTTTGATCAACTGCAATTTGAATATACTCTCACGTTGTGCAATCCTTTTATATTCTTGACTACATACTTGTGTTAAGTTCCATGGAACAACTGTGTAAATATTAAGTGCAGTGGTCAGTTGCTGTTTGCGTGGAAGCCTCGTTCCTTCTTCCCTTGAAAGAAGGAAGTGTGTGGGTTTTCGTATTGTTGTGCAATATTTCTTGCCTGATTAAACTTTTCTACAAAATTGCACCGCTCCTAGTAGCCACCAGATGGCACTGCAGTGATTTTTATCTTCCAGAAACCCTCATGTACTTGTGGTGGAGTATTATACTGAAACATATATATATATATACTGTATATGGTAGTCTTTCCAAAACTTTGAGTAAATACTCTATCTACCCAATGGGTAGGATACTTCATCCTCAAATGTGATGTTGAGTGAAAATAAGATCCATGCTTATTAATTTCTTATCGATGTACGTTTTGTTTTTACTGATTTTTATTTCAGACGTTCTTGCTGCTCGAAATAATACCAAGATCATCTGCCCACCAGAATATATTTATAGACTCAAGTGCTATATATAAATAATTCTTAATAATACCGCTGATTCTTTTGTTTTACGTTTTACTGTTTTTGGTTATATCAAGGTGATTAATGTCTTTAGGACTTTAAGATTCACAGGAATGAAGCAGTCGATCGTAGGACAATGGAAACGAGCAAAGTATCTGCATTACAAAATGGCCATGCGTTAGAGGATAGACGCGCATATGGCCAGGGCAGGGAATAGGAGAGGAGCGAGCCGGAAGTCAGTAATGCAAAGTCTCACAGCCTGGGGTGGCGTCAAGGCGAGCACTCGGTCCTCCATCCAGACCTATCAACAATGTTCTGTACAATCTGGGAATGTCCAGGCATGGAATCAGGCCAGGTTGGAAGCTGTTCTGTGGAAGTTTGCAGCCCGGGAATGCCTGGGTAGGCTGGAGCCAGCTTGACACTGCCTCAGCAGTGCTCATTAGGTTAATATAGACCTGATAGTGTGTATGTATTGTTTCAGAATGTAGCATTGTAGCGGTAGAGACAGAGCGCAACGAGTCATACTCTGAAAACTTTTTAAGATTCTGCAGCGGCTTTGTGTTGGTGGAAAAGAGGCACATATAACTGTGTTTTTAAGTACCTCTGTAAGGCGTAATGATACAGCCGATATGAAATACCTAGTGCGGTTATGATAACAGCAGTCACGCGACGCCTCTTGTCCAATCAGATTTCTTGGTCGAAACTAATTGTTGTATAATGTTGGTTAATTAGTATTAATTATTACGACCATTTTAATGAATGGCTTTAATGAACCAATTTAAATGCTTCGGGTCCGATCCCAGGATGTCCTGTGTGGTAGTATGGTAAATTATGGAAAATTAACAGCATTCAAATGCGCCGAAAATGATACAGTGGGTTCTTCAATATAAAGACAAGCCTATATTTATGAAATAGTACGTTTATGAACAGTAAATTTTCATTTGCATAATACAAACTTAAAACCGTATTTAAGGCTGAACCAAAACTGCATACTACTACCACGATTATTATTATTATTATTATTATCCATCCATCCATTTTCCAAACCGCTTATCCTACTGGGTCGCGGGGTATTATTATTATTATTATTATTATTATTATTATTATTATTAAGGCGGAGAAGGCATAAAGTATCGATGGGCACGCTGGTCACGGTTTCGGAGGGGGTGGGCATGCCTGTCCCTGTCACTTCGCTCGACTTCTGGCTGAAGGAGACGGTACCGTGGTTCGATAACGAGGCTGAAGTTGGCTCTTTATTCGCGGCTCCTTATTCGGATTTTCCGCTGCACCTTAGATGCTGCGCAGCCGAATGCAATGACGCGATCGCGCCTGTAGGGGGACTCATTTAGCGAGGCTTACCTTCAGAACTTCATTCACTTTCGAGTCGTATTAACTGAACACGGTTCGGCTGAATTATCACTATGTGGAAAGTACATATCTGGGCAGTTTCAGTAATAGTACATCAGTATAATTATAGACAAACACAAAAGTTTTTCCATTCTCAGTTCTGAATTACCTATACCTTTTATACCTATAAGTTACATATTACCTATATCCTGTTATTCTACAGATGAACAAAAATATTCCTTAACCTTAGATACCATAGTACCATTGTAAAGAAATTTATTTATAGAGTTTTATTATGTATATTTTATTATGCTCATTTCTATATTACATATAAAACTGATGTAATTTCTTTTGATGCATAGCCCAAAATCCACAGAACAAAGGACTTAAGTGCTGTAATGTTCTAATGGCTTCCAGGTAGAATGCAGCACGAACAAAATACTATGATCAAATGGAAATTCACTGCCATTTCTACTGAAGTCATGTCTCAAGGATAAATACGGCAGATCACTGAATCTCTCCGAGAGGGAATTGCCAGGAGAGCCTGCAGCTCTGGAATCAATTAAGGCTTGGTCCTGTACCCTGCAATCTCCCCAACAAAATTCAACAAGAATAACCATCTGAGTCTGGGTGATGAGATGAGAAGAAAGCATTCTTACCTGAGACTCTCCAGGGACTCATCTGGGCAGTCGAATAGGGCAGCTACGGAGGAGGTGTCGTGCCTCCTCAGAGAAGACACGTTTCACCTGGAGACAATCCCTTGGCCACCCAAACCCAGTTGCCAGAGTTTGGAACTCCAAGGCAAAATCCGAGGTCTGTCTATTTCCCTGGCGGAGGTAATCCCTTATGCTCCAACTGACAGCTTGGTGGTTAGAGACCTCTTGAAATTTTGGGAGGATTGCAGTAGAAGGCTGTGTTCTGCTGACAGCAGCCCATGAGAGAGCTCTTCCACCGAGTAGGGAGATGTGGACGCAATCTTTATCAGAGTAGAACTGATCAGGATACTGAGCAATATAAAGTCCATATTGCATCAAAAGTGAAATACAGCCATCGTGATTACCATCATACCAACTTGGAAGTGCCACTAGAATGGGAATCCGTGGAAGAAAGCCCGGGAGAGGAACATGGGCAGCCTGAGCTGGAGAGGAGTTGGCTGACTATCTCCGACATTGAGCTGACTTGCTCATGGACTTGCTGCACTTGTTCCAGCATATCCATTTGTTTGGCAAAGGTATTCTGTAAGACACACTCCAGAACACTCGGGGAAATTCACAAGAATCCGTTTGCAGGTAACCTCTACTCAAATCACATGCTACATGTTTGTTTGCACTTTAAGAGTTTATTTATTGTTTATCTGATAACAGCTCATAGAGTTGTCATGGCCTCCTCTTTGGTTGGGACGTCGAGGGTTGCAGCCACAATGCCTGCAGCACGGGTGTCTCAGGCCGGACACTTCGGGCTGTGCGCTCCTCCTCGAACTCCATGCTGACCCACTCTCCTAGCTGGCCCTCTGCTGCAGCCTTCCCACTTGGCCCATTGTGAAAGCAGCCTGGATACTTCGGACAGAGTCACGCCTTTGCGACTCACCATCCCACCGCTGCCACCTAGCAAGACTGCTGTTTTCCCGTAGCTTCAACAATAATTCATTAACGCCCAGCGACTGTGACATCATGATGTCAACATTGGGCAATACCTTTTTCCCAAACTATACACCTAAGGGGTCAATACTGCGGATTATTTGGTACCAAAATGTATGTAATTGTCATGTCAGACGTTTTTATGATCTTTGTACCCTAACAGCTAAGTGAAGAGATTGAGTGTAGCTGTCGCCAGGAAATTGGTTACTTATGCATTTATTTAATATTCATTTGTTTGCTTGTCCATTGAAGTCATTTTGTTTCATTTTGTTGCCAACATCATTACTTGCAATATTATTTGTAAAAGGTATAATTTTGAGTGTTTTGGGTAACAGTGCCACCTACTGTTCAGCAGAAAGAGCTACATTTACATGATGACATGACCTAGCTTAATGAGCAACAGGAAGAAGACAAGGTTAACAAGCGGAATGCAAAAATTGCTAAGAAAAGAAAATCAAGAGATTGAAAGGGAGAGATGTTAAAATGCAGTAATGTCTCCTAGGTCTGGTCAGAAGGAACACACAGTATGTTTGTCATGACCTGCTCGTCGGCTCCTCCTGTGTGCCTCCATGACCTGCTTACCCACGTGTGTTTCCCGGATTGTACCCAGCTGTGTCTGCTTATTTTCAATCAGTCCTGTGTATTTCAGTCCGTGTCTTACCTGAGTCCTTTGTCCGTCATTGAAGTTAGTTAGCGTGTCATGGTCCCCAGTCCGCGTACATCTAATAAATCCCTGTTTTCCCGTCTCCTGCCTGCCCGCCTGCCCGACGATCGCCCGCTCCCTCACCCAGCGATCAAGGCGATCGTGACAATGTTACTGTTTTGTTTTTTTTTTTATATGAATGTTCGTGATTTTGCACAGTATTGTAAATGCAGTAGAAACAAGGAGGTCGTTTACTTAATGAGACATGTGAATGGTTACCATACGGAGAAGAGCGAATGAATTCAGTAAAATGGAGTTATAAGTGTAACATTCCTTTATTTCAGTTTTTTACGGTGTTTGACAGTGTTTGGTTCATCATGTTGAGGAAAAGAGGAAAATAAAAACATCGTGTCGAACATCAGTCGAAGTGTGATCAAATTTCTGACAGAAGGAAACATTAGGAGCCGTTAACATGAAGTGACTGGTCTTCTAAGGTGTTTCATCTGCATCAGGTGTTTACAGACCGGTTATGCATATTGGTTGGTGATTTGAAATAATTAAGGGTTTTCAATAGGTCTTATCAGTGTGTAGATTAACTTGCATATTGGCAGTCGTAAGAGAAGTAAACTTGGTGCTCCCTTTTTGATGTGAGAAGAGATTAATCATGGTGGTGTTAATCTTATTTTTTTTTCAGACCACGATCCCCTTTCCCCCTCCCTGGTGTGCTTCAAGAACACCTCTTCTATGGCATTGAATATGTTGCTGGCAGGTGCCTGGAGCACCATCTCAGTGTTATAGAGACCTTTGGGGAGGGTCAAGCCTGCTTTTATGCGAAACCTTCTATTAATACAACAGCAAACACTAGAGATGTAAAAAAATCACAAAGACTCACATTAGCTATATTTATGCACACATGTCTTAGACATAAATGTCTTCAGAATAAAAAACAATAAGACTCTCACCATTGTTCATGGTTCTGTGCATCTATCAGTCAATGGAAAATTAAGAAAGAGATTTTCACTACTGGGGTGGCATGGTGGTGCAGTGGTTAGCTCTGTTGCCTCACACCTCTGAGACCCGGGTTCGAGTCTCTGCCTGGGTCACATGTGTGGGGAGTTTGCATGTTCTCACTGTCAAGCCTCCCAGGTGTGGTTAGTCGCGAAGTATGTATCATAGCATTACCGAGCGGTTTCTTGTCTCGTGCCGTTCCCTCATTCCTCGCCTTGTCCGTCTGCCTGTTGTGTGCTCCTCACCCTGTCTGCCTTCCTTCCCCAGACCAAACCCCGTTCCTGAGTCTCCTGTCCTGCCTGCCCTGCCTGCCCCTGGACTTCACGTCTCCCCTTCCTTGTGTCTCCGTGTCCTGTGCCTGTGTGCAGGACAGACCACCCCAGCTTTCGCTCGTCTTGCCCCTTTAAACTCCATGTCCTGCCCGATCTAATAAAGATCATTCTGTCCAGCAATTCTGGGTCCGTGTTTCCCTTCGGGGGTTCGTCTGACACTCCCCATGTCATCGTGGGGTTTCCTCCGGGTACTCCGGTTTCCCCCCACAGTCCAAAAACATGCTGAGGCTAATTGGACTTGCTAAATTGCCCTTTAGGAGTGCATGTGTGAGTGAATGGTGTGTGAGTGTGCCCTGCGATGGGCTGGCCCCCCATCCTGGGTTGTTCCCTGCCTCGTGCCCTTTGCTTCTGGGATAGGCTCCGGATCCCCCGCGACCCAGTAGGATAAGCGGTTTGGAAAATGGATGGATGGATGGATTTTCACTACTCAGCAGAAGGCAGAGACTAATACACTCCAGTGTTGAACAGAGGTATATTAGGTGTATATAAGAACAGAAGTATATTACATTAGGTATACTAAGATAAGTTCAGACACGAGACATGAGACAAGTTTGTGCTTTATTGCTGCTTTATTAATGCTGAGTCTCTCTAATTTTCCATTCAAGAAGGTAACCTTCTGACCACACATGCTTTGTACCCAGTCTTACACACAGTCCAAGAACCACCTGTTAGTTGGTGTTACACTTGAACAGCCATTTCACCTCACGCAGAGCATGACAGTGTGTTCCATACACAGCATCGGTCATAATTATATTACACACATGGCTTTAAACTAACGTAATATGTAAGAACATGGAAAAAAATCCCCCTTAATTTCATATTAGAAACAAAAGAATCTTAATTACGCAAGAAGCATAGCGGCGAGCAGCCTTATGAGGAGAGGGAGACGAGGAAGGCGTCTAACTTGCAATGCGTTGCATGTATGAGCAGAAATAATTAAATGAATGGAGCAATAAGAAAGGAAGGTGGTGTCTCCTCTACATCAGCCATTTGAAACATGAACCACCTCAGATGCATCGTCCATGGTCTCTGGATAACAAGGCTGGATAGCCAGGAAGATCCCATAGTGAGCAACCAAGACGAGAAGGAAAATGATCAAACTGCAGTACATTTGAAACACATTTCTGATAATTGACATGCCCAGGTACTGCTCAGTTTCACTATGATGTACACAATAAAAACATGATCATTAAACTGAATTACACCATATTGATTGGATGTAGTATCATGCCTGTGCTATTTAAAAACAGCACTTGATATTAGGCGATCAAAACTCAACGAATAAATGAGAATATCTTCTCATGGAGTATTTTTACTCTCTTGGACTGAGATTCAGCAGTTTCACTGCAACATCTTGCAGGACATGAACTTTTGCATGTTGTAGCATCAAGATGGGCTCCAGAGGGAGAGGTTACCAGCACATCACCTCAGTGCTCTCGCAGGTTGATGTGCTCCAGATGTGAACTGTTTACCCACAACGTCTTGCCCTGAAGCCTGGCTACTGATCGTGTGTCCAACAATAACCAAAATGTCCTAACTGAGGGGGATCTTCCTTCCCAGCCAACCGCAACCTGCCAGCTGGGTGACTCAGTCCAATTTCAGCTGAAGTTGTGCTGTCCCACAAATGCCCTTGAATCCTCTATTGTGGGGTCTTTGCCTCATTGATGGTGTGAGTGAGTCCCTTTTGCTTTGCCAGATGTTCTGTCCGAAAGAGCCAATCTGTTCTTCTGTTTTATTTATTTGTCTTAATGACATCAAATCCAATGGCAAAATTGAAAGAAGCTTGAATGGTAGACAAGGCAGTGCAGCCCCTGTGCCTTGAAGACAGTCAGCTTGCTTCCCCCTTTCAACGTCTAGCCAATCACGTTGCATGTTGCATCAGGACTTGGGTCTTGGGTCATACACTATAGGGTCTTAGGCCAAAGTAAATGCTGCTTGCCAAAGATGAACTTGGTGTAGATTGTGGCTCCCTTCTTCCGATGTTGGAGCATCTCCCTCTCACTTCTGGTTCCTATATTCACTAACAGGGACCATCATGACCAGACCTGCTGGGATCACAGCAGTGGGCTGTGGGGTGAAAAGTTATCTGCTGCACCAAAAGGTGAAAATTCCACTCCATCATTATGACTATTTTTATGTCTCTCAATTTTGGTTTTTAAGTTTTAATAAATTGTTGAATAGTTGTGGAATTTTGCACTATTTCATGATGAAAAATGGTTTGTAGATCCCCTGGAAAAATGTATTTTAATATAATTCACATTTAGAATCTGAGAGAATAAAAAGTGAAATTAGTTTTGGAGACTGTTTGTCTTTATGTAAATGACGCATATATTGCAGTGTATTAAGAGATCTTATTTTTAAATCTTTATCCACAAAGTAATGAACCAACATAAATAGGCAATGATTTTTCCCGAAAAAAGAGCCCTCTTTTTCAGTGCCTAAATTTAAATGTAACTAACCCTGTGTCACGATCGGTCACGGAGGTAACGGCAGCGAGCAGCGATCGTGCGGGTAAGGAGCAGGCAGGCAAGCGGGACACGGGGAAAACGGGGGTTTATTAAAGGTAAACGAGGTGCAGGGAACATCAGACGCTGACTGACATCAAGAACATCAATGACGGACGAAGGACTAAGGTAAGACACGGACTGAAATACACAGGACTGAGCAAATGAACTAGATACAGCTGGGTACAATCGGGAGAAAACACGTGGGTAATCAGGGGGCGTGGCACACAGGAGGAGCGGACGAGTCTGGCATGACACCCTGAAACTACAAAAGACTTAATAATACATTATCATTTTTTGATTATTTGATCTGCTCTAAAGCTCTCCAGAGACAGCAGGATAAATTCTTACTGTACTAATAGTTAGGCTAATTCTTTCACAACTGTGTTCGCATTTGTGTAAGTGAGGCCCTTGTAGGTCCCACTGGTTTGAAATTCCAGAACACTGCCATTAAAGCAGGTAATTTGGATTATGCCAGTATAGGGGAGATCTACTGTGGCCCGACCAATTGTGATGTCGACTTTCATTGTTTTCCCTGGAGGAACATGGACGGGAAAAGACATCAGATCAGTCTTCTGCTCTGTGTTCTCCAAACCATATGTGCTTACATTTCCTAGTGTGAAACTGAATCCAGTTTTGACTTGTGCAACCTGTGGAATTCCAGCCTGCACTTCCA
This sequence comes from Brienomyrus brachyistius, assembly GCF_023856365.1. Lineage (NCBI taxonomy): Eukaryota > Metazoa > Chordata > Actinopteri > Osteoglossiformes > Mormyridae > Brienomyrus > Brienomyrus brachyistius. The sequence goes on along the minus strand of NC_064536.1, from coordinate 6,292,956 downwards.
TGCTACTGGTGAATGACTGGTTGAGGGACACAGACCAGGAGGACTTTCTGGTGATTGTCTTTGAGGTTTCGATTTTGCATTCTTGCGATACAGTGGATGTGTTCTGGTAAGTCATGGATTTAATTTCCTCAACAGCCACATTGGGTATCACCTCATGAAGAGTGGGGTACTGAACATCTTTTAACACTGTAGACTTGATGGTGTTGATGAATATGAAGCTTAAACTATCAATGTCTGCACCTGCTCGTCCTTTGATTCCCATGCAGATCCCAGATCCAGTTTCAATTCCGTATTCTCTTTTCAGCCCCCACTGTGTCATGTGTGCGAAGAACTCCCGGGAGTGATTTGTCCTGAATTTGATGGCACCCAGACGTGTTCCAGCTCCATTTCCCCACAGAGAAAGAGAGGTAAACTGCTCTCCATCTGCAAATGTAAATTCTGAATAGTCCCCATCAGGATTTCCAAACTGCCTGGACTGGCCGTCAGTAAGCCAAACCTTCAAGGCTTTCACCTGCCAGCCACTCACCCACACCCAAATCTTCTTCAGTGTGGCTCCATTTGTGATACCAGTGAAGTCAAATGCTGAACCGCCTTTTCCACCAATAGTCATGCTGGGAGTCAGGTATGACATGATGATGCTCTTAAAATAGACCTTAAGCAAATGAAGACAATTTAATCAATTCAGCTGGAAAGAAACATTCCGAGAATGGAGGATGTGTATTTATGACTGTTGTATGGCTGTGAAATGTTATTTGAGTTGTTTGTTGAGGCTACAGTGCAGGCATGGGCAAGAGAGGTCCTGGCTGTTTTGTTTATATCAGAGTTTTTCTGTTTTGTATTTATTTAATGTTAAATACCGTTAAAATGTTCCGAATAGGATGTCAGAGATTTCATCACTTCCCTGTTACATGTGTAATAACAGGAACACCCAAAGCTGCTTGTTTTACATTTTAGATACGAATAATACCTGGCAGAGCAGACATGTGCCTAGAAGCATGAAATTAAACTCACTCATTTTCGGTCTGTGAATAATGGGACTGGTTCATACATGCCGTTTACAGGACTCCCCCAAACTTATGATCAACGACGTACATCTCTTTTATAAATCCTTCTCCAAAGTGCTAACGAGTAAATTAGAGAAGGGTTTTAAGATGTTTGCCTTGTTTTACAAGGGGAGTCTTATTCGTTCAACTTTGTGGCTGGCGTTAGACATGAAGAAGAAAAAATCGGTTACGATGATCATCCGATTATAATTATCAATTTCACCCAGGCAGACGTGTTTATTATAAGCGGTAAAGTAAAATGTGGCAATAAATTATATGAATAGGATTGTATGCAATAAATTATATTTCTTGCTTGGAATTTGCCAGACTAAAGTAGCTACGGATTTGCATACGGCCTGTTGAGGCACCTGCTTTATTCATATGCAGTGTTTTGTTGTTAGTTCGCACTTTTTGTTTACAAAGGTCCTAACTGGCAGTTTTGCCTGCTTTCCCTGTCTGAGCCGAATGTTTAATATTTTAAGATCGATTTTGTTTACAGAGACTTCGTAATCCATTTTATTTATAGTTTTTGGTTGTTTTGTTTATTTATTTTGGGTATTAAAAATGTCTTCCAGTCCCAGTGTTAAATGTTCTTTAGAAATTAAAATTTATTGATCGTTGAAAGGGTGTACTTGCATTAATATGCCATTATTATTACATCAGCTGAATATCGTCTCGCAACGGCAATATTATTGTTTATCGCAATAATTCCTGGGAAAATTAATTGTCCAGCAAAATTTATTTACATTTACATTTATAGCATTTGGCAGACGCCCTTAGCCAGAGCGACTTACATAAGTGCTTTAAGACTCTACAATGAATTTTTCGGATACTAGCTCAGTAAAGACCCAGGCTATGAATACCATCTGTCTGAATACTCTGTTGGGAAACTGCAATTTTTTTTTTTTTTTTTAAATAAGGAGAAGATGCTAGAAGAACTACTTCAGATATTTCTGAAAAAGGAATGTTTTAACTTTTCGCTTGAAGACATTCAAGGATTCAGCTGTTCGGACATCTACGGGGAGTTTCATTCCACCAACTAGGTGCCAGGACAGAGAAGAGTGGAAGTGACCGTATCCATAAAAAAGCAGAGAAAGTTTCCACAAGCAGCAGGGGAGGACTCAAGACAGTCAGTCTGCGGGGCACTGAGAACCGAGTCAACAATCTTAAACAGAACATGAGAATAATGACAGTTTGACACAATAATATCAGATAAGTGTTTTCTTTTGGCATCCGTCACCGTTGCCTGATAACGGCGCCAGCAGTCCGTTAACATCTGAAACGAAACCTGCAGTTTGTCCTCAGCTCTACTGCACTCGCGTCTAACAGCACGAGACATGCTGAGGCCAAGGCTCAGATTTAGTTTTAGGCTGCCTGGTTTTTAATAGAGCCATACTATCTAACAGTATAACATAATGAGTGAAACCACAAGCTGAGCTTTTCTGTGTCATTACTCATAGGCGCGTCAATAGCACGACTCTGATTAAAAATGTCCGAAAATTGAGCAGCAGCGGAGGAGTTTAAAATACGGCAGCGCCAAGTAGCAGCGCAAGGTTTATCTGTAGTACAAGCAAGAGCAACTTCACATAATACAGGCATGTCATCGGATAACACCACGTCATAGGTCTTTACGTTAAGAACAGGCAAACTATGTGATAAAACAAGATCAAGTGTTAAAACATTTCATAAACTAAACATAGATACAAGATTATTTATTTTGTTTCTTCCTTTCCCCCAAACTAGTTGTCAAAAATATAAATTAGTTATTCTTACCTAAAATGTAGACTCTTTCCCTTCTTCAGCACAACAAATACTTGCTGGATAAAATGGCTGATTTACCTTTTTTTATCTTCAATTTATTTAGTATGAAGTGGGTGGCGTTTGTAGCATTGAGCAATGCAGGAAATTTATCTGACTCCTCTTTATGGCGGCGGATTTATGTCTTATAAGGAAACACCAATTTAGTTATTGTAGCTTGTTTTAAAATCCAGAAATAGATTTATTTCTTCCCACATCATGGGGGCAGCCTGTGTGCCTGTAAGGTCACCGGTTCAAACCCAGCCTCAGCACGTCTGCGGGCCCTTGAGCAAGGCCCTTATCCCCTGGGTGCCACTACAGGGGGCTGCAATTCATGGACAACTTTACAAAAATGAGCAAGTTGAGGGAGGCATTAAGACAATTTCCCTACGGGGATCAATAAAATATAAATTATTATGATTAATTATTTAATGTTTCCTAAGCCTGCAGCTAATTACAAACAGCAATGAATCTATCAGTCTTAAGTTGAAATATGAGAAGCCCCACACTTGTCTGTGGATGACATCGTATTTCTTACTATCGTGTGTGTGGTGCTTTGGTGTGAGCTGTTACACAGCACAGGTGTATCAGTCAGATAAACAGCCAGCAGCGGGGGGGGGACAAGAAGAGAGCAGTTAGATTAGATTGTTACTGTAGGAACTGCTGAAGGACAGAAGCAGGAGGAAATCCTGCAAGATTCTCAGTTTTTGTGCAGTAAGTTGCACACTGAACTTTCCTGACATCAGTGCCAGAGTTTTATATCACACCTACTTTTCTGGGCTGTGGTCCCCCTCCCCCATCTAAGTCCATCTAACATTAAGTGATCTATGTATCTGAGTTATGTGTTTGGTAACAAGACTTTGGAGACGGAAATAAAAATGAGGTAAATTACTGAACCTGCAGTAAAGCAATAATGTGCTGCTCATGTTCATGTAAAGCAAATTTTGTTGTCGAAGGGAGGGGGTTAGCATGTTCAATACCATGTTAACTCTCTACTACATCTCATTTTTAGAAGCACAGGCTCTCTGACTGTAGTTCAGCCATTGCCAAAGAGAGCTGGATTTGCAGCAGCTTGTTTTCAGTGAGTCACTATCAATTTCCATTTTTTTTTCTTAAATCCTATGCTATGTGGGCAACGTGGCCAATTACGTAGCCATCTGTGAGTTTGTCTTAATACAGATGACTTCACCGCCGCTAAGGAAAGAGATCTTCACCACTCAGCAGAACACAGACATGAATACACTCCAGTGTTGAACAAAGGAATATTAGTGTAGGATCACACGCGCAAGCAACAGGGCTAAGATTCCAGGTCTAGCCTGGTATGAGAGGTACTCGTTGGCCTAGGCACCAAAGGGGAATAACAGAGAGATAACAAGGGAGGCCAGCACTCCAGCTTTTATGGCCCAAAGATTTAGGGACCTCTAATTTTCCATTCAAGAAGGTAACCTTCTGACCACACATGCTCTGTGCAGCCAGTCTTACACAAAGTCCAAGAACCGCCTGTTAGTTGGTGTTACACTTGAACAGCCATTTCATTTGCAATGCGTTGCATGTATGAGCCGAAATAATAAAATAAACGAAGCAATAAGAAAATAAGATGGAGTCTTCTCCAAAAGACAGTCGAGCCACTTTGAAACTTTGAACCACCTCACCGCACCTTGACCCACATATAGATATTCCTGGGAATACCTTATAACCACCCCTATCAGCAGTGCCCATAACATATTAACAAGAACTATTACCAAGGAATTCTCTGTCCAACAACTGCTCAGAACGCCGCGCCATTGCAACCAACTGCCAAGACCCACCCCTCATTCTGCAACCAAGTAAACCAACTGCCATTCATTCTAACAAACTAAGCTGTTCTGTTTAATCTACTTTATGACTTTAAGGTGTGTGTTTCCACAAACTGTGCTTGCTTTTGCAGGACAGTATTTCCCTTTTAAGATTACCCACTTAAATCTGGTCACTCCATTTTCATATTTCATTCTGTTTGGTTCTATTCCGTCATTTTGTGCTTGTTGTTTATGTTAAATGTAATATCTGTTTAATGTTAGTATAATATTAATTAGGGGATGGCATGTTGGTGCAGTGGTTAGCACTGTTGCCTCACATCTCTGGGACCCGGGTTCGAGTCTCCGCCTGGGTCACATGCGTGTGGAGTTTGCATGTTCTCCCCATGTCGTCGTGGGGTTTCCTCTGGGTACTCCGGTTTCCCCCCACAGTCCAAAGACATGCTGAGGCCGATTGGAGTTACTAAATTGCCTGTAGGTGTGCATATGAATGGTGTGTGAGTGTGCCCTGCGATGGGCTGGCCCCCCATCCTGGTTTGTTCCCTGCCTCGTGCCCATTGCTTCCGGGATAGGCTCCGCACCCCCCACGACCCAGTAGGATAAGTGATTTGGACAATGGATGGATATATTAAGATCAAGTTCAGACACAAGACATGAGACAAGTTTGTGGTTTATTGCTGCTTTATTAAGGTTGAGTCTCTCTAATTTTCCATTCAAGAAGGTAACCTTCTGACCACACATGCTCTGTGCAGCCAGTCTTACACAAAGTCCAGGAACCACCTGTTAGTTGGTGTTACACTTGAACAGCCATTTCACCTCACGCAGAGCATGACAGTGTGTTCCATACACAGCATTGGCCATAATTATATTACACACATGGCTTTAAACTAACGTAATATATAAGAACATGGAAAAAAATCCCCCTTAATTTCATATTAGAAACAAAAGAATCTTAATTACGCAAGAAGCATAGCGGCGAGCAGCCTTATGAGGAGAGGGAGACGAGGAAGGCGTCTAACTTACAATGCGTTGCATGTATGAGCAGAAATAATAAAATAAACGAAGCAATAAGAAAATAAGATGGAGTCTTCTCCACAAGATAGTCGAGCCACTTTGAAACTTCCTGGGAATACCTTATAACCACCCCTATCAGCAGTGCCCATAACATATTGACAAGAACTATTACCAAGGAATTCTCTGTTATCTGAGAACAGCTAGATTAGTGTTAGTAGGAATATGATACTTGTAAATGGAGTGATAAGAAGGTTGATACCAGACCTGGAAAATCTCTTTCCTACCTTCTGTACCTATTGTATTTGTTATTTGCTAAAGATACAATGAAAATCTGTATTAGGATGAATTCGCGGTCTATTACATTGCCCACGTGGCATGGAATTAATCCTTTTACTGTGATATTCTGGGAAGTTGTGATTGTGGATTAATTCTGCTCATGTATGGACTAATCATCCTGAAATTCAGACACATCGTCCATTCTTCACCCAGAATATTATCGAACTGCACAAAGATGTTATTTTTACCGATCACCTGTACAACTTAATTTTCACGAGTAGCTTGTGTCTCATAAAAAGCCAGAATGCTTACCTGGTGCATTTGATCGGTATGCGGGACACTTATCTTGTCTCCAGGAGGACGGGAGCCATTGTGCAAGGAAAAATGTTCTTATTTTTAATATCTTTCACAAGCAGCATTACTCGGACAAAATTGGAAATTTGAGAATGCATTGGCTGAAGGGAGGGGTGAACCTGGCCCGGTCATCCCCTGTCCGCACGCAGCGCTATATTTAGTATAAAAGAAGGGGGGAAACTCAGTGTTGACCGGAGCTCAGCCGTGGGATGGAGCGCGCATCGCCCGGCACTTTCTCGGGACTCACGTGTTGGTCTCCTGCCAGGACTGAAAAGGGATATCAACAAACGGGGTTTATTCGGACTCGGTCCGCACACAGTAACACACAACTTCAATGACACGACTAGGGAAACAAACTTGAACGCGGACTGAAATACACAAGACTAATGGCAGGAAACGTAGAACAGCTGGTGAACGTAGGGTTTCCACACGAGGTTAACGTTTAATAATGACTTATTAAAGTGTTTTCGAGTGAACCTAAGCGTGCCTGTTTCTTCCTTAGAGAGCCCTATATCCCTCTCACATCATTTTAATACAAAATCATTCTGAGCAATTACATGTTACTTGCTGGAGACTGTTTCCACCCTGCAATCAATTCACTACAGTTAACTTCAGTACAGGGGCGCTAATTGAAACACGAAGTTAAACTCTCACAGTAACATTAAAGTACAGCACAGTAACAGTAAATCTCGGGACTTGCTGTCTATTTTTAGCCGTCCGCTCCCGCCTGCGGCAACCTTGCCCGAGATCCCAAGCCAGTCGAGCCACTTTGACACTTGAACCACCTCAGATGCATCGTCCATGGTCTGTGGAAAACAAGGCTGGATAGCCAGGTAGATCCCGCAATGAGCAACTAAGACGAGAAGGAAAATGATCACACCCTGAACGATTGATGTACTTTATGAACTGAGCCATTTGGGGGCTTAACCCCACAGAGATGAAGAAGGTACATGTCTAATCTTTCTAGCCACTTGCCAAATATGGCCACCCAGTTCTTCAGAGTTACCGTGGATGTAGGTGTAGGACTCTGAACCCAGGCTATTGATTTCAGAGCGTCTGTACATACTAACCGAAGTCAAAGACTTCACTGTGCAGGCCACTCTACCTCAGTCTGAGTAATGGCTCTCCTGTGGTGTGGAACTGGTGGTTTAGATGAGTAAAACATAAGCAGGAACACATAACCAAAGCAGAGAGAGCTATGAGAAAGCTTCAGACCCACATACAGATATTCCTGGGTCTGTGTAATAAGGAATACCTTATAACCACCCCTATCAGCAGTGCCCATAACATATTGACAAGAACTATTACCAAGGAATTCTCTGTTATCTGGTGAACGGCTAGATTAGTGTTAGTAGGAATATGATACTTGTAAATGGAGTGATAAGAAGGTTGATACCAGACCTGGAAAATCTCTTTCCTACCTTCTATACCTATTGTATTTGTTATTTGCTAAAGATACAATGAAAATCTGTATTAGGATGAATTCGCGGTCTATTACATTGCCCACGTGGCATGGAATTAATCCTTTAATATGTGATATTCTGGGAAGTTGTGATTGTGGATTAATTCTGCTCATGTATGGACTAATCATCCTGAAATTCAGACACATCGTCCATTCTTCACCCAGAATATTATTGTGTCTCATAAAAAGCCAGGATGCTTATCTGACCCACAACGTCCCAAGCTGAGGTCAACAGCTCCCCATCCTCACCATAAATAGTGATGCTACACCAATTTCCCGCCCTGAGCCACCGGATGGTGCACCAGAATCTCCTCGAAGCCGTCCGGAAGTCGTCCTCCATGGCCTCCCCAAAGTCGATCATCGAACTGCGGCCTGGTGCACATATGGACACCCTTATGCGTGAACATGGTCCTCATTATGGACAATCCATGACGAGCACAGAAGTCCAACAACAAAATACCAGGCGTTCCTCCCAATTACGCCCCTCCAGGTCTCACTGCCATTGCCCACGTGAGCATTGAAGTCCCCCAGCAGAACAAGAGAGTCCCAGGGAGGAGCGCTCTCCAACACCATTTTCAAGGACTTCCAAGAATACCCAAAACGGGTGGATATTCTGAACTGCTGTTTGGCGCATAAGCGCAAACAACAGTCAGGACCTGTCCCCCCCCCACCCAAAGGGGAAGGGAGGCTACCTTCTCATCCACCGCGGTAAACCCCAATGTACAGGCGCCCAGCCAAGGGGCAATAAGTATGGACAGTAATGGACAGACCCACTGCTAATCAATTGATCTCACAGAACTCCTTAGCAAAGACTGTGGTTGAGATGGGCCTCAACCGTCATTTGTTTTATGTTATATATTTGTGTTTGTTCTGAGCCATTAATAAATTGTGATGTTGAGCTAGTTTAAATGTATTTCTTTGAAATAAGGTTCAGGATTCTCTTCTGTTTTTAAGCTGCTCTTGTTTGTTTACAATAATGTGATATTGTAACATTTGTTGTATAGATTTGGTTATTGTTTTTTTAATAACTGCAGATATTTGCACATCTGATTAGTTTTTGGGCTCAGTTTCCATTTATTTGCGATTCAAAGTTGAGAGATTTTTGTTGAATTTGTTGAATTTGCTTAGTTCTTGTTCTACTGGAATAAAACATTTAATGCATATAAACGTATTTCATCATACAGTATATCCGTTAATGGGTCTGTGGGAGCGGGCGGGAGTGACAGAGACAGATAACGGGAGGGGGCGGGAGTGACAGAGACAGATAACGGGAGCGGGCAGTTCTGCGCAGGGCTCGAGTCTGAATTCATCTTTGAAAGTGTTTGTAGTTAAAAGTACATCAAACGAATCAGTCCATGTGGTGTAAAATACCTCCAGCAGCACAACATGCTCCTGCCCTAGAACAGGGAAGTGTTTCCATATTCTGGTTGTGGAATTGGCTGCTCGGCTACATTTCCCCACAAAACAGACACTACAACCTTTGATTAATGCGGAAAAGGGGTAGAAGTGAGACCAGATCCGGAAGAAAAAAACCACAAATAAAAGATTATGGTTACTCAGTGAATCCAGCCCCAGACTCATTACTTTCAAAAATGCATGACTCCCTGTTGCATGATAGGTCCAAAGTTCTCCCTGATATCACTACAAAACAGGACAATACAGATAACTGCGATATGACTATGCACACATCAAATTCTGAGGGAGACAGCAGCAGCTGTCATACTGGGTGTTCTGATATAGCAAGAATCTCTAAGGCAGAACCCATCCATTTTCCAAACCACTTATCCTACTGGGTCGCGGGGGGTCCAGAGCCTATCCCGGAAGCAATGGGCACGAGGCAGGGAACAACCCAGGATGGGGGGCCAGCCCATCGCAGGGCACACTCACACACCAGTCACTTAAACATGCATTCCTATGAGCAATTTAGCAAATCCAATTAGCCTCAGCATGTCTTTGGACTGTGGGGGGAAACCGGAGTACCCGGAGGAAACCCCATGACGACATGGGGAGAACAATCAAACTCCACACACATGTAATCCAGGCGGAGACTCAAACCCCGGTCCCAGAGGTGTGAGGCAACAGTGCTAACCACTGCACCACCATGCCGCTCCCTAAGGCAGAACCAGATCTGGAAAAAACACAAACAGAGAAAAGCACATTTGCTCCTTGGCTGAACATAAAAATCAATGAGCTGAACTGGTCAACAGTAGCTCCCCAAAGCCAGTGTCTGGCTCCAAAGACCTGGCTCGATTGGGAAACCATTGAGTGGGCCATCATAGGCTACATAGGTCAAGCTCAGGTGTTGGACTCTGTTATGCGTATGCCCACTTTGGCCCAGTTTTACAGTTCTGTGCAGCTCAGAGAGCTTTAAATTTCGATACAGTCCTGATGCCCTTTAATACTGATGTGCGAGGTCCTGGTTCACACTGGCTTCTTGCTGCAGCAGATCTCACAGAACAGGAAATTTGCACATTCAACTCAATCCACAGTTCCTGAAACGGCAAGAACCACAAGCTCAACTCTCCTGAATGTTGGGCCATGCATTTACACAGCAGCCGGAGAGGCATCTGGCTGGACAATTATGGACGTCATAAATGTCCCACAACAAGCAAATGGTTATGACTGTGGCGTTTTCCCCATTGTTCTGCCTGCTCAAACATCAGCAACTCACCAATAGGGTCAGTTGGCAGCCATAAACCTAGGTTGTAGATTCACTCCCTAGTTGAAGACTGCAAGCCAGTAAAAACCAGATGATCGGGCCACTCACAAAAGAAGCTGTTATGCCACAGGAGAAAGGTGCAGTCATATGCTGCAGAGATGAAGGCTGTGTCTATGAGAGAAAGAGAGCACAACTCCACCTTGCAAGGGCGAAAGCTATATCACACAAAGACTAAGAACTGGACCCTGTGCTATTCATCAGAATGTGAGGGTTTTCCAGAATACAGGGATCAGTACATTTTGTGGGTCATTTGTAGGCAGTGGTTTCACTTTAAGTGCATAAACTGATCGTTTAGTTGCTTGTACCGACTACCACAAATGTCTAATGTGCTCAAGCTGAATCAGTAAATGTGGCATTTTGACGAACACTTTGCAATGTGGGTTGAGAAATCTTCAGGTCATTCACGGTACTTTTTTCAATAGAGTCAGTGTCGCAACAGCAGGATGTTCAGAACTGAACTGATGATACACGGAGAAAACCCAAAAAGAAATTACACGGATTGACGCATGCAGTAACTGACTACTCGGGAAACAGTATGCTACGTACTGTAAAGTGCAATTAAAAAACAATTAAATCGCAAACGGTCTATTCCAAATATTTTCTAAGTCACAGAAATATATAGAACCGTACCTATCTACTGTATGAACGCACAAATTTCTTAAATCATAAATCTTTTATAGTGCAACAACGTTCGTCCATTCTGCCTGCTAAAAGACTGCAGCTTATCCAGCACGTTAGCTTCCAGGGGCTGTCTGATATACATTAGCCACCTCCGATGCAGTCGAACGATATTAATTATTGTCTTTTTTAATGCTTTTTTTTCTTATAATGGGCGTGAATGGAGAGTAGAAGGCTTAACGTGAGATAAAGTGCATATTCCTAGCATTTTAGTCTTGATTTTTTTGTCAGGTGAAAGTCTTGTTGACCAGATACAGATATGTCTGCGAGAAACTTGGTGATTATGGGTCGCTTTTTTGGTACATTAAACCACATTAAGCTTTTTCACTTTAAGTGTTTTAGTTAAGCCCCTTACTGTCCTCAATTCCCAGTCCTCAATTTAACATCTTCTTCTGTTCACTTTCACTTTCTAATTTCCACAGTTTCCTCTGTATTCACCTCTACTACCTGCATTGCAGCAAACCACAGGCAGAGGGCAGCCTGGAGAAAGCAGATGTTTCCTTTCAGAGCCATACATACTCAACTCTCTAGCAAAAAAACAGGTCCGTAAAATTTTTATGAATTGCGATTATTTACTAATGTGAATCTATAACAAAAAACATAAAATCCAAGGACAGCAGTGAGCGTTAACAGTGAAGTGAAATGACTACATGTGATGCACAATGATCCTCACAAGTTTATATAGATATCGTGCCAGTGAGTGTAAAGGATGCCCAGTCAGCCATGTTCGCGTTAGTAATAGGCAGTCACACAACAGAAAACTCTCTCAAAAACCCATCGACAATTCTTCACGGGTCATGTGTAAACTTCAGTGCATTTTAATAAATCCATCATTTTAACACCCACCTCACACATGATAAATGCTTTCCAAAGGGTAGCTGAAGTTTAATTTACTCCTCCACACGGAATTATAATAAGTCTGACCTCGACAGGAATGTTCTGGTTTATCTCAGCAAACTGAACTGGGAAGGAAAAAAGCATTTTGATTCATTAAGAAGTTTTTAATGGGGTTGGAAACCACTAGGGGGCACCCTAAACATGATTATGTGATGGTTGGATGATGGTTAGACGTTATTGGGTGGATTTCATGTCACATTGGCCAAGGTCATGCATTATTCTTACCTTCTAAACTTTGTAAAACAATAATTTTGTAAAATGCTTTTTCTTAGAACAGCAGATGACATTTCACAGGACTAGATGAGCCACGCAAACAGGGACAATTGATTTTTGATGGTGGTGTTAACATCTGCATTTAAATCCGGGGCTTATAAATAAAATACTGCTTCCGACTGGGGGGAGTCAAGAAGAGTCGTCATCCTGAGCGGTGAATGGGGTCACTGGTGAATGTGAGGATCGCAGCCACGGTATAGGCATCCAGTTAGTATTAAATGTGATGTCGCTGTAAGAAACTTCCCCTCAAGACCACAGAGCAGAAACCCAGGTAACTCTCCCCTTCCCCAGGCTCAGGGATTATTATCTGCTCTGATAAGAAATGCAGTTGTCACGTGGTGGACGTTAGCGCCGAAGCTTGGTTGTCTTTGTTGTTGTTTGGCAATTATGTTTTGGGGTTTAAAAATGTTTTCGATGAAATGGATGCATGTGAGACTTCAGGGGAGATGCCAAGGTGATGTTCTGAACACTGATGTCCTTTTGCTTTGAAACATATGGGAGGGAAAAACGATTTAGGCAGTTTACTACAAAATGTTAGAGGTTATATGTAACACACGTTAGAAGCTATATACATTAACTTTATATTTTACATTACATTGACTTTGTATAATATATTAGTTATATATATTAATTATATATATTTCAGGTGTTCTCCAAGCAATTCCATAAGCAATACATCAAATACAATATACTGCAGCACATATACAGTACAGCTGTTTTTTGTAATATATATTTTTGTGTGTGTGTGTGTGTACTATGTATGTGTGTGTATATATTTTATATATACTCAGCGAGTTAGAGGCCTCTGGGACATTGTTCTGACTGAAGAGTGAACCCAGCAGGCATCCCCCCCCGAATAAACATTTCAAAAGCACCCGCTTCCCCTCCGCACCTCTACATTCAGCCATTTTCACTGCAGTGCTTTTTGTGAACTTTTGACATCAGAAAAAGGGCGATAAAGGTCATCGGGACCAAAACGTGTCCCTTTTTTTCCCGCTTTCGTCTGTTTTCTGCAGCCTGATGCCGGTGGGACCCTTGAGAGTTAAAGGTAATCACAACGTGATTGGCGGATGTTAATTTATAGTCATGCGGTTTGGTAAAGCTGTCATCGGCAGCAGGAGGCTTTAGAGAGGTAGTATTCGAGTGGTACGAGTGCAATAACCGCCATCTGGTGGTTGAAATCCGGACTCGTCTCTGCTGTCTAATCATTGTTGACATGGCTCAGTGACCCACCATTACAATACATTTACCTAAATCTTTTAATAAGTGGTGCTGGAGGTTCTGGAATGTCTTTTAACTTGACAAGGCCAAGGCCTATTAACTTCTCGTTAGTGATCATGTTTCACTGCTGCTGGTAGTTCCTCTTTGCCAGCATGAAAAGGATTTGTTTGACAGCACTCATTGGATTGACTAATACTCAGAACAGTGGGAAAGTCCAAGGAACTCAATGAAGATCTACAGTAGGAGAACTGTAGATTTACACAAGTAGGGAAAGTCTTTTGGAGCCATTTCTAAATGACTGCAGATCCCAAGATCATCAGTTCAAGCAATTATATGTAAGTACAAGTAATTCAGATGTGTCACCACTTTGCGAAGGTCTGGAAGAAAACCCAAACTGTCTCCCTCAGGATGAAAGTAAATTGGTTAGGATGTTCAGGAACAACCCAGGAACCACTAATGCTCAAGCCTGCCATGAACTGGAAACTACTGGAACACCAGTGTCACTATCTACAGTGAAGCGAGTTTTACATAGCCATGGACCGAAAGGGTGCCCACCTGCTCCGAAATCGACACCTTCAAGCTCTAATGAAATTTGCAGCTGCCCACATAGACAAGCCAAATGCCTTCTGGAGAAAAGTTTTATGGTCAGAGGAGACAAATATTGACCTGTTTGACCACAACCACAAGAGGTATGTTTGGATGAGTGAAGGTGAGGCTTTGAAACCTAAGAACACTGTACCAGCTGTCAAGCGTGGTGGTGGTAGCATCATACTCAGGGGCTGTTTCACTGCCAGTGGTACTGGTGCAGTGCACAAAGTGGATGGAGCTTAGTTTGGGTTGTGCTCGTTAGATGTGTTTCGTTTGTTGTTTTTGCCACGGTCACTCCCGAAGTCTGGTGCACCCACTGTTGTGAAGTGTCTGTGAACAGAATATAAAAAACTATTTTAAAAAAAGATCCGTTTGTGTCTCGTGTTCCCTTTCCCGGTCCCTGGTTGTCTCGTTTTCCCCTAACCCTTTCCCTGTGTTTTTCTGACGATCCCCAACCCTAGACTGGGGACCCTAAAACATATACAGTAGAAGAAACTTCAGAATAAAGAAAACAATAAGACTCTCACCGTTGTTCATCGTTCTGTGCATCTTATCAGTCAATGGAAAACAAGGAAAGAGTGCTTCATCATTCGGCAACACACAGAGACTAATACACTCCAGTGTTGAACAGAGGTATATTAGGTGTATACAGGAACAGAAGTATATTACATTAGGTATACTAAGATAAGTTCAGACACGAGACATGAGACAAGTTTGTGCTTTATTGCTGCTTTATTAATGCTGAGTCTCTCTAATTTTCCATTCAAGAAGGTAACCTTCTGACCACACATGCTTTGTACCCAGTCTTACACACAGTCCAAGAACCACCTGTTAGTTGGTGTTACACTTGAACAGCCATTTCACCTCACGCAGAGCACAACAGTGTGTTCCATACACAGCATCGGCCAAAATTATATTACACACATAGCTTTAAACTACTGTAATATGTAAGAACATGGAAAAAATCCCCCTTAATTATATATTAGAAACCAAAGAATCTTAATTACGCAAGAAGCATAGCGGCGAGCAACCTTATGAGGAGAGGGAGATGAGGAAGGCGTCTAACTTGCAATGCGTTGCATATATAAGCATAATTAAATGAATGCCGCAATAAGAAATGAAAAACCTCTTTCCTACCTTCTGTACCTATTGTTTTTGTATTTCGCTAATGATACAATGAAAATCATTCAGAGTAATTAAATGTTACTTGTTAGAGACTTATTCCACCCTGTAATACATGAGATTGTGGGGAAAAAACCAACAACTCCAGCATGAAGATAAATTCATGCCAAAGATACTTATCCACAATATATTTCACACACATTTCTGATAATTGACATACCCAGGTACTCTTCAGCTTCAGTATGATGTACACAATAAAAACATAATCATTAAACTGAATTACACCATATTGATTGGATGTAGTATTCTGCCTGAGCTTATTAACAACAGCACTTCAGGCAATATTAGGCAATCAAAACTCAACGAATAAATGAATATCTTCTCATGGAGTATTTTCACTCTCTTGGACTGAGATTCAGCAGTTTCACTGCAACATCTTGCAGGACATGAACTTTTGCATGTTGTAGCATCAAGATGGGCTCCAGAGGGAGAGGTTACCAGCACATCACCTCAGTGCTCTCGCAGGTTGATTTGCTCCAGATGTGATCTGTTTACCCACAACGTCTTGCCCTGAAGCTTGGCTACTGATTGTGTGTCCAACAATAACCAAAATGTCCTAATTGAGAGGGATCTTCCTTCCCAGCCAACCGCAACCTGCCAGCTGGGTGACTCAGTCCAATTTCAGCTGAAGTTGTGCTGTCCCACAAATGCCCTCGAATCCTCTATTGTGGAGTCTTGCCGTCATAGGTGGTGTGAGTGAGTCCCTTTTGCTTTGATGTAGATTGTGGCTCCCTTCTTCCGATGTTGGAGCATCTCCCTCTCACTTCTGGTTCCTATATTCACTAACAGGGACCATCATGACCAGACCTGCTGGGATCACAGCAGTGGGCTGTGGGGTGAAAAGTTATCTGCTGCACCAAAAGGTGAAAATTCCACTCCATCATTATGACTATTTTTATGTCTCTCAATTTTGGTTTTTAAGTTTTAATAAATTGTTGAATAGTTGTGGAATTTTGCACTATTTCATGATGAAAAATGGTTTGTAGATCCCCTGGAAAAATGTATTTTAATATAATTCACATTTAGAATCTGAGAGAATAAAAAGTGAAATTAGTTTTGGAGACTGTTTGTCTTTATGTAAATGACGCATATATTGCAGTGTATTAAGAGATCTTATTTTTAAATCTTTATCCACAAAGTAATGAACCAACATAAATAGGCAATGATTTTTCCCGAAAAAAGAGCCCTCTTTTTCAGTGCCTAAATTTAAATGTAACTAACCCTGAAACTACAAAAGACTTAATAATACATTATCATTTTTTGATTATTTGATCTGCTCTAAAGCTCTCCAGAGACAGCAGGAAAAATTCTTACTGTACTAATAGTTAGGCTACTTCTTTCACAACTGTGTTCACATTTGTGTAAGTGAGGCCCTTGTAGGTCCCACTGGTTTGAAATTCCAGAACACTGCCATTAAAGCAGGTAATTTGGATTATGCCAGTATAGGGGAGATCTACTGTGGCCCGACCTATTGTGATGTCGACTTTCATTGTTTTCCCTGGAGGAACATGGACGGGAAGAGACATCAGATCAGTCTTCTGCTCTGTGTTCTCCAAACCATATGTGCTTACATTTCCTAGTGTGAAACTGAATTCAGTTTGGACTTGTGCAACCTGTGGAATTCCAGCCTGCACTTCCATGCTACTGGTGAATGACTGGTTGAGGGACACAGACCAGGAGGACTTTCTGGTGATTGTCTTTGAGGTTTCGATTTTGCATTCTTGCGATACAGTGGATGTGTTCTGGTAAGTCATGGATTTAATTTCCTCAACAGCCACATTGGGTACCACCTTATGAAGAATGGGGTACTGAACATCTTTTAACACTGTAGACTTGATGGTGTTGATGAATATGAAGGCTAAACTATCAATGTCTGCACCTGCTCGTCCTTTGATTCCCATGCAGATCCCAGATCCAGTATCAATTGGGTATTCTGTTTTCAAATCCCACTTCGTCATGCGTGCAAAGAACCCCCGGGAGTGATTTGTCCTGAATTTGATGGCACCCAGACGTGTTCCAACTCCATTTCCCCACAGAGAAAGAGAGGTAAACTGCTCTCCATCTGCAAATGTAAATTCTAAATAGTCCCCAGCAGGATTTCCGAACTGCCTGGACCTTTCATCAGTAAGCCAAACCTTCAAGGCTTTCACCTGCCAACCACTCACCCACACCCAAATCTTCTTCAGTGTGGCTCCATTTGTGATACCAGTGAAGTCAAATGCTGAACCGCCATTTCCACCAATAGTCATGCTGGGAGTCAGGTATGACATGATGATGCTCTTAAAATATACCTTAAACAAATGAAGACAATTTAATCAATTCAGCTGGAAAGAAACATTCCGAGAATGGAGGATGTGTATTTATGACTGTTGTATGGCTGTGAAATGTTATTTGAGTTGTTTGTTGAGACTACAGTGCAGGCATGGGCAAGAGAGGTTTAGTTTGAATGAGTAATGACAACACAAACAACCTATCAAACGCATCTACTGCTGATACCCGATTAATTTCCATGTCATCTGCTAAGGCAGAAATATTTACTGCAAGCTCTTCTGCCGCCATTACTCATTCTAGCTAAACGAACAAATCCGTTGAATGCTAGCGAGGCCCTAAACAAGGAAGTGACGTCGTTAATGAAGGTCCACCTTGATGAGCGGTCTGACAGTTGGGAATTGCAAATTGAGTTTTCTCCCGAACATGCAATGCAATTCCCGGGGACGCCATTGCCATTTGAATAAAGAGGCAAAAAGCCCATGGTAATACGAAATGCAATTCAGTGATTTGTTATTCTATTTGTTATTCAAAATATTTTTAAATGAATTAAGGATTTCATAAGCACTTTGCACATTGAAATGCCGATTGCAGAATGTATTTTCAAATTACATGCACAGATTAAATATTGAAATGACAAATGCATGCTCTGATTGAATATTGAATTGACAATTGCCAAATGAATTTCCATTTGAATAAAGAGGCAAAAAGCCCATGGCAAAACGAAATGCAATTCAGTGAATTGTCATTCTATTTTTTATTCAAAACATTATGAAATTAATTAAGGATTTCATAAGCACTTTGCACATTGAATTGCCGATTGCAAAATATATTTTCAAATTACATGCACAGATTAAATATTGAAATGACAAATGCATGCTCTGGTTGAATATTGAATTGACAATTGCAAAATGAATTGCCATTTGAATTTTTGTGCTTATAATTTTCCATAACATGTGAGAGATATTACCTGGTACATTGGGCGGAGCTTAATTCTCCGCTTCTGAGTCATAAGAGGAAGTGGCTTATCCTTGATTCTAATTGGTCGGGGGTTTATGCCCATATATGGTATCAATACATGCATATCCTCCTGAGTCCCGGTAATTCATTTTTGTCCTCTGTAGGGGACATGATTATGGTCATTTTATTTTAAATGGCATTTGACTAATCTAATTCAGTCCTACTGTACTCTCTAGGAGACATCCTGGGCTTTCTAATGATGTCACTAGAGAGGGGAGGGGCTTACTGAGCACATGTACTGCCTTTTCAAAATGGCTGGCATTGCATCAGCCACATTTTACGGCACTAGGAGAGGTAAATGCTTATTATTTCATATAAAAAATGTCTGTGCTGTCAAAAATAAAATTGTTTCTTTATTTTGAGAGTCTTAACTTAATTTTAATAAGATTTCAAACACATGCAGTGAATTTAACCCTTCGAAAACACAACTTGTATTCAATGTCCTCTGGAGAGGGCAGCAGGACTTACTAATTCTCATTTTGACCATTATTCACAAAACAGAAAGCCAGGTGATGAGTAAGGTAGAGAGGATGTTGCTGAGGATTGATGCAGGGGAGTCAGACATAGAGCTGTCAGGAGATGAGCTGGAGGGGCAGACAGTAGAACAGCAAGGGGAAAGCTCAGAGGAGGATGTTTCAACTGTTGAGGAGCCCGCGCAGGAGCAAGCTGAGAACAATGAGCGCACATTATGGATGAGGAGCAATGCGTAAGCCAGGGAGATGTGATGTTGAAAATGTTGTCCACACACACACACATGCAGAAAGAGAATGAGGGAGAAAGAGAATGTAAAAGTATAAATGAAATTACAGGGATTGCATTAAAATTAGTATCTCCTTTATTCAACAGTTTCAACCCTGTTGTGGAGGACAATTTACTGGGCAAAACTGGTCACCCCCACCAAGACTGGAGGCCCTATGATTACTTCAAACAATACATAGATGACCAAGATTTTATAAACATCTCTGAGAACACAAACCAACGGGAGGTGCTTATCTCTGGAGCTAGTTTGAAAACCACTCCAGAAGAAATCAAAACCTTCTTTGGCATGTCAATGTACATGGCATGTCTCAGCTACCCTAGGATCCGGATGTACTGGGCATCAAAGACAAGAGTCCCAATTATAGCCAATACAATGACACGAGACAGGTTTTTCAAGATTAGACAATCGATCAAAGTCACAAATGATCTGAATGTGTCTGATGAGGATAAGAGAAATGATGTCCTCTGGAGAGTGAGACCTCTCTTAAAAAGAGTACAGCAAGGATGCCTTAGTTTGCCAAAACCAAAGAAGGCTTGTGTGGATGAACAAATGATTCCGTTCACAGGCAGATGTCCTGTGCGGCAGTTTGTGCCTGGGAAACCAAACCCCACTGGCCTGAAAGCCTTTGTGCTTGCTAGTCCAAGTGGTCTGGTGTTGGACTTTGAGGTTTATAAGGGCAAGAACACATTCACTGACCATCACCTGGGAATAGGAGGGAATGCTGTCATTCGGATGGTACAGACACTTCCACGAGGAACACACCTATACTTTGACAGATTTTTCACCTCTATCAAACTGCTAGATGCACTGAAAGCTAGTGGTCTCCAGGGAACAGGGACCATCATGAAAAACAGAATCCCAAAACAGTGCAAGTCAAAGATGACAAATGATAGCACATTTGAAAAAAAAGGAAGAGGTGCATCTGAGATGGTTGTCAGAAAGCCATCAGAGATTGCAGTAATTAAGTGGCAGGACAATAAGGCAGTCCTCTTGGCCTCCACTGTCCATGGAATAGAACCCCAGGACAACTGCATGAGATGGTCATCAAAAGAGAAGTGTCATCTTTATGTATCTAGACCTGCTATTGTAACTGAGTACAACACTAACATGGGCGGAGTTGATCTGTGTGACCGAATGATCAGCTTCTACCCAATGTCAAGCCGTACAAGAAAATGGACTGTCCGTACCATTCTGCACTTCTTTGACCTGGCTGCCACTAACAGCTGGATTGAGTACAGGATAGATCATGAGACGAATGGGAGACTGGAGAAGGATAGGCTGCAGTATCTTGAGTTCAAACTGCTGCTGGCTGAAGATCTTATTGCCCAAGCCCAATGCGGACAAGGTCAAGAGTTTGATGAGGTGGTCAGTGATGTCAGCACTGATGATGAGTACATTCCCCCTAAGAGGCGAAGTGTGGAGCCACAGCCCAATGACAGCCTGAAAAAATATGGGGCTATCCATATGCCCAAGATGGTGGAGGCAGCCCATGCATCACGGTGCCGGAGAGCAGGATGTAATGGCAAAACCTATGTGAAATGCACCAAATGCAACATGTTTCTGTGCATTGCCAAAGGAAAAAACTGTTTTCTGGCATATCACTCCTAACATAGAACCCCTGATGTTTTTAAATTATTATTAAAAGTTTTTAAAAATCATTTGCCAAGTTGCCTTACTGTTACCTTGTTATGCTTTCTGGAGGCATGAATTGCCATTTCACATTTTACATAATCTGCATTAGTAATCAAAAGTTCAATTATTGCATTGTACAAGCCTTTTCTAAGCTTTTTTCATGCTTAAATGAGATTCCTGAATTTAGCAGTTTTATATGTTTTAATGATATGAATTGTCCATATGACACTATTATATGAATTTATGATAAACTGTAATTTAACAAGACCCGTTGTCCACTGCAGAGGACGTATGGAAAAAACCGAATAAATATTTTTTTGAAAAAAAAAAATGTTGCAACACGTTTCTTTTGTTCACATGACTTAATTCATCTAAAAAAAATCTAAATACCAAAACATTTTTTCTTCTGGGTCTCAGGAGGTTATGCCACATGCTGCCGATAGGGGGCGATATGGTTTTGGGAGATTGCCGTTATGTCCATATATGGTATCAATACATGCTTATGCCACGTGTTGCCGATAGGGTGGTTTGGGAGATTAAACTTTAATAGAATAAAAATACATTACATGTATTTTATTAATGTGCTTTTTAAATTACGTTTTTATGGTATAATAAAACATAGAGCAGGATGATGGCAAGCTAGCGCATACACGTTCAGCGGGGGCGTCCGTCAGGCCCTGTGTTGTTAGTAAGCGCCGCGGCGTATTTTAAAAGAAAGCACCCAAATGTTTTAAAAGCAGAAAGCACTTAAATGTTTTAAAGAAGGAAAACTTTAGGGTTATTTTAAAAATAAAAGCAGTGTGAATTTAAACAAACAGGTCCGAACGAAGTAGCAGAAGAGCAAATTTAAACAAGCGCAAGCGAAACCAATAAACATACAGCCCGGCGTTTTAAAAGAAGCGATCGCTCATTACATTTAACCAAACACGAAAGACTTTAGTTATATTTACCAGGTTGGAGAAAGCATGTAAGCGGCAAACTTTTAGAAGAAATAGGACGACTGCCCTGTTTGAACGCGGGGCGGAATGGACGATCGCTAGTCCAGCGCTTGGCGCATGCGCACCCACGCCGGCGGAGCGCCTGTTTTAGCAAATAAAACCCCTATAACCGTAATGTTTTAAGTGATGAAGCACATTTCTGTCAATGTGAATAATAAAGTAAAGCGCTCTGAGCATTTTCGATAGCAATAATCGGTGAATAACGCGGTTAATTCTTGTTTAAACGAATGCATGCTCTCACTCTCGTGTGGCGCACGCGCGTAGATCCACACAGCATTTCCTTTATTGAGCCAGCTCGTTGCGTGAAGCAGAGGTCAAATGGCTACCAGCGGAAATTGTTGTCGTGATGGGAACCGTTGGCCTGGATTGTGAGAAGCATGCCGCCATTATGGCAGAATGCACACTAATTCTATATTTTATATGCTTATTTGTAAATAGTGTAAAATAATCTATTTCTAATTTAAATAAAAGTCGATCTCTAACACAACACCCCCGGATTGCTTAGCTTTTAGCTAAATTTATCTACGTATGGTTAATCAAAAGGTATAAACAGAACTTGAAAAGATGTATGACAACACATGCTGATCTTTTATTTCAAATAAGCCTCTTTAACCTCATCGTTTTTAAGCAATGAAACTCTTTTCGGCTAATGTGTTATTTAAAATAAAACATCTTAAGCATTTCGACAACAAGAATCAAGGAATAACGCTGGCGATCCTTGTTAAAATAACTCCATGTCGCGCTTGTGCGTGCAGCCACGACACCCACACACCACTGTCTTTTATTGAAAACAGCTGAGGCAAGTCGTTTTCGGAACTTTAAAGTGTGTATACAATAAGTAAACGTGTGTAAAAGAAGTATAAAATGTGTTATAAAGCACATAGCCAACATTAATTAATAAAGAATTTAAGCATAATACCCCAGACGTACCACG
Source organism: Brienomyrus brachyistius (assembly GCF_023856365.1). Classification (NCBI taxonomy): domain Eukaryota; kingdom Metazoa; phylum Chordata; class Actinopteri; order Osteoglossiformes; family Mormyridae; genus Brienomyrus; species Brienomyrus brachyistius. The sequence goes on along the minus strand of NC_064536.1, from coordinate 6,270,047 downwards.
GCCTATAGCCGGTAGAAAGAGAGCTATCCTACGGCCTACAAGATAAAAGCATATGGCACCAAATTGGAATCAGTAGTCTTTAAAAGAATAAAATACATTATATGAATTTATCAATGCGACATTTTAAATACGTTTTAAGGCATAATAATTTTAAGGGGTCACCGGACGCGTCGAGCTTTTCTAGCTAGAGAGGAAAGAGAGTCGGGCAGTTTTGAATGGTAAAAGCAGTAGTTGTGTATTGTTAACGGTTTATTTTTAACAAAATGTCCTATTTTATAACGGTAAAAACACAGCAATCCTGTTTTATGGCGATTTATGCGTATTGCATGTCTAGACATGTCGGTCAGCTAATATCCGCGGCAGTGAGCGATAAGCCTATGAGAAGGAAGCGTCAATTGACAAATTGACAAATTGTTGCAGAGTGCGTGTAACATCTCGTTTAACCGCTGGTCCTGAGTGTGACAAGCAGACAGACAGCATTCACGCCCGGCAGAAAACACATTACGTCTATTTGTTAATCTGTTTTATTCGTAAATAGTATAAAATAATATATGTCTAATTGAAATAAAAGTCGATGTCTAACACCACAGCTCTGGGGCTCTAGCATAGCCCCGGGCGCCCCGCTGCGGGCCTGTGGGGCTGGATGAAGTATCTAACTTCAATGGCTTAATCAGCAGGGTAAAGTGCCGTAACTTAAACGGGGGTATGACAAATTATTATAAAGTTTAAGCCAATAAGATTTAATTAATAAAATAATTTAGTTGTATTTTGTTCGTTTTATTTTCAATAAAACACACCCAGCACATTATTAATGTAATAGATGCAGGAACTAGTGAGCGGTATTTAGCTACGTACTTCAAAAACATTTTAAAAACTTTGTTAGACTAATACCTTAGTTATTTCAATAATTTAAGGGATAAAAACATTTGTCGTGTTTGTCAATGTGTTATTTTAAGTAAATGCGTTATTTTCCAACGCCAAAAGCCCTGTCATGTTTTAAGTGAGAAATGATATGGACTAGCAACTCTCTCTGGGGGGAGCAACCCCGGTTAGGTACTATTAAGCAGCATTTAGTGACATGCATCAAAACACATTTTTAAAAACTTTCATAAGACTTGGAGGCCCTGTCCTGAGGTTTATCAAAAACCTGTTCGACATTCCACCATCCGATACCATGCACCCCTTACTGTCCAGGCACTTCATTCTTTTAAAATATACATCTTGAGATGTTACAAATTTCATTGCAGGGGTCATCCCCTCGAGTACTTAAACAGCACCAGTCTCCTATAGTGTAAGAACCTGGTCTTTGATAAACCTCAGGACAGGGCCTCCAAGTCTTATGAAAGGTCTTTAAGGACCATCCAATTCTGGTGGCCATTTGGGAAATGAGGAAACAACTTTTGCACAAAGTGTCTGCTTTGAAATAAATGAAAGAGATGTTTCTTTGGCATGTTATGCTTGCCTGCTAGGATTGTGACTGTTGCAAACATCCCATCCTCATATAAACTAATAGTGTTGAGCCAATTTTTCTGGCCATTTAAGAAAAGCAGCTAAAGTTTTTATACATTTCAACATTAACAAAAGCTGTTAATGTCTTTTCTTTAAAATTTACAAGTCTATTTTGTCGGTTTTTTCACAATAAGACTCATGAACGACTAAGTTAATATGTTTTGGGGTCTGAATACACATAACGATCCTATACTTTCACTGACCTAAAGTTAAACTCTAAAGCCCCTGACCACTGATGTGTGTGTGTGCTTGTGCACATGAGTATGAACAACCATGTACTGGAAAAACATATTTATTAAAATAACTAAGGCTTTATTCTGTCAAAAAAATTTAAATAATGCCAGTGGATAAACGGGTCGTTATAGTCAATCTGTAGTCTCCCTGCATCGTGGATGACTGCTGACACTGCTGAATTTGAACTATGTTTCATTAACTATCAAACAGTCTGCAGCACCGTTACCGTTGTCAACTTAGCATTGTACTCCAGCAAGCATCTCAGCTCAAGCTTGTAGATTATATAAGCTGGGGCCGTGGGCACCTTGTAGGATGTCTTTATTTAAAAAACTAAGACCTTATTCTTTAAAGTTTTTAATGTGTATTTGCTGCATGGTGCTAAATGCATCTTACTGGTTCCTATTAAAAGCAATTAAATAATCATGTACACATTCTTTAAAATAACAAGACTATATATCCTAAATTCTTGCACCCTTGCCTGATTCCACAGTTCCTACCCCCCACTTATGTGTCCCCCATCCCAGCCTTCCATGACTTGTGAGATAAGGAAAGCACACTTCTACCTGCCTGGTCGGTCATTTCAAGCCGCCATTTAGGTTCTGCCTCAAATCTTGTTGACTAAATGACTCATATTAAATTACTAAATTACTCATATCACACTCATATTAATTAAAAATTTCCCTATAACAAAACAATCCTTATACATTTTAATAAAAAACGTGAACAATATATGTTTGGTGTTTTTTTTTTGACTGAGCAAACTCTTTTAGTGTTTTTGTGTGCGTGTCCGATACAACTGTAGTTTGTATACCTTTAAACATTAACAAAAAACAGTTAATGTCTTTTCTTTAGAATTTACAAGTCTATTTCTGTCTGTTTTTCGCGATAAGTTAGTAAACGACTAAGTTAGGGTGCTTTGGGGTTTGGTCACACATTGCGATCAGCAACCTAAAGTTAAACTCTAAAGCCCCCCGACCTCCGGGGTGTGTGTTTGTGTGCATGCGCGTGAATAAACATTTACTGAAAAACGTATTTCTTAAAATAACTAAGACTTTATTCTTTCAAAGTTTTTAAAAATGTGTTTTGATGCATGTCACTAAATGCTGCTTAATAGTACCTAACCGGGTTGCTCCCCCAGAGAGAGTTGCTAGTCCATATCATTTCTCACTTAAAACATGACAGGGCTTTTGGCGTTGGAAAATAACGCATTTACTTAAAATAACACATTGACAAACACGACAAATGTTTTTATCCCTTAAATTATTAAAATAACTAAGGTATTAGTCTAACAAAGTTTTTTAAATGTTTTTGAAGTACGTAGCTAAATACCGCTCACTAGTTCCTGTATCTATTAAATTAATAATGCGCTGAGTGTGTTTTATTGAAAATACAACTAAATTATTTTATTAATTAAATCTTATTGGCTTAAAACCTTATACTAATTTGTCATACGACCGTTTAAGTTACGGCACTTTACCCCGCTGATTAAGCAATTGAAGTTAGATACTTCATCCAGCCCCACAGACCCGCAGCGGGGCGCCCGGGACTATGCTAGAGTCCCAGAGCTGCGTTGTTAGACATCGACTTTTATTTCAATTAGACATATATTATTTTATACTATTTACGAATAAAACAGATTAACAAATAGACGTAATGTGTTTTCTGCCGGGCGTGAATGCTGTCTGTCTGCTTGTCACACTCAGGACCAGCGGTTAAACGAGATGTTACACGCACTCTGCAACAATTTGTCAATTTGTCAATTGACGCTTCCTTCTCATAGGCTTATCGCTCACGGCTCCAAAAGCTCTCGCGCCTACGACCCGTTTCCCACTGCCGCGGACATTAGCTGATCGACATGTCTATACATGCAATACGCATAAATCCCCCTAAAAACAGGATTGCTGTGTTTTTACCGTTATAAAATAGGACATTTTGTTAAAAAATAAACCGTTAATAATACTGTCATGCCCGGCTCGTCCGCTCCTCGTGTGTGCCACGCCCCCTGCCTTCCCACGTGTATTTCCTTGATTGTACCCTGCTGTATCTGATTACTTTGATTAGTCTTGTCTGGTTTTAAGTCCTGGTCTTACCTGTTAGCATGGTCTGTCATTGATGTTGTCAATGTCTGTTTCCCGTCCTGCTCCGGTTTCCCCGAATAAACCCCCGTTTTCCCGTATCCCGCTTGCCTGCCTGCTCCTTCCGCACGATCGCCGCTCTGCCCGCGATCTCCCGTGACAGAATGACAGACCTAAAAACGAAGCGAAGCAAGCAAATCCCGGAAGAACCGGTACTCCGTCTGGGAGCCTGCGCGTTGGCCAGGCTTTGGCCCTTGAGCAATGAGGAGGTGGATGAATCCCTGCTACTGTGGCCATCCGAACCGGACGCCACGGAGTTGCCACCGCCGCTCGAGCGGAATTGCTTCCGGCCTGAGCGGGTGGCGAACAAAGGGGCCGCCACCGTAAGAGATGCCATCCCGCGAATCCCGCGGCGTCTGAAAGGGACCAAGCCCGTCTCGTCTGTACCGGTGTTGTGCCGAATTCTGCACCCCTGCCGTGAAATGCACCCCCTGTCGGGAGCGCGCACCGCTCTTTTCTTCTATTCGAAGTGGGAAAATACGTAGTTCTGTCAATCTAAATATGCAACAGAAATATTAAATTGCGTTTGCACATTTAGAAGACCACTGTCCCACTTCACGAAGGCTGCATTTAACCCATATAAAACTGATAAACTGTGACATGTAAACGATGAGCTCCGAACGAGAACGTAGGTGATTTATTTGTCTCGTCATCAGTTTACTAGTTTGAGAACAAGGAAGTCCTTCGCTTTAAGAATCAAAGCAAATTACACAGTATTATTCCCTATACATATCTAGTAATGATCTTTTTCCACAATGAAGAGAGTGTTCTGGTACAGTGATCCGAAATACCTAAACAAAAAAGATATTTATCTTTATGACGGCTAATCTGGCAGGAACTTCATTTCCATTCTCCCCTTTTATTCCATCACGAAATGCTGCTATCAAGCGACATATTTAAAGAAATAGATAATAATTAATTAATTTCATGAATGCCATATCACGTGCAGCGCGGGGGTGAGGTGCATTTTACGGCAGCTTACTTGTTTCGTATTTAAGAAACTGGCTCAGTACCTGTGCTATTAGTACCTTACAAAGTTCGCTCTGTTTATTGATCTTGATCTATTGTGCAGGTTTATGAAAAGCATATTAGGAGGAGGTGAACTGACAGGAACATGCAGGGGTGGAAGGGGGTGTGTCCTTTAGCATAAGGGTATGCACCCTTTTTAAATCTATCTGCTAAGATAACAACATTAGGGGACCTGCCATGAATTGCACCCCCTTTGAATTCTTGAAGCATTTTGGTATCTAATCACCGGAGACAGAGATACAGGGGGGTACCATTCACGGCAGGGTACCTGCCGGGAATTGCACCCCCTTTGAATTCTGGGTCTGAATGTCCTACATAAATGAAATTTGCTCAGGTAGTACACTTTGCCATACAGAGTGTACTGTCCAAAGCATTTTGGGATCTAATCAGTATTAATTTTCATTGTTATGCTGATGATACACAATTGTATCTATCTGTCAAACCTAGCGACGCATCCCAGCTCTCTTCCTTAGCCGACTGTCTGCTAGACATTCGTTGTTGGATGGCAAGGAATTTCCTCATGTTAAATACAGAAAAAACTGAGGTTCTTTTAATCGGTCCTAAGGATGCTCGTAATAAGTTTGTAAACCCCAACCCTAGCGGCCTCCCTACTCAGTTTAAAACAGTGGTCAGAGATCTTGGTGTCCTGGTAGACTCCGACCTCTGCTTCAGTGCTCACATAAATAGCATTACCAGTACAGCATTTTACCATCTACGGAACATAGCCAAGCTTCGGAAGATGCTTTCCTTTCAAGATGCAGAGAAACTAATACATGCCTTTATAACTTCCAGGTTGGACTACTGTAATGCCCTCCTTTCGGGTTGTCCATCTGGATCCTTACATAAACTTCAGTTAGTACAAAATGCAGCAGCCAGAGTTCTCACAAAAACTAAAAAATTTGATCACATTAGCCCTATACTATCCTCCCTGCACTGGCTACCAGTGAAATCTAGGATTGACTACAAAATACTGCTATTAACCTACAAAGCTCTGAATGGCCTTGCACCACAATATCTTAATGATCTTCTGGTCCCTTACAACCCTTCTCGCCTGCTTCGATCACAAGGAGCAGGATATCTGTTAGTTCCTAGAGTAGACAGGACTACGGCAGGCTGCAGAGCATTCTCTTACAGAGCTCCGCAGCTGTGGAATGGTCTCCCGGGGGATGTGCGGGATTCAGGCACACTCTCGCTATTCAAGTCTAGATTAAAAACGCACTTGTATAGTTTAGCGTATAGGAAACCTAGTTCTAGTTCCAGCTGGTTGCTCACTCCCAGTTAGACTAACAGTATGAGGTGAAGAGCTGGGTGGGGATCGGTGCCCTTGGCTTTGGATAAACTGATGTGTCAGTGCTGTCGCTCTAGCCTTTCACTAGAGTGTTGATGTTCAGGGAGTCCCCATGCCTGTGTTCCCGCCTGTCTCTCCCTCTTTCTCATGCTGCTATAGCCAGATCTGCCGGAGCCTAGATGAATATTGCACTCAATCATTTTGCTTGCACTGCCTCTAGTTTCCTCAACTCTGGCTAATACACTATTTTCTTACTTCCTCCCCCACCCCTTCTGGGGTGTGCTGCCCGGAGAACCATAACATCGAGGAATTTATGCTTCTGCTGCCTGCAAGACCACTACCTCCATTTCCGGCAACTACCCTCCAGCCTGCCTGCCCTTGGCTCACGGATGCCTCTCCTTCCTCCCCTGCATATTAGCTTAAACTATATAATTCTTGTTTTGTTTGATTTTTTCTGCTGGCCCCTGGAGGATGGGCCCCCCCTTTGGGTCTGGTTCCTCCCAAGGTTTCTTCCTCTTAGGGAGTTTTTCCTTGCCACCGTTGCCTTTGGCTTACTCACTGGGGGGTCTTTACGTGGCAGAAATGTAAAGCGCATTGAGACAATGTAATGTTGTGATAATGCGCTATATAAATAAAATTGCATTGCATTGCATTGCATAATCACCAGAAACAGAGATACAGGGGGGTGCCATTCACGGCAGGGTACCTGCCGGGAATTGCACCCCCTTTGAATTCTGGGTATGAATGTCCTACATAAATGAAATTTGCTCAGGTAGTACACTTTGCCATACAGTGTGTACTGTCCAAAGCATTTTGGGATCTAATCACCAGAAACAGAGATACAGGGGGGTGCCATTCGCGGCAGGGTACCTGCCGGGAATTGCACCCCCTTTGAATTCTGGGTATGAATGTCCTACATAAATGAAATTTGCTCAGGTAGTACACTTTGCCATACAGAGTGTACTGTCCAAAGCATTTTGGGATCTAATCACCAGAAACAGAGATACAGGGGGGTGCCATTCACGGCAGGGTACCTGCCGGGAATTGCACCCCCTTTGAATTCTGGGTATGAATGTCCTACATAAATGAAATTTGCTCAGGTAGTACACTTTGCCATACAGAGTGTACTGTCCAAAGCATTTTGGGATCTAATCACCAGAAACAGAGATACAGGGGGGTGCCATTCACGGCAGGGTACCTCCCGGGAATTGCACCCCCTTTGAATTCTGGGTCTGAATGTCCTACATAAATGAAATTTGCTCAGGTAGTACACATTGCCATACAGAGTGTACTGTCCAAAGCATTTTGGGATCTAATCACCAGAAACAGAGATACAGGGGGGTGCCATTCACGGCAGGGTACCTGCCGGGAATTGCACCCCCTTTGAATTCTGGGTATGAATGTCCTACATAAATGAAATTTGCTCAGGTAGTACACTTTGCCATACAGAGTGTACTGTCCAAAGCATTTTGGGATCTAATCACCAGAAACAGAGATACAGCGGGGTGCCATTCACGGCAGGGTACCTGCCGGGAATTGCACCCCCTTTGAATTCTGGGTATGAATGTCCTACATAAATGAAATTTGCTCAGGTAGTACACTTTGCCATACAGAGTGTACTGTCCAAAGCATTTTGGGATCTAATCACCAGAAACAGAGATACAGGGGGGTGCCATTCACGGCAGGGTACCTGCCGGGAATTGCACCCCCTTTGAATTCTGGGTATGAATGTCCTACATAAATGAAATTTGCTCAGGTAGTACACTTTGCCATACAGTGTGTACTGTCCAAAGCATTTTGGGATCTAATCACCAGAAACAGAGATACAGGGGGGTGCCATTCACGGCAGGGTACCTGCCGGGAATTGCACCCCCTTTGAATTCTGGGTATGATTGTCCTACATAAATGAAATTTGCTCAGGTAGTACACTTTGCCATACAGAGTGTACTGTCCAAAGCATTTTGGGATCTAATCACCAGAAACAGAGATACAGGGGGGGTGCCATTCACGGCAGGGTACCTGCCGGGAATTGCACCCCCTTTGAATTATGGGTATGAATGTCCTACATAAATGAAATTTGCTCAGGTAGTACACTTTGCCATACAGAGTGTACTGTCCAAAGCATTTTGGGATCTAATCACCAGAAACAGAGATACAGGGGGGTGCCATTCACGGCAGGGTACCTGCCGGGAATTGCACCCCCTTTGAATTCTGGGTATGAATGTCCTACATAAATGAAATTTGCTCAGGTAGTACACTTTGCCATACAGAGTGTACTGTCCAAAGCATTTTGGGATCTAATCACCAGAAACAGAGATACAGGGGGGTGCCATTCACGGCAGGGTACCTGCCGGGAATTGCACCCCCTTTGAATTCTGGGTATGAATGTCCTACATAAATGAAATTTGCTCAGGTAGTACACTTTGCCATACAGAGTGTACTGTCCAAAGCATTTTGGGATCTAATCACCAGAAACAGAGATACAGGGGGGTGCCATTCACGGCAGGGTACCTGCCGGGAATTGCACCCCCTTTGAATTCTGGGTATGAATGTCCTACATAAATGAAATTTGCTCAGGTAGTACACTTTGCCATACAGTGTGTACTGTCCAAAGCATTTTGGGATCTAATCACCAGAAACAGAGATACAGGGGGGTGCCATTCACGGCAGGGTACCTGCCGGGAATTGCACCCCCTTTGAATTCTGGGTATGAATGTCCTACATAAATGAAATTTGCTCAGGTAGTACACTTTGCCATACAGAGTGTACTGTCCAAAGCATTTTGGGATCTAATCACCAGAAACAGAGATACAGGGGGGTGCCATTCACGGCAGGGTACCTGCCGGGAATTGCACCCCCTTTGAATTCTGGGTATGAATGTCCTACATAAATGAAATTTGCTCAGGTAGTACACTTTGCCATACAGAGTGTACTGTCCAAAGCATTTTGGGATCTAATCACCAGAAACAGAGATACAGGGGGGTGCCATTCACGGCAGGGTACCTGCCGGGAATTGCACCCCCTTTGAATTCTGGGTCTGAATGTCCTACATAAATGAAATTTGCTCAGGTAGTACACTTTGCCATACAGAGTGTACTGTCCAAAGCATTTTGGGATCTAATCACCAGAAACAGAGATACAGGGGGGTGCCATTCACGGCAGGGTACCTGCCGGGAATTGCACCCCCTTTGAATTCTGGGTATGAATGTCCTACATAAATGAAATTTGCTCAGGTAGTACACTTTGCCATACAGAGTGTACTGTCCAAAGCATTTTGGGATCTAATCACCAGAAACAGAGATACAGGGGGGTGCCATTCACGGCAGGGTACCTGCCGGGAATTGCACCCCCTTTGAATTCTGGGTATGAATGTCCTACATAAATGAAATTTGCTCAGGTAGTACACTTTGCCATACAGTGTGTACTGTCCAAAGCATTTTGGGATCTAATCACCAGAAACAGAGATACAGGGGGGTGCCATTCACGGCAGGGTACCTGCCGGGAATTGCACCCCCTTTGAATTCTGGGTATGAATGTCCTACATAAATGAAATTTGCTCAGGTATTACACTTTGCCATACAGAGTGTACTGTCCAAAGCATTTTGGGATCTAATCACCAGAAACAGAGATACAGGGGGGTGCCATTCACGGCAGGGTACCTGCCGGGAATTGCACCCCCTTTGAATTCTGGGTATGAATGTCCTACATAAATGAAATTTGCTCAGGTAGTACACTTTGCCATACAGAGTGTACTGTCCAAAGCATTTTGGGATCTAATCACCAGAAACAGAGATACAGGGGGGTGCCATTCACGGCAGGGTACCTGCCGGGAATTGCACCCCCTTTGAATTCTGGGTATGAATGTCCTACATAAATGAAATTTGCTCAGGTAGTACACTTTGCCATACAGAGTGTACTGTCCAAAGCATTTTGGGATCTAATCACCAGAAACAGAGATACAGGGGGGTGCCATTCACGGCAGGGTACCTGCCGGGAATTGCACCCCCTTTGAATTCTGGGTATGAATGTCCTACATAAATGAAATTTGCTCAGGTAGTACACTTTGCCATACAGAGTGTACTGTCCAAAGCATTTTGGGATCTAATCACCAGAAACAGAGATACAGGGGGGTGCCATTCACGGCAGGGCACCTGCCGGGAATTGCACCCCCTTTGAATTCTGGGTCTGAATGTCCTACATAAATGAAATTTGCTCAGGTAGTACACTTTGCCATACAGAGTGTACTGTCCAAAGCATTTTGGGATCTAATCACCAGAAACAGAGATACAGGGGGGTGCCATTCACGGCAGGGCACCTGCCGGGAATTGCACCCCCTTTGAATTTTGCAGGAAAATGGACATCCAATTTTAAATTATTTAGGTTCCCCTGAATCACAATGTTTTATGGAGTGATCTACAGTTAGACAGATACAGAGCGCTCCGTTATGTCAGGATTCCTTTTTCAAGAAATGTAAATATCAATCGCTAAACTTATCATGTATGTTTTGGTACCAAGTTTGCATCATGATTCACAGTTAAAATTACAGTTTGAACGCCAATGATCTTGGATGCCAAAAAAATGAATATGCTGCCTCATGACAACACATGTAATGCACTGTACCTACACAGATTATGAAACAGACCTTGCTGATGTCAAGTGGGCATGAAATGGGATATAATGTAGAAACTTAACTTAATGTTCTAGTTATAATTATTCATTTCAACATTAAAGTTTTCCTATAGATATCATCTGAGATTCAATAGGCAAATTATTTTGTGAAGGCATAGAAACTTTAATAATAAATACAATTAACAATCCCAACAATGACTACAAACTAAACGCTTAATAAAATCAAAAGTTCACTTATTATTATGGATAATAATAATAATAATGTTAGAAAACAATTAGTTGCATTGTCAAATAAATAAGTAATTAATCCTACATGAAACACAAAACTAATAAAATGACAATTCCTTATGTGCATGCTGGACAAATATAGTCCTGATCAATAGGAGGATTCTGCATGCAGTCATGGTGGTACCATCTGCTGCAAACATCACAGCAGACCTAAAGGGAAGGGAGAGTGTTTCCATTAAAGTATGGTTAACACTTATCACATTAAGTATTCAAAGCAATTAATGTAATCAGAATAGGTAATTCAGGGAAGATTATTGCCTACATATAACAAGTACTGTCCTAAAACACAAGTAAATATGTACAGCGCCCTCCACAATTATTGGCACCCCTTGTAAAAACTTGTAAAAAAGGCTTAGAAAAAATCTTCCTCTCAGTGAAGTAGCTTCATCTCACACTGAAATAAATTTGAAAAATCCAACCTGTCTTTGAAATAAATTTATTCAAAGAAAAAACAAATCCTTCATTAAGAAATAATAATTTTTCATAAAAACACATGTGCCACAATTATTGGCAGCCTTAATACTTAATACTTTGTACAACCTTCCTTTGCCAATATAACAGCACTAAGTCTTCTCCTGTAACATTTTATAAGGTTGGAGAATACAGAGCAGGGTATCTGAGACCATTTCTCTTTACAGGTCACCCATTGTCCTAGGCCCTCTCTTGTGCACTCTCCTCTTCAGTTCAGCCCACAGGTTTTCAGTGGGGTTCAGGTCAGGGGACTGGGATGGCCATGGCAGAAGCTTGATTCTGTGATCAGCTAGCTAATTTTGTGTTGATTTGGACATGTGCTTAGGATCATTGTCCTGCTTGAAGACCCAGTATTGACCCAACTGGATGGCCCAGTTTTAGTTTCCTAGCACAGGCAGCAAAATTTTGATTTAAAATATTTCATGGAGTCCAAAATTCCATGTATCATAACAAGGTTTCCAGGGCCATTGTAGGAAAAACAGTCTCACATCTCAGAACCTCCACCATATCTTAGATGGGATAAGGTTTTTTTTTTACTACAGCCATCCTTTTTACACCAAACCTACTTTGAATGTTTATTACCAAAAAGCTCCACTTTTGTTTCATCAGACCAGGGGCGTAGATTTAGGGTGGACGAAGGGGATGTGTCCCCACCAATATCCTCCGACCATTGAAATGTCCCCATCAATAATTTAATCCACTTAAAAAAAAAAACAATCGTGCTATCAACATTAACCTAGACACGCAGAAAGGGATAAATCACGTTCTCTCCTTCAGTCCTCCCACCCCCAATACACATATGAACATTTTGATTGGCTGTGCATTTCCCTGCTATCATGTGAGAGGCTGTGGCTGCGTTCAGATACAAGCAGCGCCAAATGCAGTGGATTTTTTTCCCCGTGCAAGAAGGTGTGTTGGGTATGGTGACACATGTGAGGATGGCGGCAGCAAAAAAAAAGAAGCTGGACATAAGGAGCTTTTTTTCAAAGAAAAGTGTAACTCACTTCAAGTTCGCTAGTGAATCCATCAAAGTCCATCAAAGTAACGACAGCAGTTAACGTTAATGCTAGTGGGGGGTTTTTTTACCGCTTTGACGCACATTCATTATAGCAGGGCAGGCTATAGTCTGTGAATACGGACTTAAAACTAACAGCAGATTAAACAGCTAAATGTAAAAGTATAAATATGATCCCTGTCAGTTCTCCTAATCTAATGACGACTATTTGTCAGAAATCAGTCTTGTGAAAGAAATTGATATGCTACATACTAATATTGCCATGGCTAGAATTTTATTGACAGTTCACCAATAGACAATCCACTTTGCACAAATAGTTTTTAAAATGCATTCACTGACTTGGCAAACATTAATGATTTGATTCAAGATTTGCACACTAAGACTCAGAAAAAGTGAAATAAAATGATTGCTGTTTAAATGGCATGTGTTTATCCTGTTTTTTCAGGTGACAAAACCTAAACAACTGTGCTGTGTATCAGACAGTGATGGAGAGAAGGGGTCACAGGTGATGTTGAAGGATGACTCTACCTAGTTGTCCTGAGATTTAACATTGTTACCGATAATAGGCTGAGGCATTCTCTGTCAATGCTCATAAGGAATCCCTCAATGTTTTTTTATTAGGGGACAGAAGCAGATCAGCCATGTTGTAGTTCAGGTGAAGAGGCAAGGTCACAGGAGGTGAATCTGAATGTTGATTATGTATAACATATAATATGTGTGTGTGTATTATACATGTTGATTATACTAATATTTAACATTATGAGGAGTGATAGGCTGAGGATGTAAGTGATTCATTAGTGTTTTTGGCAAAAGTTTTGAACTGACATGTCTCACTTTTTTGTCACGCTATTTCATCAGGTGGCAATCCTGTCAGGTACTAGTGCAGTCAGAGGGGAAGAGTTAGGGTCAAAGGTCAGGCCTATTAAAGGCATTGTCCAGCCCCCAAAAACACTTTACTCACTATTTACTCCTTAAGTGGTTCCGAACTTTTATGATTTTCTTTATTTTGTTGAATACAAAATAAGATATTGTGAAAAAAAGCTGAAAACCGTTAAACTTTGACTTCCGTAGCAGGAAAAACAAATACTATGTAAATAAATGGTTACAGGTTTTCAGCATTCTTCAAAATATCTTCTTTAGTGTTCATCAGAAGAAAAAAAACTTTAAAAGACTTGTGACAAGTGGAGGATGAATAAATGATGACAGAATTTTCATTTTTTGCGTGAACTGCCCCTTTAAGCACATAATCATGGTTTTAATGTAGGGATAAAAAGTATGTTATCTAAATAGAATGAGTGGTGTGTTCTCATAAAGTCACATATGTATCATCATAGTCAGTCTTACAGTATGACTAATTGTATAATGTGGTGTATTTCTAAGGAAACTGGTCCACCTGTAGTGAGCAGCAGGGAGAGTAGCAGTGAAAGTGACAACAATGAGGAACAGTGTAGTAGTGGAGATATTCTGCATATTACAAATAAGCCAAACCAGCCTAACGCCAAATCCATCCCTGTTCAAACATTGTCCAATAGGGTCCTCCATTTTCAGGAAAGGTGGTACAAAGAATATCCATGGCTTCATTATAGCCCCACAGTTAAGGGAATTCTCTGTTTTCACTGTGTGAAAATATATATTATACAGAAAAGTACTATGTCAAAAAAGGCAGACCCTGCATTCTGCTCAAAGGGGTTCACTAACTGGAAAAATGCTCTTGAAAGATTTGAACGCCATCAAAATACTAAATCCCATCATCATGCAGTCACAGTTAGCTGTCAAGAAGCAGTGCCAATAAATACACAACTCTCAACTGCCTGGTCAAAACAACAGGAAAATGCCAGACACTGCTTACAAATTATTGTAGGTGCAGTACAGTATCTTACTAGGCAGGGATTGGCACTGCGTGGTCATGACAAAGACGATGGTAACCTATTTCAATATTTAAAATATAAAGCCAAGGATGATGCCTGTCTTTCTGACTGGCTATGCCATTGTCATGACTATACCTCTTCACAAGTGCAAAATGAGATTTTGCAGATGTTAGGAAACAGCATTGTCAGAAATATTGCACAGACTATCCAGTTTCTATCTGTCCTGCAGTTCCCAATCATTATAGATGGTACTCAAGATATCTCAGGTGCAGAGCAAGAGTCTATATGTTTAAGATATGTGGATGAGGACCTGGTTCCACATGAGGTTTTTATTGGCTTATATGAGGTCTCAGGAACTACAGGAGTGAAGATTGCTAAGATGGCTGTGGATGTGCTTTTGAGGTTGAATATTCCGATGACATGTTTAAGAGGTCAGACATATGATGGTGCTGCCAACATGTCTGGAGCATATTCAGGTGCTCAGGCAGTACTGAAGAAACATCAGCCATTGGCTTTATATGTACACTGTGGAACTCACTGCCTTAACCTAATCACACAGGCTGCATGCCAAGCTAGTCCTTTAATTCGAGATGCTTTAGAGTGGGTACATGATCTAGGGTCATTAAGCAAACAGTCTGGAAAATTCACAGCTATGTTTGCAGCTGTGGCAGCAGATTCAGATGTACCATCAGCATCACTCAGACCTCTCTGTCCAACCAGGTGGACAGTAAGGGGAACTGCTATCAAAGCAGTGCTGTCTCACTATGAAAGTGTCTTGACAAGCTTAGAGGAGATGGCAGCAACTGGATCTAGCACAGGTGCCAGGGCGAATGGACTGCGTGAGAGGTTTGGAAAAGGTAAAACTGTGCTGGGGCTTCTTTTGGCATTAGAAGTTATTGAGGAGCTAGAATGTCTGAACAAGTCTCTGCAGAAACTGCAACTATTGCAGGAATGCAACAATCAATAGAGTGTGTTACATCAACTCTCCAGTTCAAAAGGAATTAAGAATGCAGTGAAAATGGTGGATTCTCTTGGCATTGAACCCATTCAAGACAAACATCAAGGAGATATACCGGTGGGGCTAGCCAGCACACTCACAAGTCACCTGAAGAGTATTACAGAGCAGAGTTTTACAAATTGTTGGATTGTGTTGATGTCCAGTTTCAGGAGAGGTTTAACCAACCAGATCTAGGTGTCTTGAACAGGCTGGAAGACATTCTTCTCACAGAGAGGTGGATGATATTGTTGATCAGTATCCAGAACTTAACGGGGAGACTCTAAAAGTTCAGCTAGCCAGGTTCAAGTCCAAATACAATTTCAAATCTAGTACAGAAGTGGCTACTATCATGAGAGGAATGCCAGTGGAGGTGAGGGGGCTATTTGATCAAATTGAAACCCTTGTCAGACGGCTTTTAGTTACCCCGGTGTCATCAGCTGAAGCTGAAAGGAGTTTCAGTTCTCTCAGGAGACTAAAAACCTGGCTCAGATCAACAATGACACAAATGAGACTGAACAATGCTGCTGTATGCCATGTCCACCAGAACAGTCTGGACAATATTGATGTCAGACAAATATGCCAGCAGTTTATTTCTGTTAACGAGAGGCGAAGGCATGTTTTTGGCTCCTTCATATAGGAGCAATAGGCATTGAGCTGTTGTGTGGTACCTAACAGTAGTTCATGTTTAGATGTAATCTACTTTTATATATACAGATGTTTGAGATGTTTCATTTGCACTATGGCTCAATAAAGAATAGTCTTTATTAAACTATCTTTTTGTCAGTTATTAAACATTCCTTTGACATTACACTATTCCTTAATTTAACTTAATGAATTGCATTTCGAGTGGATTAATATCAATCGAATCATTGATAGTATTAATGTAAAGTGATTTTGCATTTTGCAGCATATTAAAAAAACATGCATTCCGTGGACGGAGTCGGGGTGGCGGGGTTGGTGGGTGGGGCAGGGGATGGGGGGGGTGGAGTCATAGGTCCCCACCAATGTCCAGAGCAAATCTACGCCCTTGCATCAGACTATTAAATTTTGGTTCCAGTCAAAGTTGTAATAGTCTTTCGCAAACTCCAGCTGTTTACGTTTGTGGTTAGCTGACAAAAAAAGTTTTTTTTCTGGCATACCATCCAAATAATACATTAGAATGAATGTGGCATCTGGTGTTTTTTTACGGAGACCCCAGTTAATCAGGAAGTCATGGATTACAGCTTGAAGGTTCCTTTTCACTCCAATCAACTCAAAGTTGTACAATTTACATGGGAAACATGCTTCAGTTACATTGTGTTCACTGTAATTTCCAAGGCTGCCAATAATTGTGGCACATGTGTTTTTATGAAAAATTATTATTTCTTAATGAAGGATTTGTTTTTTCTTTGAATAAATTTATTTCAAAGACAGGTTGGATTTTTCAAATTTATTTCAGTGTGAGATGAAGCTACTTCACTGAGAGGAAGATTTTTTCTAAGCCTTTTTTACAAGTTTTTACAAGGGGTGCCAATAATTGTGGAGGGCGCTGTACATATTTACTTGTGTTTTAGGACAGTACTTGTTATATGTAGGCAATAATCTTCCCTGAATTACCTATTCTGATTACATTAATTGCTTTGAATACTTAATGTGATAAGTGTTAACCATACTTTAATGGAAACACTCTCCCTTCCCTTTAGGTCTGCTGTGATGTTTGCAGCAGATGGTACCACCATGACTGCATGCAGAATCCTCCTATTGATCAGGACTATATTTGTCCAGCATGCACATAAGGAATTGTCATTTTATTAGTTTTGTGTTTCATGTAGGATTAATTACTTATTTATTTGACAATGCAACTAATTGTTTTCTAACATTATTATTATTATTATCCATAATAATAAGTGAACTTTTGATTTTATTAAGCGTTTAGTTTGTAGTCATTGTTGGGATTGTTAATTGTATTTATTATTAAAGTTTCTATGCCTTCACAAAATAATTTGCCTATTGAATCTCAGATGATATCTATAGGAAAACTTTAATGTTGAAATGAATAATTATAACTAGAACATTAAGTTAAGTTTCTACATTATATCCCATTTCATGCCCACTTGACATCAGCAAGGTCTGTTTCATAATCTGTGTAGGTACAGTGCATTACATGTGTTGTCATGAGGCAGCATATTCATTTTTTTGGCATCCAAGATCATTGGCGTTCAAACTGTAATTTTAACTGTGAATCATGATGCAAACTTGGTACCAAAACATACATGATAAGTTTAGCGATTGATATTTACATTTCTTGAAAAAGGAATCCTGACATAACGGAGCGCTCTGTATCTGTCTAACTGTAGATCACTCCATAAAACATTGTGATTCAGGGGAACCTAAATAATTTAAAATTGGATGTCCATTTTCCTGCAAAATTCAAAGGGGGTGCAATTCCCGGCAGGTGCCCTGCCGTGAATGGCACCCCCCTGTATCTCTGTTTCTGGTGATTAGATCCCAAAATGCTTTGGACAGTACACTCTGTATGGCAAAGTGTACTACCTGAGCAAATTTCATTTATGTAGGACATTCAGACCCAGAATTCAAAGGGGGTGCAATTCCCGGCAGGTACCCTGCCGTGAATGGCACCCCCCTGTATCTCTGTTTCTGGTGATTAGATCCCAAAATGCTTTGGACAGTACACACTGTATGGCAAAGTGTACTACCTGAGCAAATTTCATTTATGTAGGACATTCAGACCCAGAATTCAAAGGGGGTGCAATTCCCGGCAGGTACCCTGCCGTGAATGGCACCCCCCTGTATCTCTGTTTCTGGTGATTAGATCCCAAAATGCTTTGGACAGTACACACTGTATGGCAAAGTGTACTACCTGAGCAAATTTCATTTATGTAGGACATTCATACCCAGAATTCAAAGGGGGTGCAATTCCCGGCAGGTACCCTGCCGTGAATGGCACCCCCCTGTATCTCTGTTTCTGGTGATTAGATCCCAAAATGCTTTGGACAGTACACTCTGTATGGTAAAGTGTACTACCTGAGCAAATTTCATTTATGTAGGACATTCATACCCAGAATTCAAAGGGGGTGCAATTCCCGGCAGGTACCCTGCCGTGAATGGCACCCCCCTGTATCTCTGTTTCTGGTGATTAGATCCCAAAATGCTTTGGACAGTACACACTGTATGGCAAAGTGTACTACCTGAGCAAATTTCATTTATGTAGGACATTCATACCCAGAATTCAAAGGGGGTGCAATTCCCGGCAGGTACCCTGCCGTGATTGGCACCCCCCTGTATCTCTGTTTCTGGTGATTAGATCCCAAAATGCTTTGGACAGTACACTCTGTATGGCAAAGTGTACTACCTGAGCAAATTTCATTTATGTAGGACATTCATACCCAGAATTCAAAGGGGGTGCAATTCCCGGCAGGTACCCTGCCGTGAATGGCACCCCCCTGTATCTCTGTTTCTGGTGATTAGATCCCAAAATGCTTTGGACAGTACACACTGTATGGCAAAGTGTACTACCTGAGCAAATTTCATTTATGTAGGACATTCATACCCAGAATTCAAAGGGGGTGCAATTCCCGGCAGGTACCCTGCCGTGAATGGTACCCCCCTGTATCTCTGTCTCCGGTGATTAGATACCAAAATGCTTCAAGAATTCAAAGGGGGTGCAATTCATGGCAGGTCCCCTAATGTTGTTATCTTAGCAGATAGATTTAAAAAGGGTGCATACCCTTATGCTAAAGGACACACCCCCTTCCACCCCTGCATGTTCCTGTCAGTTCACCTCCTCCTAATATGCTTTTCATAAACCTGCACAATAGATCAAGATCAATAAACAGAGCGAACTTTGTAAGGTACTAATAGCACAGGTACTGAGCCAGTTTCTTAAATACGAAACAAGTAAGCTGCCGTAAAATGCACCTCACCCCCGCGCTGCACGTGATATGGCATTCATGAAATTAATTAATTATTATCTATTTCTTTAAATATGTCGCTTGATAGCAGCATTTCGTGATGGAATAAAAGGGGAGAATGGAAATGAAGTTCCTGCCAGATTAGCCGTCATAAAGATAAATATCTTTTTTGTTTAGGTATTTCGGATCACTGTACCAGAACACTCTCTTCATTGTGGAAAAAGATCATTACTAGATATGTATAGGGAATAATACTGTGTAATTTGCTTTGATTCTTAAAGCGAAGGACTTCCTTGTTCTCAAACTAGTAAACTGATGACGAGACAAATAAATCACCTACGTTCTCGTTCGGAGCTCATCGTTTACATGTCACAGTTTATCAGTTTTATATGGGTTAAATGCAGCCTTCGTGAAGTGGGACAGTGGTCTTCTAAATGTGCAAACGCAATTTAATATTTCTGTTGCATATTTAGATTGACAGAACTACGTATTTTCCCACTTCGAATAGAAGAAAAGAGCGGTGCGCGCTCCCGACAGGGGGTGCATTTCACGGCAGGGGTGCAGAATTCGGCGCAACACCGGCTCAGCTCGTCCCGCCGCTTACGGCAGAGACACTCCGGCCAGAGGTAATCGCTCCAACCCCGAATCACATTACCCAGTTCTTCACCCTCCAGGGGTTATACTGGAGGGTGAGGGATGAACTGGCCGGGCAGATGTCGCCCGAAGCGGACCAGCTCGTGATACAGCTAGAGGAGGGGTTCGCCGCGTTCACTCCTGCTTCCCCTCCTGAAGTCCTGGAGCAGCTCGCAGCGGATCTCCGAGGGCTGCTTCTGCTCCGGAGAGCGGTGGATCCCGCTCCAGAGCAGCTGCTCGCGCAGCCGCCGCTCCCGCCTTCGCCCACGCAGCCGCCATTACCGGCGGACCCCGCTCCCGTGCGGCCGCCATTACCGGCGGACCCCGCTCCAGTGCGGCCGCCATTACCGGCGGACCCCGCTCCAGTGCGGCCGCCATTACCGGCGGACCCCGCTCCCGTGCGGCCGCCTCTGCCGCCTGCGCAGCCGTCGCAGCCACCTTCGCCTGCGCAGCCACCACGGCAGCAGCCTGCAGCTCCAGGGCAGGCGCCCCCACTGCAGCAGCCTGCACAGCCTCCAGTCCCTGACCGCGCTCCAGTCCCTGACCGCCCTGCAGCAGCTCCCGAGGCGCCCCCTCCGCCCTGCAGCAGCTCCCGAGGCGCCCCCTCCGCCCTGCAGCAGCTCCCGAGGCGCCCCCTCCGCCCTGCAGCAGCTCCAGCTCCTGTCCCTTCTCCCCCTGTGACGTTACCCTCGCCCCAGCGACCTCGACCCCGAGCGAGGGTCGTTATGTCTGTGTCCCGCAAGGGGAGGGGACACAGACGCAGGGCTGGGGTCCCTCCCGCCCTGCCCCCTGGCTCGCCCTCCCTCGCCTGCGCTCTGGCTCGGTTGGCGCCTGCGGGTCCTGGCCCTCCGGGTCGGCTGTCGCCTGCGGGTCCCTCTCCGGTGCCTCGTCGCCCCGCCTCGCTCCCCTCTCCAGAGCCTGGTCGGTCGCCTGCGGGCTCCCCGACGGCGGCTCCTCGGTCGCCTGCGGGGCCCCTACCTCCGGCCCTCCACCGGACGCCGCCGCCTGCTGCGGCTCCCCCCTCCTCCGGGCCTTCGCCGTGGGCCCCTCCTGCTCCCTCGTCCCCTTCCCCGATGCTCCCTCCCTGGCCCCTCCGCAGGTCCCTCGCCCTGTCTCCTCGGCCCCTCCGAGGTCCCCTCCGGCTCCGGCCTCCCGGCCGCCTGCGGCCCCTCCGGCTGCCACCCGTCGCCCGCTGGGTTTCCCTCGGGCTCCCCTCTGTTCCCCCTCCTTGTCTCCCTTCGCTCCTCCCTTTGTCCCTTCGGTCCTCTCTCCTCCTTCCGCCTTTGTCCCGCCTCTCTGCTCCCTCTGGCTCTGTTCCTCCGGTCTTTGCTACCCGTCCTCCTCTGTGCCCTCCGTTCACTCCTGGCCCTTGTGTCCCGCCTGTTCCTTCTGTGTCCCCTCTTTCTCTGTCGGTCCGTGTTCCCCGTCCTCTGTCAGGTTTTGTCCCTGGTCCTGTCTTTGTGCCTGTTCTGTCTCTCTGTTTAGTTCCCAGTCTTTTGTTCTTGGTTTTGGGTTTTGTTTTTCAGGTCTTGGTCCCCTCGTCCCGTTCGTCGCCTCCTCCTGGGCGCGCCCGGTGAAGCGCGCCTTTGGGGGGGGGCTCTGTCATGCCCGGCTCGTCCGCTCCTCGTGTGTGCCACGCCCCCTGCCTTCCCACGTGTATTTCCTTGATTGTACCCTGCTGTATCTGATTACTTTGATTAGTCTTGTCTGGTTTTAAGTCCTGGTCTTACCTGTTAGCATGGTCTGTCATTGTTGTCAATGTCTGTTTCCCGTCCTGCTCCGGTTTCCCCGAATAAACCCCCATTTTCCCGTATCCCGCTTGCCTGCCTGCTCCTTCCGCACGATCGCCGCTCTGCCCGCGATCTCCCGTGACAAATACACAACTACTGCTTTTACCATTCAAAACTGCCCCGACTCTCTTTCCTCTCTAGCTAGAAAAGCTCGACGCGTCCGATGACCCCTTAAAACGTATTTAGAATATCGCATTAATAAATTCATATAATGTATTTCATTCCTTTAAGGACTACCGATTCCAATTTGGTGCCATATGCTTTTATCTTGTAGGCCGTAGGATAGCTCCATTTCTACCGGCTATAGGCCATGGTAAGTCTGGGCTATTATGCTTAAATTCTTTAGTAATTATCGTTGGCTATGCGCTTTATAACACATTTTATACTTCTTTTAGACACGTTTACTTATTGTATACACACTTTAAAGTTCCGAAAACGACTTGCCTCAGCTGTTTTCAATAAAAGACAGTGGTGTGTGGGTGTCGTGGCTGCACGCACAAGCGCGACATGGAGAGTTATTTTAACAAGGATTGCCAGCGTTATTCCTTGATTCTTGTTGTCGAAATGCTTAAGATGTTTTACTTTAAATAACACATTAGCCGAAAAGAGTTTCATTGCTTAAAACGATGAGGTTAAAGCGGCTTATTTGAAATAAAAGCTCAGCATGTGTTGTCCTACATCTTTTCAAGTTCTGGTTACACCTTTTGATTAACCGTACGTAGATAAATTTAGCTAAATGTAGCTAAGCAATCCGGGGGTGTTGTGCTAGAGATCGACTTTTATTTAAATTAGAAATAGATTATTTTACACTATTTACAAATAAACATAAAATATCGCATTAGTGTGCATTCTGCCAGGATGGCTGCATGCTTCTCACAATCCAGGCCAACGGTTCGCATCACAACAACAATTCCCGCGGGTAGCCATTTGACAGTTGCTTGACGCAACGAGCTGGCTCACATACACATGTCCAGCACTGTCTGTATGGGACCGGCAACAATTTGACAATTGATCGCCATTTGACAGTTGCTTGACGCAACGAGCTGGCTCAATAAAGGAAATACCGTGTGGATCTACGCGCATGCGCTCGTTTAAACAAGAATTAACCGCGTTATTCTTTGATTATTGCTGTCGGAAATGGTCAGAGCGCTTTACTTTATTATTCACATTGACAGAAAAGTGCTTCATTCCTTAAAAACATTACGGCTATAGGGGTTTTATTTGCTAAAACAGGCGCTCCGCCGGCGTCGCCATTTTGAAAGGGGTGTCGGCGTGGGTGCGCATGCGCCAAGCGCCGGACTAGCGATCGTCCATTCCGCCCCGCGTTGTTCAAACAGAGTAGTCGCATGTGGCGGGTCTCCGGCGCGTTTCGTCCTATTTCTTCTAAAAGTTTGCCGCTTACATGCTTTCTCCAACCTGGTAAATATAACTAAAGTCTTTCGTGTTGGTTAAATGTAATGAGTGATCGCTTCTTTTAAAACGACGGGCTGTATGTTTATTGGTTTGGTTTGGTTGTGCTGCTATCGTTTGCGCTTGTTTAAATTTGTTCTTCTGCTGCTTCTTTCGGGCATGTTTGTTTAAATTCACACTGCTTTTCTTTTAAAATAACACTAAGGGTTTTCTTCTTTTGGTGCTTTCTTCTTTAAAACATTTTGGTGCCTTCTTTTAAAATACGCCGCGGCGCTTACTAACAACACGCGGCCGGACGGACGCCCCCGCTGAACGTGTATGCGCTAGCTTGCCAACATCCTGCTCTATGTTTTATTATACCTTAAAAACGTAATACAAAAAGCACATTAATAAAATACATGTAATGTATTTTTATTCTATTAAAGTTTAATCTCCCAAACCCCTCCTATCGGCAACACGTGGCATAAGCATGTATTGATACCATATATGGGCATAACGGCAATCTCCCAAAACCATATCGCCCCCTATCGGCAGCACGTGGCATAAGCATGTATTGACACCATATATGGGCATAAACCCTCGGCCAATCAGAATCAAGGATCCGCCACTTCCTCTTATGACGTCAGAAGCGGAGAATTAAGCTCCGCCCAATGTACCACCTAACCTTTTTTCATGTGTAATAACAGGAACACCCAAAGCTGCTTGTTTTGCATTTTAGATACGAATAATACCTGGCAGAGCAGACATGTGCCTAGAAGCATGAAATTAAACTCACTCATTTTCGGTCCGTGAAAAATAGCATTGGTTTATACATGCCGTTTACAGGACTCCCCCAAACTTATGATCAACGACGTACATCTCTTTTGAAAATCCTTCTCCAAAGTATTAACGAGTAAATTATAGAAGGGTTTTAAGATGTTTGCCTTGTCTTACAAGGGGAGTCTTATTCGTTCAACTTTGTGGCTGGCGTTAGACATGAAGAAGAAAAAATCGGTTACGATGATCATCCGATTATAATTATCAATTTCACCCAGGCAGACGTGTTCATTATAAGCGGTAAAGTAAAATGTGGCAATAAATTATATGAATAGGATTGTATGCAATAAATTATATTTCTTGCTCTGAATTTGCCAGACTAAAGTAGCTACGGATTTGCATACGGCCTGTTGAGGCACCTGTTTTTATTCATATAGAGTGTTTTGTTGTTAGCACTTTTGTTTACAAAGGTCCTAACTGGCAGCTTTCCTGTTTTCCCTGTCTGAGTCTAATGTTTAATATTTTAAGAGCGATTTTGTTTACAGAGACGTAATCCATTTTATTTATTGTTTTTGGTTGTTTTGTTTATTTATTTTGCATATTAAAAATGTCTTCCAGTCCCAGTGTTAAATGTTCTTTAGAAATTAAAATTTATTGATCGTTGAAAGGGTGTACTTGCATTAATATGCCATTATTATTGCATCAGTTGAATATCGTCTCGCATCGGCAATATTATCGTTTATCGCAATAATTCCTGGGAAAATTAATTGTCCAGCAAAATTTATTTACATTTA
The DNA here is from genome assembly GCF_023856365.1 of Brienomyrus brachyistius. Taxonomy (NCBI): domain Eukaryota; kingdom Metazoa; phylum Chordata; class Actinopteri; order Osteoglossiformes; family Mormyridae; genus Brienomyrus; species Brienomyrus brachyistius. Next base: position 6,245,290 of record NC_064536.1, on the reverse strand, counting down.
CAGCATTTGGCAGACGCCCTTAGCCAGAGCGACTTACATAAGTGCTTTAAGACTCTACAATGAATTTTTCGGATACTAGCTCAGTAAAGACCCAGGCTATGAATACCATCTGTCTGAATACTCTGTTGGGAAACTGCAATTTTTTTTTTTAAATAAGGAGAAGATGCTAGAAGAACTACTTCAGATATTTCTGAAAAAGGAATGTTCTAACTTTTCGCTTGAAGACATTCAAGGATTCAGCTGTTCGGACATCTACGGGGAGTTCATTCCACCAACTAGGTGCCAGGACAGAGAAGAGTGGAAGTGACCGTATCCATAAAAAAGCAGAGAAAGTTTCCACAAGCAGCAGGGGAGGACTCAAGACAGTCAGTCTGCGGGGCACTGAGAACCAAGTCAACAATCTTAATCAGAACATGAGAATAATGACAGTTTGACACAATAATATCAGATAAGTGTTTTCTTTTGGCATCCGTCACCGTTGCCTGATAACGGCGCCAGCAGTCCGTTAACATCTGAAACGAAACCTGCAGTTTGTCCTCAGCTCTACTGCACTCGCGTCCAACATGACGAGACATGCATAGGCCGAGGCTCAGATTTAGTTTTAGGCTGCCTGGTTTTTAATGGAGCCATATTATCTAACAGTATAACATAATGAGTGAAACCACAAGCTGAGCTTTTCTGTGTCATTACTCATAGGCGCGTCAATAGCACGACTCTGATTAAAAATGTCCGAAAATTGAGCAGCAGCGGAGGAGTTTCAAATACGGCAGCGCCAAGTAGCAGCGCAAGGTTTATCTGTAGTACAAGCAAGAGCAACTTCACATAATACAGGCATATCATCGGATAACACCATGTCACAGGTCTTTACGTTAAGAACAGGCAAACTATGTGATAAAACAAGATCAAGTGTTAAAACATTTCATAAACTAAACATAGATACAAGATTATTTATTTTGTTTCTTCCTTTCCCCCAAACTAGTTGTCAAAAATATAAATTAGTTATTCTTACCTAAAATGTAGACTCTTTCCCTTCTTCAGCACAGCAAATACTTGCTGAATAAAATGGCTGATTTACCTTTTTTATCTTCAATTTATTTAGTATGAAGTGAGTGGCGTTTGTAGCATTGAGCAATGCAGGAAATTTATCTGACTCCTCTTTATGGCGGCGGATTTATGTCTTATAAGGAAACACCAATTTGGTTATTGTAGCTTGTTTTTAAATCCAGAAATAGATTTATTTCTTCCCACATCATGGGGGCAGCCTGTGTGCCTGTAAGGTCACCGGTTCAAACCCAGCCTCAGCACGTCTGCGGGCCCTTGAGCAAGGCCCTTATCCCCTGGGTGCCACTACAGGGGGCTGCACTTCATGGACAACTTTACAAAAATGAGCAAGTTGAGGGAGGCATTAAGACAATTTCCCTACGGGGATCAATAAAATATCAATTATTATGATTTATTATTTAATGTTTCCTAAGCCTGCAGCTAATTACAAACAGCAATGAATCTACCAGTCTTAAGTTGAAATATGAGAAGCCCCACACTTGTCTGTGGATGACATCGTATTTCTTACTATCGTGTGTGTGGTGCTTTGGTGTGAGCTGTTACACAGCACAGGTGTATCAGTGTGATAAACAGCCAGCAGCGGGGGGGGGGGGCGGGGGGGACAAGAAGAGAGCAGTTAGATTAGATTGTTACTGTAGGAACTGCTGAAGGACAGAAGCAGGAGGAAATCCTGCAAGATTCTCAGTTTTTGTGCAGTAAGTTGCACACTGAACTTTCCTGACATCAGTGCCAGAGTTTTATATCACACCTACATTTCTGGGCTGTGGTCCCCCTCCCCCATCTAAGTCCATCTAACATTAAGTGATCTATGTATCTGAGTTATGTGTTTGGTAACAAGACTTTGGAGACGGAAATAAAAATGAGGTAAATTACTGAACCTGCAGTAAAGCAATAATGTGCTGCTCATGTTCATGTAAAGCAAATTTTGTTGTCGAAGGGAGGGGGTTAGCATGTTCAATACCATGTTAACTCTCTACTACATCTCATTTTTAGAAGCACAGGCTCTCTGACTGTAGTTCAGCCATTACCAAAGAGAGCTGGATTTGCAGCAGCTTGTTTTCAGTGAGTCACTATCAATTTCCATTTTTTTAAAATCCTATGCTATGTGGGCAACGTGGCCAATTACGTAGCCATCTGTGAGTTTGTCTTAATACAGATGACTTCACCGCCGCTAAGGAAAGAGATCTTCACCACTCAGCAGAACACAGACATGAATACACTCCAGTGTTGAACAAAGGAATATTAGTGCAGGATCACACGCGCAAGCAACAGGGCTAAGATTCCAGGTCTAGCCTGGTATGAGAGGTACTCGTTGGCCTAGGCACCAAAGGGGAATAACAGAGAGATAACAAGGGAGGCCAGCACTCCAGCTTTTATGGCCCAAAGATTTAGGGACCTCTAATTTTCCATTCAAGAAGGTAACCTTCTGACCACACATGCTCTGTGCAGCCAGTCTTACACAGTCCAAGAACCACCTGTTAGTTGGTGTTACACTTGAACAGCCATTTCATCTGCAATGCGTTGCATGTATGAGCCGAAATAATAAAATAAACGAAGCAATAAGAAAATAGGATGGAGTCTTGTCCAAAAGACAGTCGAGCCACTTTGAAACTTTGAACCACCTCACCTCAGCTTGACCCACATATAGATATTCCTGGGAATACCTTATAACCACCCCTATCAGCAGTGCCCATAACATATTAACAAGAACTATTACCAAGGAATTCTCTGTCCAACAACTGCTCAGAACGCCGCGCCATTGCAACCAACTGCCAAGACCCACCCCCCATTCTGCAACCAAGTAAACCAACTGCCATTCATTCTAACAAACTAAGCTGTTCTGTTTAATCTACTTTATGACTTTAAGGTGTGTGTTTCCACAAACTGTGCTTGCTTTTGCAGGACAGTATTTCCCTTTTAAGATTACCCACTTAAATCTGGTCACTCCATTTTCATATTTCATTCTGTTTGGTTCTATTCCGTCATTTTGTGCTTGTTGTTTATGTTAAATGTAATATCTGTTTAATGTTAGTATAATATTAATTAGGGGATAGCATGTTGGTGCAGTGGTTAGCACTGTTGCCTCACATCTCTGGGACCCGGGTTCGAGTCTCCGCCTGGGTCACATGTATGTGGAGTTTGCATGTTCTCCCCATGTCGTCGTGGGGTTTTCTCCGGGTACTCCCATTTCCACCCACAGTCCAAAGACATGCTGAGGCCGATTGGAGTTACTAAATTGCCTGTAGGTGTGCATATGAATGGTGTGTGAGTGTGCCCTGCGATGGGCTGGCCCCCCATCCTGGTTTGTTCCCTGCCTCATGCCCATTGCTTCCGGGATAGGCTCCGCACCCCCCACGACCCAGTAGGATAAGTGATTTGGACAATGGATGGATATATTAAGATCAAGTTCAGACACAAGACATGAGACAAGTTTGTGGTTTATTGCTGCTTCATTAAGGTTGAGTCTCTCTAATTTTCCATTCAAGAAGGTAACCTTCTGACCACACATGCTCTGTGCAGCCAGTCTTACACAAAGTCCAGGAACCACCTGTTAGTTGGTGTTACACTTGAACAGCCATTTCACCTCACGCAGAGCATGACAGTGTGTTCCATACACAGCATTGGCCATAATTATATTACACACATGGCTTTAAACTAACGTAATATGTAAGAACATGGAAAAAATCCCCATTAATTTCATATTAGAAACAAAAGAATCTTAATTACGCAAGAAGCATAGCGGCGAGCAGCCTTATGAGGAAAGGGAGACGAGGAAGGCGTCTAACTTACAATGCGTTGCATGTATGAGCAGAAATAATAAAATAAACGAAGCAATAAGAAAATAAGATGGAGTCTTCTCCACAAGATAGTCGAGCCACTTTGAAACTTCCTGGGAATACCTTATAACCACCCCTATCAGCAGTGCCCATAACATATTGACAAGAACTATTACCAAGGAATTCTCTGTTATCTGAGAACGGCTAGATTAGTGTTAGTAGGAATATGATACTTGTAAATGGAGTGATAAGAAGGTTGATACCAGACCTGGAAAATCTCTTTCCTACCTTCTGTACCTATTGTATTTGTTATTTGCTAAAGATACAATGAAAATCTGTATTAGGATGAATTCGCGGTCGATTATATTGCCTACGTGATATACTGTGATATTCTGGGAAGTTGTGATTGTGGATTAATTCTGCTCATGTATGGACTAATCATCCTGAAATTCAGACACATCATCCATTCTTCACCCAGAATATTATTGTGTCTCATAAAAAGCCAGGATGCTTATCTGACCCACAACGTCCCAAGCTGAGGTTAGCAGCTCCCCATCCTCACCATAAATAGTGATGCTACACCGATTTCCCGCCCTGAGCCACCGGATGGTGCACCAGAATCTCCTCGAAGCCGTCCGGAAGTCGTCCTCCATGGCCTCCCCAAAGTCGATCATCAAACTGCAGCCTAGGGTGTCCTGGTGCACATATGGACACCCTTATGCCTGAACATGGTCCTCATTATGGACAATCCATGACGAGCACAGAAGTCCAACAACAAAATACCAGGCGTTCCTCCCAATTACGCCCCTCCAGGTCTCACTGCCATTGCCCACGTGAGCATTGAAGTCCCCCAGCAGAACAAGAGAGTCCCAGGGAGGAGTGCTCTCCAACACCATTTTCAAGGACTTCCAAGAATACCCAAAAAGGGTGGATATTCTGAACTGCTGTTTGGCGCATAAGCGCAAACAACAGTCAGGACTTGTCCCCCCCCACCCAAAGGGGAAGGGAGGCTACCTTCTCATCCACCGCGGTAAACCCCAATGTACAGGCGCCCAGCCAAGGGGCAATAAGTATGGACAGTAATGGACAGACCTACTGCTAATCAATTGATCTCACAGAACTCCTTAGCAAAGACTGTGGTTGAGATGGGCCTGGTGAGTCTGATTTAGAGCCCTGCATTGGGACTGGGATCCCATGGGACAAAGGAAATCTCACGGGAGCAGGCGGTTTTAAGGTTGTCATAGGTGAGAGCGGGCAGCGAAAAATAGACAGCAGGTCCCAAGATTTTTGGCAGGATGGAGAACGTCATTGATTTTATGTTATATATTCGTGTTTGTTCTGAGCCATTAATAAATTGTGATGTTGAGCTAGTTTAAATTCTTTGAAATAAGGTTCAGGGTTCTCTTCTGTTTTTAAGCTGCTCTTGTTTGTTTACAATAATGTGACATTTTAACATTTGTTGTATAGATTTGGTTATTGTTTTTTTAATAACTGCAGATATTTGCACATCTGATTAGTTTTTGGGCTCAGTTTCCATTTATTTGCGATTCAAAGTTGAGAGATTTTTGTTGAATTTGTTGAATTTGCTTAGTTCTTGTTCTACTGGAATAAAACATTTAATGCATATGAACTTATTTCATCATACAGTATATCTGTGGGTATATCCGTTAATGGGTCTGTGGGAGGGGGCGGGAGTGACAGAGACAGATAACGGGAGGGGGCAGTTCTGCGCAGGGCTCGAGTCTGAATTCATCTTTGAAAGTGTTTGTAGTTAAAAGTACATCAAACGAATCAGTCCATGTGGTGTAAAATACCTCCAGCAGCACAACATGCTCCTGCCCTAGAACAGGGAAGTGTTTCCATATTCTGGTTGTGGAATTGGCTGCTCGGCTACATTTCCCCACAAAACAGACACTACAGCCTTTGATTAATGCGGAAAAGGGGTAGAAGAAGTGAGACCAGATCCGGAAGAAAAAAACCACAAATAAAAGATTATGGTTACTCAGTGAATCCAGCCCCAGACTCATTACTTTCAAAAATGCATGACTCCCTGTTGCATGATAGGTCCAAAGTTCTCCCTGATATCACTACAAAACAGGACAATACAGATAACTGCGATATGACTATGCACACATCAAATTCTGAGGGAGACAGCAGCAGTTGTCATACTGGGTGTTCTGATATAGCAAGAATCTCTAAGGCAGAACCCATCCATTTTCCAAACCACTTATCCTACTGGGTCGTGGGGGGTCCAGAGCCTATCCCGGAAGCAATGGGCACGAGGCAGGGAACAACCCAGGATGGGGGGCCAGCTCATCGCAGGGCACACTCACACACCAGTCACTTAAACATGCATTCCTATGGGCAATTTAGCAAATCCAATTAGCCTCAGCATGTTTTTGGACTGTGGGGGGAAACCGGAGTACCCGGAGGAAACCCCATGACGACATGGGGAGAACATGCAAACTCCACACACATGTAATCCAGGCGGAGACTCAAACCCCGGTCCCAGAGGTGTAAGGCAACAGTGCTAACCACTGCACCACCATGCCGCCCCCTAAGGCAGAACCAGATCTGATAAAAACACAAACAGAGAAAAGCACATTTGCTCCTTGGCTGAACATAAAAATCAATGAGCTGAACTGGTCAACAGTAGCTCCCCAAAGCCAGTGTCTGGCTCCAAAGACCTGGCTCGATCGGGAAACCATTGAGTGGGCCATCATAGGCTACATAGGTCAAGCTCAGGTGTTGGACTCTGTTATGCGTATGCCCACTTTGGCCCAGTTTTACAGTTCTGTGCAGCTCAGAGAGCTTTAAATTTCGATACAGTCCTGATGCCCTTTAATACTGATGTGCGAGGTCCTGGTTCACACTGGCTTCTTGCTGCAGCAGATCTCACAGAACAGGAAATTTGCACATTCAACTCAATCCACAGTTCCTGAAACGGCAAGAACCACAAGCTCAACTCTCCTGAATGTTGGGCCGTGCATTTACACAGCAGTCGGAGAGGCATCTGGCTGGACAATTATGGACGTCATAAATGTCCCACAACAAGCAAATGGTTATGACTGTGGCGTTTTCCCCATTGTTCTGCCTGCTCAAACATCAGCAACTCACCAATAGGGTCAGTTGGCAGCCATAAACCTAGGTTGTAGATTCACTCCCTAGTTGAAGACTGCAAGCCAGTAAAAACCAGATGATCGGGCCGCTCACAAAAGAAGCTGTTATGCCACAGGAGAAAGGTGCAGTCATATGCTGCAGAGATGAAGGCTGTGTCTATGAGAGAAAGAGAGCACAACTCCACCTTGCAAGGGCGAAAGCTATATCACACAAAGACTAAGAACTGGACCCTGTGCTATTCATCAGAATGTGAGGGTTTTCCAGAATACAGGGATCAGTATATTTTGTGGGTCATTTGTAGGCAGTGGTTTCACTAAGTGCATAAACTGATCGTTTAGTTGCTTGTACCGACTACCACAAATGTCTAATGTGCTCAAGCTGAATCAGTAAATGTGGCATTTTGACGAACACTTTGCAATGTGGGTTGAGAAATCTTCAGGTCATTCACGGTACTTTTTTCAATAGAGTCAGTGTCGCAACAGCAGGATGTTCAGAACTGAACTGATGATACACGGAGAAAACCCAAAAAGAAATTACACGGATTGACGCATGCAGTAACTGACTACTCGGGAAACAGTATGCTACGTACTGTAAAGTGCAATTAAAAAAACAATTAAATCACAAACAGTCTATTCCAAATATTTTCTAAGTCACAGAAATATATACCTATCTACTGTATGAACGCACAAATTTCTTAAATCATAAATCTTTTATAGTGCAACAACGTTCGTCCATTCTGCCTGCTAAAAGACTGCAGCTTATCCAGCACGTTAGCTTCCAGGGGCTGCCTGATATACATTAGCCACCTCCGATGCAGTCGAACGATATTAATTATTGTCTTTTTTAATGCTTTTTTTTCTTATAATGGGCGTGAATGGAGAGTAGAAGGCTTAACGTGAGATAAAGTGCATATTCCTAGCATTTTAGTCTTGATTTTTTTGTCAGGTGAAAGTCTTGTTGACCAGATACAGATATGTCTGCGAGAAACTTGGTGATTATGGGTCGCTTTTTGGTACATTAAACCACATTAAGCTTTTTCACTTTAAGTGTTTTAGTTGAGCCCCTTACTGTCCTCAATTCCCAGTCCTCAATTTAACATCATCTTCTGTTCACTTTCACTTTCCAATTTCCACAGTTTCCTCTGTATTCACCTCTACTACCTGCATTGCAGCGAATCACAGGCAGAGGGCAGCCAGGAGAAAGCAGACGTTTCCTTTCAGAGCCATACATACTCAACTCTCTAGCAAAAAAACAGGTCCGTAAAATTTAAATGAATTGCGATTATTTACTAATGTGAATGTATAACAAAACAACAAAATCCGGACCCGTCTCTGCTGTCTAATCATTGTTGACATGGCTCAGTGACCCACCATTACAATACATTTACCTAAATCTTTTAATAAGTGGTGCTGGAGGTTCTGGAATGTCTTTTAACTTGACAAGGTCGAAGCCTATTAACTTCTCGTTAGTGATCATGTTTCACTGCAGCTGGTAGTTCCTCTTTGCCAGCATAAAAAGGATTTGTTTGACAGCACTCATTGGATTGACTAATACTCAGAACAGTGGGAAAGTCCAAGGAGCTCAATGAAGATCTACAGTAGGAGAACTGTAGATTTACACAAGTTGGGAAAGTCTTTTGGAGCCATTTCTAAATGACTGCAGATCCCAAGATCATCATTTCAAACAATTATATGTAAGTACAAGTAATTCAGATGTGTCACCACTTTGCCAAAGTCTGGAAGAAAACCAAAACTGTTAATTGGTTAGGATGTTCTGGAACAACCCAGGAACCACTAATGCTCAAGCCTGCCATGAACTGGAAACTACTGGAACACCAGTGTCACTGTCCACAGTGAATTTTACATCGCCATGCACTGAAAGGGTGCCCACCAAGAGAGAAGCCCCTGCTCTAGTGAAATTTGCAGCTGCCCACATAGACAAGCCAAATGCCTTCTGGAGAAAAGGTTTATGGTCAGAGGAGACAAATATTGAGCTATTTGACGACGATCACAAGAGGTATGTTTGGATGAGTGAAGGTCAGGCTTTCAAACCTAAGAACACTGTACCAGCTGTCAAGCGTGGTGGTGGTAGCATCATACTCAGGGGCTGTTTCACTGCCAGTGGTACTGGTGCAGTGCACAAAGTAGATGGAATAATGAAGGAGGAGGACTACCTCTAAATTCTTCAACTTCACCTCAAATCAACAGCTAGAAGGTTGAAACGTGGATACAATTTGGTGTTCAACAGGAAAATTATCCCAAACAGACTTCAAAACTGGCTTTGGAATGGATAAAGCTTCTGGAAAAGCCTTCCCAAAGCCCCAACCTCAACCTGGGTCCATGCCAGGAAACCAACCAATTCAAATGAAATCTACCAATTCTGACAAGAGAGGTCAAGTATCCAGCCAGAATTACGCCAGAAGCTTGTTGATGGCTACAAAAGGCACCTGGTCGAGGTGTAACTTGCTAAGGGACATTTAACCAAATATTAGAGGGGGTGTATGTATATATTTGAGCCTGTATGTATAACTTTGATCCTGTGTGCATCGCAGAAAATCCAAAATATATTCAAACTTGTGCACCAGTTCTTGTTTTTAAAAATCACTGAAGATGTATGTTGCATAATTATTCCACCCTGGAAAAAGAACGGTTCAAATAAATCATTAAAAGTCCAAAATTAATGACATTTATGCTACTGATGAGTGAATGTAAACATCTGACCACAACTGTATCTCGTCAATCTAGTTGTCCAGTCCAATTTTCCTTGTGCTTCTCCTGCACTGCCCACAGCTTTCAAGGCTTCCTGGGCCTGTCCATCCACTGCTTTCATTACATGATAGAGGGCTTAAGGAACTGAAACTAAGCAAAGTGCTGCAGGCCAAGTGTTGGCCAAGTGTTAACAGCTGCGTTGTGTAGTAATCAGACGCGGAGGGACAGAAAGGAGCATTTTATTGTTTCGCCAGCTCACAGCCACACTCCTTCGACCCCCTAATCTGTAGTTGTTCTCTTAGTCTCTTTATGCCATCTACAGGACAAGCAGTAGAACTGCAACTTATTTCAAAACATATCAGTGTACTTGCTGAGGTTCCATATTTTTAAAATGGGTTTTAAACATATCACCTTACTTTTGACATGCACATAATGAGCCATTCTAAGAGTAAACTTCATATTGTTGACATGTATCTAAATGCAGACAACAAAAGTCACTTGAGGAAACAAAAACAGTGTGATGGCTTGAAATTGTTCTGACATAAGACATAATTAATTGGATAAAGTAGGGCAAACTGGATTGTTTTTTCTGTCAAATGGTTTTTCAAGTGGTTTGCATTTTTAATTGTAGCTTCAGGTCACAACTGGACACAGAAGTTCAATCACTAGAGCTTTAACACTTTCGGTTCAACCCCTAACTGAGGCTCAGCTGTTCTGCAGGCATCAGCCTGTTAGCTCTGTAAACATACAGCTGAATGTATGTTAAAGCAAATGCAGTGGAACCTGCTTATAGTGATCCTGGATATAGTAATCAACTGCTTATATGGATCAAAAAGCTCGGGACAGAATCATTCTTATACAAATACTGTTTATAGTAAGCAATAGTAGTCCACTTACAGTGTTCATTATGGGTCTTTTTATGCATGACAACATATAGAAAAAATTTAAACTACGCAAATTCTTTTTTTACTTTGCTTTGATAGCCCTACTTTGCTTATCTACAGGCAGATTTGAAAACTTCTAGTTTAGTTGAGCGTCATTTGCGCTCTAGCTTGCGTGATGCCTGTTTGAGTTCATGTGTATGATCAGAGTACCAGGGGGCAGGTTTGTTATCTCTATGCTTTATCTTCTTAAGTGGAGCTACAAGATCTAGTGTGCTGCGAAGGGATTTTTCCATGTTTTCAGCTGCCTGTTCAAGTTCATTTACACACGATGCTTCAGATGTAAGGCTGAAGGACTGTGGAAGTTGTTTCATAAACGTTGTTGTACTGATTCTGTGCTTTGGAGCTGTGGTCGGTGGGAGGCTATACTGGATTTCAAATGTTAACAAGTAATGATCTGAGAGCAGAGGACTCTGAGGCATAATAGATACATGTTCCACCAGGATGCCATGACTAATGATCAAATCAAGGGTATGGTTACAGGCATGAGTAGGCCCGACTACATTCTGACATACACCTACAGAGTCAAAAATAGATGCAAATGCTATTTTTAAAGGATCAATATCTTTCTCCATGTGAATGTTAAAATCACCAACAATATCAGCTTTGTCAGTAGTGACCACCCGGTTTGTTAAAAAATCAGCAAACTCCTTTAGAAAATGATTGTACGGCCCAGGTGGTCTATACACAGTAACCATGGTGATTTGGGGTGAAGAGCTACAAAAAGATGAGCCAGCAAGGCTAAGAACAAGAGTTTCAAATGTGCTGAATGTAAAACCTTTTCTTTCTAGGCAGCACTTTGAAACGGTGATCCATGCTTTTATTTCATCCTGTCTGGATTACTGTAACTCACTTCATGCGGGAGTCAGCCAGTCGTTACTCTCCCATCTGCAGCCGGTTTGAAATGCCGCTGCGTGACTTTTAAGAGGGAAGAGAGCACATAACCCCTGTCCTGGCCTCACTCCACTGGCTGCCTGGATATTATAGAGTCCATTTTAAAATTCTTATGTTTGAGTTATGCTCCTCCACCCCTACACTCCTGCTCGGTCTCTCAGGTCAGCTGGTCAGCTGTTCCTGGAAGTACCGAGATCCGGGAGGAAGCTCAGAGGAGATAGGGCTTTCTCTGTCGTTGCTCCCAAATTATGGAATGACTTGCCTTAGAGAGGCCTCCCCCCTCCGTCCACTTTTAAAACACGTCTAAAATCTCACTTTTATGCTTTGGCTTTTGGCCTCAGCAGGACTTAGTTTTCTTTTAATTATTTGACTTTGTATCTGTTTTTATTTTTCTTATCTCTCTCCAGTGCTCCAGTGCTCCAATGTACAGCACTTTGTGTCAGCTATGGTTGATTTAAAGTGCGTTACAAATAAAGATGGTATGGTATGGTATGGACCACCAGTTAGTCAATTAACCACTCCTTTTTCAGGTGAATGTATATGCAGTTGGCAAGACAGTCAATAAATGATAATCAGGGCCGCTGGAAAATTTAATCTCCAGTCCACATCTAGACAGAATGATCCTCTCTTCTGTCTCATGATTAGCAGGGTAGCAGTTGGGGTGTTTATGCCACAAAGTTAATCTTTTTTATTTCAACAACAAACCCACCTTCACGTGAAGCTTGACCCTCCTCTTGTTTTGACTTTTTCTTTCTTCTGCTGGCTCCCGATTCATATTGGCGTTTGGAGGCCATCTCTCCACCTGCATTGACCCAACTGCCTATCGGTGCATCTGACCTCTGATTGGTCGGATGCTGCCTGGTGTCAATCCCTGCGGCAACACCTGCGGCGTCAGATTACTCGTCTCTTTTCCCTCCTGACTTGGTGCTCTACGCGCCTCACGGCAGCGATGCGCATCCTTTGCGCATTTGCAGAAAATGTGTCCCCTTGCGGAGAATGGGGGCCCCCATGGATCGTGGGGCCCTACGCACAGCGCGTGTTCTGCGTGTAGGGAGGGGCGGCGCTCGCTATGGGTATCCAAAACGGTATTTGTTGGAACTGAGAATATGTACTACAGGGAAAGATAGCAATACCGCTCGTGACAAACCGAAGTACAGTGGTACCTCAGCCCACAAACAGTCCTGTTCACGAACAAATCGGATTAAAAACCAGATGTTGGAAATTTTTTTGTACCTGTTCATGAACCGTGTTTCAGGTTGTGAACACACAAAGATCCCCCAAAAGGGTCCACTGAAGAACATTCTGTTATAGCGGTACCTTTGATGGTTTTTAACAGTAACATATCTATACAGAAAATTACAGTACAGTATATCCTCCATTCACACATAGTGGTAGCTGCGTATTGTTTGTTTACAATACAAACGAAGAAGTTCATCGCCATACAACGTGTGGCATCACGAAATGTGTATAAAAAATTTAGGCATATGAAAATAATGTACAGTATAATAAAACACAGTTTTACAGTCTTGTTTTTGAATGTTACTCAATCTTTTAATGTTAACTGTTAAAAGTGGTTCTGTTTTTGGCGTCTTTCGAGCGACCAGCCCACCAACAAGCGTATGCTCAGTTATAATGTTTTATTTAATTTAGCATTATTTGTGTATAATTATGGCTGTTTTAATTTAAGTCCATGTTCTTGTTCACAGAAAAGCATAAAAACTGAAAACAAATCAGTGTTTCTGAGGTTTGAACGAATTTGTATTTACGTTATTTTAAATGGGAAAAATTGATTCAGGTCACGAATCTTTCGGGTCACAAACTGAGTCCTCGAACAAATTAAATTCGTGAGCCGAGGTATGACTGTATAGTGGGAAATTTTGCATTTGCTGTATTGGCTGTACAGTGGTGTCTGCTGTGACCTACGAATAATTTGGTTACTGACCAAAAATATTGTGGAAAAAAATGCATTGGTTCGCGTAAAAAATCTGGTCAACGAACAGATTCCTCGACCAGATTCCTGTGTTTTTATACTAGTGTAGCACCGGCGGGGTGCATGTCCCACCATGCCCCACGTGAAATTGTAAACAGAACGAGTAACAAGGCTGTCAGGCGCCGAACTGCAAGATGCACACACGGTGGAAGATTTACGTACGCTAAATATACACAAGGATTGGAGTGAATATATTCCCCGCCAATCAAATCTCCATGTCTTTCTCCGCTCCCGCAATGTCTCGGTCCGCCTGTCGCCACACTATATTCTGTTTTTTCGTTAACATTTTTACTATAAAAATCGTTACAAAAATGATTATTTTCTAGGCTTGTGAACAAATTAATCAAATTTCAATGTTTTCTTATGTGAAAAATTGCCTTGGCTTGCAACAACTTTCCTGGAACGGATTGTGTTCGTGAACCACAGGCACCGCTGTATATATGCTCATATATAGGAATTTCTGGTTTTTTGTAATAGTGGGTTCAAGACCAATAGCTATACTTGTTATATTTGGTACTTAAGTGTTTAAGACTTTTATACACCCCAACAGTGTCCATCAGGACTACATTAAAAGTCCTGTTTTTAAACATTACAAGGTAGATGCAATAAATCTTAACATTTTAAACTAATATCTGTCAAACTAATAAACTTGTACCTTGAATCAATGTTATTTACTGTTGTTTATTCAAATCATACGAAATGCATTTAGGCTCCTACAGCTTCCTACACCTTTATTGTTCAGCTCATGTTACATATACGGTTATACAGACAACAGTGCATCTAAGTATTTTATAACTGATATTTAAATTGTACTTCAGTTACTGTAGTATTCTCATGGTGCACACTCAGCCCTGGTGGAAGGGGCTGTCCGAGAGGCACCAGCGGTAAGCGCCAGGAGGGGAGGGTGTCTAAGCCCACAGGCCTGGCAGCTCTGCTCATCCTGTATGCCCTCCAGCAGGGAGAAGTACCAGTTCAAGAACCGCACTGCAGAAGATCCCCCTAAATCGTACTACCATACCTTGTACGCCGAAGACATCCAGGTTATAGAGGTGTGTGTGGGTGCACGGGAAGGGGGGAGGGGCTGCTCTGCTGCTGGGTTCTAGAGTCACTGCACTGTAGCACACAAGAACAATGTATGTATCTCCTCCCCCGCCCCCCCCCCCCAGATCATTGAGGCAAACTGGCACTGCGGCAGATACAACCCAGAGGATCCAGTGTCACTCGGAGAACAGCAGGAGGGGGGTTCACTGCCTTCAGTATGACAATGAAAAGATTTTTAGCAGCCTATGGGACAATTTCATTAAAGTGTCTGGGTATGTGTATGGATCTGTGTGTGTCTGGGTGTATATGTGTGTGTGTCTGTGTATATATGTGTGTGTGTGTCTGTGTATATATGTGTGTGTCTGTGTATATATGTGCGTGTGTGTCTGTATATGTGTTTGTCTGTGTATATGTGTGTGTGTCTGTGTATATATGTGTGTGTGTGTCTGTGTATATATGTGTGTGTCTGTGTATATATGTGCGTGTGTGTCTGTGTATATATGTGTGTGTGTGTCTGTGTATATATGTGTGTGTCTGTGTATATATGTGCGTGTGTGTCTGTATATGTGTTTGTCTGTGTATATGTGTGTGTGTCTGTGTATATATGTGTGTGTGTGTCTGTGTATATATGTGTGTGTCTGTGTATATATGTGCGTGTGTGTCTGTGTATATATGTGTGTGTGTGTCTGTGTATATATGTGTGTGTCTGTGTATATATGTGCGTGTGTGTCTGTATATGTGTGTGTCTGTGTATATATGTGCGTGTGTCTGTGTATATATGTGTGTGTCTGTGTATATATGTGTGTGTGTCTGTGTATATATG
This sequence comes from Brienomyrus brachyistius, assembly GCF_023856365.1. Classification (NCBI taxonomy): domain Eukaryota; kingdom Metazoa; phylum Chordata; class Actinopteri; order Osteoglossiformes; family Mormyridae; genus Brienomyrus; species Brienomyrus brachyistius. The sequence continues at coordinate 6,229,934 of NC_064536.1, read as the reverse complement.
TGTGTGTGTGTCTGTGTATATATGTGTGTGTGTCTGTGTATATGTGTGTGTGTCTGTGTATATGTGTGTGTGTCTGTGTATATATGTGTGTGTGTCTGTGTATATGTGTGTGTCTGTGTATATATGTGTCTGTGTATATGTGTGTGTGTCTGTGTATATGTGTGTGTGTGTCTGTGTATATATGTGTGTGTGTCTGTATATGTGTGTGTGTGTGTATATGTGTGTGTGTCTGTATATGTGTGTGTGTGTGTCTGTGTATATGTGTGTGTGTCTGTCTCACAGCCTGGGGTGACGTCTAGGCGAGCACTCGGTCCTCCATCCAACGACTTTGAGGTGCCGCTCTGCTGGGTGGAAGTTGCTTTGGCCGGAGCCAAAATCCATAAATCTGTTCCTAACATCCCTCCTCAAAATTAGATGTGCCTGCATCCAAGCACGTGAGTGCAGTGTTGACTTCTGCATACTAGTATATTAATTCCTCATAGCCCTACTAGGGGGGAAAAAACAGATTATTAATAATTAGCCCAGATTTAATGGTGTGATATAATTAATAATTAATGCAAATTTCCTCTGCAGTGTAAGGTACAAATACCATAATTTATTACTTAGGCCAACTATACACAGCACTCAGATGCACAGAAAATGATACAGTGGGTAAAATATTGTTCTTCAAAATACAGACAAGCCATAAGTTATGAAATAGTAAGTTTAGGAACAGTATTTTTTTTATTTGCATAATTCAAACTTAAAATCGTATTTAAAACTGAACCAAAACTGCATACTACTACGACGATTATTATTATTATTATTATTATTATTATTATTATACGGAAAAGGCATAAAGTATCGGGGGGGTCGCGCTGGTCACGGTGTCGGAGGGGGTGGGCTTGCCTTTGACATCTGGTTGAAGGAGACAGCACCGTGGTCCGATACCGGTTCGGAAGAACGGCGCAGCGCAGCCTGCGGTGGCTGAGCGGTAGGGGGGTGTCAGAGCAGAAGCGTTTTCGGAGAGAAGCGCGTTGGTGCGCCATTTGCTGCGACTCCTGCAGTCAAAGATGATGCTGATGAAACGTATAGGAAGGCGGCTTGCAGCGCTGCGGAAGCAGTAATTAGCAACCATAAGAGATCAATGTGGACCATTATGGAGACCGCAGGCGAAAAGGGGATTCTGAAAAACAGAGAGTATCTGCAGATCGTAGCGGTATATTGAGATTATTAGGTAGTATGTCGATGAGGGCGATCTAGTGGCATTTCCGAAGGCGGCGGGCTGACAGTAAAAAGAGGCGACGGTCGGACAGGATACCCAGCGCTCCGGCAGCCCGCTCCGGCTCCGGCCCCCGACACCGTCCGCAATGCAGCGTCCCGGACCGAGCCCGGACCCGCTCCGGGGCGCAGCGGAGCGCATAGACGACGCAGAGCTGGCGCTGCAGGGAATTAACCTGCTGCTGAACAACGGCTTCAGGGAGAGCGATGAGCTCTTCCGAAAATATCGGTAAGGGCGGCCGTCCCGGCGAACGGACGTATTTTAGATGCACCCTCTCTCCGGCTGCTGTGCAATAGCGCTGATTTTATCCGGTCAGCCATCACCGGTGTTATATCAATTCCCGTTTGTAGTATTGTTGCAGTACTGCATCAAGTGGACTGCATTATTACATTTTGTTCTGGTGCAACCATACAATAATATATGCCACTACCTTTTGCATTAAGCGTGGGATTATGTCTGAAATAAATACTTAATGCCAAAGTAACACCGAATGTGAATTCTAAATTACTTAGGTACTGCAAAGCAGCTACTATAAAAATAATACCGCTCTCTTACATATTTGCAGAATCGCTCGCCTACACGGAAGTAGCCGCTTTTTGTTTTTTCATCCCGAAAAAAAAACATGAACCGGTTTTCGGCCGAGGCTATATTTTCATGCCTGTAACGTTACACCTCACTCCACACACCTCATGTAGTCTGTGATGACTAAAGAGCTAATATGGCTCCCATGGGTGGAAGATGTGTACACACCCACGTTTTCATGTGAGCAAATATGTATGTTAAACGTGGGCCAGGCAGAACTCTTACAGAATAAATGCTGTTTTAAGGGACTGTCTCCTCCAAAGCTGGGGGTGGCTGGGCCTGTCACCTCCGGGTCCTCTCCCCTTCTGAGGGGTGTGTGGACACAGTGACACTCCAGGAGATGGTCCCCTGCCTAAGGGAAGTGTGCACCCGCCTGTTTCCATGCCAGAAGTGCATTATTAAAGATCTCCACAGGGCTGATTAAACACAGGCCCTGACAAGCACCCAGCACTCAGTCAGACGAGCTCTCGGGTAGAGTACAGGCCGACTGCATCGCTCACTAGCGTTTCCTCACCATTACTGATAAGCGCCGGCCCCACGGACTCTGTAGGAGGGGATTTCCTGTGATGCAAGAGCAAGGGACCTGGAACACATACATAACGAACGCTGAAACTGTTCGTTAACGCCGGATCGACTCGCACTGCGGTCGACGAGAAGGTGTCCCCCAGAGCTTTGAAGAACCGCAGCTGCACTGCGAGATCGACACACCCTCCCGCCTCGCTGGTGGAACAGCATGGGTGTCAAGGTTCAGTTTGCCCCGGGCTGCCAAGCTGAAAAGGCGGAGGCAGATTGCCGGTGTTTCAGAAGCTCTTTGGTCCATCAGACCACACGAAACGTCTCACACAAGCTGCACCAGCACATTGCAGCTTAATAAGCTGGTGGTGTTGCTATCACATTGAGCAAGTATTACGAAACCCTTCAGATTCTGACCTAGGGAGTTCCCATGATGCATTGTGTCTTAATTTGTCAAGTGGACCTCGGCCGTATTGCTGGTTTTCCAGGGCTGGATTGGTAGAGTCGGTATAATAATTGCCTCATCTGAGTGTGGGGCTGCCCAGATACGCCACACCTCCTGCAGGCATGTCATGTTGGCCCGGGTGTACTGTGTCATGTGACTCACAGCAGCCATGTGAGGAGGAGGAGGTGGGAGCGTGATTCATGCTGCTTCCTGGCACGTGTGGGGGCGGGACAGCACACCCGGAACGCCAGGAACGCCAGATTGAGAAAAAGGCAGAATTTCGGCAGCTATCGGATTTCATCGATCTGTTATTCTTTTTCCTCCTAGCTCCCATTTCTATACAGAACAAGCTATTTCATCCCTAAATGGTAACTGGTGTATCATCTACGTAGGTGAAAAAAAAAAAAAAAAATATATATATATATATATATATATATATATATATATATATGTATATATATATATATATATATATATATAGAGAGAGAGAGAGAGAGAGATCAAGCTAACAATTTGAGAGATATAACCTTAGAGTTTATATAAAATGACACCTTTGTACTAAAATTAACCAGCTGTACCCCAATAATAATACCAGTTCCACAGACTTATGGGTGAGGTAACCAGTAAACAGATGGTGGGAGGTTTACGGAAGAACTGGTCTCGTTTTGGACAGCTGGGATGATGTCAGCATGGCCTGTGTTTGGCTTCGAGTCGTCAAGCACATTTTAATAACCACGTCCAGTCATTTGTCTTGGCGCAGTGATGCACCCAACGTGGGGCTCCTCCTTCTGTTTCCATGACGCCGGGCTATTTCCAAAGCGATGCTGACAGACGTTTCCTCGCTGTGCCTTCAGCTGACAGTTTGTGGTGAGATGGCATCAGCTCTGGCACTGCCGTCGGACCCCTGACAGCAGTGATAGCGTCAGCCAGTAGCGGCAAGCCTCCCTGCTCCTCTATTGGACTGTTGGCTCGGTCTCATGCATGAATCAGTTGCTGATTGGCTGATTCCAGTAAAGGGTCAGCCCCCAAATTGGTCGCCTCCCGTGGAGAAGCGTGATTTCGCAGGAGCTCCAGACATCAGCGATGGTTGTCTTGCTGCGTCTTTTCACTGCATTCTGTTTATCTGATGATACCTGAAACGCGTTTCTAATTTTCATGTCCGTGACGTTACACTTCACTCCACGCACCTCTTGTAGTTTCTTATGACTGTATTTTACAAGCAGATCCTGGGGTCAATTTTAAAAAAGAGCTGCCTATGAAAAATACGGTATCCTTTGTTCCTTTAATCCTTTATTTAATGTACGACAATATTCTCATGACTAATCTTTTCCATTCACATCTATTTTATTTAGTTGTATCCATTATTACTATTAGTTGATTTTATCCTGATCGAAGTACGTTTGCGAGGCAAACAGCATATTGCAACCGTACAGCTGTCAAGGAATTGTGCAGCTAGGCTGCGCTTCCAATGAATGTCCAGGTAGAAGTGTAAGCAGGAACTACACAGGAACTTCTAACAGAGCAAGAACCTAATAAGACAGCTATTCAAATCTGCAGAAAGTGTCACACTAAGATCATTTAGGGAACATGGAGAGGTTCCAGGCTAGTAGAGGTGTTCCTGGAACAGATGGGTCATCATAAGTTTCTTGAAGGTGGAGAAAGAATTTGATGACCAGACCATCATCATATTATCTGCACAAACCTACCTCTGTACTCTGTCTGCCCAGCACCGGCCAACACAGCCCTAACCCCAACCCTAACCCTAACCCTAACCTCACGTAGGGGAAGAACCCACCATACGATGGAAGCTAGCGTGTGCGTTGTCGAAGGCTCTGTAGCGACACGACCTGCGCCGAAATGGGAGGGGCAGCGTGGTTAGGCGCACGACACACCTGCTGTCTCCCTCTTAACAGTGATAAGGAGGGCTGTGAAGGCGAGCGCTGGCGGCAGTGATGTCATCAGACAGGATTAGCGCTCACCGGGCTAAATGTAGTGCTGGGTGCCTGGACGCCAGTGGGGGCTTCAGTTTACATGCACCTTGAAATTCTTTATATGCTAATGTGTGTTTAAGTAAATTCTATAATGTGTAATGCCCGTATTTATGCACTCTCTTTTAAATAACGGGTTTTATAATAATAGTGAATAATTAACGGATACATAATAGTGCTTTAAAATAACAAAGTTGGGCTGAAAGCGGCAGTGCGTGTGATGGGCGATGTGGCCCAAAGCAGCAGAGGCCGTAGATCGGGCCTTGACTGGCGGCCGCTTGGCTGCAGTGTGATGACAGCCAGAAAGGTCTGTATAACAGGAGTCTTTGTCCATTGTTTGTTTTGTCGGTCTTCACAATCATGCTCCGTGCCCCCTGCTTCCAGCTTAACCAATAGCATCGGACCTGGCACACTGACTGAAGTAAGGGGATCCAATCAGGGCCACGCTTGGGGCCATTTTAGGGGGTTATCGAGTAACGGTTATTTTTCATGTTTGTTTTTCTCCCCCCCAACTGGCAGGTACCACAGCCCCCTCATGAGCTTTGGAGCCAGCTTCGTCAGCTTCCTGGTGAGTGGGGGCAGGTGGTGGTGGTGGTGGTGGGGGGGGGGGGGTACACCCTTGGCACATCACATCATATTTCAGCATGTTTAACCCAAGACACATGTGCTCAGATTGAAGTTCCTGCAGCTCTGCATATGCACCTGTGGTTTATGCTCAGCCTACATTAACACTTACTGTACCCCTGCCCTGTACTGTTACACCCCGGGGTGTGTTACTGCATACCCCACGGCTTAGAGGAACGTCCCAGCTGAAAGTGTTTACATGACAAATCCCTTCCTGATCTAAGGTTAAAAGCATGTAGCTGTTCGTTTATGTTGAATCAGTGTTTCGGTCCAATATTAAAGTTCCGAATAGCTATTTTTATTTATAGGTTTATTTCTAACAGCTAAACGTTTATATTTAAGATGTCCGGAATGTTGGCGCAGATGTCTTGGTCCACTTGGCTCAGATAGCGCTGGCTGGGATGATTCCCCATCTTGGCCTCCACAGCGACTTAATTGACTCTAGCACCTGATCTTCCATCACCCTCAGCTCCATTCTGCGTGCTCGGGGCTCCTGTTCAGTCCTTCTGCATGGTTGACCTTCTTGCCCTCTCTGTCTGGCTCGTGTCCTCCCTCTGCTTCATCCTCTCTTCATCAACACCCCCCTCCTAAGACAGTAATCAATGACTCCATGTCTACACCTCCCAGACCTCCAGATTATTAAGAGCTGTCGACACGTATCTCCTCCATCACTGTCTCCACCACCCCAATGCCTGTCTGCTCCGCTCCGTCCACTATGTCACATACTTTTTCTCCTTCACCTCAGCTGCTCTCTCTCCTTTCCCTCCATCTCCCTTAAGGCTTTACTCCTTCTTTTCCTCCCTCACCTCCATCTTTTTCTCTGCCTCCATCGCCTCAGACATTTCCCCGCCTCCACCATTGGCATCCTTAGCTTGCTTTCCACTGAACCAAGAGAATATCATCCCCTTCGTCTTATTACTTACTCATTGCTCTTTATGTCCTGCAGATTGCCCTCTGCCTCTACACTAGGCTTAAGCAGCTTGAAAGTGCAGCGTGATGTTTGCCCCTGTCTCACCTGACTTACTAACCTGAAATGACCGCAGCGTCACTGTCTTTCATCCATGTTCCCATTTTGACTTCACCTTCTTCACAGCAACACGACAGATATGGTTGCAATCTATTAGTTAAGCCATAAGAGGCAGGTAAATAGATAAATTTGTTCAGCAAAAAATAACGTTTACTGTCTGTAGGGCACACTTTACACACATTCTCAGTCGTTTCATACTTTGTACGAAACGGTTAAACACTTCACCAGTAAGCTATCTGATACTTAACCTTTTACATTATTCTTAGCTGATGTGGCTAAGAATTAAATCTCTGTACAAGTGTACATTTGCATGTGCTTATTGATTATTTTTAACCAGATGGATGTTAAACACTGATAAATATATTTTAAATTGCATATTTTCTACCGTAGACATATCTACTGATTTACGCCTTTTTATCAGTTACATGGTTCTCCAGGAATTAAGTTCCTTACCTCTGTTGTTTCTGCACTTTGGAAAATCGGACAGCAGGTGGCAGCTTTGAGCCATGGACAAGACACCGAGCTTAAAGATATCACTAATAATTTACCGCATTATTTAGGTCTGATCAAACTGTTACAGAACCACGTGCTGCTCCTGTTAATCGGTAAAGCTAATTGCACCTGTCTTTCAAGAACTATATTCTGATGATAGCTATCATACACAATGGAATTATAATTTTATCCCTTTTTAATTTCCTTTACATGGTGGATTGATACTAAGAGATTAATGGTCTTATTAAACACCTTATTAAACACTCAGAGATTTGAAATAATTAAGGATTTTCAATAGGTGTTATCGGTGTGTAGATTGTTAACTTACATATTTACAGTCGCAATGCAAGCAAACTTGGCCTTCTGTGTTTGAGGTTGCTAAAGAAGCAGGAAATCAGCTCGTGCTTTGGGCTTGTCTGACTTTATCAGATGGTAAATGTGCTCCGTCGGTTTCGATTGATTCAGCCAATTAATCGGTCAATTCTGAATTGATCTTCGCTAATACATTTGATCAGTTGATCTGTTTCTTTGCATGTTTATTTATTGTCAGATCTGGTCTGGTCCTGCGTAGTTGGTTTATGTGTGATGTGCTTTGCAAAAGTCTTGCTGGATTCGGTCTTGGTTATTCTGCCTTTAGCGATCCTGGCTCTCTCTTAGGTCACGATTTTGTTACTAGAGCATCAGGATGTGGGAGATCAAAAACAGCTTTAATTTGAAAACCACTGATCCAGCGTGTGATGTTTAGAGCTGTACTGAGGCTGTTAGTAGACTGTATTCGAGTCTTTCTGACAGCGATATACGAAGGGATTGTATTGAACCCCTCCTGCTTCCAGACATCAGCATACATCAGCTAAGTGTTTACAGAGGGGGCTTTCATGCTTTACTGGGCCTCAGGATTCATGCATTTCGAAAGCCATTCTAAGAGCTGTTGTTATAAATATCGTATTGATTTCTGGTGTCTGTGGAAGCGCGTGAAGTGTGCAGCGCGTCGCGTGACATGTGGCCTGCCGGCTGCCGCAGAACGCCATGATGACGTTCGAGGAGGAGAAGATGCAGATGGCGTGCGATGACCTGAGGATCACGGAGAGGATGTGCGAGAGTGACATCGGAGTCATCGAGACCATCAAGAACAAGATCAAGCGGAGCGTGAGCACTCTTTCTGTAGGCCCCTGAGAGCCGACGGTTTTTATTAGCCACGAACGTGCAAAGAGTTTAAAAATGGAGGGTGTCTATGCACTTCCCTATGCAGATGGACTCCCAGAGTTCAGGCGTGACGGAGGTGGACCGACTCCAGAGGCAGATCATCGTGGCCGACTGCCAGGTCTATCTGGCCGTGCTTTCATTCGTCAAACAGGAGATCTCAGGTTCGGCCCTTGCCTCTCCTCTCCTGTAGGAGGTGCTGTTGAGCCCTTCCATAAAGCACTGCACGGTTCAAACACGTTTGGCGCAACCGAGCTGCTGTGGTGTTAGGACTTACCAGACAGTAGGAGTAGTGAGTGCTTGGACTTCAGTCAGAGTGCATGTTTGTTCTTCTTAGCGAAATAGTAGCTAATTGTGCTGTAAGTGCTGTAAGGCATCTCTGTGTGTCCACTCCTCACCAGCATATATCAAAGGTGGCTGGATCCTTCGCAAGGCTTGGAAGATGTACAACAAGTGTCACAGTGACATCAGCATCCTGCAGGAATCATACCAGAGGCGAGCGTCCTCTTCCTCAGACCAGGTCAATGACAACGCCCCGGCCCCCCCCACGGCCGAGGCCTTGGGCCGCCTCAAGGGCTCGGTCAGTTTCGGTTATGGCCTCTTCCACCTGTGTATCTCCATGGTGCCGCCGAACCTGCTGAAGATCATCAACCTTCTGGGGTTTCCCGGTGACCGGCTGCAGGGGCTCTCCTCCCTCATGTATGCCAGTGAAAGTAAGGACATGAAGGCCCCTCTTGCTACGTGAGTAGGTGTACCGTGTGAACCTCACCCGGACTCATCTTCTGTTTTGCAGTTTTTTTACACCTCACAGTGCATACTGTATATTTACCACATGTCACGTTTCTCATAATTGTGTTTGTCTTTGCTGTCAACAGAACCTACACATTTTGCCCAATGTATCGTTCTTTGATCATGATGCACTCTTGTACAGAATCAATCTATGAGGATGGGGTTCCCTTCCGAGTCTAGGTTCCTCTCAAGGCATCTTCCTGCTAGAGCAGTGGTTCTCAAAGTCGGTCCTCGGGCCCCACTGCCCTGCTTGTTTTGCTGCTATCCCTGCCCCACACACAAGTTCCAGCTGTCTTTCAGCATCTGATTGGATGAACACACCTGATCCAGGTAATCAGCAGTGTGTGGGGCAGGGAGAGCTGGAGAACAAGCAGGGCAGTGGGGCCTGAGGACCAAGTTTGAGAACCACTGTGCTGGAGCGAGCTTTTTTTCACCTATCTTGCCTCAGGTGTCCTTGGTGGGGTTCGGGCCGGTTATATGTAAAGTGCTTTGTGACAATGATTGTTGTTGAAAGCACTATATAAATAAAATTCAATTGAATTGATGTTAGAAGATTTTTGGAACTTACTTCCTTCATAGGTAACCAGGTAGCTTTTTGGTTCCGCTATGACATTCACAGCCAGTCAAACAAAGATGGAACTAATGATCTACAATTAGAGAAAGGCTCTCCAGAATCCAAAACTACTGGAAGGCCAGTTTGCAGCACAGTGTGCAGATTTCCCTACTCAAACACATCTAACTCAGCTAATTACCAGGTTTAGTCGGTATGTCTGAGCAAGGACATCTACAAAGTGTTTTGTAAACTTGGCCTCCAGTACCAGAATTGGAGAATCCTGAATTAGAAGAAAGAGGTGAAGTTATCTCTGACATCACTACTAGTAATGTTTCACGTCATTGGTTAGTGCGAGGGTAGTGCAGCTTATCGGTATGAACAATGGCACTCAGTGCTGAGTATCATGGAGGTACTGCCATTGCAGGCCTGAGTGACTCTCCCTTACTCCTTCACGCTCCTCAGGTTGGCCCTGCTCTGGTACCACACCGTTGTGCTGCCCTTCTTCGCCCTGGACGGCTCGGACACGCGCGAGGGCTTGATGGAGGCCAAGGCCATCCTCCGGGAGAAGGAGGCGGTTTATCCCAGCTCCTCCCTCTTCATGTTCTTCAAAGGCAGGGTCCAACGTCTGGAGGTACAGCGCCTGGCCCTCTGTCTGACCGCCAACTCCGCTTCCCTCGATCATTTTTCCATCCAAAGGATGGAGCCTCTGGGTAGCTTGGCTGGGAATACGACATCTCGATAACCCTCCCTCCCCCGTTGTGTTTCAGTGCCAGATAAACAGTGCCTTAAATTCCTTCAACGATGCTTTGGAACTGGCCACAGATCAGCGAGAGATCCAGCACGTGTGCTTGTACGAAATCGGTACTGCTTACTCGCCCTTCAGTTCTGACAAGCTAGCAAATTAGCCACTGGTCACTAATTACTTCATATCAGACAGCATACTGATACACAGAATGGTCCATCAAGCTTTTCGCGAGTTTTGTACACATGCCTTCAACATCAAGGACATTTCAGATGTTTCCGCTGGTTGCAGGGTGGTGCAGCATGATCGAGATGAACTTCATAGATGCCTACAAGTCTTTTGAGAGGCTGAAGAACGAGTCCCGGTGGTCCCAGTGTTACTACGCCTACTTAACTGGAGGTTTGTGTTTGGTTGCACACCAGCACACAATCTGCCAATTAGTTAAACCTCAAAATGAACAGAACAAGGACTAAATCACTTGCTGTTTGGAACTCCCCATCAGACAACATTCCTGGGCAGCCATAAACAAGCTGATGCTAAGGCTTAACTTGGTCCTTACTCTGCTTTCTCATTCAAGTGTGCCAAGGCGCTGCTGGAGATCTGGAAGGAGCCATTGCTGTCTTTAGAGATGTCCAGAAGCTCTTCAAACGGAAGAACAATCAGATCGAACAGTTTGCCGTGAAGAAGGTCAGTCAACCCTCCACCCCTGGCAAAGGCCAGATCTTTGCTCTACAGTGAGGAAATAACCATGCCAGTTATGGGAGAAGCATCTAGATCAGGGGTCTCCAACTCCGGTCCCGGAGAGCTACCATCCAATAGGTTTTCTATCCTACCCGGCTTCTGATGAGCCACACCTGCTCTCAGGTAAATACCAGGAACAGGTGTGGCTCATCAGAGGCCAAGTGGGACAGAAAACCTACTGGATAGTAGGTCTCCAGGACCGGAGTTGGAGACCCCTGATCTAGATGGTTTTTAGACTTCTAAGGTGATAAGCCGGCATTAGCTAGCTGGTTAATGGGTCTCCCGATTTCTTTTAGGCTGAGAAGCTCCGGAGAATGCCCCCCACCAAAGATTTGTGCATCCTGGCGACCATAGAGGTTCTGTACCTGTGGAAAGCCCTCTCCAACTGCTCCTCCACCAAGCTGCAGCTCATGAGCCAAGGTGAGTTTAGGCCTGCAGACAGTGCCTCTGAGTCTAAGGGCGCTTCAGTTCTGTACGGACATCATACCGCAGGGAGTTAAAGTTTCACTAAAGCATTTTTATACTGTCATATGAAAAAAAGAGCACTTAACAAGCATTGCAATTTTATAAATATATGTTTAAGAAAGTGTGAGTGAATGGTGTGTGAGTGTGCCCTGCGATGGGCTGGCCCCCCATCCTGGGTTGTTCCCTGCCTCGTGCCCATTGCTTCCGGAATAGGCTCCGGACCCCCCGCGACCCAGTAGGATAAGCGGTTTGGAAAATGGATGGATGGATGTTTAAGAAATCATGTTAAAGTTTACCTCTGCTGAGCGCCGCACACGTTCACCCAGACAATCACAATCATTTTCATGATATATTTCATCATATCGTTAAATCACTCCTGGACAGGTTTGTGAAAATTTTATGGCCCTCCATTTTGCTTTATAAATACCCCGATATTTATTACAGCAAAATCACATCGCCATATCTGCAAATTTTCCAGCATTGTGCTGTCCTAGTATATTAAACAAAATCCTTTTCTGTTTCTTGACATGTCATCCTGATCTTTTTATATCTATTCTTCCAACCAGATCGTAATTATTATTATTATTTTTTTACTTTATCGTTTTCTGAGTTCGTAACTTTTTTCAAGACAGAGGTTGTACTGTGTTTTAGAAGCAGGCTTTTTGCATAAACAGTCGACAAAGAGAGTGTTAGAAAGTACGGTGCCGGGTACAGTGGAAACGAGCCATAATACACAATCTGTATGGGTAAAGGGTGCAGTGCTCACTGGTGCCCTCTAGTGGTAGCACGAGGGAAGGGACAATCTAGATCAAAATATCCCACTGAAATTCACACTTTTTTTATGGATTGTAGCTGGCCAGATTCAGTATGTTGCGGTAGTGGGTAACTATGGTTTTTTAACAGACAGAGGAAGAGGACACTGAGCATCCCCCTGTCTCCTTTCAGTTCTACAGGGTGTAGATGATGTTTCCTTTGCCGGCCTAAAGAACCTCCTACTGGGTTCCATCCACAAATGCCTGGGGAACAGGAGGGATGCCGTGCAGGTACGTAGATGCCCTTGCCCCAGGGCCAAGCCCCATCCGAGAGCCCATTTGATGTGTTTATTTCCCCGTTCCGCCACAGTTCTTCCAGCTCGCTGCCAGGGACGAGGTGGGCCGGCAGACGAATTCCTACGTGCAGCCGTATGCCTGTTATGAGCTGGGCTGTGTCCTGCTGGAGAAACCGGAGGTGAGGAGGCGGGGCTGGTGAGGTCGTTAATCACATGGGGTGCCATGTTTACAGTATATTAACTGATCTTTGTAACCAGGATAAGTGGTTAGAGGATAGACAGATGGATTGATGATTGGAGTATTTATTCAAAGTCTCAGTCCTGCGTATTGCTCTTAAGATTGATGCATTGATACATTAAATGTACATTTATAAGCATGTAATGTTGAACAGTCACTAACGATGTTGTGTCTGTTTGCTTGCAGTCCGTAGGGAAGGGAAGAGCTCTGCTTCTGAGGGCAAAGGTAAGTCACAGCCGTCAAGGTGCCCATTGCTGTAATTTGGAAATTCTGGATCAAAAAGACACATCACAAGCATCACGAACAAGTATAGAAATGGCTAATTGAATGGTTGGTGTGTATTTCTGAATGAGCCCCTTACTCTGGTGCAAAATGGATTTATGTAATTATTTTAGATTTCTCCACAATGCGGTTAAACATCTATACATTTTTATATTGTGGGGACATTTTTTTTTGGTTCCCACTAGGATCATTTCAATTTTATAAAAATCTGTGACTGCAATCAAAAAGATGAAAATGCCTTGTAAAGTCTTATATTTTGATGGTTACTTATGGTTAAGGTGAGGGCTGGGTGGGGGTTAGGGTTGTCGTAGTTGGGATTAGGATTTTACCCATAGAAATTAATAATGTTTCCCCATAAAGATATTAATACATGGACTTTGTGTGTGTGTGTGTGTGTGTGTGTGTGCATGCGGCCCACAGGAGGACTACATGGGCTATGACTATGAAAACAGACTCCAGGTACGCATCCACTCAGCTCTGGCCTCGCTGAAGGAAGTGGTCTCGCAGTGACCTTTAACCCCGCCTCTTCACCCAGCCCTGCCCCAAATCCAGCACACACACCCCCCCCCCCCAAAAAAATAAAATCACACCTGCACTGTGTTGAACACCTTCTGCACCCTGTGGACTTTTTAAAGAGAATCTGTTTACTTTTTCAGTGTCTCAGAGTGAGAGGACACACTTACTGTCTTTGATTGGTTGGTTTTGGTGCTTGTTATAAGAAGAAATGCGTAGTTTAAGTCTGAGTTCCTGCAGAAAGGCAGTTTGCTAACATTATTGTGTTCACAAGTGAATTGTCATTTTTAATACCATTTAGGCTTTGGGCAAGAAAAACCCCACTCCACCTCACAAACTTACATATATATTACACTACCATACAGGCAGATGTTAACTGTCTCTAACAGGTTTATTCATGCTGCCAAAAAATACTCAAAGGAAACCGAAGATAAGATCTGGTGTTATGGTTGGCTTCTGGGGTTCAGGCTGGAGGACTAGGTCTGGTTCACGTACGTGTTCTTGTGAAAATGACACCCCAAACTTTGCATTCTGGGAATAATCAAAAGGACTCACCCTAGTGGAATTGACGGTCCTGTTTAGGTCACTGTCTGTGTCACTATACCTGCTGCTTCAAGAAACATCACGCATATTTTTGAGCTCGGAATTCTGTATTTTTTTGTTACTTTATTAGGGACTTCAATCCTTTATAAAAAAAGTAATTTATGTAAATATTTAATGGAATGTCCTTTAATACAGAAATAATCTAGATATATTCAATTCGATATATGATAGGAACAACTGGAAGGGTCCTCCTTTTAAGGTTGGAATAATGATATTTGTGACTGTTACTTCCTAAACTTTCTTTACTGAATGCATCGAACTCTCACTTTTCTACTGGACGACACCAGTGACGAGTGATTTTCTATACCATTAGAACTAGAATGGTTAAGGCTGGCCTGTTTTATACAGTATATCAGTCACTCCGAGGTGCGGTCAGACAGCAATAAATACTCGAGTTGTTTGGGGGGGGGGGGGGGGGGGTCGTTCCCAGGAACACAGCAGTATTTTGTCTGTTACTGTAATTATAAGCTGAAGTTCATCATTCAGTGTGTGTGACTAGCATTGATTTTTAAGGATCGGACACAAGTCCACTAGCACTCAGATTAACCCACATAAATTAGTGACCAGCTGAAAAACAAGTGCTTTAAATGTTTTGAATGTTTATCTGATGTGGGCAACATGCATCGGTAAGGCATGATATATATAATACATGATATTTAATACACCACACAAGTAATATTATTAACCTGGGGTGTGATAGGGGGTGATAGTGTCTCTGTGTGCTGGGGATTGGTGCATATGCGATATTTTGTTACTAAGTACTTCTTAAATCTTATAAACAAAAATGTGGCAATGTGAGTTTCTAGGTGCGATAGGGGGAAGTGAGGGGTTTTCTGCACCTGAAAGCAAGAGACCTCAGTGACAAATTGTGATGTCAATAAAAGGCCTTGAATATATCAGACGTTTTGTGTCCATTGTTTCATTATTAATAGAGAAAAACACAGACAATTCAAAACTAATTTAACTTTAGCTGACAGTATCCACCAAGGACAGTGAAATTCCAAGGTACTATTCGTAGGTCACAATGCTTTCATTAAAATTGTATATTCAGGACGCAAACAATTACAATGCTAATTACGGTGCTACAATTCTGTCTAACACCCTCATTTAAGCCATTAACTATCCAACAAGTGCCATTTAACCCAAGACACGACTCCCAATATTTACTGAACTAATTTTAGTATCGGCTGATGATGTATGTTATTGCACATTTAAAATGATTATTTTGAAAGGTAGCACTTATTATGGTTTGTGCAAAGCTGAAGTCACCCCTCTGTAACAGATGGTATCTGCGGTTTTTTGGGTCACCAATGTGCTTGGCAGCTAATTTAGACCTGGAGCCGCAGGGGAATATGGATTCTGTCCTGATAAAAGCTTTACTAAAGCAATTAAGAGCCAACACGTAGGGGTGGGGAAGCGGAGCTGCCACTGCAGACGGACCAGGGATCCCACTCGCTGGGGAGTGCATGAGCATTCAGACAGCAGAATCCAATGAAACATACAGAAACACTATTTAAGTCATGCAACCCCACACTTATAACAGTAACTGATTGCCCCTTTGAAAAGCATTGCATGGCATCACTGGATAAGATGCAAAAAGCTTATTTAGTATATGAATGAGAGTACTTCCCATGTCATTCACACTGATTTGCATAAACTGTAACCCCAGACACACAGAAAGGGCTGAATCCTCAAAAGGCCTTTTTATTTTCCAGCAAATCTGTGTTTTGCTCCCAAGGTGAACCTGTTTTGAGCCATTTGCATCCAATAAGCTGCATCCCTGTGAAATAAACACACATCTAGGGCCCACTTTGTCATTCATCTTACACAACCAGCCAACCATTTGCCGAGTCGCTAAAGAATTTTATTGCTACGATTAATTCATGCATAAAGCAAGGTGATTCGCTCTTCAGCAGTTAACACCTAAAAGCGTGTTCTCTTTTAAAACACTGAAAAGGAGGCAGATCTAGCACTTACAAAACCTACGTTCATGAGACTGCAAAACCAATAAATATAACTGATCTATGGGGTGGGGTCTGGGCAGGTCGAAGCTCATGTTGTGTCCTAGGTGAGCTTCACCGTCGGTCCCAAAATCTGCTTAGGGTGCAGGACCCTTGATGAAACGGCTCTTGTGTTAATGATGGCCAAGCCTAAAAAGGTGGATGAAGAGAAGGTCCCGGATCCCACCTTCTCCCAAGAGCTCCTTCTGAAGGAGACCTCGCTGATCCAGGAGGTCATTATGTGTCTGAGAGCCTTCCAGGTACAACCGATCTCCACGAAAAACCCACCACAGTTCTGTGGCAAATGCAGCATCATGTTTCAGAGTGGAGGTGGTTCCCACTGTACTGCGGTACATGATGAAGATTAATTTCCTACTGAGGAGCAGGAGCGCCATAAAGAGGGGAAAGTCAGGACAATGCAAATCTTGTCAAGAGGAACTTCAAGAATGTCCCCAAAACATTTCGATGAGCCAGGTAAGCAGTCTGACTGAGTTGCAGACAAAAGAGATGCACGTATATGGTCAGGCAGTGCTGAGGACAACTAATATGTTTAGTAATATGTAAACACTACAAATGAGCCCACCTGTCTTTCCAAAACACTCATTTATACTCATTTCAGTGTGGGTATTAACACTGATTTAGACCATCTGTGTTATCCCAAAGTCTTCATAATGCATTTTAATAACATATATTTATTTATTCAAACGGTTCAGCTCTAGAGCAGACAGTAGAGAGTCAGGCAGTCCCAAGCTTATTATCAAACTCCTCTAAGATCGAGACTCTCCACGTCCCAATGGAAGACCACGCTGCAAAGAACGTGAACTTGCCTTTTACAGCAGAAAACCAGGAGCAAGAAACTGATAAGGTCAGATAGTCGATGAGAGACACCAGCTGGAGGCACAGAGCGATGCCCGACGAGAGGGGCGGTGTGGGAGAAGCAGCAGGGATGGTACCAGAGAGATCAGAGGAAGTCCGGTGTTGCAGGAGAATCGCCAACATGAACACGCGTGCCAGGCATTCTTCAGCAGGGCTAGAAGACGGATTTAGCAAAATCATTTAAATAAAAATAATCAAATCAGAGAATTCTGACAACGAAACAGATACTCATGTTATTATTTAGTGTGAAAGATAAAATTCAAAAGCTTGTACAAGTAGCAGGAAAGGCAAAAACACACCCCCAGGCTGGAAAAACAACCTGGCAACTTGTTCGCTCAACCCAGACCCTAATAGAACGAAAAATTTCTATATGAATTTGGCAAGTCTGTTAAAGTCAAGATAATTGTTAAACTGAGAAATTGAAGAGAACCTGAAAGGCATTTCATCAGTTTTGCTCTATTATCGGTAGGATATTATCTGTCTACCGCAGCTAGTGAGATGATTGTTTTCTCTACGCTAAATCCTTGGAGTCAATGGAAGGCTCTAGAATGAGGTGTGAAGACCCTGGAGAGAGAGAGGAGAGCTGGGCCTGACCATCACATCTCTAACACTAATGAAAGAGACAGGATTTATCCAACCAGGAATGGCCTGTTCACTACCCGAGGACTGTGCACAAACCCTGCAGTTTAAAGCAATGTTTCCTTATTCAGTCCATGTTTTTGCTCATTCCCAGCTCAGTATGTGGACTGTCTGGCAGGAAGATGGGAGGGAGCAATAATGTGGACTGTCTGGAGGGTCCCCAAGGACAGGGGTTGGGAAGCACTGGTTTAAATTACAGGAGCAGAAACAGAGTCTGCATAACAGAAAATCTGAGACCAGTATTTACAGCCAAAGACTCGTAACCATTTCACAGTTTCCCTCCATCAAGATGCCCATTGCTGTAAGAAATTGCCCTGATGAAGATTAGATTATACTGTACATGTTAACACTTTACTTGATTGCACAGATAATGTAGTAGCACACTCTTAATGAATCTATTAATTAACAGAAACTACGTGTCAATTACCTACTGATCCCATGTTCGTTCATCATTAATCGATAATAATGGTTCATGTATTTCATGCAGTGACTATATTTGCTCATGCTTTGTACACAAGTAGCGAGTTACTAAGTTACTTTTGCCCTATCAAGAAAAGTGTCCATGCTTACTATATGATTACACTTATATATAACATTGATCGACTTAAGGTTGCTGTAGCATTGAAATCAATTTCAGTTTGTATTTTTATTTTGATTTCTGTTTTCAGGGATTTTTCACTTTGTTAGGCTGATATGTTTTGGTTAGGGAACCTCAGGATGTTTCATACCCCCTAAAACCACAGTGGTATGTTCTAATCTAACAAAGACCCCTCTGTGCTGTCTGTGGTATAGTCAGACCTAATCATGCAGGTGGACACAGGAATGTTGAAACAACCAACTCTTCAGTTTTTCCTCACATATGCACTTTAATTCAGCCTTTCATGTAAACCTACTTTTATTTATTTTTGCTAAATCTGAGCAGCTTTATGTTTTTACTAAAAATAGCATCTGTTCTGCACTATTTGTAAAGCAGGTAAAATGCAAAACCCTGCAAACATTTCAGTCCACCATTGTGTGTTCATTTGCTTGTAATCACTTTCCACCAGCAAGCAAACCCATTGCAGCAAGCGACCACTTTCCTAATGGGTCTTAATTGGAAACGTCAATAAAAACAACATTATGGCTGTTTAAGTGGCAAGGAGTCCTATTCCAGCTTCAGCCCATCTTTTAAAAACCTTTTCCCACTTGCACATTGTCCATTTATTTTTGATACGTTAGAGATATTTATAAAGTAACCATTGTATATGCCATTATAACAAACTACCTCATCTTAATAATAGGCACTATCAACAACATTGTTGTTACACAATATTTGTGATATTCTATTTTTGGCTTTGTTATAGCACATTGTGTGTTGGAATGTGGTATTGCCCGGCTCATGAGAGCAACAAGTACGCTTTATGTATGAAGGCGCTGTGTCAGCCCTCCCCCACCTTAATGGCACTGGTCACGTGACTACAGCACAGGCCCTATGACACTCAAGTCCACCGGGAAGAGGGCCGGAGCAACCCAGAGAGCAGACGTCCGGTCCCAGCATCCACACCCACAACAGGCCAGCCAAAACAAATAGTCAGTTATGTTTCAATGACCGAAGGTAGAAAAGATGGGGACAAAAACGCATGGCATCAGGATCAAAGCCTACCTCCCCCCCCCCCGCAAGAGAATGGAACATTCCCAGGCTGCCCCCGCTATTACAGAATGGTCTGTCATGGCTTCTTGTTCAGGACAGTACCCTGGTTCAAACTCATCAGCCATGCAAGGGACATAAGGTGTCTGCGCCAAGCCCCAGTGGACTTGGAATGGTCTATTAACACTAAGATAAAAAAGTACATCCCAGAATGAGATACCTATACCTAGCTTTTAGCTAGCATGTCCACCCTTTTCTGTTTTCAATAATGCTAGTTTGCCCTGGGGGGGGGGGGGGGGGGGGGTTGGGCAGCCAGTTGACCTTGGACCCCCAGAGGTTTTTTTTCTCCTTACTCGGGACTTTTTGGTTCCTCTCCTCCATTGTCATCTGGCTTTATTTAATTGCTTTCCTTCCTTTTCCCCCATTCTGCATCGCTCTCTCTAATGACCTTTAATATCTCACAACACATCCATGTACAGTGCTTTGGGATGACTCTGTTGTTTAAGGCACTATATAAAAATAAATCGAATTGAAATTAATTAAAAAGAGGGTCTCTAGTGCATGTGAGAGTGAATGGTGTGTGAGTGTGCCCTGCGATGGGCTGGCCCCCCATCCAGGGTTGTTCCCTGCCTCGTGCCCATTGCTTCCGGGATAGGCTCCGGACCCCCCGCGACCCAATAGGATAAGCGGTTTGGAAAATGGATGGATGGAGGGTCTCTAATGATACAATTCTTACTTTGGTCCCCACGTTGTCATTTATTTAGAAATTGTGATTGTCGGTTAACTTTTCCTATCCCAAGAAATGGGGAGTATTTATTTTTCATGAATTTCACCGTAATTTGGGAATCTCCTATTTAACAATCTCCAAATTGTGGACAATTAAATAAGAGAAAGAGACTAGATGGGAGTAGAGACTGGGAAGAGTTCCTTTTTCATAGCCGTGATGTCCATACTCCGGACATAAATTTGAGATTTTTTGGGTTTTTGTGTTTCCACAGATATGGGAATACACTTAAAGAAACACGAAACACCAGTGTGAGTTTCTGTGGGTTGACTGGACCTAGTATCACTTAAAATTAGAATGATACAAAATAAGAATGTGGTGTTTCTTGGATAACCCATTTAACCACGAGTTTTCCCCACATATGCTAATAGTGCAATTCCAGTGTTAAATGATACAGGACTCAACATCATGACCCCATTGTGTCTGATCCTTATTTAACATAAGCAAGTCCCAGAGGTAAGCCTATGCTTTGTTGAAAACCATGTGCATTCGAGTTTAGCCTGAATTACTACATTTATTCTAGCTCTAGGGACTCGCTAAAATGTTCAGTTTTGTGCACTTGATTTAGGGACACCGATCTCTACGTGAAACAAAATGGTATAAATCGCTGCTCTCCGCAAAGCTGATGAATATTCACGCAATGAACTTCAGTAGGACTAGTAACCTCACCAGAAAGAGGCAGCAATATTTAACACTAAAACATAAGCAAAAAAAAAGAATCAAATATAGATGAGCGCTATCAACCCAGCTCGCAAGGAACTGTCGGAGCATTACGCGCCCATTTTACCCACCAACCCCGCCTAAAAAAACCGGGAAAAGTAGCCAAAAATTTAACGAACATAAAAAAGCGCGCAATCTTTATGAAATCGCATATTAAACCGTATGTTTCAAACACCCAATTTTAAGTGAAAGGGATCGCTAGGATACCCAACCAGAGACGCGGTGGACGCCACTGCTTAATTACCTACAGCTGAAATGTACCATAATAACTTGTTTCCACGGTACGTACATTATACATGTTCACAAGTAAAATGTGAGGTGTTTTGCTGTTGCTCGATTTTATCCGTAGAATACATGTCATCGAAGCCAATGTCTAATTGTATTATAACAATATGTTTTATTACACATAAGCAATTAAATTAGGTTAATTTTCTTATGCCAGACGGCATCTATGATTATGCTGAAGCCTCGACAAACGCTGGCTGCCTAGTGTGGCTGGAGTATCAATTTAAATGTAAATCTTAATAATAATTAATAAAACACACTTGGAAACGTATTTTATTGACGTAAACTGTCGCTGCAACGACGAACTCGTCCGGGGTAACTTGAAACTGCACCGTCACGATTGCGTCATCATCCAAACAGCTGAGTTATACGTCAGAGCGGGAAGGAATTCGAACGTGGGAAGAGATTGGGTATCGATGTATCCTCACCGTCATGGAATTACGAAAAACCGCCAATTCACTCTGCACGTCCAACATTTTTTCGTTTGTATTATATGGTCTGGTAATGGTTTGTAGTCAGAATAGGCATTACAATAATTTCTATTTTGGCTAGAAAATCTGTTGAGAATATTACGCACCATTACCAGAAAACATGAGGAAAGGTCGTATTCTTCAGATTATATGCTACATAAATATAAATCCTTGGTGGAACTGCGATGTTATTTATAGAGGACAATGAAGTTGGAAAGATGTATCTAATAAAAATACCGTAAGACAAAACGTGGTGTGGAATGAGCTATTAATGCCGCCTGGAGACCCGTTTCTAAGTCGTTATTTTGAGATACTATGTCGTTATGTTGAAAAGTTTCTCATTATAATGATTTATGGGATGTTTTTTTTTTCATCATAGTGGCGGAAATGGGTTTGCATAGGTTCTTAAACATTTGCCTGAAAGGAAGCACAGCTCAGACGGTCAATACTCTGCAAAGGACAGTGTTGCTGAAGACCAGCAGATGGCACCCATAGAGCTCACAACTTAACCCCAGACTGGTAGCCAGGACCCAGAGGGAGAAAGTTCAGGTCCAGGCAGTACAAATACAGACTGTGGTTTTGTTTCCAATAACTGGTTCAGTATAGAGTCACAATCACAGAGTACTCAACTGGTTGGTTAAAATAAAACCTTGAATTTGTACTTTCTGGATCGGAACTTTCCACCACTGCCAGGACCAAAAAGTACTGTCAGTGTGTTAGAAGTCTCTAGAGCTCAGACAGCATCTGATCTACTGACATTAATATATCAATTTCGGTCGTCTGGTCTACATTGCTTCAAACAGCCCCCTCTGGCGTGGGGGGTTGGGGGGAGGATATATTTCCTCAGAACACATGGTGTTAGAAATTGTGGGGTCTCCACCTGATGTAGTTATAATTCATTCAGAGAAACTCCATCTGACACTGTTTCGGAGAGGAATGTACAAACCCGTTCTTTGTGCATGACGAGGTTCCATTGCCAGAGGATCCCCATCTTTCACCGTCATTTTTGGAAGCCATGTGGCAGTCATCTATGGAGGAAGAAGCAGCATCACGAAGTAGATTTTCTGTCAGGTCCCCAGTGAAGAGGAGGATGTGAGAATTGCAGCAAAGACTGTGTGACTCGAGGTCACATCTCTGCAAAATTCCAGGAAACATCTTTTGTGTCAGGCTGTCAGGTAGATGTTACTGATGTAGGTTCATAAGAAATTCCCATACACTCTGTAAGTAGAAGAATGCTCTTAATTATACAGATTTTGGTGATTCCTGTTCTACTGTATGGTACTGTGGCAGATGAATATCAGCAAGCCAGTGGTGTCTTAAGGGTCCAGTTAAGGGGTAGCTGCGGTGTCTGATGTAGCAGTTGTCCGGAAAGGATCCTCCTTTGAGGAACCAAGTGAATCACAAGCCCTTTTGGAGGGAATTACATGAGAGTCTGATGTGAGAAATGTCAGTGAGAATGCATCTTCTGAGGAAGAAGCCATGGGAATAACAGCGAAGGATCTTCACTGAACAGGAGGATGCTGAAATGGGAGTAGTTAGACCTGATGAAGTGGCACCCAAAACATCGTTTGAGTCCAGTAATTTAATGTTGATTTTTTTCCTCAATAGTCATGTTTCGGGGGCGTAGCACGGTGGTGCAGTGATTAGCACTGTCGCCTCACTCCTCTGGGACCTTGGTTTAATCCAGGGCTACCCCCGAAACATGCATACTTGACCGAAACATGTGGAGTTTGTATGCTCTCCCTGTGTCGCTATGGGGTTTCCTCCAGGTATTCTGGTTTTCCGCCAAAAACATGCTGAGGCTTATTGGCATTACCAAGTTGTCCATAGGTATGCGTGTGTGAGTGAATGGTGTATGTGTGTGCCTTGCAATGGGTTGGTGCCCCATCCTGGGTTGTTCCCTGCCTTTGGCCCATAACCTCTGGGATAGGCTCCAAACCCCCCGTAACCTTGAATAGGGTAAGTGGTTTCAAAAGATGGATATTGGATGGATAGTCATATCCTTTGTCATACCCAAAGAAAGTTCAAAAGGTGCTGCCTAGATCCAGCCTTTTAAAGACTGATTCTGTCCATCTTTTGTCAAAGTAAACTTTGTCATCTCAGCCAAATACAAGTATTCTCAGAAACGAAATTGCGGAGCTCAGGGTCCACAGTATAACAAAATATCACGTGTGCAAAACTTAGAGTTAAAAAAAAAAAAATAAGACATTGTGCAAACTCATATATATACATGGCAACATGATTCTCAGCATTTGAAACAGTGTATGATAATGGTTGTTCAATATGATATGTAAACAATGGCAGGTAAGAATGTTTCATCAGAAATATGTCAGGAAAGTCAAAGTGCGGTATGCAGTGCTTAAAGGTCAGAAGGAGCTATTGAGTTCTTTTGTTCTTTGTTCTGGCCCCTTGTGTGAAGGTGGGCTGTGCATGTGTAAGAGTTCTGAATTGCAGGTTTTAGGAGGTGGTCCAAGGCAATGCGGGAGATCCTTGGGGGGGGTGGGGGGGTGGGGGCAGCATAGTGCTGAGGAGCCTAACAGCCTAGGGGTAAAAACTATCCCACAGCCTGGCTCTGATGCTGTAGTATCTTCTCTTGGATGGCAAAAGTTTGAAAAGTCTATGTGAGAGGTGTGAAAGGACCTTCTGAATGCTGCAGGCCTTGCAGATGGTGCATTTGTGAAATGTGTCCTGTAGAGAGGGGAGAGGCACCTCAGTAATGCTCTCTGCTGTCTTCACTATCCTCTGCATGCGCTTGTGGTCGGATAGGTTGCAGTTGCCATAGCAGACAGTGATGCAGCTGGTTAGAAATCTCTCAGTGCTTCTGTAGGACGTGGCGAGGATGGGAGGGGGAAGACTCACTCGCTTCAGTCGTCCAGGAAGTAAAGAGGACCAAAAGGCATTGAGAAAAGTGATGTTCAGTCCTAAGGACCTTGAAATTGCTCCTGTAGCTGCAGTTGACAGTATTATGGATCAAATCACATTGTTCCCTAGCTGGAAGAATGGTCTCTGTCAACGTTCATCAGGGATGGCATCACACAAGCAACTTTGGAGAAAATAAATGATAGAATAAGCCATGAAAAGGACATTTTGAGAAAAGAACCTCCAGGATCAGCTGTAGCCAGCCGACCTGAAATAAGAGGTGCTGTATACCTATGAGTACATTTTATCTTTTTTTATGATTGTGATGACACTCGTGGACCGTTATGAGTTGCATAAATCAGATGAGTTGGGCAACCACCTAATCCATGTCAGGAGGGACACGATGAGCTACTTCGGGTTTTACAAACGAAAACTGAAAGGCTCCCGTGCTCAGCTAAATTGCTTGGTTCATCTTATACTTTTACTGGTTTGTTTCCTTGATTGATAGACTCATCCAGCTGATCAATCAGCTCACAGTAAGAACTCAGTGCTTAAGTGATATCCGGGTCCTTTTAAGTGAGATGGTTGAAATGGTAGTTTACATAGTGTCCCTTCTGACATGGATTAGATGGTCAGTCTAGAATGCATCAGGTCATAAAATCAAATATGTCAGCCCCTCAAAAAATCTTAAATTTCTTAAAGTCTTTGAATTTTATGATAGAAAGTGGCTACAGTTAAATAGACTGAAAGAGTTGTAATATACTAAGACGCATTAATGTGACTCCTTTAGGGCACATGTTTCCACCAGAAGTCTCAAGTCTGTCTTAAAGACGATTAACCATCCATTCAGACGTCATGAATCTCACATGAGCTTTAAAGCACAATACATCTTATTGTCAGGCAACAATCTCTTGTTGTCTGGTTTGGAAAATACACTAGAGTCAGTAAAGACCTGTTGTGGAGGAACTACATGTGTCATCTTAAGTAGAAGAAGAAGAAATTCCAGGTGAAGTATTGGAGGACTTAGCAAATCAACTATTGAAAGAGCCATTTCAACACCAAAGCTTTGTTACTTGACTTTTAGAAGTAGATTTCCCCATTCATGGTTAACAAAAGCCAGTTTTTACTGTGCACCCTGTTAAAATTGTTCTTGTGACTCAGCAGCAACAAACTGCTGAAAATGGACAAGTGGCCCTAACTGTTCTCCAGAGTCCAGTCCATCCTGTCTTGACACTGCATCATCTTGGACATTGAAGTTGAAATTGATGAAGACACATTTCCCACCAAAGTGTTATTGTTGGCACTGTTTAACGATACTACTTACCTTCAGGCCTTTGGACCTGGACACGCGTTTGCTAGCTAAGAAGTCATCCTAGTTCTCTCTATTCTGGAATCAAGTCAAAAGCTGAACGGATCCCAACCTCTCATGCATCCAGTGAGAGGTTATCTCAGCTGTTCTTCAAAAGGTTGGCACCATATACCCATCTCATCTGGACATCAAAATACCAAATTGCTTTCTGTTCTTGGATGAAAACATGGTTGAGGAAGATCAAAGAAACGCATGTGGAACATCTGCCACAGTGACAAGAGACCCTCCCAGTTTCATGTCCCTTTCGGTCTAGCGTGTGGCTTAAGTTTGCCCAAGCCGAGGATGTCAAACCGGGCAGCTCTTTCAGGTTCTTACCGATACAGTAAACGTCGTTTATTCACCTGTCTTCATCCAAGTCATTTCTCATAATGAGTTCAGGGTTAAACATGATGGTAAGTCCAGGAAGCATCCCAACAGGGCCCCTGAAAATCTGCAGTGGTCCATGATGTCCGAAATGAATGAACAACACACTCACAGAATATTATTATCTGAGAACTGTGAGATGTCAGCAAAAAGATGGGAGGCTGCGTGAGGCACATTATCAGTACTAAACAGACGCTTTATCTCAAGGATTGAAGAAAATGAAATGACATGCAAAGCCCTAATGAATGAGCGAACATGTTGTTGATGCAAGGTAAAATCTTTATTTTGAAGCAATATAAATTCTCTTGGAATACTTATTGCACATAACAGTTAAAAACTAGTCTGTCAGGATCACGCTTGTGCCTGTTCCTACTGTTAGTTTTATATATTTATAATGGAATTTACCTAAGCTAATATACAATAGACAAATGGCAGACATAACTCAAACTTATCAACTAGAGTGTTAACCAGTAGTTAGTGATAAACACCAGGACTCCAAGCCTGGGTGGACAACTGACCCAGTTATTTCAGATTATAACCACTTAACTGAACTTGGCCAGACAAACCTGATCAAGCCTGATTCCTGTCAACAGGAATTACAACAATTGTCAACAGGACGATCCAATTTGCCAGTCATCCCTGAGGCGGAGCCATAAGGAAACATCCACAGCACTATCACACAAACAGCACACAACGGAGGCCATCTCTGAGGGGGTGCCAGCTTAGCAAACCACCGGCACCACCTCCTCTCTCCACCCAATGCCGGCACCACCTCCTCTCTCCTCCCCATGCCGGCACCACCTCCTCTCTCCACCCAATGCCGGCACCACCTCCTCTTTCCTCCCCATGCCGGCACCACCTCCTCTCTCCACCCAATGCCGGCACCACCTCCTCTCTCCACCCAATGCCGGCACCACCTCCTCTCTCCTCCCCATGCCGGCACCACCTCCTCTCTCCACCCAATGCCGGCACCACCTCCTCTTTCCTCCCCATGCCGGCACCACCTCCTCTCTCCACCCAATGCCGGCACCACCTCCTCTCTCCTCCCCATGCCGGCACCACCTCCTCACTCCACCCAATGCCGGCACCACCTCCTCTTTCCTCCCCATGCCGGCACCACCTCCTCTCTCCACCCAATGCCGGCACCACCTCCTCTTTCCTCCCCATGCCGGTGCCACCTCCTCTCTCCACCCAATGCTGGCAACACCTCCTCTTTCCTCCCCATGCCGGTGCCACCTCCTCTCTCCTCCCCATGCCGGTGCCACCTCCTCTCTCCTCCCCATGCCGGCACCACGTTCTCTCTCCACCCAATGCCAGCAACACCTCCTCTTTCCTCCCCATGCCGGTGCCACCTCCTCTCTCCTCCCCATGCCGGTGCCATCTCCTTTCTTTTCTCCACGCCAGCGCCGAAACATGGGGTGCTTCTCAATATGCATACTTGACCATACTTGTGTTCTCATGTACCCATTTTATGTCACCTTCCATTGCCGAAGACCAGTTCCAGTGCTTAGAACAAAAGTATGGAGGACGGTAAAAATCCTCGGATCTCGTTCTTGCCCCGCCACAAACATCAAGGATGCATCAGTAGCAGTCTTGCCAAATGAGAACAGTCCCATGATTCATTGCACCCCAAGTTCATTCTTGGGAGGCAAGTTAGCAAGACTGCACTTGTCAAAACCACAAGTATGATCTTTACATTCTCGGTATTGAAGAACACCCAGGGTCTTTGACTGGCACTGCCGCAACGTTTCCCAGCTCT
The DNA here is from genome assembly GCF_023856365.1 of Brienomyrus brachyistius. NCBI lineage: Eukaryota > Metazoa > Chordata > Actinopteri > Osteoglossiformes > Mormyridae > Brienomyrus > Brienomyrus brachyistius. Next base: position 6,202,077 of record NC_064536.1, on the reverse strand, counting down.
TTGCAAGAGGAAGTGAGGTGGCCAGTGTGATGCCCACCAGATTTAGTCGGGCTGAGACAACATGGGCCGGTTCAGTCCATCCGGTAAATAACCACACACATTCTTAAGACGCGATACAGTTCACAAAAAACGTGGAAGGGGACCACAGCAGCATGAAGGAACCACAACAACCCAGAGTCAGTTTGTAAAACATCTCCGCCCATTGGCGGGGCAGGGTTTTCTAAATTCACAGAATATTGCTGTTTGTTCTGCATAAGTGACAAAGGGACGCCACAATCTCTCTGAGGTAAACAAAGAACTGCAACACCATGGTGGAAGTAAGCACCCCTCTCAAATTATATCTAATGTTTGCTTATTGTACAGAGATGGGGAAGAACCAGTGGACTAATTTTTAATGACACCCTTATGAGACCCAAATGAGATCATTAATAGATGTTCAAAAGTAGTATTCTTGGTGACATTATTTCTGAAGTAGGATTCTGCAATGAGAGCACGTAAAGAGGCTTGTCTGTAACATCAACCCTGCATCTACTCTACCTAACAGTGGAAGTGATGCAGCAAACCCATCCTTTCAGACAGCTGTACACAAATTACAGATCAGTCACGACAGGAGAATGAGCATGAGCTGGTTCTGCTTCAGTGAGACCTTTGATATGTCACAAGACACGATGATCGGTCCTCAGGTTAGAGATGAATTCATGCACACAATGCTGCAACTGGACCGAATCTGTGAACTACAGCAATCCTACGGGGAACTCCGCTGGTTCCTCTGTAGTGCTCCTGACGTAAACACGACTCCTAATACAAACGCAATTTCTCGGTTGAGAAGCGAACAATCCCAGAAGATTAATGCCATGTAAAAAAAAAAAAATGAAACAGCTATAAAAAAAAAAAAACAAAACAAGTTTAAATTCCGAGGAAATTCTCTTTATCCTGGGAATGAGAAGTTAATAAATATCAGGGAGCTGGCTGTAGTTCCTGTCCCAGTATCCACCAGAGTAGATCCAGTCCCGGGAACCATTGTGGGGGTTGGGTGCCTGCTGGAACCACCTAGAACACAAGAGCACAGCAGTTAAACCAATAAAGCTGGGCGTGTTGCGTATGGCATATCTAATCACACATAATCACAGATTATAAAGCCTGATCACAGACCATACAGGCCAATTACTGATCCATAATCAATCAAGTTGATCACAAATCACACAAAAACCGATCACAATGTTCAATTGGAAACATAACAATAACTGTCACACGCATACTATCTTAATACTACCAGATATATAGCACTGTGCAAAAGTCTTATGCTGCTTGGAGCGTTTATCTTGGTAGTATGTGCCCTTTTGCTCAGAACAAGAAAAACACAATTTAACATGAGAACATGTGCAAATTAAGAGTAACAATAAAAACTAGTAAAAATTCCTTCTGTTCTCCAAAAAGTTACTGATATCTTGTTGGACGGCCGGATGAACATCGCTTCAGTTCCCAAACCTCTCCTCAGGGGAACCTCAGCCATTCCACGTGTTTATTAAATTTCACCACCAACCCACTTAACTAATTTAATTTGTTAAATAAATCGATGACATATTGATTATCTATACGAGGTGTGCCAGTGGTCGAGTCAAAAAATTGTGTTGTATGCATGCTGGAAATAATGGGGTGATTTTGGTAGAGGTTTTGAAACAGCTAAGCTAACACACTTTGACAGGCATAATATCATAGTTTTACACCATTATGAAAGTCATTTCAACATAATTTTCTTTGGCTGCCTAAGACTTCTGCACAGCATTGTAATGGATAATAATGCTTGCAAAATACAATATTTTTGAATTATTAACATTCTTTATGGCATTCAATCTACAAAATGTTTATTTTTAAAAGAATTCGTCTGGTCTAATCAATACATCTTTAAATTAAATAGGAGACGAGGTCTCAGTTGCAGTGCTCCACAGCTCCAGTAGGTGGAGTTACAGCACTGCTGTCTCACATGCACTGCACACCAAAGCCACGGCAGTCAGCATCAAGCAGGTCAAACCTGGGCCCAAGGGCAGGGCTACTTGTCAGGTCACATGGGGGGGCGGCAGCAACACGGAGTGCATTACCAAACACACAGCACAGGGCAAATAAGCGCAACAGTCAGACAGCACAGGGAGACGGTGTGAGATCTGACAGGAGAAAGTGTGCACTGTACACATGACCCAAAAGGGTCATGTCTGCTAACGAGCAGCTAACATGGCTGTGAATTCATTAGCGATGCAGCTGCATTTGCCTGGATGCGCGCTTCAGACTGTTTTGGGTCATTAAATCAAAGCGTGCCCTTTGCTGACCGAAAGGAGCCACACCAGCATTTTGCCGGCGCTCCACAGAGGCCACATGCAGACCGGGACACTCGAACACCGTGACGCGTCACTGAGCACGATGCCTGTTAACCGGCCGCGCTAACCTGCTCTTCCAGTCTTCCCCCGTCTTGGCACGCTCCTTCCTCGACATCCTCTGCTTTTCCTCCAGCCTCTTCTTCTCCTTGCTGGCCTGATCTTTAAAAAAAAAAAAAAAAACGCCATGAGAGATCTTACCATCTATCCTCCCGTTTTTCTGTAACCGCTCATCCTATTCAGGGCGACAGGGAGTCCGGAGCCTATGTGCGCAAGGCAGGGAACAACCCACCATTCGCACCTATGGGCAATTTGGTTACTCCAATCAACCTCAGCATGTTGTTGCACCCTGGGGGGCGGGAGGGGGCCGGGGAACCCAGAGGTAACCCCAAAACACCAAAGGGGGGAACATGCCAACTCCACGCATACAGAACCCTGGCAGAGACTCAAACCCACTTCCCAGAGGTGTGAGTGTTAACCGCTGTGCCGCCTAGCCGCCCGGAGATCTTACCATTTTGCCATATTTTAATGTGCCGCGAGTTCACAATCGCCATAGACACCACAAAATGCACGCAAATAGATTCTCATGTATAATTATTCATCCATTCATGCACCCATCCATTGTAATTCTAATTATGTATCCTGGTTAGGATGAGGGGAGGGGGGCTGGAGTCTATCCCAGGCACACTGGACACACGGCTGGGGTACTTGTTCGGACAGGATGCCGGTTCACATACAGACAGTGTGATACACTACAGACAATTTCGGAACAGTACTTAACCTATATGTGTGTCTCTTTACTGAAGCAGCGCAATTTATTCAAGTTATAACACCTTTAGGGTGAGTATTGTTAAAATGGGACACCTGGAATGGTACAGTTAAACTTTGCAGTTCATATATGTTTAATACTTTATTCTCTCTGCCATATAGTGTTCAAGAGGTATTCATTTATTTAGGATGGTATCAATTTGGGATTCAAGACACCGTGGTGATTCTGTAAATTTTTCCGCAAGGCGAATTTTCAGAAAGTGTCCCATTTTAACAATACACACCCTATACTAATCTCTCGACGATCAAACCCAAATCTCAGCCATTTGTAACCGTTTTAAATTCCCTCCTTGAATTCCTAAAAGGAGAGTAGATAAATCTTTATTGTCACAGTGCACAGAGCACCCCAGTCATCCATACTGCATACAGTGTTCCCAGTCATGCTTCCCAGAGGGTCAAACTCCAAAGCCAACTGGGGGGGGGGGTTATGCACAGACAGGGATAATAGATAATAGATATAGAGACACCCAGAAAGACATAAAATACACACGAATGAGACCAGAAGCATATGTATTTGTCGAACTGAGCAACATGGAAACAGTGCAATACATCAAAGAGGTGCAAATGGTAAAACATATCCATGGATCCTAATGCATATTAGTGTTGTGAAGGTATAACATTTACAAAGATAACGCTGGGGCATGGTGTGGGACATGGGGGGGGGGTCAGTCTTGCTGATAAGCTGTTTTTGACAGTACCTATGTCTCCATTCTCGAACGCTCGCATGTCAGGCCGAAGCCGACAGTCCGTCGCTGGGATCACCCCCTCCATGCCATCCTCCAGCTCATTGAGCTGCATGGCGAAGGTCGAGAAGGCGTACATCTGCAAGAGAGGCAAGGGAGCCAAGCAATGAGCAGCGATGTCCAGGAGGGGGCAGACATGGGTACTCGAAAAAATCGTACCTTCAGCTCCAGGTGTCTGAAAAACTAAATAAATAGCTAGCAAGTCAGAAGATGGTAGCTAGCTAGCTGGTGAGGAGAACAAGCTGCCTCAGCATCTCCTAAATAATTAATATGTTTATTTAATAGTTTAGTGACTGTTTGTGGCCAACAGGAGGCGATAAACACCTCCCCTGGACATGGATCACACAGGGACTATCTTCTTCGGAACCCTGACCTGCGCGGTGTTTTCAGGTCTGGGTGTAATCCTCCACAGCAGCTCACTGCCCGGGATCACCTGCACCGTCTCCGACTCCGGAATGGGCATCTCCTCGGACTCTTCATCCGAACCGTGCTGCAGCGGGCGGACAGAACCCCCAGGCACGCATAGAAACTCACTCCACAGACAACAAACATGCGACAGATTTATAACACCATTACAAAGTTAAGACACGGAAGCCAAGACCTCTGAGGTAAGGGGAGAGAGAGCCCATTAACTCCAAAATGTTATTACTATTTGAACAGTTTTTGGTTTGTCTCTGCTGTGGCACTACCAATTATTCTGATGCTCGATGAGCACAAAGAGAATTAAAAAGACGACAGGCTTGTCTGCTATTGGGTCTGGAGGACGTGACCAACACCTGAAACACGGAGTGGTCATGATGAGTGGTGTCAAAATAATCACAGCGATGATGGAAACAGGCACAGTGACACCAGTGTATCATGCACCCCCCTTCCAGGGGCAAACCCTAAATCAGCTCCCCCTCACCGGTTTGGCCCCCTTCTTTTCTTCAGTACTCTTCTTGTCTGCTTTCTTGTGGGCATCGTACACGGTCGGGTCCACTGTGTACAGACACTCGGTCCACTTCCCATACAGGGCACACAGCTTCCTTTTGCTGCATCGGGAGACACATGTGTCACATGACACCACGAGGTCACATGGGGCGACGTGGAGGCTGCTGGGTCCTAGCACCGGGCGGTGGGATTTAACGTTCACCTTTTGTCCAGCAGGTACCCTTCTACCTTGTGCAGCTCTTTACCGAACAGACCGCATCGCTTGAAGGTGAGGCTGCATTTCTCCCCGGTCCTGTATCGGAAACACAGTTAGAATAAGCATTTCGCATTCATTTATATCATGTTTGGCCCTGACCCAATCCAGTATTCAGATTTCTGTACTCTGGCATTGTGGGTAAAACAACAGTGATTTTACATGATGGTATATGTCACTGAAGTGATGATGGTTAGATAACAGAGGGTTCAACAAAAGTTCCTTACCAAGAGGTCGAACCTGCAGCCTTTCTGACAGCTCAGGTTACGTCTAGTGCATTTGGTGATGGTCTAGTGTTTTATAAGAATGAAATTCTCTTTAAACCTCTGGCACAGATTTACGGGGAAGTCAAATCATAAAATATTCTAGATTATGGATAGAATATTTCAAGGGAAGACATTTTTATAAAGCAAAGGTAATTTCGTATACTATCAGTAACACTGTGTGTTAATCAACTTCTGCTCAGTAATGAGAAAACTGCATACTTTTATTTATTATAACCGAGTAACGGTAGCTGTCACCCTGGTAGATTACACATATTTTACTGATTCACTTTGTGACAAAATTGTTCTGGTTAATTTGTTTGGCAAACATCTAAAAAAAAAAAAAACAGCACACATTCTGGATGAATCAATTGCACTTTTCTGTTTTAATTTAATTCAATTAGCAGGCTTTCCAGCGAGCGTGCACGACAGCAGCAGCAAAACGGAGTCAGATCTGAGCAGCCGGCCGAGGCGACGTTCCTGACGGATCGGCCACTAGCTGCCGCGCTCACGGCCATCTTACTTGTGGTTGACCACCTCCACGTTTCCGTACTGCTCGATCCACAGCTGGCCCACGATGACGTTGTGGACGCAGCAGATGGGGTTGGTCCAGGTATACGCTTCATTGTGCCTGCAGACACAGGACGTCACATACAATCACGGAGGCATTTCCGCAGACCACTGAGCTTCAGAGCATTTTTTTTTTTTTCGGGGGGGTGGGGGGTGCGAGGGAATGCTGTATAGTCAGGTCACTTGGTTTATTGCACAGACATGGATGACGACGGACGCAATTCAGTCAGGAAAAGGAGACAGCATTATTTATTATCATGGTTACTTTTATGATTATTGTTTAATGTTTAATGTTAGTTGTTTAATGTTTAATGTTTTGTCTCCTTATAGTCATGTCCCTTGTTTCACAGTTCTGGAGCTTGGCAACCAAGCATTTCACTGCACATTGCACTGATCATTGCAGCGAATATCACAAATAAAACTTTGATTGATTTACTGATTGATGCAGATGGCCTGAAGGTTCAGTGAGGGGATCCTGCCTGGGTGGGGACTCACATAGGAAACTCCAGGGTAATGATCCCTCGAGGTTCAGCCTCCACACTTTTGCCCCAAAACTTCAGCTTGGGGTAGATGGAGCCATGGAAGACGAAGTCGTTCCTGAGGCCCTCGGCGTGGAAGGCGCTAACGGGGGGGTGGTGGCTCACCTGCTCAGACATCCACCTGAAGGCCAGGTCCTCTCTGAAGGGCACCAAATTCCCGTCACATCAGAACACCATCATGAGGAGCAGCGTTTGTCAACCCAGTCGTCACGGACCCCTAGAGGGCCCACACTATGTTTCAGCTCCCAGAACACCTGGACCACGTATTTAGTGTCCGCGATTGTTTGGTTCAGGTGTGGACTGTCTCAGGGTCCCTGAGGAATGTGTTGGGAAAGAGCGATCTAGAGCAACGTGCACTGAACAAAAACTAAAAAAAAAAAAAAATGTATAAAAAATCCAGCAGGCAAAGCCGTCTGCAAAGCGGAAGGTTAATGGTAAAAGCGATGAGGCATTTTAACCCTATCCTCTCAGATCCCGACGGCGCACCGTCCACACTGGGGCAGTCCTACCTGATCAGCTCGTATGTCTCTCCCAGCAGGGGGTTGAAGGGTTTTCCCGTCCTCTCCCACTGCGAGGCCACGGCAGACACTGCGAACGCTGCCACACACTGGAAATGCGGCACAATGCCAGTGCGGTCAAACAACGGTCACTAGTGCGTTCAAAAGCGACCGTAACCAAATGGGGGATCTTCACACGCTCTTCTAAATGGTCACATGCGGTGACTAACACTGGTACATACGGTCAAATTCCAGCAGTTTGTGGGACACGGCCAATCACGCACAAGCGACATCATTTATGGTTGCCCGGGCAACGTAAGATCATGAGTGGTCTCCCACCCAGAACATGACCACGATGGACCAGGCAGGGTTTGGGGCGATACCAAAAGCGTAGGATAAAGTTTCAGATTTGGGGGAACAAACCTTAATTATCTAAACACAATGGCCTGTTTATTGGAGGGATGAATGAACCCCATCCCCCGGTTCCTACGCCCCTGAGCGGTACCTTTAGCCTCTCGATGGAGTCGGACGAGCTGTTTGCTTGGTGGATGAGATACGTGTGCTCCATGTACTCTGCGATACGCTGCAGGAAGCTGAGCGGCTCGTTAAAGACGACGGGCATGGTGATCTTGGACAGCTCCTAGAGAAGACGGAGGGTGAGGAACACAAAGAGATAGAAACAGACAGAGAGAGCAGCTGGTTAACCTCCTCCCCCCCCTCCCCCCCCCCTCCCCCCCCCCTCCCCCCCCCCCAACAGTACCAAACGGGAGAGGGAACACAGAAGAAACTGCTGAGATGGAACAAAAAAAACATTAAACTGAGCTACAAACACATCAGAGCACAGGCAAGTGATTAAAGCGTCCTCATTAGGCAGTGAAATAATGCCAAACTGAGCAATTAAGCAGGCCAACTTTCTGATGTTTATTTTTGTAACATCGACACAGGCTGGAATGGGGATTGGAGGGGGGGGGTTTGCTCGTCCACATTCTCAGGCTCTGTGGATGTCTGTACAGGCCGAATCTGACTGTGAGTTCCACTAAGGCTACGTTCACACTGCCAGCCACAGTTCAATTCCGATTCTTTGCTCAGATCGGATTTGTCTATCTTGACGGTTCACATGCATAACTACGAGTGACCTGTATCTGACTGCAATGTGAACGCATCGGCCCTCCGAAACGTCACGTATGCGCACATTGATATGTTTTTACACGGGTCATCTGCGTCACCAACAACAAAAAACGTCATATCTGTGGGACATTAAAAATGGAGGCTTTAGTAGCTCACGCATGTATCGCACTTTGTTCTGGTGGACGACAAACAGGGAATCAGCTGTACATGAGCAGGTCGAAAAGGAGAAAAAAAGTCAGGCGTCTAGCTTTTTCTGTTTTCGCAGTTATTGCTGGAACTGCTGCACCAAGAGACGTGTGGGTACGAGCCTGCCGGCGCAGGCTGATGATGTCAGCGCAGGCGTATAAGCAAAAAGCCACATGAATTACGATCTGAACGTTCACATTCAGGTCGCATGGCCATGAATATTATATTTAATACCACATATGAAAGTGACACAAATCCGATTTGAAAAGATCAGATTTGCGTGTCCACACAGCCCTGAAAAGATCAGATCTGTGTCACATTAAGGCAAAAAATGCGATTTGAGTCACTTCAGCATGGCAGTGTGAATGTAGCCTAAATCTGGCTTTATGTGTGCTGATTAAAAGAGCTCGGTTGCCCCTATATATAGGCAGAGATGGAAATGCCCAAAATCTGGGTCTGCATTAGCTGGGAGAGTGTAAGCCAGCGATTTGTACCATAACTGCTTCTCGGCATTCAGGAGCAGACCGTAACAGCTTTTAATTAAAATACATTTTTTCATTTGTTCTCGTTTTTCAGAATATTGTGTGTGCAACTGCCGATCCCGCTCTGAGTGCCGCGAATCACAAAAGAACTGTTTGCGACAATTAATATTTCTGGCCACAAGCCAACGGGAAACTCATAATATAATGCGCTTCAGAAAGAATTAGCGGCATAATGAAGTGGGTTTTCCCAGTGTGACAGACCAGGGGGCAGGACAGTGCGGGAACGGGACCAGGTGTGTGTCGAATCTGCAAAGTCCTCGACGATATTCGCTGAAGAGGAATCACGTCGTGAGCAGAACGAACACTGTATGTTTTCGGGATTCTGTTAATCCATCGCTGACGACACGCCCCTCTCAGAGCCCCTAAATCCAACATGAGGGGGGTGGTGAGGGAGGGGTTTCAGAACAGAGGCGGACTCACCATCCCGATGCACTTTTTAAGGATGCTCCAGATGCTGACATCATTCCGGGATATCATTGGCACTGGCAGGGTAGTTCTGAGAACAAACACCAGACAGGAAATCGCCGTCGGGGAACAGCTGGCGCTCCACCCAAAATGCATGAGTGCAGGAAGTCTGAACGCCGTTGGCTAATGCACCATGACGAGACATGGAGTCCTGCGGTACCCTGCGGTGCCGTTTATAAGGTCCGAATGGCTCACAATAAAGCCGAGTTAGCCACAAGCTAATGATCCCGAAGCTCCTTGACGGGAACGGGAACACCAGGACAGGTAATGCACAGCTGTATGCACAGTGTGTCCCGTTTTCCCTTTAATGGTTAATTTTTAACATTCTACATCACCTGCTTCCAATGCAGCAGAAACACTCAAAAATTACGTTTCCATCTACATATTCTCTGACCTACACCATCAGGCCAAAACATCATACCAGAGCCACATATACGACATGGACAAAAAAACTCCCGACTCCCGAACACTACGGCAGTGGCGTAGCCATACACAGTGAGCGAGGTGCACACGTCTTCCCCATAATCGTGAAATCCCATGAGTCCTGCGCTCATCATTAGGAGTCTACTTACTTATTTATACATGTTGTGACAGTAACGGCCCGTTGCTGTTTCACGCACACGGGTAACAACTAACTGTTCCCATGTACTGTAAGGAATTAAAAATCGCGCAGCAAATAGAACATCAGTTTGACCCTGACCATCAAACCCAGACCATCAATTTCCACGACATTCTAAAGTTCCGTTTTTTTGGCAAATAATACAAAATCACTGTAATCGTAACGAATGAGCTAAAATGTCTGCAATTATGGATAATCGTTTAAAAATGTATACAATTTATTGTTAAAAACCTGTTCTTACAATACACGGAAATAGGTTGGGCCGTGCCGCAGTTGGGTGCACTGGGAGCTTGGAGGTGAACGACTGGATATGCACGGTACGCACCCCCCCCGTCAAAGATTCCTGGCTACATCAGTGCATTACACCCACAGGAACTTGAATGATATTCCATTCTTAATCCATAGGCATCAATATGGAGTCGCCCCCCTCCTCCGTTTGCAACTATAACAGTTGCCACTCTTCTGGGAAGCCTTTCCACAAGATTTTGGAATGTGTTTGTGGGAATCTTTGCCCATTCATCCAGAAGAGTATTTATGAGGTTAGGCCCTGACGTTGGACGTGAAGGCCTGGCTCGCAATCTCCGTTCTAGTTCATCCCAAAAGTGTTCAATGGGATTGAAGAAGTGAGGGTTCTGTGTGGACCAGTCAAGTTCTTCCACACAAAACTCACCCAACCATGTCTTTGTGGCACAGTCATGCTGGAACAGAAAGGACCTTCCTTCCCCAAACTGTTCCTATAAAGTTGGAAGCATACAATTATCCAAAGTGTTTTGGCATGCTGAAGCATTAAGAGTTCCCTTCACTGGACAAAAGGGGCCCAACCCCTGAAAAACAACCCCATACCATTATCCCTCCTCCTCCAAACTGTACAGCTGGCATGATGCAGTCAGGCAGGTAACGTTCTCCTGGCATCTGCCAAACCCAGATTGGTCCGTCAGACTGCCAGGCAAAGAAGCATGATTTGTCACGCCACAGAACATGATTTCACTGCTCCAGGATAGAATGGCAGCGTGCTTTACACCATTCCATCCGAGGCTTGGCACTGCACTTGGTGATGTTAGGCTTGCATGCAGCTGCTCAGCCATGGAAGCCCATTCTATGAATCTCTCAGCACACAGTTTTCATGCTGGGGTTAATGCCAGAGGAAGTTTGGAACTCTGCAGTTATTGAGTCAACAGAGCAGCTCAGCACTCATCCACCCCACTCTGTTACTTTACATGGTCTGCCACTTTGTGGCTGAGTTTCTGTTACTCCTGAACACTTTCAATTTGCAATAATACCACTTACAGTTGACCGTGGAATATCTAGCAGGGAAGCAATTTCACAAACTGACTTATTGCAAAGGTGGCATCTTATGACAGTATCGTGCTTGAATTCACTGAGCTCTTCAGAATTCTTTCACAGACGTTTGTAAACCTGACTGCATGGCCAGATGCTTGATTTTATACACCTGTGGCAATGGGTCTGAATGAAACACCTGAATTCAATGATTAATAGGTGTGATACAGTACTTTTGTCCATATACTTGTATGTACAAAATGGTGAAGCACAGAGCTAATTTAATCACTGATTGTTTATCACACCACACACCGACGATGTCACAGCCACAGGCTGAACAAAATGCCCAGTGTACACCAGTCTGGGCCATCCCTCAAATGCCTGCGAGCAGGAAACTCTTCCCATCACCGTTCCCTCAATTTGGGTTCCATTTTGCATCCAAAGCCCATAATTCAGGTTCTGGAGCATACATTAGCAGGCCAGCTCCAGTGACAAGAAAACTCATCCTGTTAGAGATATTTTATCAACAAAATGGCTGGTGTAAAAGTCGAGTCTTAAAATGAAGAACATCAAAGTCTATGCTGGCTTTAAACTCTCACTTATCACATCCTAAGACTATTGCCCACAGCCGGCGATAATTACTACAGCTGACTTGTTTGCTCAGTTCTTCACCCAGGAAAGTTTGGTCAAAAAAGGTTTTGCAAGGTGATGTAAAGCAAACTGTCTGCTCTGCCTCAGATAGTGAGTCTCTGAATGGCAGGGTTGATTACAGACATGGTGACTCATAAATCATTTACTCTGGCCTGAATCGGCTGCTCCGTTTTAGCGTGCCTTTCTCTGAACTCTCTCATGCAAGCCATTACTCTAAATTATTCACCAAGGGGCGGTTGGGCGAAATTAACAATGTGCGGTCACTTGAAACAATATCTGGCTTTTGGGAAGCTCAAACGTCACTGGGGCCTATAGACAGGAAGGACAGCCCATGCTCAACGAGGGAGGGGCAGGATTCCTGCTTCTAAATGGACTCAAGGGACAAGGACACTGAAGATGGGCCATTGAATACACACATGGCATAATGAGAGTGATCTGGTGAGACCAACAGAACATCCAAAGCCAGTCAATATCTGTAAAGAGCTCTTTCAGTTTGATTTAACCGAAAGAAGAGGAACTGGAAATCAATGCAGGAATGATAACTGCTGAAGGGGACATGAAATCATAAAAACACAAGCTGTCAGAGAAGGTAAAACTGTACGGTCTGGGTCAAAACAATGGTGAGTGAGGGGCTTTGATGGAGGCCAGGACATCAGGAATGGTTACCAAGCTTGTTTATAAATGTCACATATTTCAGTCCCAAGTTTCAGTTTCATAAGAATGTCAGAGGTAATTCTGATTACCCAGAGATTTGGGGTGACTTTCAAGTTTTTAGGCTGCTTAACTGGACAATAACAATGACCTGAACATGTGTGTCTGTATTCTGGTACAATGTACAGAAAAACTCAGGAAAGTTGTGTTGTGATTTTAAATGAAAGTGGAAACAATTTGGACCCTGGACAGGACCTTGAGGTACTATCCTCTCATTTATGATTTCAACTATTTGTGTCATTATCTCTGTGAGAAGCCCTATTTGGGAACTTCTGCAATTCATCTGGGTTACAGCATCCAAGCAGAGGAATGCACCTGGTGTGCAGGTTGTAAATATCTGTGCCCTTTCAACTTAGCTGAAGTGATCTATTCAGATTTTAAATCACTAAAGAAACAGTTTGTTCTGATCAAAGGCACCAAGAATCCTCCTCATAGGCTGTAAAAAGGCGTTTACCTTGTCTTGAACATGTATTGACTAAAATGATCAGAAGGAGAGGTAAACACTTGATGGCAGACAGAGTACCGATGAAGATATGGGTTTCTACAGAACTCTGTGTCGCTTTGGATCAAGGCTGCACTCTCTGGCAAATCCACCAGTAAATTATTTTAAAAGTACATTCAAACCTTTCCCAAGGTAAAATACCCTCAGGCTACCCTACTCAGGCAACTGATGAGGTTCCACAAATATACCAAAGGACATTTGACAAATCAAAACAATTGTATTGGTAGGAAAACACGGCATCACTCCTGCTAAATCCTCTGTAAGGTCAATTTGCTTGAATGATTAACCCCATGCCATGTACATTTTTCTGTTCTTATCAGTCTGAGATTAAGTTTCACATTTCTGCAGTACGACGTGGCCCTCGTCATGGCGTCACACCTCTTCCTAAACACTCTCCTCAGAGAAGGCTAACATATTCATGGCCTGTCAAACCACAGTCTGGGGTTGTCTTACACCTTACAAAGAATTGGAAAAGTTGGGTGAACAGGTGTTCCATTGTGACAATGACAACATCATCAACATCAGTAGGCCTAGTGATTTTCACCCAATTTTCTTGGCAGACTCATGAACGAACTGTACCTTGCCCTCGATGAACGAATTACGTCTTGGGTCCTAATAGTTATATCAACTGAACAACAAACGAATGCAACTAAAATGTGAAGAGACAACAAATAATAAAAAATGATCAACCTAAATGATGACTTCCATCAGTATAACCAGCCAATGACTGAAGTCATAGTCATCTATGAAAAACATAGTCACCTATGTTTGGTGGTGGAAGGGCAGTGATTGATTTCCTTCCATTGTCTGAGCTTCATTTATGTTTATTTACATTGCAGTTATGTTTGTGCAAAGTGACATCCATGTGAGAAAAGCTTGGGGTCAGAAAGAAGGGTCAGCCAGCATCCAGCATTTGGGGATAAGGGCCTCGCTCAAGGGCCCAACAGCAATACGATTACTCTACTGGCAGTGAGATTCAAACCCATCACCATGTAGCACATACAGGCACAGATGTGTAACCTATTCAGTGACACACAGATTTCGAAAATTGGCTCTATTTACACTCGGTCTTCACCGAGATGATGAGCTGGTGGGCGGTGCCCTCTCTCCCACCATAAGTGGTGCATGTTGGCAGAAATTAAAGTTCAGAGCCTTGCTACCGAGAGACTCCAGTCTCATAGTGATAGTGTGACTGAAATTAACTCATCGCTCCAGGAAAAATGAACACCCATCAACTACAGTCTATATTACAGGCCTGGTGGGAAAAAGCTTTCGGAATCATTTGGTCTAGTGCATTACTGCCGTTGAACGAAAACAGAATCCCTAGGTACTTACTTCCTAGTAAACGTGTGGCTAGCACCATGAGGAAGAACACTAGTAACTGGAGTGGAGAAAGCTTTTTGGGCTCTAATGATTACCCACCCAGTTCACCTAACTACCCTAAAAGTTCTATGCTGTTTTGGGGCAACATTTTACTGAAATGAGGCATAATACAGATCAAGATGATTTTTTTGCATCACCTGCATGGCCTTTTCCAAGAGACGACGAGAATGTACTCAGATAATCTAAACAAAAGACAAACTAATTCTGGAAATATATCTGGTATGAAGAGCGCAACGAATACTGCGGCGCATGATTGTTGTGTGTAAGCACTTTAGACTATTCTGAAGTGTCCCAAAAGGAAGATACTTTATCCATGAGACATTGAATGGCCATGTCTGACTAAATCAGTTTGGTTTTCACCTGTTTTTATAGTATCTGATAGCCATCGGCAATCCAGTCCATTGGCCAAGGAAAAAAACACAGGGTGCCATCAAAATTCACATCTTTTCAAACACCACGATTCTTCACCAAGTTGACTCACTTCAAGAGCAGAGATGTATTGGGCCTGTTCTTCCATCGTCTATGACTGAATCGAAACCGGTACGTCATTTCCACTGCATGTACCTTTCAGTTACTGATTGACACTTGCCATCCAGGTGTCAACAGTCAAACTGCACTTGACCTGAGCAGTCAGACACATGCCGTCAACAGAAATTCAAATGCTATTCTCATGGCTATCACACACTATTCTGCCCTGTTTCTGCTCTATTTCCAATTCTTCTGGACAATGTTGCTCGACCTGGAGAGAATTAGATTCAAAGTCATTTGCTTTCAGGGTCATGCCACACCTCCCAGATCCCTTCTGCTCTGTACGTGGACTTGTAAACCGGTAGAGGCACAACTCTGATGGACTTGAACACAATTTCCAATTTCCCACCGTTCGCTAAATCCGCTTGAGACACCGGAATCATGGATATTATGCGTTTAAATGCCTTGACATCTTTGTGAAAGTGACAACCGTTTTTCTGGCTTATTGTTAGGGACAACGTGGATGACATTAAGAGCAAGCGTGGGAACGGAAGCTGGCAACCTAACCAACACCTGACCCCCAAACACCTGTTACTCATCACTCAATCTCGGACAAACTATATAGTATTACTCCTCTTGTCAGTAACAACAAAATACAAGTATTTCTCCGTCCACTGTATCTGCATCACACCATTACTCGCCCACTACCTCCATGTATGAGTCTCACCTGTGCTTCTTGATCCCGTTGCAGCGGGATTTGTCATCTTCCTGAGACATGCTGGAAGGCTGAGGTAAGGCTCAGGAGCTTTGGGAGACAGGGATACTGGGCGGAGGTGTAGCTAGGAAGTGAAACGGAAAGGGACTTCTCCTTGGGTGGGCGTCCAGTCCGTGAGGATCCGCTCAGGAACCGTTCAACTTCTGAGTCTGGCACAGATGAGACAGAGAGAGAGAGGAGGATGGAGTGTAAGTCAGGATGGAGGATGAGAGGGAGCAGGTTGGTGAAGGAGCTGTGACTGTTGCTGGCTTGTGAGGTAGCCGCAGATGCCCCACCTCCTTCCCCGTCACGGTGTACTGCTCCACTCAGCACCACACCATTCCAGCCCCTCCCATAGCACCCGCTCCGCGATCTCCATAACACAACAATACCAAACGGGTAATCCGTACATGGCGGGGATAAGCAGACGGATGGGGGTGGCGGCAACACTTTCAGGGAAGGAACTGCTCAGGTGACCTGCTGCCAGAGGTGGTACATTCATCCTGTAAAAAGTGCTCCCTCTCCAAAGGCGGCCAAAGCAACATGGTCGGGTCACCAGGAGAGGAGCCCCCTCAGGGGGGGGCGCCGAAGTACTGCCCTATGTCTCAGCTGTCCTCAACATCACCAAACGGTGTCTCACTGGTGCTGCCACTATGTGCATCACTCTGGTACTGAAAGTGTTGTCCACCTCTGCTGTCATTAAATGACCCACTAATGGTACATAATTCAACAAAAGTCTGGTTAAAACTCAGTTTTATATATGGGGTCCCTCCCAGAGATCACCTCTTTTTAAGGCACTCAGAATCATCCCTAATAGAAGGAAACAGGTTGAAATGGACTCAGGAAGTGGGTATACAATACAAATAGCTGTATACAATACAAATAGCTGTAGCCACAGATTTAGATTGGTTTGAGTTTTTTTTTTTGCAAACTCAAACTTTTGAATGACGGGCCTTAATTGCCTATATGCCTCAAAGGCACAACACGCCTCTTTGATCATACCCTATAAATGAGTGAGGACCAAACAGGCTTCAGGGCCACACAGCTCAGTGACAAAGGAATTACCCAGAGCCGGAGCCCAGCCGGCCACAAAGGAGAGGCCGGCCTTTTAAAACCGTATGTCAGCATGGGTCCAGCATGGTATGTGAACGAGCGGCTTAAGTGCAGATCGTGGTGGAAACGACCAGCTCCCTCCGCAGATAATCAGCAGCAGATCAGGCAAAAGATGAATACATAAAAGGTACAAACAAACCGGAACTCGTCCCTCTGTGGGGTGGCATAGAGCAGCATTCGGATGTGCCTGATGTGGCCGGAATGAGGAGAGAAAGTGAGCGATGTTATCGTTTTGTATCAGCCTTGGGTGACAGTGCGCTGCATCATGATATGTCTAGCTGGAGATAAACTGAAGCAAAGCAGCGTTAGGGGGCTGGATCATTTTGCGCTTGTTGTTTTAAATGATTCTGATGGCTGGCGGCAGTAGGCCGCTTTGGAATCCGCCACTCCGATCCACTTTCGAGAGGCGGGATGAAATGAAAGTGGGTCAGTTAGCAAGGGAGCGGCACAGTTGGGCCAGCGAGTACCAAAGTGTGGTGGGTGGGGAGGTGTGCTCTTGGTCAGGTGACTCACGGGCGATTTTTTCATCCTCTTCAAGGGCGTGCCGACGGGAACCTCTGACAAGCTCCTCTAAGGCTGGAGTTCTCAGACGAAATCCAGATCTTTTTCTCTTCTCGGTCTGACCTGTGGACCAAGGCCTCTGGTTAGACCCTCGGACAGTAGTCAGTGAAACGATAAACAACAAAAGCAACTGCCAACCAGCAGCAATACGTCTACAGTTCGGGAAGTAGGTAGATTGAGAAGTCACATGATCACCAAGGCCTACGTTTTATTTCCTCGCTTATGTTACAGGTGATTATAACCAATTAATTCAGCGCCGAAGGGAAATGACGCTGCTCTAGGCTATATGACCTTCTTACAGAGCAATTAAATCTGAAGACAATAACGAATTACGCTGCACATTCTCCGCTGTTCGGGTCTCTTCAGCTCATACCCTTTGCCTTTGCCAGAGGTCCTAGCCATTAAGGTGTTGTGAGTCAGAGCAGCACAAATCGCTTCAGTGGTCACTCAGGTGCCCTGAGTGTTCGCTTAAAATGCACTGCCTGGCTGCTCCCCGTACTGCGCTGTTAATGGGTCTGGCTGCATGTGACTGTTGTGCTGACAGGCTACGTGAATCCAAGCCGCAGCTCCCTGTCGGCTCTGGTTTCCCTTCCACAGGGAAACGTGACACGCACAAGCCCGTATTGGGTGTCCGAGGGGGAGAAACCTGAACCGTGTCTGTAGGTGCCGACGCTGATTGCTTTTCTGACAGCTCTCTCTACCCTTCATCTTATTTTACACTATCATGCATAGATGTTTCTATTTTAATGCTGATATCAGTCTGTTAAAGACTGAGTTCTGAAATACCCGTGTTTATATATCAGTGTTCATGTCTGAGTTTTGTTATATCCATCCACTGTTCATAAGTGCAGGTATATTATCGAGCGCCAACATGTGATTGTTGATAAGCGAGTGCTGATACATGAATTTGCCATTTGCAATTGTTAACATGCTAGTGTTGATCCTGCAGTGTTATTACTCCTGAACAGATCCTTCGGTTGATGAGGCTCCAGTGTTAACATGTGATTGATGGTTAGCGGGATGTGAGCATTGATGCATGAATTCAGATGTTCAGATGACATTCATATAACTGTTGATATTCCAGTGTTGATCTACCAGTGGTAATACTGCAAGAGAGGTAGATCTTGTTTAACTAATCTACTTGAGTTCTTTGAGGAAGCTACAAGAGAAATTGATCACAAGATGGCCTACGATGTGATCTACTTAGATTTCCAGAAGGCCTTTGATGTTGTCCCCCACAAACAGCTCCTGCTTATGTTCAAAACAGCAGAGATTTTAGGAACTGTAGCAGTTTGAATTGAAAACTAGTTAACAGACAGGAAGCAGCGAGTAGTTATTAGAGGCACAATGTCACAGTGGGGTTACATTCACAGTCGGGTACTGCAGGGTTCAATTTTAGGATCACTATTGTTCCTAATTTACAAAAAATGATACTGGCACCAATACATACAGTAAACTGGTTAAATTTGCAGATGACAACAAGGTGAGTGGTGTAGTAGATTCTGAACAATTCAGCACAGAGTCTACAACAGGATCTTGATTTAATTAGCGACTAAGGTGATATCTGGCAAATGAAATTTTATGTAGATAAATGTTAGGTAATCCATGCAGGGAGCAGAAATATAAAGTACAGATATTTTATGAGTTCCACTGAAATATAGCTGATTATGAGTAAGACCTCGGTCTGTATGTTGATGCTTCCTTATCCCACTCTTGCCAGTGTGGGGAAGCAATGGGTTACATCTCTAGCAGTGTGGAGTTTAAGTCAAGGGATGTCATGCTAAGATTATACGATTCCTTGGTAAGACTCCACCTAGAATATTGTGTGCAGGTTTGGTTAACACACCTTAAGAAGGATATTGCTGCCTGGGAAAGGGTGCAACGTAGGGCGACGAGAATGATTCCTGGTCTTAGAGGAACGTCCTATAAGGAGAAGTTAGCTGAGCTGAATCTGTTCAGCCTCAAGTAAAGGAGACTAAGGGGGGACAAGATCTACAGGTAGGTATATAAGATTCTAACAGGTCTGGATGCTGTTCAGCCAAACAGTTACTTCAATATTAGTTTAAATACTAGAACTTGTGGCGATAGGTGGAATTTAGCAAAAGAACATCTTCAAATGGATTTGAGAAAGCACAGCATGTAGTTAGAGTATGGAATGACCTTCCTGTTAGTGCAGTGCAAACTTGGGTTCCTTTAAATCAGAGCTAGATAAGATTTTAAAAACTTTTAGCTATTAGTTGAGTTCTCCCCAAAAGATCTCGATGTACCTAATGGCCTCCTCTCATTTGTAAATTTCTTATGTTCTTATGTTCAATGTTAAAACTCCAGAGTTGATATACAAGTGTTGATATGGTAGTGATGATACTCCAGTGTTGATATGCCGGTGATGATACTCAAGTTTTAATATGCTAGTGTTGATATACTGCTGATGGTTCTCCAGTGTGGAAATGGCAGTGCTCATTTTGCAGTGTTAATATTCTGGTGTCAACTTGCAAGTACATGTGATGGAACAAGTCTGCAGATTATAATGGATAGATCAGTTGCCATTACATCTGACGTTATATCCAAGTGTAAGGAGGGGAAGGGATGAGGAAGTCTGAAAGTAAAGCCAAAGTTTTTTATGATTTAAGTCATATAAAACATAAACACCACTAACCTACTCTTAACTCTTGTTATCATTCCTCACTGAGAGCTGTACAACAAGCTGAAGTCAATAAAAGATCTAAGGCAGTGTATGTTACATGGTAATTAAGACCCTGTGGGGCCAGATGGGATCCCCCTGGGGGCGGGCCCAGTTCCGTAGCGATGCTGGGGAATAGAAGGGTGAACTATGGGAGGGATGGAGGGGTAGGCCAGGAGACCGGGCACCTGTGAAGGGGGGGGAAGGCCTAGCCTCCAGATGTGGAGGCTGTGAGCCTTGGGAACATAACGCACAGCATGAAAACAGCCCCCCTCCACTTCAAAGAGGAAGGGGGGAGGGACTAGCTCCCTCAAAAGGGACTCTGTAATAAATATCATGGCAACTTCACTGTCACGCCCACCAACAAAGCCGCAGAATCCTGTCTCTGGAACGTCGCCACTGTTCGCGAAACTGAACTCGTCTTGATATCTACGGCTCATACATGCTCAGTGGCGCCCTGACCGGCGTTCATCGCCCATGACAACTGCCACTGTGTGTTGAGCCAACTAGACACGTTGTCTTGCTTGTTGATAAACACCAGAGTCCTTAGTTCTGGCTCCCGTGAGACCTGAGGGCTTGCAGCCATACTGTGAATCCACCGTCATGATGCTGAAAGTACAGCATTTCCCTCCTGTCTGGCATCAGGAGAACTTCGGGATTAAGGTGGAAGGGCTGAGCTAAAATATTATAGCTAAAATCGCACTGACCGTGGACATATTTGGCTCACCCATCTACACCCATCTACACCCATCTACACCCATCTAACACTGGTTACCACAATGGAAGCTATGGATTTGTATTGGGCCCCTGTTGGTCACAAAAAGCCACTATAGTAGGGGGGCAGGGGCCCCTGTTGGTCACAAACAGCCACTATAGTAGGGGGGCAGGGGCCCCTGTTGGTCACAAACAGCCACTATAGTAGGGGGGCAGGGGCCCCTGTTGGTCACAAACAGCCACTATAGTAGGGGGGCAGGGCCCCCTGTTGGTCACAAACAGCCACTATAGTAGGGGGGCAGGGGCCCCTGTTGGTCACAAACAGCCACTATAGTAGGGGGGCAGGGGCCCCTGTTGGTCACAAAAAGCCACTATAGTAGGGGGGCAGGGGCCCCTGTTGGTCACAAACAGCCACTATAGTAGGGGGGCAGGGGCCCCTGTTGGTCACAAACAGCCACTATAGTAGGGGGGCAGGGGCCCCTGTTGGTCACAAACAGCCACTATAGTAGGGGGGCAGGGGCCCCTGTTGGTCACAAACAGCCACTATAGTAGGGGGGCAGGGGCCCCTGTTGGTCACAAACAGCCACTATAGTAGGGGGGCAGGGGCCCCTGTTGGTCACAAACAGCCACTGTAGTAGGGGGGCAGGGGCCCCTGTTGGTCACAAACAGCCACTATAGTAGGGGGGCAGGGGGCCCTTGTTGGTCACAAACAGGCACTGTAGTAGGGGGGGGCAGGGGGCCCTTGTTGGTCACAAACAGGCACTGTAGTAGGGGGGGGCAGGGGGCCCTTGTTGGTCACAAACAGGCACTGTAGTAGGGGGGGGCAGGGGGCCCCGAAGCGAGTAATGAGTAACATTTAAAGCTCTGTGCTGTGCAAACATTGCTGTTTGTTGCTTTTTTTTTTACATATTTAACATTATTTAATACTCAGGTGGTTTAAAAAAAGTTGAATAAATAGCAATAATTCTATTGTTTATCTTGTGAGATTTCTGGCATGATAAATAATTTGGCCTTTTGGCTACGTTCACAGATTTCCAGTGTTCCGGGTTCAATATTTTAACTAAAAAAAAAAAAAAAGCATAAAAGAAGACAGAAAAGGGAGAATATGAAAACAGACGGGTGACTGAAGATGTCGCGGCAGTTCCGCTTTGGGATGGATCTCCTGCTTTTACATGACAACCTTTGATGTAAAATTAAAGAAAGGCATATTGACAGCTTGTGCTCAGCCCAAAGGAAGGTGCTCGGCTTCCTTGCCAAGGAACAAATCCTGCGAGATCTTAAAGACCAAGGTGGGATTAGAGACAGACACTTCAGGTAAAAGCACTTTACTCTGCATGAACCAGAAAAAAGCCAGACTGGGCCAGCGTAGCCACAAAGGGTGTGGCATGGGGACCCAGCCTGGTCCCGATTAGGAGGCTGTGCCTGTGATCGGAAGGTCAGTGGTCCAAATCCCAGGCTTGGCAGAGTGATGTCACCATTGGACCCTTGAGCAAAGCCCTTAACCCCCAAATTACTCCAGGTATCGTCTGTCCCAGTACTTCTCAATTATACAGCACTTTGAATAAACACGTCCACTAAAAAAAAACTACGTAAGATAACACTGTAGCTCCCACCACCACCCGGACCCGACCCCAGCGCTGGTCGATATTCTGTAAACCCACCTGGTACAGACCCATAGCTGATTCAATCCAGAAAAAATAAAAATCCAAACAGACTTTCAGCACAATATGGGTTTCTGGATCTGAAACCATTTGACATTTTGGCCAGAAATGTCAAAACACTCAAGAGGAAGAATATATACGTGTATATCCGGCCAAACAACCATGGAGTTTAAAGACGCTTGTTCAGGGCAAGAGGTGGTTTGCTAACGAACCACCCTGCAATATTCACTCTGAGTAATTAAGGCTGTGGCTAAGCCATGTTAATTACGGATGCATTGAGGATGTAAATCTCAGCACATCTACAATACGGTCTGGCCTCAGGCTGACTGTGCAGGATGCAGATCTTAGGCAATATTAAGACAGAGAGCACCGTGGATTAGTATAATACCGCTGCCTTGCCTGGGCACAAGCAACTGGCCTCCAGTAATCCAATAAGACCCCTTCGCCTTGTCCCTGTATGTCAGGCTTGCTTACTTCCTGTCCAATCAGGTTGGAATGCATAAACCCCGCCTCCTTCCTCATCTCAGAAAAATGACCCTGCACTCAGATTCCAACCTTCACTCTCAACTGTATATTTATTTGTGTGTGTGATGAGATATCGAAAAAGAAGCACTCCGATGTACCCGTAGTGCAAAAGGCAAATAAAGGCAGATTTCAGTTTTACGTACGTTAGCTGCTTTGTGAGTGCTGCTGTCAGCCAGTGGGCGTCAGATTCTCATGGACCCTCCCTGGGATGGTAATGCCACTGCTGGGCTTTCCGGGTCAGACGTTTATTGGATTGCCATGGCTTTGCACACCAGGGCTGGATATCCAGGCAGCCCATACGGTTCCACAACACAACTGCTGTACCCCCATCGCAGGAAGACAAAAGCAAACCACGCAAAGTTGCGGATGAGGTAACCACCAAATGAGCGGATAGTCTGACGGACTTACCGTGGTCTAAAAGGCAAAGCGGATAAAAAAATATGGGTGCCGGTCGCTGTGCGAGAAAGAATGTCACAAAGGAATCGACTCGGCCGCTGGTTAATGAACCCCGTTCTGACCGGCGACCTCGCAAGCCACGGCTGACATGTTCGTTTTAGCCACTTCCTGAATGACTGCCTGCACGTTCGACCGATTCCAGCTCACCTCCATCTACTGAACACAGAGTCCATTCCGTTATTCGCACCCTGATCAGCTAAGGTTCCCGGACAGGGCATATCTGTGCTCTGTGCCTAACAAGTTACGCGCTTGTCCCCGGGCCACCCCCTAGCATCTGTCCCCTCATGTCCCCGGGTGTTGCCTACCGCAGAGCTCTTGCCTTCATTCCACAGCACTGCTCAGTTCCTCGGTTCACTCTTGCCTGGTTCAGGACGAGTGCTCCAGAGCATCATCCAGAGCGTCCGGCGTGAGCTACAAGCCCGTGGAAGTGGTTTGGGGACTGGGAGCTCGATGCGTGCCCACAGTACTCCGTCAGCGGATCACCAGCGCGAGCGCAGCCCGTAGTCAGAATTAGGTCACAGTCCAAACAAATCTGACAATGAGGGGATGTGACATCTGTCTCTTAGTATCTTCGGGGTCCTTGTGTGTCACCAGATAATATCCCGCTTGTTTAGCGGACGTTCAGCCAGGCTGTCCGTGCCCGTATCCGCTAGTGCATATGTGTGCGTGCGCACGTGCGAGTGTGTGTGTGATGGCTCTGATCCACGCTGTCCCTGAGTGCTAGGTGTGGCGGCCACCGGCAGGAGTGCAGACCTCAGCACAAAACGCAGATCCTGCCTGAGCTTCCATCCACTGGGGCCAACCTCCCAAGGGCGTGATATCGCAGGTGCGGTGGTGTAACCACGGCGACATGCCACCACGTGGAGCCTCTCTCTGCCACAGGCGTGAGTAACCAGCTAAACACCAGGAACATATGCTAATGCTAACCCAGATCATGCTAATGCTAACACACCAACATACAATCTCTCTCCTCAAATGCGGCCAATGGCAAACGTTCCGTAAACACAGTCGTAATGTGGTATATTACAGCGCAAAGCAGAGGCAGGCATATGATGAACAGGAAGTGTCACAGGGGAGCCAAATAAATTCTGAAATGCTGATTCACTGAATTTTCGTTATTATATAAAACTTTACATTATAACCGTTAATATTACCGAGCTACAGACAGTACCAGTCAATGGTTTGGGCACGCCAACCCATAGAAAGATTTATTTTCACTATATTAAAGAAATATAAAGACATAAAAACTATTAAAATAACATATATGGAATTATATACTGACCATTAAACAAAACAAAAAATTATTTGCTGGGAGGGGGCAGTTCTGTGGGTTGGGACTCAGAAGGTTGTCAGTTGAAATCCCGTGGTCAGCACCATTTGGCTCTTGATCAAGGCCCTTAACCCCAGTTGCTCCCGTGACTGGCTGACCCTACTGTCTCCTCTACACCAGTTCCATGAGGTGGCCTCCTGGGATGCTTCTCCAGCTGTTCTGTAAGAGGTCCCACACATGCTGAGCTCTCATTGGCCGGTTTTCCTTCATTCTCTGGTCAAACTCCTCCAAAACCATTTCTACTGTGTTTAGGTCAGGTGCCCAGATCATGTGATGTGACAATATCACTATCCTTTGTAGGCCAAACCTTTGACGGGTACTGTGTGTACACTGGCGGTGAACCAACCACACACGAAATGAACCAACCACACATATCATGGTATAAAGAGTAGAGAAATCGATAAAATCTTCTGTCCCGGACAAAAAGGCTGAGTATGGCTTGATGGACAATGAGAAAATCTGGTCTGCTGATGCTCTGGAGGCTCCCGAAATGCGTCTCCTGCCCAATGAGACCACATATGGTCCATTCATCCAGTTTCTGACAAGAAAAAAATCCAGCAAGTTCCATCTCATCTCACTCAGCCGTCATGCACGCTCACCTGGAGCTGCCACCCGGCTGACAAGCATCGCTTCGATTCTCCTCTCTCAGATCTCCATCAGAGCAGAGATTACTAAGCACAGAGATCGTCTCAGTTTGGGGGGGGAGGGGGGGGGGGGATCAACATGCTGGCTTACCTGTCGGTACATCGACTTCCAAGAACACACTGTGACGAACGAATGCTTCCCATTAATTGGCTCTTGTGAGTCTCGCCATTAATCCACCGCCAGTTAGAGGGGTCTGCATGTGCAGCACATGATTATCTTCAGTGACCCTCCGGCCCAGCAGTTCATCTCCTCAGGCATGTCCTGCTAATATCATACCTGAGCATTTCAGCCAAACCCTAAATTGCCTGTCTGTGGAGGTCCTTCAACCACCTTCCATTTGTAAGTGGTGTCATGCTTTTATATTTTTTTGAGGGGGGGGGGGGGGTTGCTTTTTGTCAAGAAAAAACACACAAATGAAAGTGTGTCACAAATAAAACGCAATATGCGCGGTAAACTGGAATAAAACACAAAGTCACACAGGACTTTTCCACAGTGATTGGACAAAGCTCTCATGAAGCTCAATCTAAGCTTTTGTAGATCTCACACACACTGCTTAGGACTGGAGTATGCTGCCTGAGGCCCCCCCCCCCCCCATGACACCAGACGCCGATCCTCTGTTTCCCCTCCCTCTCCTGAAGGTGAAAGGGCAGAAAGTGTGTGTTTGCCCACAGACGAGAACACGAGGTCACACAGAGGGTGACCACAAATGTATCTGTACCCAGCGATAGCGCGGCGATGACGCGGAGAAGCCGCCGATGACTCGCCAGCCCGTAGGGTGGGGGCACGCGGCAGTGAAAACCCCAGCCAATGACATTTCTAACCCGAGGCGACCATGAGTTCTGAGCCATTTTCCAAACACGGGAAGCTATGTGCCCTTAAACACCGTCAATTATGGAATCCAAAGTGGTTTATGCAAATGACTGACTAACTGAGCTTTTGTGGTGACAACAGAGACAGAGTTTCCTATGGATGGAGTATGGAGATCTAATTGGGATGATTCCACGCATTTCACGGGCAGAAAGGTCCATAACAGGTGGAGTGATGTGCAAAGACCTTCCGAGGGGCAGGTGCTTGAATGGGGGGGGGTGTGTCTGCCTGGGGATGGGGGTCCCCCTTTAGCGTGATCGGTGGTTATTGAAAGATGGGCACTTCGGTCAAGCAAAAGGAGTAGGTACTCAGGCACCCCATCCACCCCCCCCCCCCCCACAAGAAGACCTCAGAGGAGCTCTGCGGTGACAGCGGGAAGTTCCTCATGTTTCATGAGTATAAAGAGCTACCATTTGCTCCACAGTGACACAGGGAACCTCCTGGTCATTTCCTGAGTATGAAGACCTAAAAGGTGCCCCACAGTGAGAGAGGGAGGTTCCACATATTCCATGAGTATGAAGAGCTAACGAGAGCTACACAGTGACAGAGGGAGGTTCCACACGTTTCCATGAGTATAAAGAGCTAACAGGAGCTAAACAGTGACAGAGGGAGGATCCACATGTTTCCATGAGTATGAAGAGCTAACAGGAGCTAAACAGTGACAGAGGGAGGATCCACACGTTCCATGAGTATGAAGAGCTAGCAGGAGCTCCAAAGTGACAGAGGGAGGTTCCACACATGTTCCATGAGTATGAAGAGCTAACAGGAGCTCCACAGAGACAGAGGGAGGATCCACATGTTCCATGAGTATGAAGAGCTAACAGAAGCTCCACAGTGACAGAGGGAGGATCCACACGTTCCATGAGTATGAAGAGCTAACAGGAGCTCCACAGAGACAGAGGGAGGATCCACATGTTCCATGAGTATGAAGAGCTAACAGGAGCTCCACAGTGACAGAGGGAGGTTCCACACACGTTCCATGAGTATGAAGAGCTAACAGGAGCTAAACAGTGACAGAGGGAGGATCCACACGTTCCATGGGTATGAAGAGCTAACAGGAGCTAAACAGTGACAGAGGGAGGATCCACACGTTCCATGAGTATGAAGAGCTAACAGGAGGTCCAAGGTGACAGAGGGAGGATCCACATGTTCCATGAGTATGAAGAGCTAACAGGAGGTCCACAGTGACAGAGGGAGGATCCACACGTTCCATGAGTATGAAGAGCTAACAGGAGGTCCACAGTGACAGAGGGAGGATCCACACGTTCCATGAGTATGAAGAGCTAACAGGAGCTCCACAGAGACAGAGGGAGGTCCAGTGGACATCCTTCTTGACTTCTAAGACAGTCATGTACTATGTCTTTCATCACTATGGTAGATATTTTTGAATTATCCCCTATTATGCCTTACTTAGCCCCATACCTAACTCTCTAGAACATGATTATTATATCATCTTGAGCGACGTCTCTGGGAATTTGCCGAAAGCCATGATCACAAGTGCGAGCAGCAGAGCTATTTCCTCAAATACAGAATAAAAAAGCACCTTTTAAATGTACTAAAAACATTAATCGAGTAACACCTTGCTACACTCTACTTGTTATGCTTCTACCCACAGAGAATTATCCATTTATGCTACTATTAATATAACATGTCTTCTCCAAGGACTGTGAAATGTGTCCTTAACTGGCATGCCCTCTACTGTCCGGTTAACCTGTAACATTACTGGTAATTCTCTGCTGGTCAAATGGACCCTATTTTTGGTCTATGCACAGCACTATTTTAAGCTGTTCTAAATATCAACAGCTGCATGTTATTGGGGGGAAAAAAACAGGAAAATTTAATTAACATTTTCTTAACTATTGGACATATGTTGGATTAAAGAAGTGGACCAGGAATAATAGGAACTGGCATTATAAACACTTTAGCCCACATGCTCGAGACGCAAAGCATTAACAGTGGTGTCTTTGGCTTCCCACCCTCTGCCAGCTTGTTTCTGCGCATGAGGAAAGATTCCGTTATTTATTCAGAGACCTGGGAAGCTTGCCACTGTCAGCTTTTTAATATTAATCACCCCGTCTTACAGTATAAAATTAATACACAAACACTGTCAGTATGCCTGCCCCCCCCCCCCCCCCCCCCCCAGAGCAAAGTCCGTCTAGTATGATTTGTGAAGACAGCCCCCCTCCCCACTACCACCCCCCACGGACAAACACCTCATGAAATGTTTCTCCTGCGGTGTTGCACAAATGATGGTCACCATGGAAACAGCCCCTTGCTCCGCGTGAAGCGCGAGGCCCCCGAGGGGGCCGGTCCAGCCGACCTTTCCCCAGGCGAGGGCGGCCCTGTTCGGGGGCACCGTCCCCTGTGTTGGAGGAGACATTCATTTAGACTCCCACCCACGAGCGACACAATTACCGAAATGCGAGTTCCCAGCTCTGCAGCTGCCGCTACTCCACCAACGAGATGCCCGGTGCCTGCATGACATCTTCAGACCGGTCGGATTCGGGTCCCGGGATAAAGAGCCGTCCTCCACCGAATTCAGCCTGCACTAGAGCAGATAGAGTCGCATTTTAAAATCCCTAATTCATATTTAAAAAGGTGCCACCAGCAGCTACGACATAGGCAATTACTGTAGGTCATATTTAATAGTACACTTCAGCATAGCTCAAATTCCCGCAAACTTATTTTCAGAGTTGGGTGAAGTGATGATTATCTCTGTGATGGGATCTCAGAGGCAGGCAATTTTGTGGACCGTACTCATCTATAGAAATTCCATCCGCCTCTGCATTTCCTGGGTTCCCATTCTCTTGTAAGCACAACCCCCCCCCCCCCCCCCCCCCCCCCCCCCCCCCACTTCAGTGTGGACAGCCGGAGGTACCCAAGAAAATCCAGCCTTATTCGGGGACCACAGAAAGTACGATTCAATGGAAATCCTAACCCCAACCCCCCCCCCCCCCCCCCTCACCCCCCCCAACCCAAAAAAGGGGCATCTTGGGAAGCGGGGGCCGCCTTGGTTTAGAATTACTAGTCGTGGAACACATCTCTATAACACCTGAATAAAAGTGAAAAGGATTTTGGGAAAATTAAATGTATATAAATAAATACGCAGACTAGACATGCATATCAAAGATCTATATCACAGATTTAGGGAAAAAAAAATTAACTGTCTGGATTGGAACCGGGGTGGGGGGGGGGGGGGGTTGCTTTTTGTACTTGTGGGATGCTGAAGCCTAAACGTGAGTTGACTGTGTCTGTCTGCGAGATAACAGTGCATTTATGTCGACGGAAAAAATAGCAATGAATGCCTTGTGCTTGCAGTGGAACAAGTGCTGTCGCAAACAGTGAGGAAGACTCCGCCCTCCTCCGCCTGCCGCCGCCAGCAAGGAAGCTGATTCACTTCAAAGGCAGCCGTAACAAGGTCTCCAGTGAGATGCATCGCGTTAAAAAGGAGCACAGCGCCACCCGTAGATGAATAACCAGGCCAGTAAAATGACTCGAGCGTCTCTGACAGGTCTACGTACCAAAGACCGACAGAGGCATATTCGGCCTGGGAGTCCGTTTAGATCAGTTTGTTTTGCTTTGGAAGCTTCCAGGTTCACTTGTGTTCAAATAACATTTTTGCTCATTACAGACCAATGCTGTGAAACCAGCCCTTGTAGCTGAACTACTAAGTCTCTCCTTTTTTTGTTGAATTATTTAATCCTCATCCATTTTCTGGGGTAAGCCAGCCGTTCGACACAAAGAGTCGGCTCTACCAAACAGGTTTCAAGTGTTATTCTCACATATTCCGAGGAAGACAGTGTAACTGCTGCAGAATAAGGGACAGGTGTATAAGAAAACAATGGGACAAACAGCCATGCGACATGAGACGAGACACTAATATGAATGAACAATCAAGATGGAATAATGTGTGCGGGGATAACGATGTAAATAGACCAGAGTTGTCTTGCAGGTCACCAGTTGTTCCACGACCTGATGACTTGGGGAAAGAAGTGGTCCCTGAAACAGGTGGTGAAGTGCTGGTATGACTTCCTCGGACTGCCCTGCGGCCACGTCGCCTTATAGGGAGCTCCTAATCTGCCATTTGTATCACAGTGACCCTTCTATTGGCCGGGACCAAACAGGATAGCCTCCATTCACATCTGGCTTTGATGAGTATTGGTGGTTCACAGTATTTCTCTTTCGATGGACACTCAGCACGGCTGACCATGAACACCCCACGAGCCTTGCTGTTTCAGAGATGCTCCGGCCAAGGAGTGTGATCATAAGGAATTGGCCCGTGTCAAAGTCACTCGGATCTTCATCCCTGTCCATTTCTACTGCTTCGAACATGTCGACTACGAGTGCCAAACTTTAGCCTACCATCTAATACATCCCAGACACTTGACATGCACCATTTTTAGAAGATGCTCAACATTATTCGCTTCATATGGGGGCTTGGTGTCTACAGCATGCAGACAAGGTCAAGAGGTTCAGTTACCGTTTGGCTAAGCATCAGAACAACGGAGACACCCGATCTGAGCGTGTCGTGACTGCTGGTGCCAGACGTGGGGGTTCCAGCATCTCAGAAAGGTGGTTACCTTCCTGGTATTTTCCACACACTACTGTGTCTGGAGCTTGCAGAGAATGGTGTGATGAACAATAAGGTCCAGTCGGCAGGAGTTCTGAGGGTGTAAACACCTAGTAAATGAGAGAGGTCAGAGGAGGATGGCCAGACTTGCTAAAGGTAGCAGGAAGGCCACGAGTGTAAAAATAAAAGCCTGGTATGACCATGGCGTATGGAAAGGCATCCCTGAATACACAACGCTTCTACACCTGAAGTTACACAGGTGATAAAAGTTGATCCTACTTGGTATTAGCTAGGTGTACCTAATAAAGCGGCCATCGAGAGCATAAGCCCTGCTCGTCTCATAACATTACAGTTGCTTCTAATTTCTTTCTTTATTTTTGTCTGCATCTTTACAAACGAGGCCACACCATACATTCCTGCAAGACAAAGGGAGGCAGAAATCACACTGTCGTCTTGATGATAATATGACATGAAGATAAAATCGGTTGGCGTTAAAAATACACGCAAACGCATTGACGCGACGTGTTCTTTTCTTTGGCGGATGAAAGTGACCGTCAGACAGATTTAATTAACTTTTATAAAGCGCGAGGCCATTCATTAGCCCTAGTCACGCTAAATTCAGGGAAGGGGAAAGACTTCGCAGGTGATCTCCCACATGTGTGAGGCCACATTCCTAAGACGGTCACATTGGTGTAACTTAAACCTGCTGGGCTACATGATAACGACTTTAATCCTTGTCATAATAATTGGGGGGAAACAGATGGGGGGGGATTAATTCATAGCAGGGAAAAGACAAAGAATAAGAGGCCAGATTAGTGTGACAAAGTTTTTTTGGAAGTAATTATCCATTTTCGGGTCCTGCGCTTCATTCCCCGATGATCTGTCTTGGTACCTCCATGCAGATCCTCCATTAGAGTAACCTTAAGCTTTACCGGGCTGATAGCTGAACTGAATCGAATCGAGAATTCAATTACAATCAAGGGGCTATTCAGCTGATAAAAATGGAAGGTGCAGAGATAAAGACCCACTGGGGCAGAACTCACTGGACACCAGTGACTAAACTGAACTTGTTTATAAAGCCCAGGACTGGAGTTGCATATTAAAGAAGCACATCTTGGTTTTTCATTAAACTGGTTTCTCCCACCAAGGACCAGTAGGGGGCACTATTCTCAAACGTCAAGAAACATTTCTCGAGTGGCCCCATTACAAAATGCCACGAAGATCAATAATACTGTGCACACATAATTTTGACTGCTTTTCATCTACCCTGAAAAAGAATAAAATCACCAGGCTTCATAATGGCTGAAAGCAAACTTCACTATGAAAAAGAAATTAAGAGTTTGTGTTTCAGTCTTTTGTTACCTTCATAGCAAGTTAAAACATGCTCCTCTCTCTGTGTAGGACTGAGTGCCCCATCAATGACCCATCCTGCTTCACCGTGTCCAACAGAAAGAAATATATGCAAATGACCATATACTGATCAATATGTCCTTGATTGTATAATCTTCATAAGAATATACATAAAATGATTAACTCGTGAAGAATAATATCATTCAGAAAAACACAGTACACACATTAGCGGCTAACAGATAAGCCCACCAGAGCCATCATCTGCCATATTTGGAGTATGGCATCAGACTCTTTCTGGTTATTGACACCAAAATGGAGAGATTACAGAGCCTCTGGACGGACGGACGGACGGACAGATAGATAGATAGATAGATAGATAGATAGATAGATAGATAGATAGATAGATAGATAGATAGATAGGATACCCTGGGTGTTTTTTACTATGCATACTTCACTGTTCTTGTATTCTCAAGTACCCGTTTGACATCGTCTTTCATTGCTGAAATACAGTTCCAGTACTTCAGAAAAGAAGTATAGAGAATGGTAAAAATGTCATTCTTGCCCCACCTCAAATATTAAGGATGCACCAGTCGCATCCTTGTCAACAAAAACAATCCCAAGATTCACTGCATCCCAAGTTCTGTGTTTGGAGGTAAGCTGGCAAAGCCTCTCTTGCCAAGAACACAAGTATGTTCTTTGCATTCTTAGTGTCTTGTGTTTGCACTCGATGTTTGTATCTGTTCTGCTCTGCTTTTGTTCTTTTGCTGCTGTACCATAGGTGTCTGGGGGGGGGGGGGGGGGGGCACGCTCCCGTGCCATTTAAGGTGCTGAGCCATAAACTCAGATCAAGTGCAAAGTGACTCGAGGGTGAAGCAGTGTGTCACCATGCCGGGCGAGAGACTAACTGTGAGTGGGTGGGCGGGAGCGAGGTTACGCTCGTGTGTGGCCGGGGGAGCGATCCCGAGGGGGGCTGATCATGCGGGAGGAACAGGACGCAGGGATAATGAGCATACAGGCACCGGCACGAGGCCATACCCACAGCCCCCACGGAGAATCAGGCCACTTTTAACGACCCCGTCCACAGAGGCGCGAAGCCGTCGCCCTAACCCGACTCTCTCACCCGCCACCTGCCATGCACACGCAGGTCAATGAGATCCTGTAATTAGCGGGACAACCAACCGCCATCAATTCCATGGAAATAGAAAGGCTGCGGTCAAGGGTCAAGGCTGAACCACATAATGAACCAACAGAAACCGTTAGCAAGATTCCAGGGGGTAGCCATTTGGATGTGCTGGGTGCGCACCAGGCGATATATTTGGGTGCCCCCCCCCTCCGATCCACGCCCCTACGGTACATCATAATGAGATTCACAGAACTGCACGCCAATGAAAGGATAGAGGCAGTTAGGCGTGATTGCTGACGCCCCGTCCAGCACCTGCTACACGCCGCGAGCTTTCATGAGCCATTACCAGTCCGGGAGCCGCGGGCGTGCAGGTGTGCCTGCGGACATCAAACGACAATGCTAAAACTCGACTTCACTCCCAATAAAACGTGCTTTGAAATGCAGCTGAAAGACACTTTGTTCTCAGCATCATACCTGTAGGCAGCCATGCTAGCTAAGATTTCGCTCCCCTTATCTGTGTTTTTGTCGGCCAAACAAATTGCGAGGTTGACACGTTGGCTGCAGTTATTTTGGCTGCTATTCCGCCCCACAAAGGCAAAACACAGTAACTACGCTGGCACTGGAACTGAGAAAAAAAGGGCCTCTTTTGACTATCCACCTGTTTGTGGAGTAGACAGGGAAATGATAGTCTACTTATTCAAAAGCGAGCATGGTGGAACTACGATATTTTCTTGGAGCCTAAGAGGTTCAGTTTTAGTCCCAGCTCAATTTCGATAAATTATGAAGCTACATTCTTTTGCACCATGGTGAATTATGACGGACATTTTGATCGAAACGCAATTTTTGCCGTGGACGTGGTATTTAAAAACGTAGCCTATACCGTTTTTTCCGCCACCGGCACCGGTTTGTTCGTGTACGGACCGGCTGATCATTCTTGGTTATTCGACTTCGCATGCCGCTATTGTGGAACTGTATTACGGAGCAGCGATTCGGAAAAGATCGGCAAGGAACCCTTTGGGAAAAAGTAATAACGCAAAAGGCAGGGGCATAGCTCGTAAAAATGAAGGCTGGCAGGTGACCTTCGCTCTGCAAACATCTGAGATGCGCGATGCCAACATGTATTGATTGCACAGCGTTCTGAATGCATGCATAGCGGCGATGAGGTTAAATGCACCACAAAGCATGTTTACTTGCAGTGACATCAAGGGGCAGGTTTTCTCTCTGTCTCGTTTGAAATCAGGAAATGATTCTGCAGTGTATTCTGCCAAGTTCAGCCCCTGCTAGACATATGCTGACATATTTCAAACCATAACAGTAATGATGGAACGGGAACAGTAATACATGTAAGTATTACTCATTGATGTGAGACCAGTAATCCTGTTTAACGCAGTATTAAGAGAAAAATGATGGCAACGTTTTACTCTGCATGAAATGTGGAACCGATTACATATATACTAACACACAGATGCTCACTAATGCACTCACAGATACACAAACTCACTATTGCACGAATACCCACACACATGCTATTACACACACTCTCTAATCCACACACAGACATGCACTCACACATGCACTTGCTCATACACACACATGTACTCACACACACTTGCAATCACACACACACCCTAACACAAGCACTTGCTAACACACACACTTGCTAAAACACGCGCACACACACACACACACACACACAGAGCTGTGTTTGTGGGGCCCTCTCCTTCCTCTTGTATTCACCAGGTGTCACCAATCAGCTCCAAGCACAAAAAACTCACCATATTCCGGAAAACTGTGGTTGAACAATGGTAGACAGACAGATGGGCAGAAAGACAGACAGGCAAACAGACAAGCAATAAGACGACCAGGCAAGCAGATAAGCAAACAGACAGGCAGGTAGGCAGGCACACGGAAAAACAGACAGACAGATAGGCAGGCTGGTAGGTAGACAGGCAGCCAAACAGGCAGGCAGACAGACAGTGGGGCAGGCAACTAGGTAGATAGGCAAGCAGACAGAAAGGCAAGCAGGCATATGGACAGACAGGGAAAAGAGGCAGATAGGCAAGCAGACACACAGACAGACAGGCAGACAAGCAGACATATATGCAGATGGATAGACTGGCAGACAGGCAGGCAGATAGGCATGCATAAGACAGACAAGCAGACAGACAGAGAGGCAGGTAAGCCAACAGCCAAACAAGCAAAAAGGCAGGCAGACAGACAGGCAAGTAGGTAGGTAGACAGGCAGACAGAGGCAGGAAGGCAGACGGATAGGCAGGCAGACAGACAAAAGGGTAGACAGACAGGCGGGCAAACAGACAGACAGACAAATGGGCAGGCAGGCAGCTATCCACAGAGATCCCTGTCCTGCCCTATTCAGCCTTGTAGCGGGACCATTAGGCACTCAGACGCTGGCCTGGCCCTGGTGTAGGGAATGGAGGGGGGGGCACCGGAGTTCCCACATCTGCGATGCCCGTTTGATTGCCAAAAAAAAAACCAGACGCTACATTGTGAGGTGAGTGTGGGTCTGTCTGGAGGCTTTAGCATTCAGCGTGAACAATGGAGCCACGAGCGTCGGCGACTGTCACATGGGCAGCGTGCTGTACTGGCGACGTCGCCGATCCCGGGTCAGTGACCGCGGACCGTGGGCGGGGAAGCCATCGCCATCACCATCACACAGACAACGGCAGATATTTTGGCTGCATGACATCCTCAGTACCAATGCCCCCACCCCTCCCCCCACCTGTGCGCAAGAAAAATTCCCCAGTGCTGATTTTAGATGGGTTTCCCAGGGAGATGCTTGGCACAGCAAGGTCCACCCCCCCCACCCCCGCCCCCGCCTCCACCCACCTCCAGCCCACTCACAAAGCAAATGATTGGTTAATTAGCTTAACAGCAATGAATAAAACATCAATGTGTCATCAGAGGCAGAGTTTGAAGGGAGCTACTGGTGAGCTAATTTATGCACCAAGCTCCTCGATCTCCACCAGGTTCCACTCGGAAAAGCACCACGCTGTTGGATTTCACTGGATACCACACCCTTGGGGGGGGGGGGTAGTCTCAATCATCCATCATCTGCCATTATGCTGGAAGAGAAACACGCAAAAGATGTTACTGCGGTCGGACAGTCCAGCGTGCACAGCGATCACCAGATCAGCAGTACTTGTTAGTTTGTTTGTTGACTTCAGACTCTGGATAAAAATGCATGTGCTGCCGAATGCTACTACTTTATATAAAATCAGACTCACATGATTAAAAAGAAAAATCCAGCTGCGTTAGGTGCCTCGGCACACATAAAACATTCATTAAGTAAATGCAGCGCCCTCTAGCTTCAGCTGCCGCTCCTTGGTACAGACCTAAAGATTCTAAATCGGTATACATCAGTAAATTTCAGCTCCATCGTGTTTATAGAGACGTCTGAGTGCAAAGAAAAATCCATGATATTACACGCACTAAATTGATAAAAATTGAAAATAATCCCTAGAAATATTGTGCTATGCTGTTTTGAGGCGGATCATGGCCACTGACAATATATGAATGTCCATTATGAAGGTGTAATGGATGGATCTCGCTCCTACCTCCAGGCCGGGGCCTCGGCTCACTGGAAGTACTAATGGTCATCGAAATCAAAGCAGCCGAATCCTTTCAGACGTCACCATCGATCCGCACCATTCGTTTAACAGGTGGAAGGCCGTCGGCCTGAACCACAGCCAAAGATTAATGAGCCCGCCTGTTTTTGTTTCCACAGAAAAGTGTTTTATATTTTCACAAAACCTTTTTCTGAATGACCATGCCAAGAGGATGTGCGCAGAGCCCTTCATAAGTACCCTGCCTGAGCCCAGCCATGTATCCAAACAATAATGTGGTTGATTCACCTGAATCTAGTGTCCAGTCGCCTCTACTTCCTGTCCAAATACTCATGTAACTATGGTTACCTCATCTGGATCTAGTGTCCAGTCGCTTCTACTTCCTGTCCAAATATCCATCTAACTATGGTTATCTCATCTGGATCTAGTGTCCAGTCGCTTCTACTTCCTGTCCAAATATCCATCTAACTATGGTTACCTCATCTGGATCTAGTGTCCAGTCATCTCTGCTTCCTGTCCAAATATCCATCTAACTATGGTTACCTCATATGGATCTAGTGTCCAGTCACCTCTACTATCTGTACTAAGATTTGTCCTAAGATCTGTCCTAGATCATTTCCTAAGATTGAATAAGTGTAAGGGACAAAATTAAACTTTGCAGACTGGACACTGCAGCGGCTATTGTGGTCGCATGCAATGCATGGTGGCTATGCAGCACTGCTATGAATACAACACTGCATTGCTGCTGCAGATCAGAGGGCCGATATGAGAAAGGTTTCCTTGCTTCTCTCAGTAAGGGAAAACAGCATTATTGGAGACGGCTGTAAATTACATATTGATTCGGTGCAGGGAAGACATGCAGACTTCTGTGGACCTGAGAGGCTGCAAGTTACTTTATAATGCATCGGCACATCATGAATATCCCGACTGTGTCTGCACTGCAGTGGACTGGATGAGGTCAAACGCAGTATTTGTCACATAAACCGTGAGGCTTGTTGGTGTTCTGGATAAATCCGGAACCCCTCACTAGCAAACACCGGTAACAGTCTGCATGCAAGAAGGAGGGCCTTTGATCTTACCCCCGGGCAATTGATCGGAAGAATCGCATGAGATGAGGCAGTCTATTATCTCAGGCCTCAACTGGCTCTTCAGTGTGCATGGCTCTGCATACAAGAGTGCAAGGGAGATGTTAGTGAGATAAGTGCATATTCAACACGTCCACAAACAAACGAAACATGGTTCAACTATAGACAATGAACTTCTAAATATTCAAAAAAAAAAATCCAAGATGTCATGTGTGAGCTGCGCATTTTGGGTGTCATGACAACCTAACCTTCAACATCTCTTTGACCTATGATGGCCAAGTTCATCTACCCGCATGCAAAAGCAGCAAGCCCCCGTCACCTAGATGGTGTCCTGAATCTTGGATCCCAGGAATATAAAGAGCGTCCAATCACCTCCCGCCGAATGAGCCCTGAGCTCGTACGCCTCACAAACAGCCGCACATTGTCCCCGGCTTGGTTCATCCCCGTGTACCGTCCTCCTCTCTCACCGATGACACGGAGCTCGCCACACCGTAATACATTTCAGGCATGAGTGTCAACAAGCATCTCCGCGGATAAACTTGCTTCTTGACGTGGACGATAATACGCACATTGTTATGTAGATCTGCAGGGCAAGTGACTCTGGCTGCGTATCCTTTGTGAAGGTAATCTAATACAAAGGGCTACACGGCGCCTTGTAGAGCCCCCCGGAAATGTGGATATGACTCTAATTAATGTTGGCCTTCTGCCTGACTCCAGCAGCCAGAGCTCATTCGGGATCACGTCTGCTCCTGCCTGATAATCACGGACCCTTTTCCTGGCCTCAATTTTATTGGGTTTTTTTTTTCTGTAATTCCATTTCCCAGGTGCGAGAGAGTGACGCTGAGGACAGGTACCACCCAGGGAGGTCCGGATCCCCCCAGCCCCCAACATAACCAGGTCAGGTGGCTGTTTGCTTTGCATGCTGCGTCGGGGGGGGGGGGGGCAACGTGCCCCCATCCAGGCATTCAGCAAAAAGTTTATTCTACATAAATACCATTGCGCCAAGTAAGGTAACTCAGGGGGTTGCCCCCTCCCACAACACCGTATAACACTTCCTGCTAACGGACTCAGTTCTGCTGTAAACGGACCATGTTTTAAGTCAGTGCCTATGTACCCAGCCAAGTAAAAACCATAAACACATTAATTGGCACCACTACTCATCCATCCATCCATCCATCCATCAGCATCTATTTCTTCTACTGTCTGTGTTCTTGCTCTTTGTTCCTCCATGTTGCAGCACCAGAATGTAGATCAATAAAATCACACTAACAACTCAACCTTTAGCAATTAATATTTTTTGCTACAATTTCTGCTCATACCAAGTACCAGCATTCTGCCAATCTCTGTGCATTTATGCAACCCCAGTGAATAAGATAATGTCTATAGCACTGGTCAAGCCAAATCAAGAGATTACGAACACTGGAGCCATATTTGTTTAAACAGAAGCCTTGCATGTCTGTCTGTGTATTCAGCCTGAAAGTAGTCCTTCACCGCCAGCTTAACATTAAACACGACATTAAAATAACTTTGGGGGTTTGACGTTAATTCTGTTACCATGTGCCAAAGCTGCACGCAGCCCAATCACTTACCTCCTAAGCAGACCCCCAACCCCTCCTCACCAAACCCTCTTCTGCCATTTTAAACTTTTTTTTCTGCAGAATTCATTCTGTAATTTGTAATTCTGCCAATTATGAATGTAGGGAACTTTCATTTACATGGAGAGAGTCACTGTTGAAAATATCCATATTTGAATGACTAGGCCCCTAGCCAGACGTCGCTGTGATCTTTCCAGTGTTTGAGAGAAAAGGCTTATTCAAATATTCTCCGGATTCAGGCACTTTCATAATAACATATTACAACAGCCCTCTTAAAGCTAATTTCTATTCAACTCTGTTGTGTAATTAACAAGTAATCAACCAGACCTGTCGCTCATCATCCTCACAGCCCCAAACTGTTATGATTTAGTACATTTTTTAATCAACAAAATTGTTAGGGTTACACACAAGATTATTCAATCAGCACATACTAAAGCACTTTTTCACATTCAGCTCCCTGTCGAGCAGCTCCTCCTCCTATCCAACCACCCTCTCCCCCACCAAAAGACGAGATACCTCACAGTACAATGACACTTACGGGGAGTAAAATACTCTTATGACTCACTGAGAATTACTTTTAATGATTTGTCATTAAGATGACACGTCTAAATGTTCAGTATCCCAACAACTATAGAACATCTCAGGCTCCAATTTTTCTCCAAAATTCAAAAGAAAGTTTATGAACGACCCCCCCCCTCCCAAAACAGAGATAATTCACAGACCCACTGTACCATATACCCCATTATATTTCACATTCCGAGAACTGACCTGCCCTGGCTCTACACCTCCTCCTGTCATATACTGAATTGCCCATCAGCTCACCTCCACTCCTCGCCTCCTTATCCCGGCCCATTGCCAGGGGAGCGCGGGGAGGAAGGGCGGAAAAGCCGCCGTTTTGCCGGCTCCCTCCCGCTGCGCGTCAGCTCGGCACCCGGCGGCTCTCCGTGTCAATCAGCACCCTTGGCAAGCGCCCACATTATACCCATGCATCGCCTGTCACCCTTATCAGGGTGTACTGAACCCATCCGTATGCGGGCCGTTTGCACGGACTGCGCGACCGCGGCTCCTCCTATGTATTCCTGACTAATGTTTGCGGTTATTATAACTGTTACCGCACGACTGAGCTTGAAGGGTTTAGGATTAAACATTTACTCAATACTGTACACGGTGGCCAGGGTTGCGGACCACGCAAGCACCGTATGCGGATTTCCCAGCAATAAACATCGCGGGACGCCGAGCGGTTCTCCCTGTTTGACAGACGAATATATATTCATCGTATATTTACAAGCTTGCTTAACGTAAATAACGATAGTCGGCGGATGGATTACGATTCAATCGGTGCGTTGATAAGGTTCAGGTCCAAGACCTGTTATGCTCTGTTTGCATGGATAATACTATCTCAGGTATAGGTGTACATTTCCATTATGCTGGTAATACCGATTAGCGGTCAACACGGGGCAGTAATGAGTAATGGGTGAAGATTTCACCATTATTCCCTAGTAAATAATCAAAAAATATGACGGAAGTAGGTAGTAGGGAGGGCGTGGGGGGACTTCGTAAAAACTATGCAACGAAAAAAACACCTTTCTTTTGATTGCATGTTAAAATTAGAAATCTGTGCATGGCTGTACAGAGTCATAATGTAATGCAGTAAATAACTCGCGTTGAGTATTTCATATATTAAATGTATTTCCCGTATCACCTTACCAAACGAAGTTGAGGAAGTGGGTCAGCTTCTTTCTGCCACCAAGGACGCGATACGGATTCCCAAAACGGCAATCCCATTTTACAACACCCACCCTCGGCGGAGAGATGCATCCTTCCTTCTGGGGTTAGGAGACACTCTAAGGAGTTCCACCACGTCCCATGGGTGGAGTGAGTGCGTAATATGCTGGTTTTGTATCACGATAAGTGCAAAACAACAAATTTACAAAATGGGTCCCAGTGTAGCAGAATTTCAAAGCCACCCACATAATGTGGTGAGGGTACTTGGGAATTTCTTTGAAGTTAACTTTGTGTCATTTGATCATTTCTCTCCATCCCTCCCCCCACCCCAGAAACATATACGTATAATCAGTGGAGTAATGTCTGTTCTACACTACAACCTGACTGACATATTTTCCCTGATATTGCAATACTGTCAGTTTGTATGGGAACTTTTTAGACCATCACTAGGAAGCCAATCAATTACATCTGTATATGCATTAAATTAAAGTGTCCCCCTCACATTTCATAATTATTCGTTTGGACCCCCCCATTCAAAATGCTTCTGATTCCCCTATCTATATGCACATTCCTGATTGTATATAATGCATAGGAAGGGAGCTACATATTGCACTCCCCAGCTGCCTCTACACTTTCCCCCCGCTCTTGTCCCTGTGATGTCTCTTTCCTTTCTTGCTGCTGTGCTGTAACCCTGTTCATCCTATCGTCAGAAGCAGCACCAGCAGCTGCGTGCCATCGCCTGCTTGCCCCCCCACATTGAGCCTCAAATCTTCAAATTTTGACAGTGTGAATTTCGACTTTGCCATCTTGCTCGTTTGACTTCCTCTGCCGGCCCCTGGAGGCTGGGCCTTCCCCTTTGTCTCTGGTTCCTCCCAAGGTTTCTTCCTTCTAGGGAGTTTTTCCTCGCCACTGTCCCCTCTGGCTTGCTCACTGGAGCATTTTGGCAGGGATAATGTAAAGCACTTTAAGACAATGTAATATTGTGAAAATGCGCTATAATAATTAGACTGAATTGAAACTGAACTGAGTTGAATGATCTCGCTCAAGTATAAGACTTCCTTTAGTTTCCAAGTCAAAAACAATTCACCAAGAATTCACCAGATTAAAAATTACTTACTATTTCATCTGAAGTTTGGAGTGCAACTAGTCAGCTGGTTAATCCATATCAGCCGGTTGCATTGACTAGTACCTGTACTGCTGCACAGCAGTACTCATTCCTCTACGTGTCACGTCTCAATGGCATCACCGTAGTGCCAAACATCCGCAAAGCTAAGTGTTATTTTGCCTGTAAAACACTGACAAAATTTCACACATCATTTTGCTTTTATAAGATGTTGAGTTGGATATTATTTAGAATGTTATTAGCCAGCAGGGATGCCAAGTTTTACACATCTGGCGCGACACTCATGCAAGAAATCTTATGGCAAATCTTTATTATTCCTTTATAAACCTAAAATTGGCTATATCAAAAGCATTGGGGTGGTTTGCAAATCCTACAGATTATTCACAAGGCAGTGAACCTGTTGCATACATGTAAAGGCATGTGCAGACTCGTCTCAAATTGAAAATCTCACTCCAGCCAGTTGACCAAAGTTGGTAACCCTGTATAAGTTGCTGATTTTGATCCAAAATCCATCCATCCATTTTCCAAACCACTTATCCTACTGGGTCGCGGGGGGGTCCAGAGCCTATCCCAGAAGCAATGGGCACGGGGTAGGGAACAACCCTGGATGGGGGGCTAGCCCATCGCAGGGCACACTCACACACCATTCATATGCACACCTACAGGCAATTTAGTAACTCCAATTAGCCTCAGCATGTTTTTGGACTGTGGGGGGAAACCGGAGTACCCGGAGGAAACCCCACGACGACATGGGGAGAACATGCAAACTCCGCACACATGTGACCCAGGCGGAGACTCGAACCCGGGTCACAGAGGCGCGAGGCAACAGTGCTAACCACTGCACCACCATGCCGCCCCTTGATCCAAAATATTTACTTAAAAAAGAAAAAATGACACATGGACCATGAGCCTAAATAATCCTCAGATGCATCTCAAGGAGTCAAGGGCAATATTCTCCCAACCCAGAAGTACAGCCGAAGCAAAAGCACTGCTGTTCTCTTAAAGATGATGAGAAATTGATGTATTTTTATCCCCATCAGATTAGGCCGCTGCCCTGGCTTACCAAGGGCCCGCTCAAATCGAGACGACCCCGGCCCCACGACCTTGCATTTGTCACAGTACCATGATGCCATCCACCCTCTGCTCTTCAAACGACCACTACCCCTCCAGCTCAGAGCAGATCTAGGTCCTAAGCGTCACGCTGCCGTTTAGATTCCCGAGCGCCTCGCGTTCCTCTCCCGCTCACAGCCGCTCTTTACCCCCATCCAGAGAATCTGCCGTACATCGCATCTTACAGCGGATCCATTCGCTGAATTGTGACCGCACATTTGCTCTGTTATTATCTGCATCATAATTAGCTGGCGTGCTCCTCTGTTTCACATTTAAGCCGGCAAGCAGAGAGCTGCTCTCTCATTTCCACACAATAACATGCAATTTTCCAGGAATCACTTCCTTCCTCTCAAAAAATGTCAAATTTTCAAGCTCCCCTCCCCCCACCTGACCTTTTTTTTATTGATTGATTCCCTCCAAAAAAAAAAATACACCCATAAACTCTTTTTGGACTTCGATCGGAATAAATTTCATAGATCGATGGCAGAGTTAATCAGACATTCCTGTCTGCTGCTAGAGTATCATGTACAGGCCTAATCCAGCTGTAAATTACACTTGGCATGACTTAACACATATTTGTCAACAGCTGTCCACTCAGTCTCAGATGTATCTTGCTAGTTCTTTGGCAGAAAGAGCAAAACAAACAAAAAACAAAGCAAACATCATAGCAGAACCACCCACAGTCCTGCACTGTTGTGATTTACACATGGGCACAAGTTACCCTGGAGGGCAGCAGCAGTGTTTTCCCTTTGCATGGAGCCCCTGAAGTTTGGGGGGAGGGGCACACAAACAATCAGCACTCTAAATATTAAATAAACGTGTTCCTTATTTAGAAGACGCTGAAGCAGCATGCTATGCTAACCAGCTAGCTGGCTACGATCATCTGATTTTACTCGTAAGCTATCTCTTTAGTTTTTTTGAAACATCCGATCTGGGGGGGGTTGGGGGGGTCCC
Source organism: Brienomyrus brachyistius (assembly GCF_023856365.1). Classification (NCBI taxonomy): domain Eukaryota; kingdom Metazoa; phylum Chordata; class Actinopteri; order Osteoglossiformes; family Mormyridae; genus Brienomyrus; species Brienomyrus brachyistius. Next base: position 6,157,627 of record NC_064536.1, on the reverse strand, counting down.
AAGAAAGTCCTCAAAAACAACTAAAGTCACCCTGCTGGATGGCAGCTATAAATATGGCCGGAGAGTCCTCAGCAGGAGAACTACAGCCCAATAGGAAGTCAAGGTCAGGTTGAAGGTCTTGAGTTTTACCCCACCGTATATGATTCGGGCCTAGAAAAAGCACTGGTAATGCAGTATAACAGAGAACACTGGTGCTGATCCGGTGAGGGCGACCCACTGAGGGACAAGGAAATACAAATGGAAAATAAACTGGCAGAATCATGGTTTGAGAGTTTGGCCTCAGAAGGCCCGTGAGTAACACTGCAGAAACCTTGCATTAGCTACCTGTGGTACCCCGGCCCACAGCTCCCTGTAACCACCAGTTTCAATCATTTCTTGATGTCGTGTGTGTGCAAGTCAAGAAAACAGGGCGAGCCACATGAATCTGATAGATTCCCGCTATTAAACGTGTTGCCCACAGTCCACAGAAACCCGCGGGTCCTGAATTTTTAACCTTGCGAACTTCCACAGCTGTGATCACAGAGGCTCGATTTCTCAGCAATCTGCCCCCGAGGCTTGTTTACCTTCCTCACGCAATCCAACCTCCTCTACTTAGATAGTGTGTATTCACTTGGCACGGCGCGTAGCCAAAATACTGTTGCATCAGACGAGTTGACTTTTGGCGACTAAATTTGCTGGTGGGAGCGCTTGGCGTGGACCAGTCATAACTAATAAGTGTTGTGTAATCAACAATCACCATTTGTTTCGAGTTTATTGCTGGAGGTTTTAGGCAACAGCCACAACATCGACGTTCAACGTTTGACACCTCCACACCAAACCGAGGCAGAGGCGCCCATGTCAAGCTGTCCTACGAGATTCTTTTGCCAGAGCAAAAAAGTGCTATCACACCCTCAGGTGGCTAACTTACCCTCTAACACTACTGCCAGTACAAGCTCCAGTGGAGACCTCACATTTCTCTACCTACAGCAGAGCAGTAGATGGTCAGTTGTAAACCATGTCCAGAAACTGTGACCTTAATGTGCCTCGTGAGCTTGCAGGTTCCCTATTTGTGGTGTGCAGGGCAGTGTGGATTTAGACAGGATATCCTTAGACAGCATCAACATTTACTGCCCTCAGGCGAGGCTAAAGGCAAAGACATCGCCTCAGTTTATTCTATTAGGGATTACTCTCACTAACAAGATGGACAGTGTAGGACAGAAAAACACAACTAATTTAAATAGAGTTTATCAAAACGTTCCAGTGACACACTGTCCGGAAACACAGGAAAATCACAGCAGCGGGAGTGTCGACAGATCCACAAAGTCATTGAGAATTCCATGTTTCCTATGTTGACTTTCAGTTACAAATGCCTGTGTAAAAGACCGCTGTTAAACGGCTAATTGCCATGGTAACAAACTGCTGCTCTGTGGGGGGCTTAATTAGCCAGGCAACAGGTGCTGGGGAAATGTGGGCCAAACGGCGGGTTAATCTGCATGCACCATGCCTCGCCCCAACCACGATGTGTCTGGCACGGGGGCCCGGGAGTGATGTGACGTCAGGCGTCAGGTCACCTAATGGATAAGGATGCTGACTGAAGGTCACGGGTTCAAATCCCAGTGGTTCCCTTTATCCAGACTGTTCCTGCTGTATGAACTGAATAATATTGCGGTGTCTTTGGAAAAAAGCTAGCTAAACTTAAACTTAAATTTATCGTAGTGGTATCTGTAATATTTTATTAGTATGGAAGATGCGCCACAATAGCGTTGCATTAATTTATTGTTTATGTTTACAAATATGTCAGTGATTCCTCTACAACGGAGACCCTCACAAGAACAAACAATGGGGAGATAACGAGGAATGATGGATGAAAGCTTCTACCTGACTTTTAGGTTAACTGGCAAACTGTTCAATCTTAATTTTAGCCTCATGAATAGCTTGTCTACTAATTTCAAGACTAGTACTTGTCAAAGGTTGGAATTAGAGTTAGAGGAAGTAATTCTATGGTGCACACAGGATCAGGTTGGTGACTCGGGCAGAATATCATGGTCCCTCTCTCCACTGAGACTGTCGGTGTGGACTCCGCGTACAGATAGACGCCACTTACGATCTCATCGCATGCAAACTCACCTCCTCCTGCTCTTCACTTCCTGACAGAGACGTCGGTGTTCATGAGATGTAGCGAAGCTGACTGATTTGTTCATCCCGCCCACTTACAAGATCATACTGTGGGGGGGGAACGCATATCAAGCTGTTCTTATTGATTATGTGGTTCAGACTCGGGATGCAACAGCTATTTTATCTGTGTAACGTTTTTTAAAAAAGAACTTGCCTACATAATTCCACTACAGCATAATAGCTACTATTGAAAAGAGATATATGTTATATAAAAAAAAAAACACTTAAAAGTCATATGAATGGACATCACAATGGTATTCATGCTGAATTAATCATCCTTGTATAAAAAGGGTTTCTTATATTACATGTGATTTTTTTAAGCTCAAATCATATCTGTTCTTACTAGGAAAAGCTTTTAGAACAAAAGTAAATGCTCTTGTGTGAGCATTAATATAAGATATATATTTCATTTAATTTTATAGCAAGAAACAGATCTATTTCTGCCAGCACACCAATGTTCATTGTCAAAACGTGCATTCCACTGGGAAGGCTGACCGAAACCCTTTATATGCTCTCCAAGAGTCCATGTAGACTTGCCAGCACTTAATAATAATAATAATAATGACAACACAGGGATATATTTCGGATTTCCTGTACGAGTACTTTTTTTTTTAATTTGGAACTCGCTTCCAACAATTTACAGGGTCACATCATTCGATACGAACCGTGATCCCGCACCAGAATATTAATGCTGCCCAACGCAGAACCGCGAAGCAGAAAAGGGTCTATTTTTGGTGGAGTGTCTGTCAGTACAGTCATTTTGAAGGAGTGGCTCGGACTCTCATTGAAATTGATGTCCCCCGCTTTCCCATTCGGCACCGAGCGCCGCTCCCAGCCGCCAGAGCCCAAATATTAACCTAGCAAAAACCTGCATTCCCCCCCCCCCCCCCCCCAACCGTTTTATCGCTTTATTCCCATGAATGTATTGAATATTTTCTGTGGTGCCTCAGGGACTATCACCCAGGAAAGGAAGTAGATATACCAGCTGTAATAAAAATGTCTCCTTAAAAAATACCATATCCATCAATCCATCCATCCATCCAGGTTTGTTTTTTCTGGTCATTCAAAAAGTAATTTCAGGTCCCTCTGCATCCCTCCTTGTGTAGTGACAGTTCCTGGCCAACAGGGGGGGCCTTCAAACTATAGAGGCCTTGTGCAAATGTGTGGTTTTGCTGCTTATCCAATACAAAGTAAAGGTGAGCCTGGACAGGAGGAAATGAGGCTGGGGATCCTCTGGAGAGGATGTCAGTCCTTCAGTGGAAACACGCAAAAATCACATATCAAGAGCGCCTTAAAGATTCCAGGTCACCTAACCACTGGCTTTTAGGCTGACGGACAGATACCCCCTTAAACGCGGGAAGAACACGGCAGCTCCACATGTATCGAGTGACCGCACATCGCTCCCTTTCCAGCAGAAGCGATGGAAGATTGGTATTGAGTACTCTCCAGTATGAAAAGTACCGCAACCACTTCTGCTCACTGATTAGGGTGGTCGTGGAGCGACGACGTCCATTCGGCTTATTAGCCTGCACTGTTTTCATTTTTTTTCAGTTTTTAAAACGGTCAGCTTCGCAGAAGATACTAGACACGCAAATGCACAGAATCTCACACACATGCAGGAAGATTAGCATGGCGGCAACCTGAAAGAGCTTTAGCAGGAAGAGCGGTTACCTCAGAGAAGCAGCTGAAAACGCCGTAGTTTATTCAATAATCACTCCTGCAGCACCTTTCAATTGTTTAATTAAAGGGGAATTAATTAAGGGGCCTCCTTTTTTCTTCAGATCCAGATTAACTCCGGAAATTACTCTGAAAAACGAACACATTCATGTTTGGCATGCCACTGAACAGTGCGTGGTTGAAACGTAACGAGCGTCTGTTTAATGCATGAATTGCGTGTGGTGAATAAACAGATGCGATACTGCGATTGCCTGGTATGGGGTCCAAGGTGTGCCAGCCTCGTGCCCCTCGCTTGCCAGGGACTCCACACAGGATAAGTGGTTGGAGAATGGACGCATTAAACACAATGTATAGAAGATTTCAAATGCAAAATTTAATTTCCACAACAAAGAAATAAATTGGTCGTAATCTGCCTGCAGTAAATGACTAAGATGAAGGAGCCAATCCAGTTTACACAAATTGATGTATTTTGAATGGATTCAGTTAACTTAGCCTATTAGAAGGCCTTTTTTTTGTCCAAACAGGGAGTCACGTGACATTTTTGTTTTGACTTTTCAACAAGATAGTATCTAAATTAGTAGCCGCATTAGCCGGTTACTGTGTGGTAATGGGAGAGCAGTATCACGCACCTTCGCTTCTTTTGCTTTGATTCTTTATGCCTGTGTTTTTTAGTTCGGCCAGACAGAACAGCCTCATGTTGCTACAGTCGTGACATTCTGCGGGGGAGACGCCTTTTGTTTCCTGTTCCCAGCAGGTCTTGCGTCACGAAATGCAAAAAAATCATGGTCTTCCTTTCAATGGATTTCACCCCTCCCTCCCAGGTATTCATGCCAATCAAAGACTCTGCCATGTGATTGGACAACTGGGTTCGGATAGGCGGGTCGGGAAGAGATATGCCGCTCCTCCAAGTTGTGCGTTAAGCCTGTACGCAAGCTTGCGATAACCCCACAGCGGTGGCCGGAGCGTGGCCCAGGCCACAATCATCGCCATGGCTGACAGTAGAGGCGATGGGTAACTTGAAGGCAGGCTGCAATAATCACCATCTAGGATGAGGATGAGAGACTCCTGATGAGCAACACGTGTGCATATTTATAACCAATACTGTTTAGTCCCAAATTATTAACAAAATACACACACAAACATATATACATAAGTATATGCACAAGTGGATCAACAGGTTTTATTCTCATACATATGCATTTCTTCTGATAAGGGAACACAAGTGCTTTTGGGAACATTAATAAACTGTGGTATACATATTAACCACCCCCCACCTCACACACACACACACACACACACACACACACACCACGCTCCACCTATGCATCAAATTTGCTGAATGACCTTTACTCAAGCCAAATGGCTCTTGGAGAATGGCAGCCAGAGACAAGGGCCAGCTCTTTTGTAAGAACAGTCCAATCTGACATTCACTAGCTTCAAAAGGAAAGACTCGGGAGTTTGTTGCCCATTCAGACCCATTAGAGGAACTGGCATATGCTTTATAATTGACTTCATTGCCATATCTATTGTGCTTTACGCAGTCTTTTACTCTTGTTTTCCCCCTTTTGTCATGAATTATTATGAATAAACGTTTTATTTTAAAAATAATTACAGTTGTATAATAGCGGAGTTAGCTGTTGCAGTCGTGAAAAGGAACGTTACACCAGAAAAACGTGGCTACGAGCACTGCGTTTTCTATTCAATTTCTCCTGAAAAGATCTGAATTGACGAATCTTATGACGCCAGAGTGACGTAAAATATTCTGGCATATTAATACAGTTTCACTGTATTATTAGGAAAATGGTAAACTAACCAGAGAAAGACATATTTGTAAATTCAACAACTTATAATCACGATTATGATCGATGATGGAAATCTAAGATGTATTACTTGTTCGTTATGTAAATTATAACCTCCATAGCCAATTACTTTAAGTTATGGTGCAGTCTACTGGAATACGTTACACAGACAGAAACCCTGTTTAATTTAAAGGTAGGCAGGTACACTCGCATTCCATTTTACATGCAAAATTTTAAGTTAGAGCGGTTTTCGTAATTCTGATGCATTTATTTGATGTCACAAATGCACCTGTCGTCATGTAACAGTACATAATCAGTTTTTAAGGGCGAAAATAAACTGCACCCCCGTCAGCCGCCACTTTTCCAGTCAAGCGGCTTATTTATCTCTGCGCGTTTTCATGAAAATTAACGGTAAAAAATATTTGATTCAGAAAATAATACATCAGAAAAACACCAGCGAGAGACAAGCAGATCATTTTATTAGTAAATTATTTACATGGTTTAATGTCAATTAGACTCAACGAGAATGTTTCCCATCGTTTCGGTGATGTTTATAAGGGAAATCGTACTGTTTTTGGAAATACGCCTACAGTTTAGATAAGAAGAATGAATTGCCTTACTGTTGTTAAAGTTTGGGGAAAATGCAACAGCCAAATAACATGACGATTAAGCACACGTTCGATGTTAGTTTTCAGTTTGGTATCTGAAATATGTTTAATTCATATAATAAAATGCACGAGGAATTACATTTTTGAGGGATCTCTCGCACAATACACTTTTTATATTCAATTATTGCGTCTTTGAAATATTTTATCCCTCCTTTAATCTTTTTCGTAAAATGACTTTACTGCGGTAGGCTACGAAATGGCCGGCATATCTATTCAAAATTCAACAGATTTTACTTCAAACGAAACTGAAAAATCGAACCATCAGATCGAAGTTTTAATACATACTCGCAGCAACGTATATTTGATGAATGATACAAACTAAATATAAAGAGATAAAAATGCAATTTGCGCATTTCATATGATACACTACTTATTTTAACGGTGCATCTCTATAATTCCAACTGCATGTTGAAACTACAGCAGTGTTAAATTTATGGAGATACACCGGTGTGCGGAGGATCATATCTGCACGGAATAGTAGGAGCGCCTTTGCAGCCGCGCACGAGCGGACCCTGTCAATCCCTTCGCACTTATCCTCTAGTTTCTTCTGGCGGCGCCGTGTACCGGGTTCCTTCGTGTAAACACGCAGCCAAAATCGGAAAAGCGGCACATCACTTTCCCGGAGCGGAGTGAAACGTGAGAGTGTGAGATACGCGGGTCCTCAGCTTGCTCTGCTCCTCCGTCTGAGAAATACCAACCACCGGCTACTGCGGGGACTTACTAATCCTCAACTGGATTTCATTACACGGACTTAGAACTTTTTAAATATAACACAGTTTGCTTCTCTCTCACTCGGGGGATACCAGCAAATGCAGCGTGTGATTAAACCACAAAATAGTCACTTAACCTTGGCAAAGTGTAAATTACGATAAATACGGACTGGGCACATCTAGTCACGAAGTTTTTTTTGTGCAACTATGCAACTCACAGGTGCTACTACCTTGAGGGTATTTTATTAATTTATGCTTTATAGGCGTAACTTACCAATCATTTAAATTGCACAGGTCTGCCAAGTATGTCCCAGTGTACAATCATCTACCGCAGGTGCCCGTCCACCGGAATGAAATATATAAAATAACAAATGTAGGGGAAAGGACTATACTTACAGCCACTGGGATGAAGTGAATGTACAGCCGACGAGAGCATGGGAGCCGAAATGAACGCCAGCATGGACGCGGCCAGCCGCGGCGGCGAAGCTGCCTTTCCGCAGCATGTCACAGTCATTTTAGCCGTTTTGATGGTTACATTGGTTATTGTCACGGTCCTTGGGAACGCGCTGGTCATTTATGCGTTTAAAGTGGACCGGAGTCTCAGACGGCAAAGCAACTACTTCCTCTTAAACCTGGCGATATCTGATTTTCTTGTTGGTGAGTATACATAGGCTGCCGTTGCTTGACTTATTCTTTAACGAATCAATACTACTCTAACTTTTGCTATCAATAATGCAATAAATGTCAATAATTTATGGCGTTGTGTTGAAGTACACCTTGAATGTGGACATTATAAAATAATAAATATTTAATAACGCTAGCATGGTTTATTAATTGCTGCTGCCGTAATGATAAATCACAGTAGAAAGTAGGGTATCATTAGTACCGAAAATAAATTAGATACATGCAGCATTGTCTGTACGTTTAAAAAGACAGAGCGATAGCTATTCAATACACTGTCTAACCATTGAGAGTTATAATCAACAGTTTATTACCGGTGAGATTAATATACCGAATTTATTATGTGTTTTTTAAAAAAAAACCTTTAAAAAGCGTCTTTATTGCTCAGTCAATTACATGCAATCTGCTAGAACAGTCATTCTGGATTCCCTGTTTTTTTGTACACTTGGGTTTTAAAATCGTGGCAGATAAGAGAGCCAAAATACGGGAGGTCACTGCGCCCGAAAATTGTGAAACTAAATGAGGGAAAATTGCACGGAGACTTTCTGGTGGCTTCCAAGCGGGCACAAGCGGTTCGCACCCTGACCGGCGCACAGGCTTTAGGGCTCCGTAAGCCGGCGCTGTCACCTCACACGGCGACGCTGAATCACGACGGCTGCAGTTTAATGAGAAGGACGTGTTGAGACTGCACTCGCCAAATTATTGGTAAATGCACGTGCTGCAGCCTGATATTTGCAAAAGTTGAAAGGCCGGTATGAGATCTCATTTTAATTACCGCCTGCGATTATCTTCGCCGACGATTTCAGCTACATCCTCTCGAGTACGTGATCCTTAATCCTTACCGTTTTTCCGGACACAAAACTTGATCAAAGCACATCGTCTATTCTTACTTGCAGCCATATTTTCACGTCAGTATCATTTTCCATTTGAAGGAAAGCTCAGCCATATTACCTTTTAAAACCATACTGTGTGTTTTCTTGCAGAGTGCATCGTGACAGACAAATGATTATGGTCTGGGTCCTCAGTAAAAAGGTATAAATGAGCACAGACAACAGCGTTCTGAAGCCTGGCACAGCCTGTAGATTCACCTGCCATGTGCGGTATCTGCCTACAGCAGCGGAGCAGATGAGATTGCAGTGGTTTTGTGACCCTGTGCTTAGTACTTTTTCACTGGGTTTGACAGTTACAACCTGACTACAGAAGGCTGGACTCCAGTCTCAAAAGCGGGGTCAGACTGGTCATCTGACGGAACACTGGATCTAAGACAAGAAGTCAAAAGTTATAGTTCTGTATTTTCGTGAGGAAGTAGACTGCGTTTACACCCAACGTGCCCCAAATGTAGACCTGCATGGAATTACATCACAGAAAACCCTCTGGGATGTACCATCCTCATATCAAGGTGGGAGGAGGAGGGACCAAAGTGGTAAGGGACACATTAGAAGATCTATTAGAAGATCTACGTTTGCACAGTAAGACATCGGGAGAAACGGGACGATTGCCGCTTACATCATGGCCGTATCTGTGGTCAGTCTGAAGATCGGGGACAAAGGGAAGGGGGTCGTTTTCCACGTGGCGCTGTCTGGGCCGGGGGGGGATCCGTTTGATATGTGGGAAGAAGGAGACACCTCTACAAGGACAAGTGGGTTACGATGAGCGATCCCCCTAGAGATCATAAAGCGAGAGGGAGGGGGTTCTGATCAAAGGCAGACAAGCAGATGGTGTGTGTGGGGGGGGGCGAGCTGGCCTTCTAGAGGAGTCCACCTACCCAGGTGGTCAGGAGAAAGCGGTGTGGGGGGTGGAGGGGGGTTGCCGGTCCAACGATTCTGTCATCTTCGATAGTCGGGGAGGGTGAGAAGCTGCCACAAACAGGCAGAGGGCCCCTCGACTTTTTCAGGGACTCTAGGCAAAGCTTTACTTGGGGGGGCCCCTATCTAGAGCCCTATGATTGTCTCATTTCCTCTGCAATGCAGGTAATTCAGGTGCCGAGGGCAACCGCCTATTCTGCTAAAGCCGGCCGTCGAAATGGGATACAGTTATTAAATACAAGAAAGGCCGATAAGAATGGGCGTAACTTTGACGTTGATATGGGGAGGGTCCTTTAGCGCCGTGTCAAATGCACTCGCATGTCTGCCCCCTCCCCTCCAGGTGCCTTCTGCATTCCTTTCTACATCCCCTACATCCTGACTGGCAGGTGGATGCTGGGAAGGGCTCTCTGCAAACTCTGGCTGGTGATGGACTACCTGCTGTGCACCGCCTCAGTCTTCAACATCGTCCTCATCAGCTACGACCGCTTCATGTCCGTGACCCGGGCCGTGAGTATCGCCTCCCGGCGTGTCGGCACCGTCTGGGACTTAAACCCATTAACCTCCAGGTGTGACTTTAATCCGCGGGGTCTTCACATAATTTGATGCTCCTGGAAGGATGTCGAAACTTTTTCTGATCATCCCCATCAAGGATTAGTGTTTCGTTTTGCCATGTTGCAAAACACGAGCCAAGGATTTAGCATTTCCATCTAATCAATCCGTACATGTGCTGATAAAAAAAATATTACAACGGATTAAGAAAAAATGATACGTGCAAAACAGAGGAATAACTAGTAAAGCGGAAATTGTGGATTGTCATCCATCCATCTTCTACGTAATGTAGGGGTGGTGCATAGCTCATTGGGTTAAGTCGCCTTGCCTGTGGTCGGAAGGTTGTCGGTTTGAGCCTCAGCAGAACAGTCACATGTCTGTGAGCCTTTGAGCGAGGCCCTTAACCCCCAGTTCTAGGGGTGCTGCATGTTAGATGACCCTGCACTGTGACCCCCAACAAGCTATGGAAAGCAAGATGGGGCAGGCAAAGAGAAGAATCCTAATGTACCTGTACTTGTGCAAATGGCAAATAAAGAATTATTATTCTAACTACATAACCAGGGCATAAAGTTGGGGTACCCTCTGGATGGGGTGCCGATCCATCTAAGGTGCCCCCCCACACACACACTCATATTCCACAGGTGAATTAGAGAGGCCAGTTAGTCTACCATGTCATCAAACTGGGTGGAAACCCACATGATATGAGAAGGTGAGATTCGAACCCCCAACGCTGTACGAGTGTGAGCCGCCATGGTAGCTGAATTGTCGTAACAAACTAAATTAGCTTGATGGGGCTAAGATGATTAGCATGCAAGTTACACTCATCATCTGATGCCCCAAATCAGGGCTGTGCGGAGACTTTTTGAGGGAGGGGGCAGCTGTTCAACGCTGTAAAATTTTCCAACTGGGTTAAGTCAGTCAGACCGTCGGTGATTAATAAGCGGCATTCTGGATATCAAAAAGAAGGCGCTTCCAATCATTCGGACAAATGAGGCCGGTGCTCACCCCCCCCCCCCCCCCCCCATACATCCCTGCTACAAATATACAAAGGCCAGAATTCACACTTTCAGCCAATCCAGTGTGATCTCCTTCAGGTACCCTTAGCTAATGGTGAGGTCATCTCATTCCCCGCCCCTTCACACGTCTTCCAAAAACACCGTAAACAGCCATCAGTCCAAAGTGTTACTGGCCCTTAACATTTAGAGAATGCCTCACCTACTTTTCCGTTATATCTACTCAAATGTCATTACGTCAACATAACTTCCCGACGACACTGATTAATCTACCCGAAAAATGCCTTTTTCGAGATTTTGAGTGCCGTCTGTGAAGGGTTCAAGCTTCAAAGAGCGGGGCGTAGGTTAGCGTTCAGCGAGGCGCTTGCTGTAATCACACAGGCCGTTGTCATCCGCGCAAGAAGAATGGCTACCGGCCTGTGTGTCGGTAATGATACCTCTGTGCAGACACTTAACATGTCAACACATCATCACTGGCCGTCTTGTATAGATCCGGATTATTCACTGAACTGAACTTTCAATTGTGCACAGTCTAATTTTTTCAGTTTCACGTTATTCACAGAATTGATTGGCTCAAGGCAGTATTACAACCGTAATACAACTTTTTTTTTTTTGCATTACTGTTAAAATCGGTTCCTACAAATTTTGTACAGGGTCTTTGTATTGTCAGCTTGTTCAGGAGGACGTTCGTTTGTCTGCGTTAATAGCAGGGTTGTGTCCCTCATGGATGAAATTGTGCGGGAGAGCCGGCCGACAAACCATCACAGAGGCACCATCTCTCATGCCGGTGTAGATGTTTGCCTTCGAGGTGTCGCGTATCTGCAGCTGACTGTAAACAGAACGGCTGAGTTTATGTGCCTTTGCGATTAAAACATGAGAATGTCAGCAAAATTGAAGGGGAAAAATAAAAACACGAAGGTGTGAGACACGAAATAATCGCTCAATGAACATCGAAGCACACTGTAACTATGACTTGCGTATCACAAACGAACGATTAACATCTACATAAAGGTTGCAATTAAGAGTGGCACAATGTATTTGGCAAACTGTACCAAGAAAAACAAATAAAGCATAGCCCCTGATAGCTAAAACCACAGATTATCCAATTATCAGAAGACAAAACTTGACATCACACGCGCACAAGGTGCAGGGGCCCATCCAAACGGTTTTTGAAGCGTATTTTTTTCTATCCATAACCAGGAATATAAACATCAGTCAACGTTAACATTCACAAGATAGTTTGCTGATAGTCAGCCGGGTGTCTGGAAATGTATCCGCAGGGAACTACCTAAATAATGCATTTGCAAATTGTAATAAACAGTTCTGGAAGATGCACGCTGAGCAGAAACCTGCCGGGTTGCTGAGAAATTATTTCCTGTTATCATTTGTTGACTCTGTCGTTGGAAACCCAAGAAAGACAGGGAGTCAATTATGATAATCGCAGCGCAGCTCGAAAGGTAGTGTCCTTTGAAGTTATGAGAACTGAAAGTAATACTTTAATGGTGCTTAGATTTAATTCGGTCTGTCTGTCAGTCATCATGCACGGGGGGGGGAGTCGGATCAGTTTCTTATGTTGAGATTTAAAACCGCAAATGTGCAATCTTACTAGTTTTACCGTTTTCTCTTTGTTTCGACTGGAAATCAGTCACACATCCAAATCCATTTGCTCCCTAATCTGCTTCTCCGGCTGAAAGCGCAGAGTTGGGTGCCCTTGCCTTTGCGAGTACGGCTTGCTCTGCGTCACTGCTTCACGCACCGATACTTCCTCTGCCATGGATCTCTGCCTCCGTCACTCTTCCAAATCAACATCAAATACCAGACTGATATCAAATATGAAACTAGCGGAAAGAAATGGTGCTTGTACACGTATTCTTCTGTAGAATAAGCATAAAACAAGCAAGTGCGGAATTAATACAGCATTTTCCGTAGCAGTTCAGCAAGGACGGTGGGGGGGGGGGGGGGTTGTTTGTGCCTCGGTCCATCGGTCGACAGCTCAGATCCATATCAATCAAATGTTGACATAGTGGGATAGCAGGGGTCCTTACGGCGGTTGGTCCCGGTCACAATTCGGAGCACAGTAATGAATGAAAATATTATAATTGCCGTCTCCTTTAATCTCTGCAGACCTGTCTTTAATCTTTCACATTCTCTGAACCATCCTCGATGATATAAATCACTCTGTCAAAGGGAAACTCTGGGTGAAGCGGGGGACTCAGCGTGGCATTTGTGTGAAAGCCTCACCCGCCCCCAGAGCCGAGGCGAGCAGACAACAATGACAACAAAGTGAGCCTGTGTGCGGAGCGTGGCGTCAAGTGTGCAGGCAGAGGGGCGAGTGCTGGAGCTCGGCGCGGACTGAAGGGGGCGCCCCGGAGACCATCTCCTCCCCGCCTTTGTGGAAGCTATTGCTAAAGCAAAGCGTCCAGGCACTTGTGGGCTGCGTGACCTCAAGCGTGGTCCTGGAGCGGCGAGATTAAACCACGGCCTGCTGACGTGTTAGATTGTACAGGGCAGAATTCCGGGTGACGGGACCTTTGAAGGAGCGTGTCTCCAGAGCTGTGGAGAGATAAAGAGTTTAACGGGAAAATCCCTGTTAATGCCTCCTTTGAAGGGCCATCAAAGGAACTTCAGGTGCAGATGCTGTGTTCTTAGGAGATGAGAAGACTTAGAAGGTTAGGAGGACGCTGTGGCAACGACGCGGAAACGAAGGCAAATGCTGTAATTATGCTGTTTTCTGCCAAAATGAAACATGGCCAAACTGCGGTTAGTAATGATAATTACTAAAAAAGTGTTTAGCATATTTTTACTGGATAAAGATTATGCCTACTCACTTATCGTGCATCAGGGGGAAAGCTAAAAAGTGTTGCCCTTTGAAAAAAGTGACCCCTTGGGCTTGGGTTGCCACTTTCAACCGGTAGAAATCAGGCTTGGGCGCTACGTACATTTTCAGACCATCATACCTTTTAGACATTTCAACCTTTCAAACATTTCATATGATGGTCCAAAAAAATAATGTACATCATGTAGGCTCCCGTAGACTCTGAATCAGAGTCTGAACGGGCTCATCAGTGTGGGAGCCGAGCGCAAGGGAAATGAGGAGACAGCTCCGTGTTGGGGAGTTAAAGAGATCACCCTTCGTGATCTAGGTTTCAACGATGCTCCAACAGTTTGCAGCGCATTCACTGCGCATTTTAACGACATTGATCTATGCATGCGCATTATTCTCTGACCTGCCCCCTGATGCACTTTTTTTAAACTTAAATGAGACTCCAATCACTACTAACTACATCGCCGCAGTACAACATCTCTACACCAGGGTCATAGAAAGAGGAGAGCCTGTCGTGTTTTTACAGTATTTTTACAGATCTACCTTTTCAGGGGCCCTTGGGAAAGCTTTTTTGATGATAATTTCACAACTGGCTATTCTGCCTATAGCTAGAGCTGGCCTGCACTCTAAACATTCTACATTAAATACACTTTGATTATTTTGTTTGTAAATACTCTTATTCATAAATCATATCTACCTGTACAAGTTTTTGTAGCTGTCAGGGGCCCCTTGTTTGCCTAGGACTGAATTTGGCTCCAAGTGTTTCCCAAGGGTATGAATCATTATTCTTCTTATTCAGGGGCCCCTAAAAAGATGCGGGCCCCCTTGATCTGCCAGGTTATCCATGCCCCTCCGACGCCCCGGCTGTGTGTGACAGGAGGCCCCTGTGTTCGCAGGTGTCCTACAGGGCCCGGCAGGGCATGACGAACTCGGCCATGGTGAAGATGGCGGCGGTGTGGTTGCTGGCCTTCCTGCTGTACGGGCCCGCCATCCTCTTCTGGGAGTGGGTTGTAGGCAGGAGCAACGTGCCGAGCGGCGAGTGCTTCGCCGAGTTCTACTACACCTGGTACTTCCTGCTGAGCGCCTCCACGCTGGAGTTCTTCTCGCCCTTCATCTCGGTGACCTTCTTCAACCTGAGCATCTACCTGAGCAATCCGCCGGCGGAACCGCGAGCGCGTACAGCGGGCCCCGGGGCCGAGGAGCCCGCCTCGCCAGCAGGTCGCCACGGGCGCCCCCTCCTCCCTACTCCGCAGCTCCAACCTCGTCCCAGAGAGGGACGCCATCTCGGCAGACACCAAGTCTGCCCTGGCCCAGGCCGCTGCTTCCGAGGCGAGCCCAGTTAGGAGCTCCCAGAATCTGCGACTATCCCGGGACAAAAAGATCGCCAAGTCACTGGCCATTATTGTGTGCGTCTTCGGAGTCTGCTGGGCGCCTTACACCCTCTTGATGATCATCCGGGCGGCCTGTAGTGGGCGCTGTGTAGAGCGTCACTGGTACGAGGTCACCTTCTGGCTCCTGTGGCTCAATTCGGCCATTAACCCCTTCCTGTACCCTCTCTGTCACAGCAGCTTCCGAAGGGCCTTCGCCAAGATACTGTGCCCCAAGCGGGTGGCCGTGCAACACCTCGGGGATCCCCACTGCTGCCACTGACACCAGGTGGCGCTCTCCAATCAGGGTAACTTCACAGGCAGTGCCGGTTCATTCCCGAGAAACAAACATTCTGCCGCCTGGAAATGTATATCTTTAGACGTGGCTGTTATCGATGTAGAACTTCACAGTAAACCTGTACCCCTGTAAACCACATCCCCCATTCCTCTGTAAAGGTGCTCCCAGAACTCGTGTCCGCAGAGTTCCTGTCGACGTTCTAAACCCTAAGCTTCTGGCGGATGAGGCACCTGTGACATCGAGTCATGCACTTCGCGTTATGGGCGGACATGGGAGCAGCAAGGCAGAGAGACCCAGGATCAGCAATGGGGGGAGATGGTATGACTCACTTCCCAATGGGTTACAGCGGGCAGTGAGTGACATGGCTGAGGAATCCCACCAATCCTGGGTTTTTCGCCCCTCTTCTCCCATTATTGGTTTTGGGACCTGAAAAACACTGTGCGATTCAATGAAATCAAGACGACCTCCTCGCGTGAATTTTATTAAGGCTTTCGTCAAGAAGAGTCTGTGCACTTTTACATATAATTATATAGCGTGTGATATTTTCACCGAAGCGACTAACGCGCGGTGGGTGTATGTAGGGCGAAATAAAGAGCGTAAACACATCAGCACATAATCAGTAGGTTCACAAACTGCCTACTGTGTGACGTACGGTATTAGTCCGAAATACGCAGAAATAACAGATACAACACACACTACAAAGGATAGACGTTAAAGACACATAGAAATTACCGCTAAATAAAGCCAAGGACATCAGTTAAAGACGTGTTTGTGGGTGGGGATTGAATTCGAGGCGGTATATTAGTGACATTAGACTAAAATGTATAAATAAATGCAGCAATTAGCAACGAATCCCATAACGCAGCACCGTTAGAGTTTCGCACGAAATTCATCAGGATCCAGTGAGAAGTCTGGAGCTCAAGTGCCAGTTAAGGAGGCGAGCCCGTGCCCTTTCCTGTCAAGCGGACGGGGGACCCCATGGGGCTCGGGAGGATGTGCAGGGGCCACATAAATAAACGGCTGTCTTAATCATCAGCAGTCAATAAGGCCCTCCTCAAAAAGGTTATGAGGGTCGGTGTGTGAAAACCAACGCCGATGGCCACAGCAGGCTGCGGGTTTTCAGCCTACCGGAGCACATAAGCATGCGACCGAACCGGTTATTACGCTAATTAAGTCAATTTAGTCTCATTGCCGAGGCTGTTAGCGACTTAAGAGGCACCGGGAAACCTGTCATTGGAAACCGGCACTGCGAGTGGGACTGAGCGGCACGACTCATATTCGCAGGTGAATCTATGTTCGCTTTTCTGAGATCCGCAGCTATATGCGAGTGCGTTTTTTTTTTTTTGTCTTTTTCTAAAAACGATTTTTGGATCTTTTGTACGCAGGCATGTCGGGGTACTGCTTTGTGTCAGTGTTTGGCCGCTCGTTCACGTCATTACAAGATGTTGCCTAATCTACCATCATTTTCTCCAGGCTGTTAGTCATGTCCCTAGTGCCATTAGACTAGAGCCCTGAAGAATGTCAGTTGAAAAATCAATGAAAGAAATATAAAATAGATTTTAAGTAACGTCATAAATAAAAAATATGTAAATTCGTCAATTTATATTTGCGAAACACATATTGCAAAGTGCATGAAGTTATTAAGTTGAATTATTTTTTAGTGATTATTTCATGATGTGCAGAAGGTACTAGAACTAGCCGTTTGTCTGCTCTAGGTGGTTGAGTTTTTTCAGCAGGAAATATTGCTTCACCTACTTGGAAAGGCTGGTCCCATACAGGTATAAAGAAGCAGAATTGAGAAACTACGACTGGCAAGAACATTTTGCCAGATATAATTTGTTTGTCCATAAGGGGGCAGCACTGGAAAGCAGATTAAGCAGTATAACTAGCTTTGCCATCTGTTTGGATGCCTTGATGCTCCAGTTGCGGCCAGAGCATGGTGATGTCATGCCATTGACTAACTCGATTAATGGCCATCAGTTAAAAAAAGAAGTTTTATATATGACTGTAAGTAGTATTGCGTGTTAAATAAGGCTGATAGAAAATATAACGGGAACTGACACCAGAGCGCGATTCCTGTACTTCCGGAGTGAACGGGCACTAATAAAATGGTAATGTCCATTGAATATGTTATACAGGTATTATGGGCTTCCGTGATCAAATGTGTATGAAAGATATATAGATTAACCGAACTGAAGATTTGCATAAACAGACACCATGTGACCACCGTCGCGTGGGAGCTGGAATGAAGGGGCTTTGCAAAATCTTCATCGCCAGATTTTTGCAATAATCAGTGATATTTATGAAACCTGTTTACATAGTTATTGTCCTTTTTTATAGGCTAAATTCCCAAAATGTGTGTGCATTCGATATATATCTTGTCAGATAATTTAATGCAAGATTTATTCCACTGCTTTTTATGATGATTTCGCACAATTATACAGCAACTACTTTTAAATAATAAATCGACAATGTACCAGAGAAGAAATACTGCTTTTTGTAAGTGCTTTCAAATAAGTGTAGTCATACATTTCTTGACGTTAAGATGCCTGTATGAAAGAAAAAAAATCAGAGGTTCATCCAATCAATCGCTTAAATGCTCATCCTCTTCAGGGTGGCGAGGTGTGAAAATGCGAGGCGAAAAATTCTCTAACTTGGATCTTTGGGTGTTAATTTCACTACCGTCAGCAGATGTCACTGTGGATATATAAAATCACATTCAAGCAAAGCGCGAGAACAAACTCAATGACAAAACGATATCCATCCATCCTCCACTCAGTAAATGCACACAGGATTGAAAGGTAGCCCTGGATTTGTATCCCAGGAAGCAAAGAGCATAGCCTAGATGGCATGCCAGGATAAAACGATATGGTGAAACATTTATGCCATGTTATATGTTCATCTGAAATGAACATATATTGCAAATATTATTATTTGGGATACACTGCGCAATACTCCCCGGTATATTTCTTGTGTACCACTGCAGAATAACAAGGGGACTACTGGAGCATCTATATTTTTCCCCCATTCCAAGTACTGGTAATATGAAATCTAAAATATATAACATCCACACTAAGCTGCGCACACTAAGCATATCATACAGGCTTCCCAACGCAGACCAATCCAATTACGTTCCACATTTTTATGGCCCCTCTCACTCGGGGGCCCTTGGAATCGTCCCGACTTTCCCCCTCTTTCCTGCACGCCTCATTGCATCCATAACACACCAGTGCTAATGAACCACAAAAACCAGAGTAAAGGACGACCCCCCCTCGACTTCAAAGCTGCACCACATCCAGCTAGCACTGGGTCATGCACACTGACTGGGATGTAAACTGATGCTGTACCGGTCTTAACCCAGTACTGAAGCAGCAACACAGCGGGACTGAGGAAGATCAGCAGGCCACGCTGCTGAATCTTTAGCATTTTTAGTGCCACAACAGCAGTGAACATGGTCACTATTAACGGTTCAGTCACACCGTCAGCAGTCTCTCCTGCTCGGAGGCAAATCGGGCCTGCAGGATGCTGTCCGGATCTCCGGCGAGATGGTGGCGTGCAAAGGAGTGAGCCGTAATGTAAATCGCGAGCGTGACGCACACTGAAGGGACCGACTGTGTAAATTTCAGGTAGTGTCTTCCAGGCACAGGGGACATTTGCCTCCGGTTCCTCGCGCCTCTGGCCTGTGCTACGGACACAGAAGAGCCCGCAAGCGATGAATCGATAATCACCTGAGACAAGGAGCACGTACGTCTCCATACTGCCTCTGGATGTCTCTGTAAGAGAAGCCAGACAGATCAATCGTGAAAGAATGATTCGGTTTCTACATGTCACACATTAAACTGGAAACCTTGAACACTAAAACCAGCCAAGCAGGTCTTGAGGTCATTCTACTCTTCTACAACACTCAAATTAGCAAATGAAGACAATAAGACCTGCGTACATTTATGTTTTTTTAAATAAAAAAAAACATACAGATTTTTCCCACCCGTTCTCCTTCTTGCATGTTTTACCTTTTGAGACAAAAGTTCAAATAATTTCACTTCAGTGCTCACAGGGTGGGTCTCAGTACTTTGCTAGCAATTACGCACTTAAATTTAATCAGCAAGGGCCACTCAGAGGACCACCCCCATCTAGGTTGCTGATTAAAAGGAATTCATCAGCAGTTCCTGGACCAGTCCTGGATCCAGGGGCCTGAATGTCCTGGACATGAACTTCTGGGGGCTCATGGCGGGCCGTCAGAGAACGAGCTGTGAGCGCCCCCACGTGATATTCGGAGGACAAATTCACCCATAAAGCAAAGAAATAAAACACGAATCTGTACAGGGAGCCCATGCAAACAAGATTTTCGTGTCAAGTTCTTCAGTCTGCGTTTGCAGGCTGATAAAATAGAGCAATAGAATCAAAGGCAGCGTAAGATTATGAGGACCTAACACGGACATTATTCGTAATGCTCTTCCCATTTTCCATGAAAGATTAAAAAGAAAACGAAAAGATTAACAGATCGCAGAAACAGCTTCGTTTTCCTGCTGAATTTTTCATGAAAAGCTCGACTCGCATTTTAGGCTCGCGGCCTACAGGGAGCTCACGCGGGACTCATTAGATACGTTAACCTACTTAACTAGTATTTTTTGTAGTTTTTCCATATCTGGCACTTTTTTTAATAAGAACGTTGATCCCTTCAAATGCTGAACGCGATTGCAAAGGTGAAAATAAATCGCCATGCGCCAGAAAGCACCAAAATTACCCCCCCCCCCCCCCCGAACAATACCCCCAGTGCAGAAAAACCTCATGTGGCTTCAAAGCAGGGTTGCTTAAGTTTCTTTGCCTGAAGTTGGTTGACGCTCCCTCGGTGATATCAATCTCTTGGGCGGAACAGTGGACTGAAAGTGATAATTACCTTAAGCACACACAAGACAATAATAGAACATTTTTGCATAATTTTATTCACGTCTGATCCCGATCCCACGTTCAGGTTGAACGGCTGAAAAGATGCCGTAGCTATTCGGGGAGCGGGGAATTTCACAGCAAATTTAAGGGGGTTTATACCCCCCCCCCCAATCAGGGAAAGGCCCTAGTATCAGGCCACGTCCATGTGTTTCAGCAGGCTGCACAGTAACGATATTATTACCGCTGAATAAAACTAAACCCAAAATTAAAATAAGAGATTTCCCTTTAAGTAATTGTTTTTGCAGCTACGAAAATTAGACTTCCGACGTGCGACTTAACAAATGCACCTGAAATTGCCCGATATTCCGGACGGAAACGTCACGGAGCGGCGTTTTCCTGAGGTTTGGAAATGAAGCCTGGAAGGACTGTGAGCATGCTGTTACCGGAGCAAAGGAAACCATTGATTAATCGGGGCCATTTTGTTTGAGTGCACGGGGCACAGTCATTAAGAGCCGATCACCTACTTTTCTCTGCCGAATGGAGCGCCAGTGTCCGCAGGTCTTCAATAAGCTTAATGCCTGCTTAGGAACACATACTGTGGATTGACGTCAGTTCAGTCAAATTACCAAATCACTGGATTTTACAGTTTAATGAGGAAGTTAGAGGTTAGGCCATTGCAGAAATGCTTTACACACTAGTCTTATTATCAAGGGTAGTGTATTAATCAATAACGATCACGACAACAGAGGTAACAGATTTTGTCATATTAAATAGTGACTGAATAGTCACATGAAGAACGTACCGGACCACGTCCGGATAAACTGGTTCCGTGCTTTAAATTACAGGTGTGTTTAATTTCAGTTAAATCTTTTGACTTTAAGTGTTTACATTTCATTAATGTTTTATCAATCGTTCATTAATGTTTATCTACGTTAATTTACATGAAAAAGGAGACGATACCAGCAATGCGCAAATCAGCTGAACGATCAAAGTACCAAATAATATTCTCAGTAATCAACACTGTGCATTTGTTAATTAGTGTAACGCTCAGATGATTAAAAAAATTAAGTGCAAACTGTTTAATTCTGCAGGCTGAGATTCGGTTTTGATGAGGTGAGCTCCTAGCTTGTGGGAGAAAAAAAGAGAAACCGTATTTTCAGTGTTGCACCACGAGGGGGCAGTGGTATTTAATGACCGTAATTCAGTTCACGATCAGTAAACGGGAGGATGTGCGAATTTCTGGGGAGGGCGGGAACCAGACTGCCACCATCATACTCCTAAACTGGAATGCATCTTCAACAAATTTGATTTCCTAATGATGATTTAATTCTTTGAATAATCATCGGTTGTGGCTGTTAGAAGTTTTTTTTTAGGGGGTGGGGGGTTCTTAGAATAGCTGGAAGGTATTTCACAAAGCGCGATACCTTGCTTAGCCGGATAACTTGTCAGATTTAAGATAGTCTGAACAACATTTAAGTGGACGAAGATATAGTCCACTTAGCCCAGACTACCTTAAATCCAAGAAGTTATCCAGCTAAGCAAGAAATCCTGCTTAGTGAAATACCCCCCTGGTGAAATTACTGGGAGCTTGTGGTGTTGCTTTCACAAGCATAGAGTTAAGGCCTTTGGTAAACACATGAAATGTCAACTTAAAAAGCAAAACATCGTTGATGGAAATCTAAGATTAATGCGGCGATTCTTGATGTGCCCATGTTGCTGGTTCTCGTGGAAAGGTTAAAAAACTCATCGTTTCCCAGTATTCACCCTGTTTACAGATCGCTATCTTAAGCTACATTGTAGTTCACGTTTTCTGGCATTTGTCCATATTTATTTATATTGACTGAAGTATTATTTACTTCCTAATCATGAAGACACAATTACAGAAAATAAAGATGTAAGCGATTATTATTTCAGCAATATTTTCTGGTCCCAAACTCCTGGTATTCATTGCTAATTCTGAGATCTATTGTGTGGCCTCCACATCCTTTCATATTGTGAACTGGGCTCAGTCCAACTGCTGTCCCTTAATTCCACTGAGAAACACAATTGTAGAAATGTATTGATTCCAGCACTAATTGATTTGGGGCTTCAACACGGGAGCCAAGATGGGATTATCCTGTCGCTGCATTCTCGTGTTTTCCTGGTGGGATTATCCTGTCGTTTCCTCCTCCTCCTTGTTTTCCTGGCGGGATTATCCTGTCGTTTCTTCCCCTTGTTTTCCTGATGGGATTATCATGGGCATTAGAACTGCAACATCCACCATTTTCATGCCTTTCTCTGAAGATTATTTGCTTGGTTTCCTGGAAAAAGAAAACGACACGGAACACAAAAATTACATACGATTTGGATATTTTCTGGAATCCCACGACCCAATTTGTTAACTTTGCAATACTATATATATATATTAATGTACACACACATTTATATACATTTCTGTGTTTGTTCTTTATATATATATATATATATATATATATATATATATATATATATATATAAACAATAACTCAAACTTTGCCAGCGATGGACTTGTAGGTATTATTTAAACATGCTTAAAGCAATTTACAGACTGATACACAAGAATCGTGAATCCTACATGTTTCATGCCTGTTTATGCAAAGTTCACGCATGCATGTCCTTAATGTCGATGAAGCCTTGCTCTTAAGAGACAAACAAAGTTTATAAGATAATTAAATTGGAGGAACTGTTCAATTTTAGTGGTGCTATTGGCCCAGTGGGTATAGATACACTTATTACTTACAATACAGTTGTTTGCTATTTTCATTAAACTATTCCCCTCTGATGTGATAATAAATGTATCACTTTCTATGGGCTGGTCCTTTGATAATCTGCCCCTGAAAGATGTCGAACACCAACCGAGCGGCTAATCCCGTTAGCGAGCGCGAACCGCCGCAGACCGGTGTCCACGAGAGGCGCGACTGGCCTGAAGAGGAGCGTGTTCAGACCAGGCTGAATGAGTGATGACTCTGAGAGTGCTGGGCCCCATCGTCTTCCAAGGGCCACATTACCTCAGTGTGACAAAAAAAAAAAAAAAACAAGCAAGGTACTTCAATTGGCCACTGATGACCAGATGAAAAGAACTGCATTGGGCACATGGTCTTAATATCTTCAGAGAACAACTGGTGAAAGTGCCTTCCTGTAACAGGTTATTGTATTATTACCATCCATCTGTCTTCCATAACTGCTTGCAGTGAGCCTGGAGCCTATCCCAGTAAGCAAAGGGCAGGAGCCAGGGGGCGCTCCAAACGAGATACCAGTCCATCACAGTGCACACACATGCAATGGCACGCCATGGGAAATTTAGAGACACCAGCTCACATAAGTGCGTGTTTTTGCAATGTGGGAAGAATCCGGAATACCTGGAGGGAGCTCACGCAAACACGTTTGTTTTTTTTTTTTGTTTTTTTTCACAGCAACAGCAGCAGGAGGGAGGCAGCATTTGATCTGTAAGCAAAGTGCTCCGATTGGGGAATTTATTCAGTGACACACGTCCTATAGGAACGCTCGCAGCAGAAGTGGATTCTGGGTAAATGTCTAGGTCATCGGGAGGCTTTTAAAGTCACAGTTCGTTGACTGGAAAATCCAAGGCTGGAAAGAGCGGGAATAGGCGGCTGGTACCTCAGATGAGGGGGGGCTTTGCTTTGGACCGCATGGCCCCACCCGAAATGAGAATGTCGACGTCTGTCATCCAGCAGCTTCATCTGGCAGCGGGCATCTCTGAAACACGCTAAGCTTCCATCTCAGCAGCTTCATGAAACCCAAACGAAACGATGGAGAGGCAGATCCTGTATGGATGGTGCTGTGTGGCTGTGCCTGTGAGGAGAGGGTCGGCGGTTCAAATCCCAGGGCCAGCAGAGTGATTTTACTGTTGGGCCCCTGAGCGAGGCCCTTACCTCCAATGGCTCCAGGGACCGTTTGACCCTGCTTTCTCTTAAAAATGTACATCGCTTTGGATAAAAACACCTGCCAAATAAGTAAATAAGAATGCAGCCAGTGTTCAGAGGAGCAGTGTGGCATACATAATGAATGGGCCTGGTCTTCTGCCTTGCATCAGTACATCTTAGCATATCACAGTCAAATACAAACCTCAGGCCCCCGTAGTCTCTGATCTCGGGATGTTCCGGAAAGGGGCAGTCTGTTTTGGTGTAAGATACGGTCCAAAATAACTAAAGATTTTGCCCAGCTTACTGAAGCGTTTTTTACGCCGCAACAAATTAGTTGAATATTTCAGGTCAGGCTCAATGGAGAGTGACTGGTCCGCAAGCTTTGAACCAGAAACCTACCGGTTTGAATCATGCACCGGCATTCACTGTCAAGGTCATAGGGGAGAGTGCCAGCAACCACGCGGCCAGATCCATGATATCACGCGCGGTGAGCTCTGTATAATCAGGCACGCTGGGCTGCGTGGGGTTAAAACGCTGCCGAGAGCCAATTCGGGAAAGACATCCCTGCACATCCACGGGCCGTCAGAGACACTACGAGCGTGCGTATAATTACAACGGTTTTAAAAGGGTCCCAGAAGGACCCTTCGCCAAATTCTGACAAATTCTCTTCTCGGGCCGGATAAACGATGCTTTGTACGCACAGAGCTGGCGCCGGAAAAATCACAGGTCCAACATTTGCACGTTCCAGGCAAGCTTAATTAAATCACCGGTACGAGCCATGGTAACCACCTCATTTAAAGTAATGGATGATGCAGAGGGGTCCAACCCTGGCAGCCTCGAGCAGGGGGCCATTTCAAACGCCCTTGAAGCTCGTTAAAGCCGCCCGACTCGACAAATACTTATCTGGTCGTTCCTGGCGCTTCAAGCCGGCATACTGTTAAGCGTTTGGAATGACGGAAAATGGATGGAAAAGTAGCAGTAAACGGAGCCACTCGCTAGCATAGTTTCCTTGACTTCCTTGAATCTGCAAGGGAGTTCTGCTTCAAGACCTCCAAAGGAGTCTATACTGTCTCACACATGTCCTAATTGTATGGATTCTGCATCAAAAGGTGACAAACGTGGAGTCCTGTCACAATTTAAGCCATCGTGCTGCAGCCCACGAACAGGAACAAACGTTAAGGGATTTAGTGGTGTTTTAGAAAACCTGCTCTGAATATACACAGATTCCAAGCGAAGCGGCATAGAGAGCTCTGTGTTTCCCAATCTGGTCCTCAGGGACCCAGTCGGTCCATGTTTTTGCTTCCTCCAAGCTCCCTGCCAGACGGTCCACATTTTTGCTCCTACTGGGAGCTGGGAGGGAGCAAAAACGTGGGCTGTCTGTGGGTCCCCAGGGACCGGATCAGGAAACACCACTATATGCGATCAGGAACCAGGGCCGGACCGTGACAACATGAACTCTATGGTTCTCCTGCAGACCAGACCAACATACATTTTAACCAAAGAAAACCGATGCCTCCTATTTTGTATATGAATAAATATCTCCCATCTCAGTGGGCCAGGGTTAGAGCTCCCTAATTGGGCTTGTGGGCCCAGATATGAGAGGTGCAGTTATACTCATCATATGTAAAATACACACTGGGTCAGTCTTTTTGAAAAGACATCATAGTTTTCAAACAACAATAATGTGATTATTTGCATTCTGGGATGCCATTGAGGGGAGGGGGGCGTCAGGATGATGTCGAGGGCCCCTGAGTGACAAGGGTTCTAAAAAATTAGTAACATGATGGATTGGCCAGGCTTGGGGGCGCAAAATCACTAGCGGTGTTTAAGGTGACTTGTGCAAGAAAATCCGAAAAACATATAAAATACGTATAAGATGTGTCACTGTCTGAGTGCGAGCTGTATCTAGACACAGTTACAGCCACACATTGCAAGGACTTTGGGGCATTTATCCTGTGGAGGGTCGGGCCCCCACTGCCACCAATCCACAATCGCTAACAGACCTGGAGTGAGGGCCAATCAGAGAAATCTGCATGGGGTGCTGGGTAATGACATCATTAATAACATAAGCCTCCCCTCAGGTCAGAAGCTCGTCAGTGGGGGGGGGGGGGGGGGGTGAAGCACAGCGAAATATAGCACATGGTTTATAAAAAAAAAAAAAACTAAATTGGTGGAACGGCACAGAAGATGGCAGAAACGGTTTAACATGGAACCCAACATGGTAGAGTGATGATTCACAGTGTGATTACACAGACACAGCATAAACAGCGTTAACTCGTACATGGATACAGGTAACTCTCCACCGCTATCTGAGACACACGTAACACGAGTTCATGCTAATTCAAAAAGCCAACATGCGTCTAAGTAAATTTACACCTTTATCTTTTCATTCATGAAATATGTGCTCTTTATTCTCTATCACTAGTATATTTGTTGCTGTAAGGCGTCTTGAAAGGCATGGGAAGGTAAATCCGATTTAGGGAGAATTTGACTTTCGTAAGAGTTTGTGGGCTGGATTACTTGCGTCATGAGATCTGCCTGTAAACACACACACACACACACACAAACGTGTGTAGGAGGACACAGTAAACAGACCTTCACAGAGGTCAGTACTGCAGCCATCCCCGCTGCTCTGACAAACAGGACTTGGACTTGAAGGTCCGCCCTGCCAGGCACACAGTCCCCTTCAGGGTGAGATGCAGCACAAACCAGGCGGCTGCTTCCAGCTACCGCCTTCCCATGGACATGGATGCTGCCTCAGGCTCCCTCTGCTGGGAAGCACTGTTACTGCGGTTGGCTAACAGAGAACGCCTTCAATTTCACTTCAATGGACTCACCATGATGGACATGTCATCTTATGTTAGGCACAAAAAAACAAATAACCAGTTTGTGACAATAACTTATGATAAATCCAGGATGATTTTAAAAGCTATTTTTCCAAACCATTTAATGTGCAGGACGGTGTAACAAAGTGGTGACCGATTCAATCAGATTACTTTTTTCGTATCAGACTTGTTTCTGAATCAAATTTTAAGTAAACACTGAAAAAAAATCATCTTGACTTAGAGTCATAATCTTTATAGCAATACCCCATAATACCACCGATGATTCAGGAAACAAGTGAACTGATTTTTAATAAACAAAACAAAATCCCAAATCTGGGAGAAGAGAGGAAAACAAGACAGACACAGGCCAGATGCTGAAGTTAAACTGGATTTATTTCCATTGCAAAAAAGAATTCCATTATCTCCAGACCATGGTTAGATAACAAACATCGATAATAGTAGCATACAGGTTGGCTGGACCGACTGGAGATTTGCACATACAGGAATTATCAAAGGAGGCTCATCCTCCAGTCATTTTCCACATGAGGAGATCTGACCACAACGGCGGCGTGAGATCAGCAGTCTATTTGCATGGTGAACAGGGACAGACCAGGTGAAACCATTGGCTTTTCGGATCCGGTCTCCTGTATTGGCAATGATGGGACTGATGCATGGAGGGCAATACAGGTGGCGGGTGGACTGGTGGGAGGGGGGTCACTGATGATCCTACAATCTTCCGGCAAGCGCTGATGAGCAAACATCAAAGCCAGGAGAAACTCCTCTGTCTCTCTGAGGGGCAAACCCACCCCTGGCTTTTCCTGGATCCAGGTTGGGGGGGGGAATGTAAAACACACCCACGGCTTTATAAAATAATAAAAGTACTGTATTTACATCACGTCAGCTTGTTCATTGAAATTCTGACTTTTTTTTTTTTTTGCGTATTTTGCTTTCTGCATACCATTCTCTTTTTGTTTGTTTTTTTTTTAAGCCATACAGTTTTTACACTGCCCACAACTGCAGGAAATTCCTCGCGAGAAATAAGAAATGACGATCTCATAGCAGGACCACTTTGTCCCCCCTCTCGTCTTTTACTCCTTCCTTTTCCGTCTCTTCCTCGCCGCACTCCGTCTGCCGGGCCCTCCGTCCTGTCAGCTGCTATGCTGACTCGATGTGTGGTTCTGCGTGGACACAAAACAAGGACGATGACTGTTAATTTCGAGGGAGGGGTAAGATGCAACCGTGATGAGGTTTAAGGTGGATGCCCCTGCCCCATTTGGTGATATGGAGTGGGAGGGGTGTCAGGAGGATTAGTGGAAGCAGCCTTCCTCAAATCAGAATAGCCATGTTTGTCATCACGTGGTAAGCAATCGGGAGTTCATTTAAAATCAAGGGACCTGAACACATTGGTCAAGAGAATGGTCTAGTAACGACAATGGACTGGGGACCCAGCAAATGCAGACATAAGGTCAGACCGCCAGTGATGTTAATTATAGCCTAATTCTTGAAGTTCGCGTTTTTCTGGTGAGAAGAAACGGCCGGTGGAGAGACAAACATGACAAATCACACGCATGCGGCATGGAGCTGCAGATCAGGTCAGCAGGGGCAGAGTTCATTAGCAACACACACACACACACACACACACATACACGCCGCCCAGCTGGGCTCAGCCCTTGACAGCAAGTGTGAACGGCAGCCTGGTGTCCCGGGGGTCCGAATCCAGGTCATTTCTCGCGGCTGCTGGCTAATCCCGGCAGCTCTGTAACCTAGGTGCCCCGCTGGGCCGAAGGCGCCCTCTGGGGGATTTAACCAGGGCAGATGTCAGGCACCTGTCAGGGGTGTTATCAAACACCCCTCTCGCCACCCTCCCCCCCCAGAGGACCAGGGGTCAGGAGATTCAGAGCAGAGCCCTGTCTGCACAAATGGGTGCTTCAGTAACACACCAGCATGGTCATGCGTCCATTTTCACACCTCCTGTCCTGTCAAGGGTGTAGGGCATGTTATTATTGGTGTTAATATAATTAATATAACTATTTATCAGTGAAGCCTTCTAGCTGAAGATCTAAATATAACATACAATATAAGACACATTAATCCGAGACCTATTCCAATTATAGACATTTAGTTTTCTAAGGAACTCTAAGGAAAGTACAACAGCAGATTCCTGTTCTTTTTTTTGTTCCTGTGAAGGCCCAGTCACATAACCATAACATCTGTGTGTGTGTGCGCGTGTCCCCGTTCGGCACGTCGTGGGGGCCTGCCCACTCGGGTCACCCTTGGGGCCACCCTCCGCTGGCCATCCCCCCCACCTCACCGGGCTCCCTTTCAGCCTTGGGCGCCTTTCTGACAGGCGGCCGTGACACGTCTCCGTCCCCAAAAGGCCCTCCGGCGTGGCCGATCCTGGCACCCGGGCCGGACAGTGCCGCGGGACAGAAGCCGAAGCCTTATTAACAAACAGGGCGGCCATTTTGGCTCCCGGACTCCGGTGCAGAAGGTGACTTCAAATGGCAGAGCGCTGTCACCCCCCCGGGGATGGGGCTCCATGGATATAATGCGGGCTGGATACAGCTATTAGAGCGGAAGATAAGCCCCCGTGGGAGCCGACGGACACGGCCTGCCCTCCACCCCTTCTGGAAGCTTCTCAGCGGGGACAGTTTTTCAAGGACAGCGCTAAAAGGCCCCCGAGGCGGGGCGGGTGGCCCCGGCCGACGTAACTGCGGCGACCGGCGACATCTGTGCCACCGAGTTTCCTCTCCCGCTGCTGTGTCCTCGCACCTATAGCCTCACATCTGTCCGCCAACATGCGGAGCCCCCCCACCCAACATCACCTCCTAGGCGCCACCTTGAGGCCAGGTCACGTCACGTCACGTCACGCTGCTTTGCTTACAGCCGCTCACGGAATCCATCCAACATTCAGACAAGCAGTCCCGCTATATGCCAGCTTTATTAAACTGGTACATTATTTACAGGTTTTATTTATTCAATAACCAAGCCAATGTCTCCAAACAGATGTGTTTTATTGAACTGCCTCTTTACATGTAGGGTGAATATTGGTTATATGTAGAACAAAGGGTATGCTGGGACACAAATGTTTCACACTCTATACCTTTATGTCTCTGTGGTCTATTAAGCTAATTTCTTGAGCTGTCAATAACTTTAATTTTTAATATTTATAATTAGGATGACAATGTTAAAATGAGAAAGTAACATTTAAAAATTGTCCCAGTTGACTGATATCCACCCTATATACTTACACGTAATGCAACGGAATGAGTAATGAAAGACTTTTTCCCGGACAGTGGGGGCCACTTTCAGGGGCTTAGAAACCTGGCACGGCTCACCGGCGCCCCTTAACTGTCTATGCAGGTAAGCAGGAGTGAGGCTGGTGAGCACGGCGATGTCCACGGGCCGCCATGTCGCGGGACTCTCTCAGCCCGTCCGCAGACTGGCCAGCCGCCCACCTCCCCGTGTCAGACCAGCCCGGCTGTTGCCTTTGCTTTCATCTGATTACATCATATTGCAGCATCCACCCCCCCTCAACCCAAACCACCACCCCCCCCCCGGCCATCCACCACCCCCCCGGGGAACCCTGCGGAAGCCACGCCGATGAAAACAGGTGCGACTCGTTAATGCGTCTCCGAGCCGGCGAGTGGGGGGGGTGGGGGATTTAGAGACACTGCTTGGGCGGCGTTCCGGCCTCCCGGCGGGGAGGTAACGCGCGAGGGCCGCGGCTCTCCGGGACCCATGCCGCGCGCTTGCATCACTCCGGGTCCGGGCCAGTTGGAAGCGGAGCGCGGGGAATAGCGTCCCGCTTCTGATCCGTGGCCAGGCCCTCCACTGAGACCGGGGCGGCGGCCGGAAGGGGGCGGTCTCAGAAGTTCGGGGCGGGGGTGGGACGCTATGGAAGGAACCAGAGCCGCTGACCAGAGGGACTAAATTTTGGATGGATCGTTCACACGTTCCAGACGGGTACATACATACACATCCATGTTAGAATGGTGCTCAAAGCATCAAAGAGGGAGATGAGCACTTTCAGAGGTACAAGACAGGCAGACAGGTTACAGACCTGCTGTCCTTCCCCCGACCGCCCTCCCTGCCCACCCACTGGCCGGACTGGAGGCTGGCATGAGCACTGAGGTCAGCTTGCAGCTGTTTTCCATGCCGCGGGATGCTGGCTTGGCACCGGCCTGCCCCTCCCTAGGACGGACATGACTCATCTCCACAAGCCACCGTCCGGACCCGCCAAGACTCACAAGCAGGGACGCCCCCCCCTCCTGAGGCAGGCGACCTTGGCCCGACCCTGGGCCTCCCCCTAAATCTCCGGTTACCTAAAAAAAAACTCACCGTACAATAAATTTAGCGATAACATGCCGGTCAGTTACACAGGCAATAAAACAAACAACACTGAATAGTCAGTTGGGGGGGTTTTATATTGAGACTCACTTCATATTTCACTTCATATTTTGGTGAAAAAAACAAACAAAAAAAAATGTTTATTTTAACCAAAACCATTGCAACCAAAACTGACAGTACAGCAAAGCCACAGCACAGGACCTAGATGAGACTCATCCCTCCATCTCCGGAATCCTGTGCTCCTTGCCCCCTCCCTCTTCCCCCTCGTGTCAGTGTCTCCATCCACTCTTTTATTTTGGGAGGGGCGGGGGCATGGCAGGGAGGAGTCTGTTCCTTAGCATTCACCAGGGGCCGCTTTGAATTCTGTGTGCATAAACGTGGGCCATAGAAACTTGGGGGAGGGGGACTCGTTCGGAGTCATCAGTCAGGATTTTAATTAAGGTGTCGGGCACAATGCCGAGGAGGAGGGAGCTTGATGGATTTCTGATGACAAACGACAGACACGCGTCCTCCCGCACCTTTTCAAGGCTGTCGCCGTCTGCCCGGCTCTAGCAGTAGGACGTATCACCCCCTCCCTCCCCCGCCTGCTGCTTTGCCTCCTGTCATGCTGGGAGATTTCCCTTAGTCCTGGCAGGGTCTCTCGGGGCAGGACAGTTTTTATCGTTTTGCCCACCTCCCCAGGAGCTTTCGGAGAGATCCACCCCACCTGAGCCTCTCTCTGGGCTCCACACGCTCTGAGAAACAGTGCCCCCTATCAAGCCTCTGTGACTCACGCAGTCGGTGTATGGGATTGTCACAGGCACGCAGTGAAGCATTTCATGCAGCCAATGAGGGTGGTGTAACGGCCCCCCCCCCCCGCTGTCCAACACTGGGAGCCTTGGGAAAAAGTGCACAAGGATCAAGTTACTGCACATCTTATGAAGGATCTTCAGATGTCTGGGGATAGAAGGAGCCCCTTCGCACTGAAGTACTGTCCCGTTTTTAAGTAGAAACCCAAACGCATTTCTGAAATGAGCGTGCCAATCTGTATGAGAGCAGTTTAAAGTTTATGGCCGAAACGCTGTGGGTACTGGGGGGTGGGGTGGGGGATGTAATTCCTTCCTGATCCGAAACATCGCCAGGGGAACCGCTGTCCAGTTAAGTTCAAGGAAATTAAAAAAAATCACAGCTGGCATCCTGCATCGTCAACACTTACTAAGCCTCAGGGGTCCAGCTGCCGCAGCCTCAGTTTCACCGCGGCTCGCTGTGTCTCCTTGGAAACTGACCATTGCCTTTGATGTGGGGACCTCCAGGGACCCATGGAGGTAAAAGCAGGGGGGGGGGATGGGGTGGGGGATTTCCCTACAGGCTCTCTGCCCTGGACACACAGAGGGAGACTGGAACAACAGGCTGGGATCGAGTTCGGAGCCAAGCCAAGGAATTTGGCTGCATTACTGTTTTCACCATGTTTTCCTTTCCTAATGCAGGAGGATCCGCAGACTGGAAACGGACCGGACCAGACATACGACATTTCTAAACGTGAGGACACATGAAAGATTTATAGCATATTAAAATCTATTAAAAAAAAAAAAAACACAGGCTAAGGCCTGAACCTTCAGACGATCCAATGCAAAATGCTTTAAGATCTAGTTATTTATTTTATTGTTTCTCTCTCCACACCCTCCCTGTACTTCACTAAGAACATTACCGGCCCTCATTTGAGTATGAAGCGAGGTGTTGCCGGGGGGATTTAGGACCCTGGGCGCTGCAGCTGAAAAGGGGCGTTTCGGCAGCATTCCTGTAACGCGCTTGCTGCCAGACACCCGGTGAGAGCGCTCGATGCCCGCGGACCGGTCACACGTCCTTCACCGCCGCAAAGGCCGCCACTGCGAGAGATGATTGAGTTTCCAGGCCTCGCCGAACGTGCTGTTATTGACCGCCCCCAGCCTGCTGCATGACCTCGCTTGCTCTCCACCTCCTTCCTTCCCTCTCTCCCTGCCTCCCTCTCTCGTTAAACCTTTTATATGCATGCCTACAGGCACAAATTTAATCAGAAAATGACACGTGGAAAGGCACTCGGTGGATCCTACAGTATCCTATTCCTGTCTCAAGCTTCCATTGGACATTTATGAAGTAAACACCATCCAGATTGTGCGGAATGGGGGGGGGGGCATGCTTCATAAACAATATTAATCATTTTAGTAAGTGGACCCAGCTACTAATGGGTGTTGATGAGGAAAACCAATATTAAAAGGGAACTTGCTGTTCAAAACAGCTTGTCAGGGATTTTTGTTAAAAAGGGGCCCGGTTTATAACCCTTAACTTCAACGCCAGCCCTCATTTGTTTCAATGTCAACAAGCCATGGTACGTGTAACATCCTCAGGCTTTCCTTGAGGGCCACCGGCAGAGACACAGCAGACTGGGCAGCCGCCGCCCTACCCACTGCCCCTGCTTCACAAGGCCTACTCCTAGACGTGGGCCGCCTTTCTCTTTAACCTGCATGATGCCCCCCAGGAGCCCTTCAAAGGCGCCACTCTCATCGCACACCACCCCTCCCCCCCCCCCCAAGCCCTCCCAGCCTTCGATTTACCCACGAACTCTCTTCAAGCCGGCTCGATCCCTCCAATCGCCCTATTAACAAGCGTTGTTGTGAGCCTCTAAATGAGACTCATTACCTTGCCTAAGCAGACGAGCGAAGGTAGGCCCGCAAACATATAACCGGAGCGGCAGCGGTCCCGCTGTTCGGCGCCACGAAATCAACTTCTCCCGTGTTATCAGAGGGCTCATTAGAGGAGACTGATGGAGTAGGAAATGAGGAAATTACCACCCGAAAAAAACCACCTGCTCAATTATGGGCTGACGTCATTAGCCGACGTCTCGAGCTCCAGACAAAGACCAAAACAAAACACACAATCAATCACGTTCCCAGTGAGCTACCTTATGGGGAGATGCTGGGTTTAAGGCACTACGGCTACTGGAGGGATGTCAGACTGGGGTCCTGGCAGCTGCACTTCATCGGATTCTGCAGCTCCACAAAACCACAGAATCTCGTCATTTATTAAATCATTTGATTATTGAACACAAACAGTCCCGACCTGCACCTGTATCACACCTGTGAACCACAAACGGATTAAAATGCTTGGTTTTCTTTTGTTAATCTCATCACTGCTGATGGAATACCTCTTTATAATAACAAAGATAATATAGATACACGGTACGGGGTAAAAAAAAACCCATTAAACCACAGTAGAAATGTTTTGACTGCTCTCCACCTCCAGGGGGCAGACATAGATGGTGCTAGGCGGCGACTTAAAGGGGAAGTATTCTCAGAAGCCTGTTGCTAGATTTCCCTGCAGGTATCGCAGCGCCTTTCAGATCCAGTCCTTGAGAGACAAAGCGGAGCAGATTCCCAAACAAAGGCGTCCCCGAGTCCCAGCCCTGTCATGCCGTCTAGCTCCTTCTGAAGCTGGGGACGTCACTCCAGGCTGGCATCCGTATTTATCTCAATCGCTCCGTCATCCTGTCTGTTTCCCTTTAAAGAGTATGGAGGGAATGTTTGCGTCCTGGCATTATTGTAAATTAACTATCATTCAAAGTATCCTCTCGGCTGTACTCTAACGTTTCATCCGGAGTTAGCAAACCCTTCTGGGTCGTCGAGACGGTCCAGGGCGGTCCTCACATAAACAAAGCAAGTCTCTTTTAGGTGGGACCACTCCTCCTTTGTGATTTGGGGAGTTCACTGTCTGATGCTGTTAAACTGAAACAAACGGGATTTAAAACACATCATCTGGTCCAGACGATGTACAAATCTAAGAAACACTGTCACATGGGAGACTAAATTCTAGCGTAAAACATCAGTTTCGAATTACCTTAACAAGTCAGACTCAAAAACCCACTTATCTATGATAAATAGCTTCTCTGGAATGAACTAATTTGTTATTATTCTGTTTAACAGTAAAGCATTCTCCAGTGAATAGCAGCACGCCACGTTCACCCAGCTCCAAAAAAACAACGTCTGAGGGATGAGGCCATTTAGACTCATATAAATGTAGTAACACTCAGAGGAAAGGAGTTGGGGGGGGGGGGGGGGCGGAGACTGGTAGGGAAAATTCGAGCCCCCCAGCACTTCTGGAAGTTCAGAAGGAGGGTCTGTGTGCATCGTATCCCAAACACGGACCAGCTGCTGAAATATTAAGTCCCCTTTCCTGTCAGCTTCTCATGAAATATCCACACCAATACCTGTCGAAAGGCACCGGGTGAAGCTGGGGGGGGGGGGGGCATCTAACAGGGGTGTGAGTGGAGAGATATCCAGGCCCCCTTCCAGCCCCTGCCATTAAGTGACACGGGGAAGAGGCCTGAGACTGATCAGCGCGGCTGAGGGCCGGGGGCGGGAGGTGGGGGTCCTCGGTGGGCTGATTAGACAGCATCTCCTGTCGCGGGCCTTGCCCAGCTTCCGGATCCACAGCCTCGAAGGCAAATTAATAAAATATGCTGCTGGTTTTTCTTCCACTAGGCTTGGCAAGTTACTTCAAGGAGGCCAAGCCACCCCCCCCCCCCCATGAAAAAACCAAACAGCAAACAGGGCAGCAAGGGGGAGTAGCGCTGGCACCAGTGATCCCCTTCTATCTCACACGCAGGGTGTTGTGTCAGAAAATGTCAGAAGCAAAGAAGAGGACAAGAGAAACTGGAACCAACCAGAACGTAGGACATTAAAATAAAAGACGACTCCTGGATGCACGATGCTGGTTTGTGATACACGTACGATATTATGCAAGTGCAATTTAAAAATTCATCAAGCATAACCATTCAATATTAAACAGAGCTGACACACAGACACGTTCATATACATTTAGGTTTCAAATCCAGTATCGGGGGGGGGGGGGTCAGAAATCAATCAATATAAATGTGTAAACATGCCAAAGATGAGGGCAACTTCTTTAATGACCTTGGCTGGCAGAAGGGTTAGGGTCTGAGCGGCTGGTATTTGTGTCCATGTGCGCCTGTGCATGCCCGTGTGTGCACGTGTGCCAAGGCACGTGCCCGTGCGCCTGTGCATGCCCGTGTGTGCACGTGTGCCAAGGCACGTGCCCGTGCGCCAGTGCATGCCCGTGTGTGCACATGCCTGTGTGCGTGCATGTTGACAGTGCGCCTCACGTTCTGGCGCCCAGAGACTGATTCCTGCTTTGAAAGGAGCATAATTACGGCGAGGGGCTCCTCCTGTCAGCCGCCGGTGATTAATGCCGTTAATCTCGCCGCCTTAACCGCCGTCCTCCGCGCGCGTGTGTCACCGTATCCTCCAGCAGATCCCGAGGCCGGCCGTTCGCGTTTATGAATTATTCTAATGAACCAGTAACTCCTGAGGTGACTGTCATCACATATTCCCAGATTTATCTCCCTCCCTACCCCCCCCCCCCCCACCACCAGCGCCCCCTCCGAGGTGAAAACGCTGGGCGCCGTGGAGCGCCGGCTGTCGTGGCTGTGCTGCTTTTCCAGCGCTCCCTACAGGCCGCCTGGAGTGCGGATCGCAGGGAACGTGGCACTGCGCCTCTGACGCCGCGCAGGTTACAGGTACAGTCATGCCTCACTGGAAGTCATGCTACCTTTTGCAGGGTTTGCTCTGCCAAACAGGCCCCAGAAGTTACGCCTCTCCTAGACAGGAGAGGAAAGATAAAGGTTCTCCTCTTCACAGGAGGGATTTGATCTCCCTGTCAGATCATTCTGGTCATAATTTTGGTCACCGTTCGCTGGGAAATGTCCGCGATGATGTGGGAGTTGGGCCACCCATTCTGGTACCAGTTAACGGTCGAGGGTTTGAACATGCTGGAAGAGGTGTGAACTACTGGTAGACACTGCAGGCTATTTTTGAAGGATAAACATATGACTCATTACCATACTCCCACCATCCCAGGATGAGTACCCAGATGCCTCCTAAAGACGGCAGACCCCCCCAATCCCAGAAGAAATAAATAAATAAATGACGTACCTGTAGCTCTGTCTGGAAGAAGAACTTCTGGGGGCAATGGGAGCAGTCGTAGATCTTGTCCTCCTGCCCATGGGCTGAGAAGATGTGCTGCTGCAGCTTGCTGGCCTGGACAAAGACTGTGAAGGAGAAGAGGCATGTTAGGGAGCCCATCCGAAATTACTCAGCGAGCTCCGTGGTCAGGAAGGCGCCGCGCGCCAACCGGCAATCTGCTGGTGGATGGTGGAGTCGGCAATCTGAGCTGAACACCGAATCAGACTTTCCGTGTGGATTTCCTTCACAGGACGCCAATGATGGCAGCGTATAGAGCGCACATCAGGAAATGATACACATACATACACATGCCACAGAATGAAAACATCAGATGAATGCCATTAGTCTTCACCTGTGAATTAACGCAATAATTTAGCAGAGCAGCTAGTGAAAAGCAAAAGGTGAGGAGAGAGAGAAAGATAATTGCAAAAGACAGCAACCTTGGTCTCAGATTAGTCTGAAGTTTTGTCCTTTTATGCGTTTAGACTGCTCATATCAATAGCATGAATATTCATGTGGACTTGCAATTAATCTATGGCGACCAAGAAAATGACGACGGCAGCGAACATAAATACGACGGGCTGACAGGTGAAAAACACAGAACACACACAGGCCTAATTAAGCAACATTCCACACTGAAATAAAACCGATGAAACCCATGCTGTCTCTCGGAGGGAACCTTTGGTTCATTATCCCGATCCCATAAACCCCCGCATGGCGCGGCCCTCCTGCAGGAAGCCCTCGAACCTCTGCGACCTTGGGGCTTTTCGGGAGAGACGTCGGTATTTTGCACCTTGAATTTATCACCGGCCCACATCCTCAGTGCTACGCCAATGCCACGCTACATTCGGAAAAAACAAGGCAAGAACGAAAAGCGGGAACCTCTGAGGGTGCCTTCAACTGAGGGTGCAAGTGGCTTCAATAATATAAACAAGCTCAAATTTTAATGACTACAAAACAAGGCCCGCAGACTGCCAGAGTTCACCTGAGAGAGTGCGTATTAATAATTAAGCTGTATAAATGCCACAGGCAGAGTCAGGCTTGGCAGCAAGGCCGCCCGATAGGAGTCGGCTGAATGACGACCTTTTGAAACAAAGGGAGACAAAAAAAAAAAAACCACAGAGAGTGGCATCGCAGTCTGCAGGATTAGTCTACACGGCGAAACGTAACTGCAGAACCTCCACTGCCGTCCATATCAATAGGGCAGGGTCAGCTCTCCTTGGACTGTGTACATCAACCACGGGAGGATCAAAAGCATCCTTCCCACTAATAACACGACCATTCACACAGCAACCTCTCAGCAGCACGCTAGCCTCGCAATAAGTCACCGGCGAAACCACAGCTATTCCGGCCTCTCGTTACCAGAATATTACTTGCATCCCTAATATCTGTAGTTCATACAGCAACAATCCAATCAGCCAGTCACTACCCCTTTACTGTCAGACCACAGATAACAATGTCGGGTTTATGGGTAGATCATGTAATAAAGCAGTTGGGTAGTAATTATAATTATTCAGAGGAAAAAACAGGATACAGTGATAATGAATATTGTGTTCTCTGCCGATATACAACAAACGCACAATTAAGTTATTCCTGTTACCATCCTGTGTGTTTGATAGTTATGAAATGGCCGTTTTAATGACCCCGAGCCAG
The DNA here is from genome assembly GCF_023856365.1 of Brienomyrus brachyistius. Classification (NCBI taxonomy): domain Eukaryota; kingdom Metazoa; phylum Chordata; class Actinopteri; order Osteoglossiformes; family Mormyridae; genus Brienomyrus; species Brienomyrus brachyistius. The sequence goes on along the minus strand of NC_064536.1, from coordinate 6,118,472 downwards.
ACACCCCACATGTGACTCATTTAAAGTCTATCAATAACCCCCCACCACCACGCAGAGCCCTTGGGTGTCCATTCTCCCATCTCTCCCTCTCCTTCCCAGAGGTCAGTCTGTCCCAGTACAGTGTATAGAATCACGCTACAAGCCCACTTCTAAAACACCCCCCCCCACGGAACGCTCCTGGATTCTGTGCTCTTGATATGAGCCGGCCAAGTCCAAGGGTGTGGTGGGTGGTGGGGGTTTATAAACCCAGCCTGATTGATGCAGGTGGTGGGGGGAGATCCGTCTGTCGGATCCAACCAGGGAAAAAGATCCCGCCCCCCAAAAAAAAGAGCCACACTTTGAACATTAAGCTGCTTTGGCAAGTAGTGGTCTGAGGAATGGCTAACAGCGGCCAAGCGCCAAATGGGAGCCGCGGCCTGAGAAAAGAGCGGGGGGAGAAAGGGAGGGAGGTATGGGACAGAGGGAGGGGGGAGAGAGTGAGAGAGGGGAGCTTTGGATTTATCATTAAAGGAACGCTGCACTTGTCAGGCACTGCCAGGAAAATAAATTGCGGCCCATGAAGTCACCGGTGACCCGCTGTCAGGCTGCGGCTGCAGCTGGACGCATGATGCCTGCGCTCTCAGAGCTGCTCGCAACACGCCGGTGTGCACCATGCGCTGCATTAGAGAGCAGGCGCGGCCTGCCCCCCAGTGCAGAGGGCTGGAACACGCCGGTGTGTCCTCCCCCCCCCCCCAGGGTAGATAAACCTGAACACGCTCTAAATCCTGCACGGCCTTCAGCCTGTACCACTAAGCAAGGGGGAGGGGGGGAAGCTGCAGAACAGAGAGGAGCTGCTAAGGTCTTCATCTCTTCATCCTAGATTTTTATTTTTTTTTTTTAAAAAAGGTGACCCAAGGGACTGTACCATTAATGGGGGGGCAGAGCAGTGAACTTCAGTTGATCAGTGAGGTATGAGGCCTGTTTATTCCCCATCGCACAGCATTTCTTCACGCCGCAGATTCCGACCTCCTTCCTAGGAACACCGCGGCCCCAGACCCTTGGGCAGTCCGTAATCCCGTTCTAGCTCGTTAGGCCGGCACAAACCTCTTTTCGTTATACGTTACTGTGGCAGCGGGACCCTCCAAAGACGCCAATATGTGAGTGGGTGAGTGGGCCCCCTCCTTCCTGTTGCTGGCTTGGCAACCCCCCACCCCGGAGATCCTGAGAGCTGGTCCCTCCCCCGGTGCCCCCTGCGAGCGTGCTCAGAGCACCTGCAGCTGCTCCGCTCAGGTGACCAGATGGATGTGGCAGGGCCCAAACACCGGGGGGCAGAACGGGACACATGGGTGTAATATTTTTGACTGATTACAGTCTGCTGATAGGAACGACATATTTATTTTATTACAAGACGCTAAATCGACACCAATGGAAATGATTCTCTGGCAAATGCTATATAACAATCAGTGATATCGCCGGATTTTAAGTGTTACACTAAATTCACGCCCGCAGATTCACTGCAGGTCTCGTTGTGAAGTACAACATCACGTCCTCCAGAGAAGCAGACCTTTACAGAAAAGGAACTGCGTGGCTTCATCACTAACAGGGCAAAGCACTACGATCTGTGTGTCGCTGGCATCTGCGCTGCTATCAAAGTGAAAACTCCCCAGAGCAAGTAAATGGTCACGTGATCAAGGGTGAACGTGAGGTCACAATGTATTTGGTGATACATGTAGCACAGGAGTTCCTTCGTGTCACAGCAAACATTTAGTAACTTTATGTTAACGCTCTGGAGCAACTGAGGTGTGTTCTACTGTGTGTTTTTACTACGTTGAGAGGCAAATCCTTCTAACACAAAGTTTAAAGCATTTCAATGTGTGAAAAAAAAACCAAAAAGATTAACCCAGCAACAGTGGTGGCAGCCAAGTGTGAACGAAACCCAGTGTGACTCCGGACCCAGTTCATGGAAACCGGTTCCTAAGACTCTTCCGTGTGATTCCATCCCTAACTTCTGCCAAGGCAGACGGCTGGAATGCAGCCCTAAACCAAGGAAGCAAAAAAAAAAGAAAAGAAAATCACACCGATTTCCAGCGCCTGCCATTTTAACCCTGTTCAGAAAGTGTGTGGAACTAGCTGACGACTTCACAGATTTCATTACACAGACAATTAACCCCGCTGACCCCGACAGCGGAAAGCGATTCTCACCGGAGGGGGTCCTCTCCCGCCGCCGAGACACGCGGCAAGAGGAAACATTACCTGGGCTGACATTGACAATTAACACATCTTTCTCTGCTGATTACGTTAATTTATTTCTGATTTGGAGGCAATTTCAGAAGTCTGCGCGCAGCAGAAAGCTCAGACGGTATGTCATCGGAGGCCCTGCCCCTTTTACCCTCGTTTTGAAATAATTATCCACTCCAGACAACAGTAATTGCATGTACCTGTGTCCTGCTCGTGAAGCTACATAATCCTCTGATTGTAGAACAGCCTCAGTAGCCCTCCACAGATGTTCCCATAATCTATTTGCTTAGCAGCCGTTTCTAGGCAAGACTAAAGCTTTGAACATCTATGTCACACTTCTATGCCTATAACCATCTATAATTTCTATGTCAAGTCTGTCAGTTCTTCCCACAGGGCAGGTGACATCATGGTTGTCTATAGGCCTTAGACTTGCACTGATCCAGTGGAAGGATTCATGGGCCCTTGCACACGACCCATAAAGCCACACCCAGCAAAGGAGCTATGAGTTTTGTACTCTTAGCTATTATTAAAATGTTTTTTGAAAACACCCATTAATGGAGATGCTTCGTTTTAGTGTGAGAACCCTGACAGGTTTTAATTACAGTGGGATCACCACCCTGAAGACACTTTGTCAAGTGTTGAGTCTTAAAAAGAGCGTTGGATAAAAAAATATGAATGATATAAAAAAAGCTTCTATAAACTGACTCATGCATCTTCCGTCCATTTCAAGGTCTCTTCCATTCCAGAGCATTTAGAAGGAAACAATCATATAGCAAACAACCCCAACCCCAAGACCAGACCACAACACCAGCAGAGACATACCTGTGAAGCAGACGGGACACTTGAAAGTGCCCCCCATGCCCTCAAAGCTGTGCTCGATCAGGTGACACTGCAGTTTGGCGGGCGAGTCGAACGACTGGCTGCACAGCTTGCACTCGTGGTTCAGTCCTTCCTCTAAAGTGGGCGAAGAAACAAACAGGGATCTCAGTGCCGTTCGGACAGAAAGCAGCCAAGGGCAAGATTCAGGCCGGATTTCACTTGACTTCCAGACTCCAGGCATGTTTCCAGAGACTATTGATTGGCATGTTACCTTCTACAACTGGTACCCTCCATCCGAGCATTTTCAAGATGGAGTGTAGGGTCTGTGGTAGGAAGAGGACATGGGACAAGAAGAGAAGAGTGTAGAGTCTGTGGTAGGAAGAGGACAGGGCACGAGAGGAGTGGAGTGTAGAGTCTGTGGTAGGAAGAGGACAGGGCACGAGAAGAGAGGAGCGTAGAGTCTGTGGTAGGAAGAAGACAGGGCACGAGAAGAGAGGAGTGTAGAGTCTGTGGTAGGAAGAAGACAGGGCACGAGAAGAGAGGAGTGTAGAGTCTGTGGTAGGAAGAGGACAGGGCACGAGAAGAGAGGAGTGTAGAGTCTGTGGTAGGAAGAAGACAGGGCACGAGAAGAGAGGAGTGTAGAGTCTGTGGTAGGAAGAGGACAGGGCACGAGAAGAGAGGAGCGTAGAGTCTGTGGTAGGAAGAGGACGTGGGACGAGAAGAGAGGAGTGTAGAGTCTGTGGTAGGAAGAGGACGTGGGACGAGAAGAGAGGAGTGTAGAGTTTGCGGTAGGAAGAGGACAGGGCACGAGAAGAGAGGAGTGTAGGGTCTGTGGTAGGAAGAGGACGTGGGACAAGAAGAGTGGAGTGTAGAGTCTGTGGTAGGAAGAGGACGTGGGACGAGAAGAGAGGAGTGTAGAGTCTGTGGTAGAAAGAGGACATGGGATGAGAAGAGAGGAGTGTAGAGTTTGCGGTAGGAAGAGGATGGGGCAGGAGAAGACAGGAGTGTAGGGTCTGTGGTAGGAAGAGGATGTGGGATGAGAAGAGAGGAGTGTAGAGTCTGTGGTAGGAAGAGGACAGGGCACGAGAAGAGAGGAGTGTAGAGTCTGTGGTAGGAAGAGGACAGGGCACGAGAAGAGAGGAGTGTAGGGACTGGGATAGGAAGAGGACGTGGGACGAGAATAGAGGAGTGTAGAGTTTGCGGTAGGAAGAGGACGGGGCATGAAAAAACAGCAGTGTGGAGTCTGTAGGAACCATAGGCAATCAGAAGTAATATCTGCAGCCAGAAACCATGAGAAATCAGTAGAAAATATCATGAAAAGCCCTCACACTTGTGTTGGATGGCACTGCTTTAATTGGGCTTAGTCATCATGTATTGTTATCCACACGGATCCTCTTAAGCAGGAATGCCGAGATCACAAAGCCATTGGTCACTTCAGCTTAATAAGCACCCATGAGTGTCATTGTCTTACACCTGAGTGTAGGGAAATTCCCCACGATGCCATGTCACATGCGAAAGTCAAACCTAACAGGCATTCAGAGGAAATAAATCTTGGGTTTTATCAAGAAATTGTGCAGACTTTAGCTTTAAGCATTACATCACGAAAGACTCACAGACACCTGTACATTCACATACACAAGTTAGCTCCCTGTTGCATCAAATACGTAGATGGTTATTTTGTAAGTTTGCCCGCAGTAAAAAATCTAGTTCCATCATCACAAATAAACACTGTCAGTTTCCGGAATGATCTCTAAGACCGACCCTTCAGAAGGCCACAATGGGCTTTCACTCCACCTTCAGATCCTCACCACCTTTCGGATCAGGGGACCAGGGCTGACACGGAAGCTTCAGAGAGGCTTGGCCACGGGGTGGGGTTAGTGAGGGGGGTCATGAAGGCCAAGGTCACAGGGGGTCAAAATGGCCATGGTTCTCCCTTAATTGCTGACTTCTGCCAAGCGATGAGATATCTGCACGGCTACAGAGTGCTTTGACTGCAATGCCTCCGGCAGGTTTCATCTTTAGTTCCAAGCAAGCAAATCCGCTGAGCAAATTAATAATAAAATAAGAGCAAAAAAGCCCCTTTGTGTGGAATTGCACAAACAACAAGCCTCCACAGCGGTCTGCTACCAGAGGAGCAAAATGGATCTATTTCTTATTCGTCTATAAGAGTAACACATAGGCAGGATTTTCAGTACTCTAAGGTGACCTTCGGGCACCCGACCATGAGGAGGAAATATGTAGCGAATTGGAGCTGTTTACTCTCCCTGTGTCACTAGTGCAGCACTGATACTCATCAAAAAAAGTCCTCAAGCCTTTTGTTTTAATTAAGATCTGCTTAGATTAATGTTTGATCACATTTAGAAAGCAAATTTGAGTTATTCTCTTATTGGCTGAGGAGATGATTGACCGCAGAGGCAGGTCCTGTGCTACAGCAGGATGCGGTCATGGTTCCCAAACCTAGAAATGCACAGGGTTCCTGAAAACAGGAATAACTACAGCTTCAAGGCACAGATACATAGACTTTTAAAAAATTTCCATATTTATACACATTTAAAATACGTGAACATCACACCCATTCCCAGTCAGACTGTGGAGTTCCAGACATTACGTTCCTCACCGTCTTGATCCAGTCCCTGTGAGGATATGGAATTTCACATATCCAGTACTCTGGACCAAGCTGTTCTTCTAAACCCCAGACCCAGGGGGGGAAACATCAGGACTGTGTGACATCTTAAGGTTTGGCTGGCAAACAGCAGACACTATGCACATTAACACCACAAATCACTCACCATAAACCATACCACAAATGCTAACAACTGCACGCAGTGAAAGAAATGTATATAATGGTCGACTTGACCAAACAAGAACCAGCCCTCTGTGGAACAACAGTACCAGCAATCTCAAATGACCAGCAAAAAAAAAGATACTGGCCGAGAGCACAAGCAGAGAAGGAAATGGTGACCTCGAGCTTTGTGAAACTTCGCCAGTCCACCACGGGATGCCAGGACAGAAAGCCCCAGATCCCAGGGGGGTCAACAGTGGCACTGTCACGCTTCATAATCCCGTGGTACGGACAGCCGAAGGACACCGCCTGGCATGCGGCACTGTCCCAGATTCCAAGATCCGCTCCATGGACTTGGACAGGGAACCCGCTGAGACCCGGGAGGCTCTGTGAAGAAACCACTCACGATGCTACAAGTGGGAAAGACACAGGCACAGGCCCAACTCACCAGAACCACTGTCACCGAAACTGCACACATGGACCAGAGACTCCAGGCACTCATTTCAGTTGTCAAATTCCAAGGGTGATAATATAATTTGTCTCCCTCTGATTCACTAACAGGCACATGATGGAGTAATAATATTAATGACATCAGAGGGTGGGTGGAGTCAAATATCATGATGGGTGGAGCTATATGTGACAATTGTTGCAAGGCAATTGTTCCACATTAATCTTTCCAAGGCAATTTAAAAAAGCAGCCATTTTCTAGAACCAAAATAAACATACGATATTAAAACTTTTCTCCTTAAAGAATAAGATATTTTTCCTCTAATCAGAGGTTCAAATATAATATAAAATATTAATTTTACCAAGCTTCTGAAATGACATGTGAATATGAGTTTTTAATTCTACTGGGTCCAACTGTATTCACATGATAAAGTTTAAAAATTGCACTCTATTTCAGCATTTTACAGAATTTAAATTTCAACTAAACAATTAATTACGAGCCCAGCCGGACTCATAACCAGCAAAAACGGAGGGTTAGAGGGACCAGGGTTAGGAGACCTAATTTGAATCTTCCCAGTTTATCCTATAAGAATGGGAAACCGTTGAATTGCTAGCCTGATGTCCTGGGACAATCAAGCTTTCCTGTTGGGCAAAACATAACAACACCCTGCCCAACGGGCTACCAGAAATTATCCTCTGACTAAAATAAAGGATATTTACCATTTCTGCTCTTTTCACTTGCTATTTGGAGAAAAACTTTGACCATTGAATGAACAAACTTTTCATCATGATTGTGTCTCTTAGGAAGTGAACCCTGAAAACCTGATTTATAGGAGGGCTGAAATTTACTGCGCAATCGCCTCATGTCACGATCTTGGATCATCGTTATTCATGATAATAGAGTACTTTGAGCACTTTAAAGCAACTAAGTAAATTCAAGTGTGGCTTCATTATCATTCCACTGCACAGTAAATATGTTTTATGGGCTCCACGGAAATAAAGGTAGCTGATTACGAGAAAGATCTCGGTGTGTATGTTGATGCTTCCATGTCTCACTCTCGCCAGTGTGGGGAAGCAATTAAAAAGGCCAATAGGATGTTGGGTTACATCTCTAGGTGTGTGGAGTTTAAGTCAAGGGAGGTGATGCTACAATTATACGATTCCTTGGTAAGACCCCACCCAGAATATTGTGTGCAGGTTTGGTCACCACACCTTAAAAAGGACATTGCTGCCTTGGAAAGGGGGCAACGTAGGGCGACGAGAATGATTCCTGGTCTTAGAGGAATGTCTTATGAGGAGAGGTTAGCTGAGCTGAATCTGTTTAGCCTCGAGCAAAGGAGACTAAGGGGGGACATGATCCAGGTGTATATGATTCTAACAGGTCGGGTTGCTGTTCAGCCAATATTAGTTTAAATACTAGAACTCGTGGCCGTAAGTGGAAATTAGTGGGAAAACATTTTAAAATGAATTTGAGGAAGCACTTCTTTACACCGCATGTAGTTGTATGGAACAGTCCTCCTGCTAGTGTAGCGCAAGCTAAAACCCTGGGTTCCTTTAAATCAGAGCTAGATAAGATTTTAACAACTCTGAGCTATTAGTTAAGTTCTCCCCAAACGAGCTTGATGGGCCAAATGGTCTCCTCTCGTTTGTAAATGTTTTATGTTCATAGTAACATGAAATAACATTATATAAAAGCAAATTAAAAGCAAATAGCACACAGAGAAAACTGATATTACTGGATGGGACCCAGACACATTGAAAACAAAATGTGAGCCGTCCACTTTCATTTCTCAGAATATCGTTAATTGCCTGGATTTTCAAACATCACTGGTAGCAAAGAAGCAACTGTAGCAAAAGAAAGCGAGTAAAAGTCTGGAGGTTTAATTTATTTCTAGCTAGGTAGGAAAACCACGGGAAAAAATACGGATGAAATTTTCAGTGCATTCACAATAGGTATAAGTATAAATCTCACACTTATTGTTAATTTTTTATAATATCGTTATATTATTATGTGTTATTGTATTATATGTTATCATGTTATGGTAGCATTAAGCAATTACGTCGGTCTGTGCTGTCATGTTGGCATTGCAGTGCTGTGCCTGTTGTCATTGTTATTAGAACAATTCTGGTTTGATTGCACATAAATGAATGTGTTCTAAAGGCAAATTCTTGCTCGATTTATCTTAACACTGCATGTGCGGCTGCTTTCCTCTCTCGATGACAGTGATGCTGATAGACTGCTGCGTCCCAAGTTCACTGCTGGCGCCTAGTTGCCCAGTTAATGTTGCCTTTGTCCTATATAACGGCAATTATAAAAACGATACGAATGGCCTTTACAATATGTCTCCATGTTGAATTTGGTTTTGCTTTCTTGAGTATATATATGCCTTTTTAATTTGGGCTAGTTCAAAGTTATTTCAGGCAAAAAAAATAATAAATAAACAGATATTAACAGAAATTTTGCAAGTCCCGCACCCCCATTCCTCCAGGGCGCAGTGCATGCAGTCACCCTGCCGGAAATTCATGTGTCCTAAGCTATGTCCATATGCTGCCATCCGGTACAGCGGATCTGGCCGCCTCTGCTCGGCACGGGTACGAGAGAAGGCTGATCTGCTATAATAGGGGTGGGGACTGTCCCCCCAGGAAATACAGCGCCGTCACCGGCGAATTCACTTCCGGATCCAGCCAGACTGTCCAATCAGCTGGTCTCTGGAGCACTGGCCTATGATGCCTTAGTTCCTGTCCAGTTACAGGCCCCCTGGGAATATCGCCCCCCTAGCCCCTGTCATCCCGCTGAAGAGAGCGTGTCATTTCCTCCCTCCCAGCCCCACTGTGCATTCAGCTCACCGTTTCCCAGCTACAGACATTTAAACAAGCCCCATCTGAGAAAAATCCAAGACATTGCCTTATTTTTCCATTTGCTGACAGAGGTGCAGTTTCGGGGAAGGTGACGCACGCAGTAAAGGCTGCAACGGGACGCGCAGCTTCACCGGAGTATCAGGCAGCGGGACGTTTCTGTCACCTTGTAAAGACGTCAGCGATACTCGCAGCACGAATGCGTTAGTACACACTGAGAATCCCAGAGAGTATGATACTCAAGTATGATATTATATTCATGGACTGTTATACAATAAACCAGGACAGAGATCAGACCACAGGGCACCACCACTCTGGCTCTGCTATGGTCACATCAGTCCAAACTCTAGCAAAGTACAGCAAAGGCTGTAAAGGGTATGGAGGAACACAGTTTTACAACCAGGGATTCTGATTTTTTGGCTCCCTGGGAAGTGGGTGTGGATAACGCAGGCAAGAACAGCTCAACATAACAGGGCTACCTCTGTGCAAAGTAAATGTCTCTAAGGAAAGTGCAGTTTATAGCTTAGAGTAGCCAGATCCCACAGAATTAAACCTACAAAAACTCTGGAAAACACTGGAAAGTGAGCGGTAACCAACCAAAGAAACACAGGCTAAATAATAATTATAGATTTACTAATATTATATTGCTTGAATTTTAATAATACGGGTTAATATTATTGAACTTTAGACAAGTTCAAATGCACCACAATAAAATTATGCATCATTAATAGTTAACATTCATATGGTTCCATGTTTGTATTAGTTTAAGCTTTACCTACAGGTACTAAATGTACCTAATTCTAGTGCAGTGAATCCAGCCAAAAAGATACCCAGGAGATTCAGTTTGGGGATTAAACACAGCAGAGGGAACTGTGGACTTTATTTAACCACTCTCCTGGCATAATTATCAAGTATAACAGGTAATGGGGAAAATTAAAGTCAGCACCTAATGGGAGTTAAAAAACCCCCGTTGACCTGCATGTACTCCCCACAGCAACAGCAGCACTGTGTTCATTTCAGAGATTATTCGCTTGCAAGGAACCACATGCCAGCACTGAAATTTACCATTAGCTGTTGGGAAGGCCTTAAGATAATTAGGATGTTCTTAAGCAAAGGAGTTGCCAAAGGACCACTGTCGATGAGATGCTACCTATACTTAATCTGCTCTCTTTAGACATATTTTGTAGTTTTCTTTTTAAGTATCACTCTGAACAGTTCCTTCTAAGGTCAGGGTGTAGTGTCTGGATAGACTGTTATATATTCCCCCACAGATGAGAGACCCTCTGTATGTAAGGGTCACCACTTTGGAATTATCAGCAAATGGGAAACTTCACATTTCAAGATTAAAGAGGATCTACGTTTATTTCTCTACCATCTAGATTAAAAAAACAAACAGGTGATCTACCTTAGCTATTTCCGTGCCAGCAGAAAGCATGACCATGGCAAAGCTAGCCTGCTAACAAAACCCTAATGCCACATCCCTACAGGCATGTAGCACAGTGTCTGTCCAAGGTCCCCAGGAGGACAAAAGCTGTTATGGGCAGATGTATCGATCTGTAGAACAGCCTGATCCAGACCTTCAGGGCTTGGTGGAGCTCCGACAGAGTCCTCCTGTACACCACCAGACAGGCTTCAAGGCAGCTAACCAATGAATTTACCCGGATGACACACCACAGTGAAGCAATTTCAAACCTATTTAAAATAATTATGTTCTGGAAAAGCACAAGTGTGGTTTTACAGCGTGCAGAAGAAGATGCTTGTGATCTTGATACTCTGGTCCACAGAGTAATCAAGAAGAGAAAGTCCCCCAAACAAAGGCAGCTGACGCTGTTAGCCGTTGATAACACATATTGAAAATCGCAATTACATCACAATTACATGCCCTGTTCTGCGGTTAATTTCACGGTCTGTTCTCTAGCAGAAAGGAAACGACACTGCTATGGTTCCTATTGTTGTTTGGTGGTGCGTAGAAAGAGGCAGGCAGAGAGTGCGTTATGTGAGACGCTGGGAGGCTCAGACTGGAGTCACATGGTTGTCTGCTGGGGGGGGGGGGCACAGCTCAGAGTAGTCACAAGCCTGACTTTATGACAGAAGACAGGTTAGGGGAATACACACACATGTACACTAGGCCTGGCATGATAATGACTTTTGTTGGACGATACATTGTCCTAGAAATAATTCCAGTAAATGATATTTTTCTCATTTTAAGATGATTTAATTCCACTGATGCAATGATAAGAAAACAGGATGATAATGCAAGTACACCCTTTCAAAGGACACTGGACATTTAATTCATTGGAACTTGTCAAAAAAGTAGAAATCCTAAATTAAACAAATAAAATCACACAAACAAAAATTTGATGAAATGATGAACTATATATAATATCTGGTATAGGGCTGTGAACTTGTCATTTGTTAGGTCCTCTGTTAACAAAAAGTGCAAAGCAACGACATATTGGCTGTAAGTTACATACGAGTAATAATTCACCTTTAAAACACATTCACTTCTGTGCGGTTGTATCAGATTTGTTGGAATAACAAAGACAACTGGCACAGCACTGTAATGCTAACACAACACAGTAACATAGTTGCTTAACTTTACTGTGACATAATGAAAAAAACTACGATAAACAACATAATACTACGATGGTTAAGAAGAATGAGATTATACTTGTACGTACCTACGGATACACTGAAATATTTCATCCACACTTTAGTTCTGCAGTTCTTGTACCCAGTCAGAAATAAAGAACCAAAACCTCCGGACATTTAGCTATTTTCATTTGCTTCAGTGTTACCCACGACATTTGGAAAAACCAGACAATGACCAATATCCTAGTAACGGACAGCAGGAAACTTCCAGCCACGTTGCTTTTAACGCGTATGGGTCACATCCAGTAACATTTGTTTTCTCTTTATATTGTCTGTTTTTATTTAGTTTTATTTACTTTGTTTTTATATAATATTATTCTGTGTCACAGTGTGAAGTGTACTGAATATGATTGGTTTGACAAAGGAGTACTAGACCAGCTTCCAATTATGGGCTCGGAGTACTCCACTACCATGACTGACGATGCACCAAGATGGCAACGCAATGCAATTGTGCAACACTATTACAACCGTCCCAGTAAATCCCTAGTGGTCCAGAGCCCCTAGCAAATGACAGATTTGCCCGGGCAACGTGTCCAGTCCTGCCCCTGTGTGTGAAGGAGCATTCTGTGACACAGAGCAGACGAGAGGGAAGAAGCAACATGACTAGCTAAAATGTTGGTAGCATTCATTCTTATATAAAAAGATGTATGTAAACACAATTTGCCAATATTGAGGTCAGAGAAACACAAACACACAAATACACACACACACACACACACACACACACATAAAGCACGCAAAATGAGTAACTAAACATCAAGCCTGATCTTTCTTTTTAGCCCCTCTATTGACATGGAGGAGGCTGGGTTGGGTTGGGGTGCTTACAGCAAGGGAAGGAGGCGTGCAGTGGGGATGTGGAGTAATGGAAGGAAGAGGAGGTGCTGGGAGTGGCAGTGAACAAGCTAGTCGGGGAAACCGGGACTAGCCTTCTGACAGAAGCTAACAGTGGCTCCAACGTGCAGGGGCGCCACAGAGGTCCAAATCAAAAATGCAGGGCCGGCAGAAGCACGTCTGGAGTTCCACACCGAGGGCAGCCCTGATCCCGGGGGCCCTGGGGCTGAAAGCAGGCATGACGCTGCACCGCAGAAATGACAAACAATGCAGACAGACATATCGCCCTGGCTAGGCTGGAGCAGCATTACACAGCTCCTATGACCTCAAAACCCCACATCAAATTGTGTAAGAGCTCAGTAACACTCACAAAGTTCCCAACTGGAAAATAGTTCCATGAATATTTATAATGGAACATCGTAACATGTGTTATAGTTAACAACAGCTCCACAAAGAAGTGTTATGTAGTATAAGACCACCCAAAAGGAGACATCCTCCCCAAAGCTGACTCATAGTGAAACCTCAGGTCCAACCTTGAGCCCGGCCCCACCTTACACCCCTGCATGACTCTGAATGGCCAAAATGTTTGGTCCTGTAAGGGCAATTAAAACTGTAATGGAATTTTCGTTGAAAAAAAATTCTACATAAGACTGATATCGCACAGCACCTCATGTCCTAGTGGATGTGACCGGGAATGTGGAACATGAGCCAGGTCCCCACTTAGAGACGGCTCCATGAGGCGAATTTATCTGGAAACCTTACAGAAAGTCACTGTGATCGATAAGCCAGTCCTAAAGGCTGCAGCAGTGTTTCACAATTACTGCATGCCAGGACGTTACCATACGAGCTTTTAAAATACGGCACACAGAATGTCCTCAGTAACTGTACAACCACGGCGCTGTTACAGAATCTCTTTTGTGCCATTTTGGACATATTATAAGGAGCAATTCATTTGGTAAAAGAATCAATTAAAGGCAAAACAGGCAAACACTTTAAGATTAAGAGAGGATGCAAGTTTAACTGAAAAGCAGAAGAAACCCAGTAAAGCTGTGCACTGGCCCCCGGCATGTTAAATGACGCGCACAGGCGAAGAGGCACGCGGGCACACTGCACATATGGGTGGCCGTCGGGGACGTGCGACGCCACTCAGTAGGACAGATCAAAGTGGGCCACCGGCGCCTTAGCTGCCTCGCCTGCGGCGACCCATTACAGACACGGGCGTCGTACCACTCCTCCCCAGCGCCCTGCCAGCGCCCGCGGGGACCCGCTAAACCCATCACGAGAGAGAGTGAAAATGGAGAAACGATCTTCTATGCGTACTAAGTTAACAGCGAGATGACAGAACAGCGCCATCGAGCAAATGGAAGGACGTCAGGATGCGACTGGTTAGCTTCAGCTGTGTCACTGCACTTTGGTCCCGCCCCTTCATCATCGGTCCGCAGCCAGCCTCAGTCCCAAGCCAGGCTCGTACCCACAGCCATTCTCATTAATTGATTACTATGCCTGATGCGAGCAGGCTCGCCTAAGCCCCCGCCCCCCCCGACGTGTCACACGGCTCTCCGGGTTCATTTCAGGAGCGCTCCAGCCTGCCGATGAAAGAAGAACATTTGGCGGGGGAGAATTCATCATCAGGTATCTGGAGGTTTTCTTAATAGAAAAGGAGACTCCCGCCGTGCAGGCCGACTCCGTCGGCAGGGGCACGCGGGGCCGGCAGCGGCAGGGGGTGTGGGGGGTATGCGTCGTTAGCGTAATTGCACTTGGCGCAGGCCATGCTACGTGTCGCATATATCCGCGTGAACAACGAGCCGACCTTTTGCGACGTGGCACCGCGCGTCTGGCGTACATGTGCCCGTGAGAGGCACCATTTCATTACTGCCCCCCTTGCCACTCCACGCCGGCGCTCACGCCGGGGGAGGGGACTTCATTACCTCGGGTACATCAGAATTAGCTCCTCCGTTCAGATAGGGGACCTCATTATGGAAACCGCACTCATCCAGGAGGGATGTGTGAGGTGGCATCGTGAGGCACATATGGGGGGGGGGGGGGGGGGGGGGTTCATTTTCCTGAAACAATCACCGTTGGCCGGCAAAACCATAAGGCACGTCTTTCTTAGTTTCGCATGTTATGAAGGATACCGTTTTCTGGTATTCTGCATAAATGTGTCACCATTATAACTATAAATCCCCGTTTCTGTTCAGTAGACTTCGACGTTAAGCCAAACTTGTGGTTCTCTCATACCACCAATTATCACCTGCCTTTTTCCAATGCTAGATTTAACCCAACTAGAGTTAGCTGAGCCATCAGTGAGTGACAGCGCAGGATAGCCCCACCCACTGCAAGTCTGGAAGCATCTCCCATCACTCAAAGATGGCGGACGGGTGGGTCACGTGTGCCGCAGTATCTAGGAACCAGGCATCCTACCTGGTTCTGGGGAACTCTGCAAGGAGCCCAGTGGTCCTTCACTTATTTCTTTGTTTTGGGTAAAGAAATCTGAGCAATGCCAAAAGGGGATCCTATCAGCTGAGAGCCCCCATTCCGTAATAGCAGCCGTGAGGGGGCACTAAGGCGGTCCGGAGTTACTGCGGGGAAACAAGGGGCTTTCCGCGGGAGTTGGGCCAGGAAAGACGGATACCAGAACGGAAGCCCCTGTGACCCAGATGGTAACGCCCACGCATGACCACAACCTACAAAACTAACTGCTGAAACCCAGGTTGTCGTCTGCTAGCCGCATCCTAGAGTCTATTATTTTGGTGTTATATATCACATTACGGAAGCATATCTATACAGAACTCTACCCCTTAGGCGCGCACACACACACATAGTGAAATCCAAGCACGCTGCTGATCCTGTAAGGGTCAATGGCCCCCGATGTCAAATTGCAGGACTCGTAATGCACCTTGATCCTAAGGAAAGTCTTAACATTTGATGCATCTGTATGTACATCACGTAAGAGGGATTAAATCCAGAAGCTTCAAGGAAATGGCGTCCTGTACGTGGCCCTGGTGTTAACCTGTTATAAACACACCGAGCATTTGGGATGTATATACAGCAGGAGAGGGTTACACACTAGAGTATCACGCCGCACTTTGATGTGATGAAAACGGGAAGAGTCTAGCAAGAAACGTTAGCGAGGACCCGACAAGTGATTGTCTGATCATCTGACACTCTCGTAATTCAAAGGCTCATCGACAACTTCTCAGAAACAAGCCACACGTTGACGGATCCATCCGAGCAAGACGATGACTCGACGGACTATCCAGACCTGGGCTGTCCCTCAATCCCGGCCCAAAGTATACCCACAACAGAATCAAAACCAAGCATGAAATGTGAAGCAGAGAAAGGCAGCTGACAACAAACCGCAAACGCACACAATTCAGTACCCACTCTCCAAAGCAAAGCATGTGCTGATTGAACCATTCTTTCATTTACCTGTGACTTATATGTGACGGCTTCAAGAACATCTCCTCCACTACACCCCTCTTGGCTGTCGCCCTGTGAACAGCTCTGCCATCAGCCGGTTTGTAGGTGAATGAAACGGCAAGCAAAATGATGTGGGTAAGGAGGCAAAAGACAGCGTGTCTCAAACGATGTTGGATCTTGTACAGTTCTGGTCACCCATAGCCCGGACTCAATTGCCATCTTCACCTACTAGCACAGAGGCGGTAGAAGTCAAGGCTTTCAGCTCTCCCAGGAAGCCAGGAGAGTGCTGGGGCAAGGTAATGCCCTCCCAGCAGACCTAGAAGTGCTGACGAATGAGCCAGCCCTGCGGTCCCTCCCTGGGGGGGCTGTCAGTGGCTTAGCCTCCAGGGACAGCTGCCCTTGCCTCCCTATACTACTCTGAAGCACCATAGTGATAAACCAGGTTCAAAACAAGCACTTAGCCTGGGCGGTGCCTCATGCACCAGGGAGACACTGCGTCAGGTCAGATTGGCGTTATCAGAGCAGCAGGATAAATGAATCAGAGACTATCCTGGAAGCTATGGGCTTAAGGAAGGGAATAACCCAGGATGGGGCACCAAGCCATCACATGGCACACTCACCATTCAGACACACATTCACACCTAAGAACAATTTGGGATAGCATGCTTTTGGACTGTGAGGGGAAACCGGAATACCTGTAGGAAACCCCACAACGACACGGGAAGAACATGCAAACTCCACACATGGAACCATGGAGGAGGCTCAAAACCTGGACCCAGAGAACTGAGGCATCAGTGCTAACCACTGTGTCACCATGCCACCCCGTGTACAGACCGTACCAGGAAGTGTCATTCTGGATCTCAGGCTGAGCCCCCACCCTCCAAAAGGGGGGGGGATCAGTGTGCTACAGTAACTGGGATCCATGAAGCATGTGGAGATGCAATGACATCACACTGTCCTGCCGCAGGATGAGGAAAACCCTCTGGAACCTCTAGTGGCTGAAAGCTCACGAGATAAGAATGGAGACCGGAGTCAGACTCGGTGCCACTGATGCCCCCCCCTCATTAACCTTGAAGATTTGACCCCTCCCTCAGCAAGGCAGGGAGACTGGACACACCCTGCTGTTTGTGGTTCCACTCTCCCAATCTGCGCCTATCACAACACCTCCTTCCAGCCATTAATCCTAATGATCTATGAAGCACCTTGAAGGGCAGGGGGGGGTAAGAGTGGCCCCTTTACCAAGCCAGCGATGTCACCATGAATAGCTATGTAATGCGACGCAAATCAGCCACTCGATAAACTGGAAAGGGACAGAGGAGCCTTCATCTAACCTTAAAGCACACCTGTCCTAAACGTCCAAATGTTTTGCCAGCAGTCAGGGAAATGGCAGGCACACAAATGGAAAGCCTGACCCGCTCCCCCAGAAGGCACCAAAGCCGGGACACAATGACGGGCTGCCGTGCAGAGAGCCGGGGGGGGAGATGAGACTCTGCTCAGAACGTGACATTTTTATCAGCCAGGGAGAGCGTATCCTCACTGATAATCAAAGAGGACAGGGAAGGTACTTAAAGCAGGGCTGGAAACAAACACTGCCGTCAGAACGGGGTGACGTTACATCTGAGCAGTATCACAGAGGGGGGAAGGGAAAGACTGGAGAAAGATGATAACGTACACGGAGCTTTCCAAGGATTTCCAGCGCTTCCTGATGAAGGTTGTGGACTAAGGGCTGGTGGCACACAGTCCAGTTTTTTTTTCCCCCCAGGAACAGAAACGAGCTCCAGGGCTCCGGCAGTCTGAGCCGGTCTCTCTGCAGCTCCATTTCCTCTCCCCAGGCTTCCTGCGTTAACCCAGTGATTAAGTGCCCTGCTTTAAGAGCAATTCACCTGCCTGCACGCGTCCCAGCGGCCCTGCTCCCCCGGGAAACGAGGCGGAGGATAGAAGAGTTCCACATATGGCGGAGCGGAGCCGTCTCCGGCGTGGAGCGTCTGCTCTGGGGACCGCCGGATCCCGAAAGCCCCAGCTGGTGCTCAGGCGGCCGTCTGCTTTACGGCACCTCGGCGCCTGCTCCCTCACGGGCCGCCATTTCAGAGCCCCGCTCCCAGTGTCACCGGCGCGCGTGTGTATGTGTGTGTGTGTGCGCTCGTGTGTGTCCCGCCGAACATTTGGTAGCAGGCTGCCCGGTTAATCAAATCTCTCCATCTGGTGCCTCCCCCGCGGGACGGGAAAGGTGCGCTCCGTGCCCGGGTCCGCAGCCCATATTTGGGACGGCGGGGCTGCCTCCCGGTCGCATGCGAGCCCAACCCGGCAGGGGCACAGGGCGGTCAGATGCATTTCGTTTTTCCCTTTAATCGTTCCGGAGGCGGCGAGACGAGGTGAGCCAGCTGCAATACAGCAGCCGGACAACGGCTGGGAGGACACCGGAAAGGCAGGAGGCCCAAGCCCACGCAGAAACCGGGACGCTGGCTTGCATCTCTGGATCGTGGGGCTTAGGGAAACCGAGGATTGGCTCTTAGGCATCGTCGCTGCAGGATTGACGAGATGCTCGAACCCCAACCCTGGATCACGGATCTGACAAAACGTGGCACGAGATGCCGTCACCTAAGCTCAGACCTGCATAGACACTTTGTTAAAGAGCCATTTTCCTCACTACATCTGAGATGCACCCCACTTGAAAAACAAAGCAACCAGTTTTAGGTTTGATGGCATTACAGCTGCATAGCCTATAATATATGACACACAAAGCTAGACAGAACCCAAAAATTCTCTTGTTAAGTGCCTTCTGAGCATCATAAGGGTGACGCTACAACCGCCCCACCCCCAGGGTACTGAACACACGATCTTCTGGTCTAGTTTTCAGTTCTAAAACTAAGCCTTACTTAACATCTTATTTAACAGTCTGTTAAAACATGCCTTCCCTGGGCTCAGTCTTACAGTGACGTCACATGGGTCTAAAGGGATTTCATCTCCCTGAAAGTGTCTCTCTCACTCTCTCGCTCCCTCTCTCATCTCTCCAAAGGCTCCAAAGTGCAGCATCGTGTTCCAGTAATTTGGCCAAAGTAACAAGAGAGAAGGAAGGAAAGGAAAAAAAAAAATCAATGTTTCTTTTACGGACCCTCTATGAATTGATGAGATGTTTCTTCTGGGAATTGTAAACACTCTAAGAAGCGTTCTGGCCTCAGATGACATGAATGAGAGAGATGACATTGTGCTTAAGGTCATCCTGAGTTGGGTTTAGTTTTCAAAGAGTTTTAAAGAAAAAAGAAGCTTGCACAAAAAAGGAAATATACTTCGTATCTGTAATCTACTGGTATTTTGATAATGGGGGGGGAAAGATTATTGCAAGGTGTCAAGAAATCCTACATAAAATCTAACATCGACCTGGTTTTTCCACAACTGGAACCATTAGTGCTGCGATAATGGGTTTGTTAGGGATGAGGAACAAGATTTTACCTGTGACATAGTGACAACCAGCGCTCCCATGAAAGGCCTGCAGGCCAGGGCCAAGCTTGGGGATGGACAAATTTAAAGAGACCACACCACACCGAAATGCAGTCAACTAACGTGACTAATCACCCGCTGGTTTTCTGGAAAATACCCACACGAGCAAACAAATCCCAAAGAAATCATAAAGAGGATTACTCTAGTACCATCAGGCCATCTGGTGTCATAAACACGGACCATGTAAGGTAAACATGCCATGTAATCCCGACTCTCCGGGACGGACACATAGCTTCCGGGCTCTAGTCGGGCCACTGTCACCCCCGGAGCCGAGCCGAAAGACAGCAGGAGAATTCCAGGCAGAAACCTGCCAGTAATCCCGGGTCATGACACAGGAAGTGATTTCAGCATCGCCTGCGATGGATGACGGCGAGAAGCGGCATGTCCCAACCAGAGGGAGACTGAGTATCAGAAATGCTCCACCTGCTACTAGTGTGGACCCGCCGTGGCACCCACCCCTATCCAGGGGGGCTTTGGAAACACAGGGGCCACAAAAAGCCGGTTTGGCATAGGCCTAAACGAGAATGGGGGGGAGAAGCATAGAAATCAGTAAAATCTCCTCCCACCCCTGGAGATCTCCTGTGATGCGGTGCATTCATCATCCAGCCCGCGATATCAGAGGTACCTCCTCCGCTTGGAGCCCAACTCGTTCCTGCTTTAATTACTCTCATGGCTGGAATGCTGATGAAGGCGGCGGGGGGGGGGGGGTTCATACCGCAGCCTCCACTAGGAGCTGCCTGAAAGACACACAGGGAAGGGTGGGGTAGGGGGCACTGAAGAACCATGCAGCCATGCACCCACCCAGCCAGCCTTCCTCCTATAGGGACCGACCACTAGCGAACCGTAGGCACCCATGTGAACTGTATACGTGTGTGCATTTGCTTATTTGCTCGCTGTACAGTTATGTATCAGAGGACAGGCACAGGGAAACTTCCGGAGCGTGGCTCCCCGAGTCCCCCGACAAGCTCCACAGGCCCAGTCACCCCCCCAGCCCCCACCTCCCCACATCTGTTCCCCAGCTGAGGACCCCCCCCTGTGAACTTCCCGGGCCAACACCCCCCATGCCCCCCCGCCTGCACGCCACCCCCACACGCTCCCGTGCTGTTCAGTGCGAACGGCACTCGCCCTCCAAACCAACAGACGCCAAAAAAAAAGAGGGAAAGAGGCTTTCTGGAAGATTTTCTCAATCCAAAGTAAAATAAACTGAGTAAGACAGAAGGAATGCGATGACATAACACCAGTAAAGAGGAATGTGAAAAACAGCAAGGATCTGAGCTCCCCTGCCACGTCACATCGCACGAGAACGGTGAACAAACACTCATGAGGCACAGATTGAGACTTTTAAGCTGCTCCTCCCTGAGATTAATATCTTAAAACACACTTTAATTTGTTAATAATTAACACTGGCATGTGCCATCTGCATGGAAAGTGAAGCAGGCCGCTCACTGATCTGAAAAACTTACATGGCCGACTGCAAATCAGCGCAGTTTACACGCAGCTGTGAAACGTGGCGCCGGGGGACTTTTCCGGAAAGTGCCGACCGACACGCCGCCGGTCACAGGTCATGGACATGCTGTCCGGGTGCCGAGGAAGTTGAGACCATCAGACAAACGCCGACCCAGAGGAAACTGTGACTTCCCTGTGATAGCTTACAGACCCAGCAGCCCAACACGTGACACTCCCAGAACGCGCTAAACGCACACATTGCAGCAGTATCACCACACGCAATATACGGAATGTAGAAACTCTGCAGCAACAACGATATTCACTAAGGCTCCTTTCCTTTATAAGAGGTAATCGAGTGGCCCAATTTTACGAAGCATTGTTTGAGAAAGTGCAGAGTAAGAAAATAATAAATAAAAATAATAATAAAAAAAAGAACAGCAAGTGTTAACACACAATTTTAGTATGCGAAATTTCACCTTGTTAGAAGCTTAAAATGCTTTTAACAAGATTTTAATTACAAAATTACCAGCATATTACAAAAGTAATACAAATCCATAATGTACATACGAATGTTTATAAAGTAATATTTCTGAAAAATATCCTGAAGCATTCCCACATATGTATACACTGACAAGCTTGTGTACGTGCACACAGACATAGACACACAAACGCACACACACAGACACACAGGCATACACAGCCACCCCCTTGGCCCCGTGTCAGTGCCACAGGTTCTGTGATTCCAGAAGGCAGCAGCCTCCTGCCAGCAGGGGGCTGGGGAGGAGGGCAGCCATTGCAGGAGTGCCCGGTGTGGAGGCGGGGCACCAGCAGGAGTGACCCTGGCTTGGCCCTGCGAGGACCCACAGGCAGCAGGAGACTGCCCGGCCAGAAGCCCGTTTGGCACGACCCTTGCCTGACTGATGAGCCACAACTTGGGCCGTAATGAGCTTTTAGGTTGGAAATGCTGGACACATTAATATTTCTTGATGATAATCATTATGGTTTAAGCACCTTTCCCAAAGTAGATGGGCTGGGGGGAATAGCAGACATGTTCAACTGAAGAAAACATCATTTGTAGATTACCTGGCCAAAAAGCGAAAACATGCTGGAATTTAAAAACATTTCAGCATATTTAAGTTTGTTTGTTTTGCTGGAGAAAATGTAAAATTGTTTTAGTGTTTTTCCTTTAAGAAGTCCCTCCCCAACACCATCACTTGTGGCTCACTTTTGCACATCATGTATTGTGATTCTTTGGTCCTTTTCTTATTATTGAAGTTGATCGGATTAACATCACGGCACACAGCTGGAGGATGACTGAAAGGTCTTATCATCTCATTTCAGCTGAAGACCAGGGGGATCTGCAGGCCAGTTTCACTCCGGCACACATAGTCAAAGCGAGAGAGATCACGTTTTTCAGACAAAAGATCGTCATTTCACAAGATTTTTTAAACACTATTTTTACTGCCAACACTCCATTTCCACAGCAGCGACATGCAGAAACACACTCAAACGTTTCCGCATAAATACAATTAAGCAATTAGGACTTTAATCAAGAATTTGCATAGATCAGCTCTAATTACATAAGTAGAAAGACTTTTATTGCCTCGCAAGCCAGACATTAAAAAGGTCCACCCCTCCCCCAACACTTCCATTAATATTACTTAAGAGAAAACCATTTTCATCCAGATGAATAAAACATTTATTCGCAAACTCCCAGGGAGATTAATGTTTGCCGAAGTGACACGGTCTCGTCTACCCCACATGCTGGGACTTTAAAATATAAAAGCCTGGAGGCTAAACACCTTCGGATCAACTGAAATGGCTGCGACATGCACTTCTTGTATGCGTCTTGCTTAAAAGTGCTAGTCAGATCACTTCCACAGTGTCCCTGGCACATCGCTATTGAGTTTCAACCCCAAATACACTCTGTCAAAGCAGCCAAAACAGGAGACTAACTCCCCACCCTACACCTGTAACCGATTAGAGGTCCGGAACATTCCATCACTGATCAAGCAAAAGACATCGTAAAATGCTTGACAGAGAAGCCACCCCTAGCAGCGGGGGGTGAGGTCTACCCACAAACGACTTCATGACAAAAAAAGTAAATCAGCAAATAATTTTTTTTTTCTCCTGCAGTGATTACACTAAAAATGCTATTGCACAAGCAATCACATATTGTTCTTCTTAAGTTTAATTATTATTATTATTATTATTATTATTATTATTAACCTGCAAACATTTCTTTGAGTCCACTTTCTGGACTGCCATGGAACCCACTGGCCCGAGTACACAAACAAAACGCAATAAAACAAAACAATTAAAATCCTTGTAAGCAAGGTAGGCACACCTCACGTTTCCAAACTCTATTAAATCTATTATTCTACATACCACATCTGCTGACATTTGTATAGAGGACGGTTACGTAGCATGTGGGAGTGGGAGCACGCTACCGTTACTGCTCTGTGAGCCTCCCTACTGGGGCACCGCACAAGTTTTATTAGTGTCATACATACACAGCTCAGAAGAAAAAAATAATCCCGGAGCGCTCAATGGCAACATTTACACATGCAAAAATGTTTTTTTTTTTTAAAAAAGACACGAGCTACCGCAGTGGCAGGACGAAGGAGGAGAGCTGTCAATCTGACCGATCGACTGGGCACCGCAGCAACCCTGTGAGTGCACCTGCCACTCATACAGGCAGGGGGATGGGACGCACCCCACCACATTTGTTACTTAGCTGCTTGACATCACCACACAAAGACCAGGGAGGGAGGCACTACGGCTCCACACTTAAATACCATCTCCATCAAAACAATCCACAGCATCTAAGTATATCAATACTGAACACAATATTGTGGTCCAACAGTAAGTTTACTTTACATAAGATTACACCGCACTGTTTCTTATTTTTGTATCAGCAGTGGAAATTAGAATGTGATTATAAATAAAATTAACAAATCATTATATTGAAAAACACATAAGCAAAGTATTCATTTTCTCTGCAGCATTTATACTCACAGTCCATTTAAAAGGGGAAAATTAGATCATAATACTCTTATAATGGATGACAAGAATGGCACAGTGTGCAGAAAGAACAGCTTAAAACCATGTCTCCCCAGCTTCATGGTACCTGCAGCGGATGCTGAACCATCCCAAAAAAATAAACCATCCTAAAAGGGCAAACAGTAAACTGGACAGATCCGATCGGCACATGAGCCTGGCAGGTACCAGGTCATGAGGCGGACAAACTAGGTCGACCTCAGAGAACCCAGGCACTGTACCGAGGCGGCTTCCACATGTCTGGCTGCTTAGCAACACAGCAGGTCACGTGGTGAACCCCCCCCCCCCCCCGATAACGCGTAGCGGCAGGACGATGTAGGGAGGGACTGGGGGCACGCCAGCCAAGCGTTATCATCCAGATTCAGGAGGGTCAATGGAACACGGAAAATGCGTGTGCCTGCAGAGGCATGAATAAAAGATGGGAACGCACGGGGTGATCGGGGCGGGGGGGGGGGGGGGTGGCCTCCTCGCCGTTTCCGGGGAGACGCGCAAACTCGTGAGAGATGCCGCACGCATCCAAAACAATGTCATCGTATTCGCTTACCGCCCACAAGTCATCTGAACATTTTCTTTAAAAAGATGGCATTCTATTGTTTTTCTGACAAGAAATATCCTCTGATTCACCGAAGAAGCCTTCCGCTCCTGTAGTGGACGGGTTATGTAAGAAATAAGCACATAATTAATGCAGAAACATCACAAAACGCGAGAAAAAGCACAAACCAAAGTCTGGAGTAAGTTAATTTCTTTCTGAGATTCAAGTGCCCCTTGGGTATATTAGAGAAATTGAGATATAATGAGCATTAAGGTCGAGCTAATTGCTAATGACCAATGACACGCACGGCTGGGCAGGAGGGGCTGTACTTTACTGGATATAAGCATCAGTAAGTGCAGAATGAGGGAAGGAACAATCACGGCCTCCTAAGCCAGACGGAAAGCCTCCTAAGGGCCCGTCACAGAGCTGCAGGGAGGCACAGGCGTTGGTGTAGAAGCTGGTTAGCAGCCTTTCGCTTTAATCCGGGTACCAGCTTCAATCACTGTGGCTGGTGGGTCTCTCTTTTGGGGTGTATGAGGGGGTTACCACTTGTTTCACAATCATTAGTCTGTCATACTTTAGCGCGCCGTGCAGGCTCCCCCAGGGGACTTGCTGGGGACCTCCGGCCCAGGCGTCTCCAGTTAGCAATGGCAGCAGATCATATGCTGTTTGACTGGGGTTTTTTTTGTAATATAGATCGTGAGGCAGGAGGGAGGGAGGGAGAGAGAGAGAGAGAGAGAATACAAGAGGAAGGGGTGAGGCATGACACTTGCCCAGGTTCCAGCTCCAGTAGGGCCCACGCCGCTGCCCCCCCACGGTGCCACCAGCTGTACAGCGAATTTGCATCCCTCCGACCGAGGCCTAGCAGGCTGCGGGCTCCGTCCTGCGACACGGAGGGAACCTCGCAGGGTTGGCAGGCGACCGCGCTTGTCACCGGCCCAACTGGTAGAGGTGACTCGGACCAACTCACAGCCATCTCTGTGCTTGAGGGGAGGGGGACACACTTGTTTTTTCGTGGTTCGGAACCCCCCCGGAACGAAACACTCAGCCAATTAAGTGTGAATGGGGGGAAAGAAATACCTGCAGAATTTTCAACTTGAACCGGAGTTTTAAAACTACTAAAGCTGAAAATCAACTTTAAGGATATCATGCTTCTTGAGGGAGTAACACATTTTTCATGCTTCATGTGACATTATCTGTCAATGAAGGTTTATGGGACTTAGTACCCAAGCATATCCCAGAAAAATTAGATTAAGCACATCTTTGTCTCATTTGGATCGAACAAAAAACCTACGATTTAGACTACGAATCGATGAGCCAGGGCCACATGATTATTATTATTATCATTATTAAACAGTGATGTTTCCAAATACCGCTGCTTCTGATGTAATAATTCCTTGTGGCTTTTATGTTGGGTACATATAAGCTCAGTAGGTCAGATCCCTGCAAGCTTTAAAATGGATGTATATGTTTTTTTGGGAAGCTGCAAACTCAAAGTATTCAAAACATCATCGAAAACACTGTAATGGAATAAACAAAAGACCAAACTAATAGCGACCAGGAAAGCTAATGGAAGCTAATGGCTTTAATGTCCCTGTGGCTAAAAGGGATAAATAAAAGGTTAGCCATAGCTATGCGCCCTGCCAGACACTCCAGACGAGAGCGACCAACTGTTAAAGTCTCCCTCGCTTAGCGCAGTATTGCGGGTTTTTTCCCCCCGTATTAATGTCCCGCACTGAGATGCAGTTAAAATGCTCCGACAGCTGCTCACTCACGACACGCTGCTCGGTTAGAGCATCCGCGAGCCCACGTCTCCGCCCTAAGCCCAGCGGAGCCCGGCAGCGTATCGCGTTCAATATGGCGGAAGCCCCGCACCTGAGTGGCATCTGCTTTGAATTCCTCACCCGGGCGTCTCGCTGGTGTATTAAACCGCCCTGGCAGGCAGGCGACTCATGAGACTTGAGGCTTCGTATGTGACCGGCGCGGGGGGAGGGAGGCTTTCCGATAATAACTCCGGCCAAGACGAGAGAGGCGGCGAGTCCTCCGCCACTTGTCCCCATTCGCCTTCTCGCGCGCGTTTTCCCGCCTGCACTACGGCATGCTGGGATAGCGGACGGCGATGCCCACGAGGACACACAGGTACCGCTACCGAGGTTACAACCATGACAGCTGACGAGAGCTGACCTGGGCCCCCGTCTAATCTCTCCTGGACAGATGGCCATTATGGCGGAAAGCACCTCTTCCAGTGAAAAAAAGAGAAGTACTTAAAGCTTGTCCAAATGAGGATGGCTTCATCCAAATCCATTGTGCAGTAATAAGCCCTCTGTCCAGATTTAACCCATTGTCATCAAGGGAGCCTCTCGTGGGTCTGCCATCCGTTATTACACCATGTTCAGCTGCACCGATCAGCTCATTTTACACCCAGCAGGTTTTTTACTCTTGCTGTTTAACTGGTATGAGAATTTTTTTTATTATTTTTAATGAAAATTGGTTCTAATGCTCACTGCTTTCCTGACCTTTAAAGTCTGGAAAAAATGGAGAAAACAATACAAGTTTAAGTCTTGGATTTATTTTCAAGGAGTATTTATTGTCAACTCCCCCCTTGACCCAACTGGATTAATCTCATTGCCACAAACAAAAATACGGGAAGTGGTGCCCTTTGAAACCACTTTGGATGGTGGAAATATGGAAGCAGCAGTATCTCACTCTCCACAGCTCACTCATGGTAGTACACAGTCAGCAATGTTTCTGGCTAATCACCTGGAAAGCTAAAATTGGTGTTTTTTTATTGTGATTTTAAGTCTTGTGTTTTTAGATATCCTATTTGCTAGGGTCCATTGATTTTCACAAATGTAAAATATTCCCCATTTGAGGTATAGTGTTTTGTTCAGCATGTAAACATCATAACTTTATATCCATTAATGTGTCATTTTTCTGTTCTGCTTCCCCATTCGAGGTTGGCATGTTCTGTACATTTTTGTATATCTAAAAACTATCAGCATTCTTCATACACTATTTAATTTTGGACATAAGTAGCAAACATCATATTTCTCGGGGACCTGTACGTCTGATGATATTACTGAGTTGAGGAGACATAACCCGTTTTTTGGAATAAAATCAGAAATAGCCAGTAAGGCTGAACAGTAAAGTGTTGCAGGGAAATTCGTGGGAAACTCATGGCA
Organism: Brienomyrus brachyistius; assembly: GCF_023856365.1. Classification (NCBI taxonomy): domain Eukaryota; kingdom Metazoa; phylum Chordata; class Actinopteri; order Osteoglossiformes; family Mormyridae; genus Brienomyrus; species Brienomyrus brachyistius. The sequence continues at coordinate 6,090,730 of NC_064536.1, read as the reverse complement.
AGAGGAATGAGGCATTAGACAGCCTTTCCCTTTACAAAATGCTGACATTTACTCGACAGAGGAAACCGCTTTGATTTCCGCTCTGTGTTGCATCCCTCAGATCAACAAACTGCTTTAGCCACATTCTTAAATTTTGCCTTCAGTCTTTAGTTTGCACTTAAAAGCTAATTCAAGAGCAAATAACTTTCCCTGTCACCCTGCTGGGAAAACTCATTGCTGTGACATTCTGTTTTACTTATTATCTGAAAAACAATACAAAAATACTAAGAAACTGCTGTCCAGCTACAGCTAATAACCATCAATCGACCGCATATCCAGTTAGGAGATAAGTAAGAAAAGCCAGACCACACGCACACAGTAACAAGAACCAACTTTGGACCACGGGTGGCAAATCAGGGTACTCCTTCAGTATCCATGGCCCTTTAGGAAGCACCTTCACACCCGGGTTCGTGGAGGTTTGGCGGTCCCAACACTAACCCGCAGAACCTGTCCTAATATCTAAATAAAAATCATCTGCAATGTGCCTTACAAAAAGCGAAATGTTGCCATATCTCATCTTCACCCCGTGAGAATCAAAGTGCTTCATTTTCCATCAATCAGATTTAGCCTGGACTTACATCAGGGTCTGCTTTTTACCTTTGAGCCAGGGAGCTGAGTGTAGTTTCCTCAGTAAATAACCTCCTGTCTCATCAACATATTGGGGCAGGGGGTTCTGTATAGCTAGATAATTTCCTCAGCATAAAATATCTGGGAACAAGCACGGAATGGGCTGGAATTATAAATGTATGCACTTGTCTAACATACATAAACATGCACCCAGCAGCCGGCATATGACTCTCCTTCGTCCCATTAAGAGAAGTGAATCCGAGCACACGACCGCAAAGCGATCCAGGGTTACTCAACCCATTACTGAGCGCATAACAAGACCCGCGGCCCACTCTTACCGAGCATGTGGTTCGCGACGTGGACCTGGATGTCCCATTCGCTGTAGAAGACCATCTGACATTTTATGCACTGGTAAGTCTTCTTCTGCAGAGGGACAGAAGTTAAAGATGAAGGGATTGTACCATTTTTACAGAGGGCCAGTAGTGAATGATATGAGACAGGTAGCATATATTCATATGTTTGCATAATGCTACACAGACCACATTTATGGAACGGCAATAGAAATTCAAACAATACTTATGTTGTTGTATTGGAAAACAAAAATTCACACAATGGTGATTGTGACCATTAACTTTCTAAGTAGCCAAAGGTGGGATTACCTCGTCGGTTTGGGAGGGGCTGGCCCTGGGCATGGGGGAAACCTGGGGTGTTCGAGGTGGGCCGCTGTGGTTGTCGCCCCCCACATCCCTGTGGACGGACAGCATGTGGCCCTGAAGCTCTGTCTCCGACTCGAACTTGACGTTGCAGCTTGAGCACCTCGTCTTGACAGGGGTGGCCTTAGCCCTCACCTCACCAGGGCTGAGCCTGTCTGCGTGAGCCAAGGCGGTGGCTTCCTGCTGCTGCTTCCTGCCATTCACAGCCGGGCTGGAGCTCTGACTCCCCACCCCCGTGCAGGCGGAGCACAACCCGTACGGGAGGCCGCTGGTGTCCAGCTTCACCAGATCCTGCTTGAAGCGGAACTCCTTGAGACACGAGGCGCACTTGTAGATCTTCTGCGAGAGCTGGAGTGCACGTCCAGCCGGCTGTACAGCCATGGCGGTGCCAGTCTTCTGCATGTGGAAGGTGCCGTGGATCTTCAGCTCCAGGGTGGACGTCACCGTCTGCATGCAGACCACACAACGGAAGCCCGTCAGGGAGTTCCTCAGGTCCGGGTGCATCTGGCAGTGCTCCAGGAAGTCCTCCTCGCTGTGCAGGGGCATCTTGCATATCCGGCAGCTCCCCGTGTCCAGGCTCTTGCTGTGGGTGACCTTGTGCTCAGTGAGGGTGAGGAGGGATGGGAAGCGCTCGCCGCAGATGGGACACATGTAGTGCTTGACGGGGCCTAAGTGGGTCTGCGTATGTTCCCGGAGCCCCCCCTCAGAAAAGAAAGTCTTAGAGCAGACCGTGCACTTGTGGTTGCCCTTGATCATCTCGGCCTTCCTCTTGACCATGGCGCTCTCACCTGGGCGAATGTTGTGGTCCCGCAGCTGGTGGTTGGCCAGCAGGGAGTCCATGGTGTAAGCAGCGCCACAGATGTCACAGGAATGCATGGGCTCAGAGGTGTCTATATCCTCTTCGCTGCCGTCGTGGCTGTTGTGGATTTCATTGCTGTTGGCCACAATGCCCTGCAGTTCTGCATCATCCTTGGGGGTGGGCTCGGGTCCCACAGAAGCACCATTGGCCCCGCAGTTCTGTGGCTTCGAGTCGAAGATGCAGTGCTTCTCCCGCAGGTGCTTCTCCAGAGGGCCGATGGAGTGGAAGGCCTTGCTGCAGAACATGCAGTTATACTTCTTGCTGTGGGTGGTGATGTGGCACTGGAGTTCCACCTCAGTGCCGAAAGACTCCCGGCAGAAGATGCACTTGTGTACTTTGCCCTGGCTCTCCAGGTGGTTGTGCTTGACGTGCTGCTGCAGATCTGACTCGTGCCGGAAGTCCCAGCTGCAGGAGGTGCAGCGGTACACCTTCCTCTCATTGCTGTGTTTGACAGCCAGATGAAGCTGGACGGAGACCTTGGAGTCAAAAACCTCCTGGCAGAGCGTGCAGCGGAAGAACACAAAAGTGTGCATCTCGAGCAGGTGCTTCTGCAGGTCGTCCACCGTGGTGAACTGCTTGTCGCAGCTTTCACAGATGTAGTAAGTGGAGGTGATCATGAAATGGGTGGTGACATGCTTCAGCAGGGCCTCCTGATTTGGAAACTCTTTGTTGCACTGTGGACAAGTCAGCTCGGGGAGGCTAGTGTCCATGTGCATCTTCAGGTGAGTCTGAAACAAATCCAAACTAGAGTATTTCGCCCCACACTGATTGCAGATAAATTCACTGCTCAAGCGGGATGAGGACCCACTCTGTTTCAAGGAGGACTGGTCCACAGACATGGGGGAGAGTGGACTGAGAGTCAAGTGGGACTTCCTGCCATTATTAATATAGTTAAGTGCTAGGGGAATGTTCTTGTGATTCTCCTTGACGTGCTTGTTCAGCTTCAGAACGGTGTTGAATATGGGTGAGTTGGTGCAATAGGAACATGAGTAAACCTCAACAATGGGATCCTTAGGGGTCCCAGCCAAGGGGGAGTCAAAACGCAGGCTTCCTCCGTCGCAGTGCGTTTGACGGATGTGCTCCTCCAGACTGGCCTCTGTGAGGAAGCCCATGAAGCACTGAGGACAGAAGAAGGCATTGCTCTCTTTCGCCACTGGGCTGGGGAAACCATGCAGGCACCGGATGTGTTCTTGCAGACCGTTGAGGTCGGCGAACACCTCGGGACAGAAGTTGCACTGGAGCGTGGCAGGAGAGAGCAGAGCGTTGGGGTCGTGGGTGCCATGAGCCTGCTTGAGATGCTCATTGAGGTTGTAGAGTGAGGGCAGCACCTCGAGGCAATACTGACAGGTGTGCGCTTGCTCGGGTTTGTCCATGTGCATAGTCTTCAGGTGGATTTGCAGCACGGCCAGGCTAGAAAATGACTGCTTGTTGCAGTGGACGCAGCTGTATGTGACCTTGGATTGCTTGGAGGACAGCCTGGCCATTCCGGCCGCATGCTGGGCAGCTCGTTTCCGCCGCCGGGTTTTGGGCAAGGGCGGTGCAGCATCCACCACGGTGGAGCTGTCGACCGAGAGGTTGGAGTCTGGAGTGGTGCTGGACACGGAGGTGTAGCCCGCCGTGAGCAGCGAGGGGCTGTTGCTGTGGTTACTTGACTCGGGCTGCTGGTGGACGTCCATGTGGCTGTAGAGGTCCTCGACCGTGCGGAAGCGCTCGGCGCAGACAGCACACGCATGGCTCTTCTTGTCACGTGTGTGGGCCTGTTCGATGTGGCCTAGGAGGGCACCCTCATCGGCGAAAAGCTCCTTGCAGTAGATGCAAGGCAGGGCGCCGCTGTCTTGACTTGGTGAGCACTCCGGGTGGCACTCGGCAATGTGTTTCTGCAGGTCCTCAGGGGCATTGAAGCCCTCCTCGCACTGGCTGCACTTCTGGGTCTCCCTTAGTTTCCAGTCGTCCTCGGCGGACAGGCCCTGGCCGCTGTCCTTGGACCGCTCGTGGACCTGCATGTGGCTGTGCAGGGAGCTGGAGGACTGGAAGGCGCGCCGGCACACAGTGCACTTGTGCGGCTTGCCTACAGCGTGCGTCTTCATGTGGATCTTGAGGTGGTCACTGCGGGAGAAAGCGGAGCCGCACTCACGGCAGTGGTACTTCCTGTCACCCGTGTGCAGCTTGACGTGCCGGTCGCGGCTGCGCTTGTGCTTGAACAGGCGGCTGCAGAAGGTGCACTTGAAGGGCAGGCGGTCGCCGTGACTCTGCTCGTGGCGCTTCAGGAAGCTGAGGCGGCTGAACGACTTGTCACAGAACTGGCAGGGGTAGGGCAGCCCACCGCGGCCCTCCTCTTCTCCGAAATCGGCCTCGTCCCCGTGCTCCGGGGATGCCTGGTCTTTGCTGGAAGGTGAAGAGCCAGGCCAAGAGCAGGATGGGTCATCATCTACATCGGCTCCGTCTACGGAAGCGAGAGAAAGAAGAAAGGTTATTGCCAGAAGGACAAGCGGGCACGTAATGGCTTTTGATTAATTCACAAAACTGAAGGTGAAATTAGGCTTTTTAATTTACGAAAAAAAGGTGTTCAAAAATTAACTAGAGGCTGCGGCCATAATTTGCATCATTATTATTGTGCTGAATGCTTTTCAGTGCGGGCTCTGCACGAGTAGGTCCTCACAATAAGGCATTTTCGAGAAAGCCGGAAATCTCCAGCAACATGTAAAATAAGAAAATGAAAATACTCCGACTATAATTAGCCTTGTATGTGGTCATGTAATGACTTGGCCCACTGAGCTTCCGAATGTAGGCTTTTTTGACGTCTCCTCCTATGAGCGGGGGGCCTTGAGATCGGCTCCCTGCGTGTGGCAAATTAGTTCATTTCCATTTTTTAAATTACAACTATTGTTTGCTACTCATTTACGGACAAAAGATTAATTCTCTGCAATTTTCCGCACTAACTTTTATGCATGTTCACTATACGAATCAAAGGTAAAAAATATTACATGACCAAGACTGCCCAATGAACATGTATTCTGTTATAACCAAAAATTTTTTACCAGCTTCAACAGATACACTTGCAAAACAACCAAGTTTAAATAGCCCAGTAGGATGTATCAAACGTACTCAGCTCTCCTGGACAAATCCATGTAGAAAGAATACTGAAACACAATAAAAATAAATTTTACAGATGGCTTTCATGATCACGGAACAGAAAACCCAGATTAAATAGTCTCCATACCGGAATGAGCTATGAAAGTTGCTACCATGGATAAAGTAAATATCAGAAACCTGGACAGACTCGAAACTGATGTCTGTGTTCTTAGAAGAATGCGGCATCGCGGGAATGTAGAGGACTTATAATGTGCCTCCATTTTGATCCAGTCACATCAAAGCCAGTGGCGGGGGAGGGAAACCTTTATCATTAACAGCCCAGGATTTTACAAGGCACACAGGTTACAGATACGATGTAATTAGACGTCTGAGCCAAAGATCACTCTCCTCAAGTTCAAAAGGTTGCGAGCTGCTTCCTCCTCCTCTTCTGAAACCCAAGTGCTCTGAACTTCTCGCAGTAAATAAATCAAGCCCTTCTGCGTGCCAAGACTGAGTATGTTGAAGGAAAACTGAAAAGGTGTGGATTTATTATGCAGACTCGAGGGGGAGGGGGGGGGCGTAAAACTCGAGCAGGAAGAAAAAGCCATTTTCAGGTCTCACTGCTGACATCAGCGGCAGGGTTGGCATTGAAACAGATGCCTGAAGTGCCTTTACGTATCAAGAAAGAAGTACAACATGACAGACATACTAAGAAATTAAAATATAAAACACAATAAAAATATAACGGATTAAAAAGTGGGAGAAAAGCAAACAAAGTCACCTGGCACCAAGAAACGTGAAACCTTTTCCACGCCAAGGAGCCCCCCGTCCGACTGTGTGCCTGCTTTTCACCACATGGACGACACTGAGGCTGTTTCTCAATACCAAGAACACAAAGATTGTGTTGGCAAGAGACGTTTTGCATCCCAAGAACGAACTTAGGGCGCATCGAATCATGGGACTGGGGCAACATCTGGGGATTTTTACCGTCCTCCGTACTTCTGTTGCTGCGTATTGGAATTGTACATCAGCAATGGACGATAGTGGAAATGGGGCACGCAAGAACACAAGTACGGTCAAGTACGCATATTAAGAGACACCGAGACCGACCAGGATGGCCAAATCAGGTCCCCTTGGCACATACCGACATCGGTGTCTATTAGATCGCCTGTCGGAAAATGTAGAAGGTGACTTGAGGGACCCAAGGTGACTCTCACCGCCAAGAAATAAAAAAAAAAAAAAAACTATTTTTAGAGCTTGCAAATGCCATTAGATTTCTACCACTTTAATTAACATTCAACAGTAACTATGACGACAAAAAAAGTTAAACAAGGTACAAGGGCCATTTATAATTAAACGGGCACAAAATAACTAAGACTACTGCTGGTAGGACCACAATCACTGTTAATCACAGATAATAACACTACAATAATAACGGCAGTTATATATGTACATAATCTTGCTGCCCATGTTTGCCTGGGTTTATGCAGACAAGACCCTCACTGAGAAACTGGGAACACAGCGGAAATTTCACACTAAGCTGCCATTACCCCCCCCCATTCCCATTTCTCCACCGCAGCCCACCCGGCCATTTCCAGCAGACACGACAGAACAAGTGTGCGAACGCTGGCAGGATGGGGGGGGCCCCCAGAGAGCACAGCGGAGATAGGAGCTGTCAGGTCCCAGCCTACCCCCCCACCCCTACACCTACCGCCAACTCCCAATCCGGAGCAGCCTGAGTAAATAACAGACGTGCTCCTTCCCTCCGGCCAAGCTGGGGGGGGGTGGGGATGCTTTTATCAGGCCACCGGGTCCTTCCTCGGAACCCACCCCCAGCCGAGAGCACATGACACATCCTAGGAGGAAGGGGGCTTCGTCGCAGAGTCAGACCCTCTCTGCCATCTCCCTCCCACCTACCCCCAGACGAGTGCGACTCAGGATGACCCGGCGCCATCCCCCGAGCGGGGGGGGGGGGGGTGTCACAGCTGGTGCCAAACTGTTTAAAAAACGACAGCGAGTCTGTTCACAAATAAGCATGTGGGTCAGGACTTCAGGCCCGGAAAAGCCCGATCATACTGGGGAGGCTCCTTAACCCTTTAACGTCCAGCTCCTTCAAAAACCATTTAACATATGACACAAAATAAGAGAGTAACATTATTCACATCATCTCATCAAGTCCGCCGGGGGCATGGTGGGTGGGAAGGGTCCAGGGTTCAAATCCCACCCCAGCTCTGTATGTGAGGATTTTGCATGATCGTAGCAAGTGTTTTTGGGGGGTGGCTTAGAGGGCTAAACCTCTGCGCTGGTGATCAGAAGGTTACCGGTTTGAGCCCCGACCTCAGCAGAATGCTTCCATACCCACGGGCCCTTAACCCCCAGATCCATGCTGGTCGACCCTGTGTTGTGACCCCCCCAAGCTTGCTTTCACCTCTATATGTGTCTGTGTGTCTCATGGAAAACAAGGTGGGGTAGGCAAGGAGATGCATTCCAGTGTACCTTGAATTCATTTTATCTGTGTTTACCACAGTGCAGAATAGAATAAATGTTATGTAAGGGAAAGTCACTGGACATTTTAGCGGAAAATTAAGGCAGTGTTTCTCAATCTGGCCCTCAGAGACCCCCCCCCCCAGACGGTCCATGGTTTTGCTCCCTCCCAGCTCCCTGCCAGACAGTCCACATTTTTGCTCCCTCCCAGCTCCCTGCCAGACAGTCCACATTTTTGCTGCATCTCTGCTCTCCACCGGGAACTGGGAGGGAGCAAAAACATGGACTGTCTGGGGGTCCCCGAGGACCTGGTTGAGAAACACTGAATTAAGGAAATACATATAAGCTACGCGAAGCTATGCTACCCTGCCTTCCAGATGGTTCCTCACGCATGAAAATTACCCACAGGAACAACAGAAGAAAATTTGGGGGGGGGGGTCGGCACAGACAAGACTGATTTAATCAAATCGGTACACCCGGAGTGGGATCGCGCTAACCGCTGGCCCCGGCCCTTTAATTGAAAGCGCCGTGGGACGTAGCAGGCGACAAAACCAGGGGTTTGGGCTGCTGTGAACGACAGGTGCAGCTACGCCTCCCCCCGCCCCACCCTACGAATTTAATACCCATTTGAGTTTGCAACGAGATCCACAGTGACGGCACGTAAATAAATTAAATCGCATGGCGTACCCTCTCAAAAGATCTCCGATATGCATGCTAAATCCACATCGTCATCAGATCGTAAACACTTCGGTCCGCTGTCCGCAGCGCGTGAGTCAGTGATCTGCGATGGACTGGAATATTGTCCAGGGTGTCCCCGGTGCCATGTACTGTGATTCCTGGGCTCACTGCAAGCTCACTGGATGGATGAATGAATCATAAAACTGTGCTAACACTTAATCCACACTGGATTACATCAGACTACATTCAACATCTAGTCACTGCACAGATAACAAAATGCAGGTTGGCATCTAATCCCAAAGTGAAAAATAGTGCAAAAGTACTAGAAACAGCTGTACATTATTCATGTCTGTGTGAATCCTTACAAAACGTACATCTTTATAGTGGTATACATGGTGTGGTATAAATGATGGGTATAAGATGAATGAACGTTCCGTACAGTGTATAGAAATGGAATATCTAAAGAAAGTCCGGTAGCCGGCGGCATTGGTGCACTCCCTGCCCCCCCCTCACATTATGGATAACATGGTACAGGCCACGAGCCAGGGAGAGAGAGACGGCCGCTCCTCTGTCCGAGCAGCTGCCGGGCGGTGGGGTGGCGTCAGTCACCGTGGCATCCCCGGCAACACATCTCCCAGCATCCCCCACACCGGCAGCGCCCACGCGGGCGCCTGCGGCTCCGGACAGCTGCCGCAGCTGACCGCCAGGCCGGGGTGTGAAACGTCCAAATTAAGACGTGCCACGTCAAGGTTGTTGCCGCACAGAATGTGCGGCGGCAAACGACCTTGGCGGCGGATCGACGGAAGCCGTCAGCTTTGCCGTCTGAGGTCCTAGACGGCTTCCTTACTCCCGCTGAGAGAGCGCCGATCGTTGCCACTGCTGCTTGCCAGTGTCTTTTGGGTACTCTGTGTGCGCTAGAGTCAACTCCAGCTTCAGGGAGCCCCCGCGAGAGGCGGTCTGTAACAAGTAACACAGCCCGGAGTTGCCAACATGCAGGGGGAACCCTGCATGCCGAAGTCTCACCAAAAAATATCGACGGGAGTTTTCCAGTCATCTTACACAAATCCAAAGCTCCCAAGCCTTGGACTTAATGTTGCTTGACGCTGTCAAGCTCGTCTGGGCTGCCTGTCCTGTATGCCAGTCCTGGAAGTCGAGTTTCCCTCCTCCGAACACATCAATAACACAATATCGAACAGGCGAGGGGGCCCGTCGCACGGGAAGAGCGACACGAAATGTCAGAGTTCACCGTAAACCGGACGTGACCCAAATCAGAGAGCAAGTCATGCTTTTGGAGTGCAGGCACTCGCGGTGGCATTACAACGTTCATGAATGTGTTGCTGCAGAACAAAAAGAGAGAGACAGGGGGCGCTGTTAAGAAACCAGAGAACGACGCGTGGGTCACATGACCTGCCCTTGTCGTCCTTCATAGTGCCTCCATCACCATTGTATGCCCAAGATGGCCACACCCCCACCCCCACCCCCATGAATGTCATACACACATGCACAGCATCAGTATGTCACTTCCAGATACAACAGAAACTTCTGGCAAATTACAAAAATGCCCTGGAAAACGTTAAACATCAGTGATTCTTTTTACACTAATGATTTTCTGTAACTGAAAACACGCGATTTGTCAATTTAACACTAGCACATAAACAGTATTAGTCCTGAGCTCCATGACATTGCTTCCACTGTTTTTACACCACAAGTTCATAAAAACGTCAGGCAGTGGTAACCAAAGGAAAGATCCCGAACTTCATCCAAGCCGATATGCCACTGGGCATTAAACACATCTGGACTGCGTGCCATGTCCATTGCCAGTTTAATATCCTTGACATTTCTGATGGGGGGGGGGGGGGGGCGACGGCAGACTCTTCACAGGCAGTTGACCAGGTCAGACATAAGCGCGCAAACAGGACGGCCCCACAGGACGGGGGGGGGGAACTTGGCTAGCTGCACGCCCCCTGGGGACTACTGGGAGAGAGCACTGTGTCCTCCAGCAAAAGCCAGAGGGGCCCTCCGCCCCCAATCCAAAGTTCGCTCTGGACCACATGGGGGGCTGCTGACGAAATCCAGCTGGTGCAATCCGGGCCCGCTACGGGTCTGGCCACACTTCTCACAGACACGTTTATTACAGACGATATCTACTGACGTTACGAGAGAACTATTCACGTTTTTAATGTCCTAATTTTTGACTACAAAAATTGCCGAAGCAGTGCCGTTTCAGGATTAGTGGCACATTTTTTTAGGAGGAACGTGAGGACAAGCAGAGCAAGACGGCAACAGCAATGTGTGCGGCAATGTGACGTTAGCATCCTGTGTACCTCAAGACGCTAAAGCTAGCAAACCAGCATTGTGATGATTAGCCGAAGACGCTAAAACTAGCACTATGAAACAGAGCTGGAGATGCTAATGCTAGAGTACGAACCTCCTTGAAGCACAGATGAAGACATTAACACACCTTGCACTAGATCCTGACCTACCGCCCTCATGAATCATGTTTTGTTCGCCATGAAAATGATAGCATCTGCTCTCCCATAGGGCCGCCTTGCTACTCCTGGAGGAGAGTGGGTGGTGAACTTCTAAGCAGCTGCCCGAGTAACAACACCCCTGTCTGAAACGTCAAGGCGCGCGATCCACGTCGGCCTCGATCCCTGACACCTGGCTGAGATGGATCAGCGACTCGGCTGTATTCATAAATAATTGGGGGGGGGGGTGGGGGGAATGCTATGCGTGGACTCAAGCTACCCCATGCCGCCTGAACTGCATGCCATAACCTTCATCTGCCAGGCAGCTGCCTGAAGGCCCTCGCGGTCATTAGTCACTGTTCTAATGCAGGCCAGATGAGCAAACATCTTCATCCATGCTCCACGTCCACCCCCCCCCCCACCCCCACCAAGGCTACCTCCTGCTGCCAGAACCTCCAGATTCTGCAAGAATCACACAGCCTGTTTGCACTGGATTGCGGGCTGGGATCTTCTAGATAACTCGAAGGAAGTCCAGTAGAAACGGCACACAAAGAAAGACAGGAAGAAAAAAAAAAAAAGCTAGATCGGTAAACGAATGAATGAAACACGTAAAGGTATGAATGAAGGAATCTCATCCATTTTGAGGTGAACACCTTTCATTAGCGGCACCGGATGAGGAAAGATGCGGCCGGGTATTATCAAGAGGACAAGAAACGACAGACCGTTCTGCACATCTATAAATAAAAGGCCTGCTTCTTTCCCCTTGTTATTTCATGTTTGGCCAGAATTCCTGTTCATGGCGGCTTGGTAACTATTTACTTAGCTACCGATACTCACCATCTGGGATATTATTTTTGCCCCAGCTCAGGGGACAGACCAAATATCAATTCTGAATCACATCCAAGAATGCATAATAAACCTGTGCCCATTCTGAATTTGTAAAACGCACACAGCCACACCTAGAAGATTCCATCATTTTTCCTATTCCTATTACGGGCTCTTCATCTTTTCCCTGAGAGCAGTTTCTTTTCTGTCTCTTTTCACCCTGTTTTTATCGTGCACGATGAAGAATCGCCACAGAATTCGTTTGTTCGAGTGTGCTGCTTTCGTTCGCTAAACTTGCTGAGGAATGGTGAAAAGGGCTGAGGAAATGCCCACAGAAATCAGGGGGACAGTGGATGCCCGTGAAACAGGTGGTTGAGCAGAATTACAGGAATAAGCCTTTAAGTCGGCATTCGAATACCGTAATGGAAAATCCAAGGGGTGGGAAAAAAAAAAAAACACAGTTGAAATAAATATTTGCGTAGAAGACAAATATTTGTATGGAAGATGGATGGGTAGGTTTGTACAGCTCGAGTAGATGATTCCCCATAGTTTTACAAAAAATAAAAATATTTCTGACAGCTACACAACCTAAGACTCTTTAGTGCTGGAGATTCTGAAGATCGTGAGGAGCTTTTTATAAACATCTAAACAAAAGCAACTTCGCCCCCAATGACACTAACTGCTTTGAGTTGTGTCGTGCGTCTTCCTCTAAAAACAGATCAATCCGGCGTAACGCGTAGGACGTGTGAACGTGAACTTTTAAAGTGAAGGAGCGGTGATTGAGGTCCCAGGAACGACGTGCTGTGCACCCTTTACCCAGCAACATTCCCGTTTACACAGATGGATACCGCTACAGAATGCTCATTTAACTAAATACATCCAATTTACTTAAACCCCCATCCAGTTGGGCATTATGATGAGGGATTCCATTGGTTTCATAGCCTCCTTAATTAGTCAACGTTAAACCAAAGTCATGGTGCTCAAAGGCCATGATGGGATTACCTTTCTAAACTGCGAGAATAACAACAGCAGAGGTTTGCCATGATCCTCTCTGAAGACGTGCCTCCAGTCACGTCAGTGGGGGAGGGTTTTGCACCGGTCGAGGATTTTTCCTACAGCTGGCAACCTGTTCGGTCTTTACAGCTCTCCACACGGTCTGGGGCATCATCAGAGGATGCCAGGAGATTAATGAGGCTCTATTTGTTTGCTTCTTCTAGGGAGAAAAAAAAAAAAAAAAAAAAACTGTAGAGCGGGTGCTATTGCTCCTTCCCACCTGCAGGAGGCGACAGATAGGGGGAAAATAAATTCTGCAGGCAGGCAGCCAGGGTTGGCAGCCGACACAGAGGTACAGCTTCGTCCCTGGAGTTATTAGCTAAACATGAGGCCTGGCACAAGCCTCCCCTGCAGGTGAGCCAGTCAGAGGCGGCTCAAGCTGCCTCTCCGGATTGCCCCCGTGTCTTATAGCACAGCGAAAATATTCTCAGCACGCTGCCATTTTCGCCACACAAAACTAGAAGCCTTGCTCTCCGGGCAGCGGCAAGCCTGCTACGGAACGTCGCTCTGGACGGAGTGTGCGTGCGCACGTCTGCCCGCCCACGCATTCCGCGGACGTTAAGTCAAGACGAGAGCACGGGGTTAGAGAGGTCTTCATTAGCATGCTCGGCGCAGAGCGCTGCTGTGTACCGACGCGCTCGGGTAGGCCTCAGATAACCTTTATTCTTTGGGGTTTAATTATAGCCGCCTCGTCCACTGTTTCCTTTCAAAAGAACACATTTCTTAGTCTCACGGAGAAAGGAAAAAAATCCCCAGTTTTCTCTGCGGTTGTCTTGTTTACCCTTACAGCAGTATGAATGCACCCCAGCAGCAAGGGAAACTATGCAAATATGCACATTTTTTTCCCCTCTTTAAAATAAAAACACAAACATCTATGACTAGTGTTTCTCAACCCTGATGCTAACCTTGGCAAGTTCTGGAGGTCGGGTTTGTAAGTAATGATTATAAAGCGTTAAAACTTTGTTATTAGTCCGTAATTATTATAATTGATTAATTAAATTCCTCGTTACTTAATTATCCGATTAATTAGCGACTACTCAATATGCATAACCCCTGGGCAATGAAAGTGCTGAATGTTTGATAAACCATGATTAAGTCGATGACTAACTGTACTACAGTGTTGGAGGAAATAACCCAAACGAAATTGTATTATATTTTCTTTTATGATAACCATACCTCACAAAAAAAAAAAAAAAAAAACTTAATAATCATATGCACATTGAAAAAACTGTTTTGGTGAACTATGTCTTCCCCAACAAAAGTTGACAATTGCAAGAATTAAACTGTGAAAATAATCCAAATAACATTTGTACAAGAATAAGGCAGTTTATTTACTAAAATTGGCCAGCAGGGGGTCGTGTCTTTGTCTGACGTTAGCCGACAGCGCTTGTAAGTATGCAAGTCAGACTAAGAGGATTTGAGAGAAAATTTTAGTGCGGCGAATCGGTAATTAAATACGAGAAGAGCCACAAAAAAGTAAAGCGACGTCGAATGACAAAACCAAACAAAACCCACTAGAGAGAAGTGAGCAGGAGAGAGAGAGAGAAAGAGAGAGAAAGAGGGAAGTCAAATCCGCAAGGAAATAACTGAGAGACGCATTTGAGACATCAGAGCACGGTGGGGGGGTATTTGCTTAGCTGTCTTCTAGGTGCTTCTGAAACTTTAATAAAGTAGATCCCTTCATCTGTTTCTGGGGGGGAGGGAGGCTGATTTATTTATTATTTTTCTGCACCAGAGGAGTAAGCTAAGCGAAATCAGTAGCTACAGGGGAAAACGAGCAGGAGAAGAGGGGGGACTGCAGCCCGTCCCTCGCCAGGCCCTTTATTTCGGGAGTGCGTTAAGCTCGCTCCCCGTGGAACCATTCGCCTCTTCCTGGTGTGGATAAAACTCTCCCCGGAGACCCCGGTAATTTCCAGCTCCTCCGAATTCAGGTATTAGTAAAGGGCACATTGGGAGGCGGCACAGTGCAGCTCCACATTTTCAGGCGTTCCGAAGGGATTCCCCCTAGTGGGTCTGAGTTCAAATTTCTGAAATGCAGGCATTGTAAAAAGGTGCCCGGGGGGAACGGCAAGCAATAGAAATCTGGTGAATTCAAAGCATTTCCCGAGCCCTGGCAGAGCCACCCCCCCCACCCCTGCCCCCCCCCCCCCCCCCAGCTCCCACTGGAGGCTTTTTACAAAACATGTGTTGCTGACATGCTGACAGATTGCGCGGCGGAGTGCTCGCGCATCCGGAGGAGCCACCGTTTAGGGGGGCAGTGCTTTCGCCTTCATCTTCTACCTTGAGCTCTATGTTTTATACATCAACCTGAGGACGCGCCGAGAGTGGCGGGGGGGGGCGGGGGGGGGGGCAGGGAGGGACGAGCGACGGCATCACCGCAGCGTCACACGAAGGGAAGGGAAGGCTTAGTGCTCGACGGAAGAGTCGGATTGGGAGGCCAGTAAGCAAAAAAAGAAGTGGCCTTGAAGTTTTATAGGGGGGGGAGGGGCGGCATTAGTCACGTTGATCTCTGTAGCTTGGTGGCTGGTGCAGCACAAACGTTTGGAAAGAGGGACGATAATGGATTCATGGTGGCTGTGACCTGGGGCTATGGGGGACGCTATCGGGGGGGGCGAAGCATCTGGAGGTAAAAAATACACACAGATATACCGAGAGGCTACGGAGAGAGAGGGACCAAGAGAGGCGGATGGAGGGATGATGGAAGGAAGGGGTAGGAAGAGGGGATGGGAGGAGCTGTACAGGCAGCAGGGTCAGGGTGAGGGAAGCTCTGCCGCCACAGCTGAGGGGGGGGACATGGGGTCACCCCAGCCCCAAGCAGGACATCGCCCCCTGCTGGACGCGCGGCCGCACCCCAACATTCCAGTCGCAAACCCCTCAAACGTCCCACATTCCAGCTGCATCCAAGAGGGAAGCAGTTCAGTTTTTTGGGGATTTCATACAAACTATCAAATTAAGACAAAACCACGGGCAAGATTTTTTTGCAATGTATATATTGGCCTTATATGGGCTGGCCCCCCATCCTGGGTTGCTCCACGCCTCGTGCCCATACCTTCCGGGATAGGCTCTGGACCCCCCGTGACCCAGAAGGATAAGCGGGTTGGAAAATGGGTGGATGGATATTGGCTTTATGCTCTTTTTTTTTCTTGCCATGCAAACTCAACCACCAGTTACCCGAAACTACAGTTTCAGAAATTATTACTATATTATCTGCAAAATCCCACTGAAAAGCATTAGAAAAACAGGCCGTTAAACAGGCGTGTTCATAGTGAATTGGCGCACTGGCAATATGATTGTTCTTCCTTACGTACGGTATAAGGTCTTAACACACACATCTGACGCCCATCACCAAAACACTCATCCACACTGAAGGGGCACGACTAGGAAGAGGCGGCTTGCATTTCACCTGTGCGGAAAAAAGGAGAGAGAAAAAACATCAGGGGAAAAATCGATGGGCTTTAAGAGGAGATTTAATGCCGGGAGATCAGCTGAGGAAGCCGTCTTCAGGACTCAGCGACTCCAGATCAAAGATGTCAAATAAACAAGCAAAAAATTATAGAAAACCAAAGGACACACGAACAGTGTGAATCGGGTCATGCTGGGGAAATCCAGTGGCGTACTAAAATATGAAGTTTCGACGTTTTTAATCTGAAGGGAAAGTGATCTGTTTGCTCTCCTCCCCAGCTGTGCACAATTCCCACAGTGCACTGGGAGAGGGCCTTTCGTGCACGCGGTGGCACTACACTACACAAACCAGGCCTATGGGCCAGCCTCCCCCGCCTTCCACACGGGACGGGACGGTGTTTAAGCAGCATGCGCAGTCATGCAGGACTGAGTGTGCGAGGGCTGGGAAGGGGGTGCTTGGTCCACTGGGAGGAAGCTAATGCTCGTACTGGGCCTGCCTCGTCGACTGTCCTCGTTCTTTACCCGAAACGTTCTATGGCGCAGTTGCCCCTTGCGTTCCAGATCCAATGGGTATGTCTGTGACAAACCCCGCCCACACACGACTTCTCCACCAATCAGCTGACCGGCCCCCGGCTCACATTGACACTCACTCACTCATCAGGGCGCTGGTTCCTCTCTAAACACAAGGGGGACGACAGGGACCTCAGGTGACACAGGCGTCATGGCAACGTCACGCGGAGGGGCTATTGGGTCCATCTGTCCTGTCAAGCTGTAGTCACCGCAAACTCAGATAACTTAGATCAGTTTTTTTCACCCCGGTCCTCAGAAACCCGCAGAAGGTTCCCATTTTTGCTTCCTCCTAGCTCCCTGCCAGACAATCGTACAAGACATTGGGAGGAAGGAAAAACATGGACCATCTGTGGCTCCCCGAAGACTGGTTTGAGACACTGACTTAGATAAGCCATTTCTGGTGAAATCCATTTCCTTCTCAGGAACTGACCCCGGAGACGGTTCACCCTTTCCGAGATGTGACCTCTGACCTCAGCTGCCAGGATTCACACCAAATATAACTACGAGGAAATTTAGGGGGTCTTGAAATGAAACATACGTACAGAGGATGGCTTTAACATGTACAGCTAAGCAGGCAAGTATATGCTGATACTGAAATACAGCTTTTTATAAATTCCACTGAATTAGGTAGACTTTATGTATTTTCATAATATATACATACGGACACACATTTTGCACATATAATTGTGCTTTCAAAACTGCATCAGGACATTTTATATGACTTAGTTTGAGCTTCGTGCATAAATGGGGCTCCTATATGAAAAAGCTCCTTTAGGAAGCTAAAGGACACCCCTCCCCCCATGCATTACACACCTTGGGGATTCTCTGTACGCATGGTCCAGTGTCCTGGGACAATCAAGTATCCCCATAGGGCTACCAAAATGAAACAACACACTGCCCAGCTGGCTATCCCATAGGGCTACCAAAATGAAGCAACACACTGCCCAACTGGCTAACCCATAGGGCTACCAAAATGAAACAACACACTGCCCAACTGGCTATCCCATAGGGCTACCAAAATGAAACAACACACTGCCCAGCTGGCTATCCCATAGGGCTACCAAAATGAAACAACACACTGACCAAATGGCTAACCCATAGGGCTACCAAAATGAAACAACACACTGCCCAGCTGGCTATCCCATAGGGCTACCAAAATGAAACAACACACTGACCAACGGGCTATCCCATAGGGCTACCAAAATGAAACAACACACTGCCCAGCTGGCTATCCCATAGGGCTACCAAAATGAAACAACACACTGCCCAGCTGGCTATCCCATAGGGCTACCAAAATTAAACAACACACTGCCCAGCTGGCTATCCCATAGGGCTACCAAAATGAAACAACACACTGCCCAACGGGCTATCCCATAGGGCTACCAAAATGAAACAACACACTGACCAACTGGCTATCCCATAGGGCTACCAAAATGAAACAACACACTGACCAAATGGCTAACCCATAGGGCTACCAAAATGAAACAACACACTGCCCAGCTGGCTATCCCATAGGGCTACCAAAATGAAACAACACACTGACCAACTGGCTAACCCATAGGGCTACCAAAATGAAACAACACACTGACCAACTGGCTATCAGAAAATGTCCCCTAAGTAAAGTTCAAATTCCCTCCTTTACTCGCCCTTTCTGCTCTTTTCATTTGCAATTTGGAGGAAAAAAATTTCCCACCAAGCTGTTGATCATGATGATGGTCTCTTCGCTAGAAAGTGTACACCTAAAGCCTTGATATATAGAAAGGTTTAATTATTGTGCAATCACCGTGCGATGCCATCTTGCTGCGTTGTCGGTAGAGTACTCCGAGTGCGTTAAAGCAAGTAAATTCAAGTGCGGTTTTATTGTCATACCAGTCATATTCAGTACACTGCACATAGTAACATGAAAAAATGCTATATAAAGCAAATTGAAAGCAAACTGTAAAAAGAGAAAACTGATATTACTGGATGGGACCCAGACACATTGAAAACAAAATGTGAGCCGTCCACTTTCATTTTCCAGAATATCGTTAATTGCCTGGATTTTCAAACATCACTGGTAGCAAAGAAGCAACTGTAGCAAAAGAAAGCGAGTAAAAATCTGGAGGTTTAATTTATTTCTAGCTAGGTAGGAAAACCGTGGGAAAATATATAGATGAAATTTTTCAGTGCATTCACAATAGGTATAAGTATAAATCTCACACTTATTGTTCATCTTTTATATTATCGTTATATTATTATGTGTTATTGTATTATATGTTATCATGTTATGGTAGCATTAAGCAATTACGTCGGTCTGTGCTGTCATGTTAGCATTGCAGTGCTGTGCCTGTTGTCATTGTTATTAGAACAATTCTGGTTTGAATATGTTTGAAAATGAATGTGTTTTAAAGGCAAATTCTTGCTCAATTTATCTTATCACTGCATGAGCGGCTGCTTTCCTCTCTCGATGTCTGTGATGCTGATAGACTGCTGTGTGTGCTGGTGTGTTAATGTTGCCTCTGTCCTATATAATGGCCAGTTTGCATAACACAAAACGATAAGAATAGCCTTTAGAATACGTTTGCGCGTTGAATTTTTAAATGTTTTTTTGTCTTTTAAATTGCTTTCGAGTATATACACACACATTATTATTTTTTTTATTTGGGCCAGTCAAAATTCAATTCGTGCTACCAAAATCAAAAACAACACTTACCTGAAGGGCTACGAGGGATTGACAAATTTTGCGAGCCCTGGTACAGGCCACCGAGGCCTGTCTCACACTTATGTCTGTGTCACCCGCTATTAAGCAGCCACCTTCCGGACGTCACAGGTACAATGACTCTGAAGAGTAGCAGCAGTATCTGTGGGCGTGCATGAATTTATTACGGAAATAAAACCGAAGTCCCGCTACGCCTCTGCAAAATTCCCGTTAAAACGTGACGGAACATTCGACAGCATACGTTCCGGAAATACGTCCAGTAATGCACTGCACGCTCCCATCAGGCCATTACGTCAAAAAATAATAATAATAAAAATATGCAGGTTTCTAATGAAACGTCTCCCTACATCCGTTGTTGGGGCCTGAATCATCGCTAAAAACCCCACAGAGACAAATAAATAAAGACCAACAGCACACTCGACAAAGGCTCTTTTTACTACGTACAACAAGCCAATTTAACAAGCCGTTTCGGGGTTGGGGGAAGAATCTGCATGCAATTCAAATATTTTCACTGTCCTCATACATAAACACTAGATAAATACAAATGTGTGTGTGTCTGTGTGTGTGTCTGTGTGTGTGTGTGTTTTCTTTTAAAT
This sequence comes from Brienomyrus brachyistius, assembly GCF_023856365.1. Lineage (NCBI taxonomy): Eukaryota > Metazoa > Chordata > Actinopteri > Osteoglossiformes > Mormyridae > Brienomyrus > Brienomyrus brachyistius. The sequence goes on along the minus strand of NC_064536.1, from coordinate 6,070,706 downwards.
ACGCTTTGGTCCCCAACAGAGTCACTCTCTCCTCGCTCTGCATTTCAATGAAAATGAAGCGGATGGGGGGTGAGGGGCTCTGTAGAAAACTCCCCAAATACAAGAGGAGGAGGAGGAGGAGGTGACAGGCTGCCTGACGCTCCAGGGGACGTGACATTTGGAAAGTTTTTAATAAGCTGGATCCGGCAGCGGGATTCATAACGCAGGCCTCGGATGGCTTTGGAATTTGGTGACATCACGAGCAAAAGCCACGTTTCATATGTGCTGGGCACCCAAAAACAGCCAGGCTACACCTCAGTCTGGTCCTTCTGAGATCTCCGTCGGGGTCAGGAGTGAGAAATTCATGGTAGAGGTTAACTGTGTTGCCTGCAAACGGCTGCGTTGCATCTAACTTACATGCGGGAGGCGGGATGGAGTGCGGCGTAGCCACCACGCCGCCGGTCCCTCCTCTTCTCTGTGTGAAGATCGGCGCCCGCAAGATCTGCGTCAAAGCGCGTTTGTCTGGTGCCAATCACCGAGGATCCCCTGAGGGCGCGGCGCGTGTTTACATCAAACTACGGGGGCAAAATGAAGAGGCAGGGGGAGCGGATGACTAGCAGCGTGCTACGCGGACTCAACGGCAGACGTCAGTGGCCTCCTCTGCGTGACTGGGGGATGCTGGGAAACGACAGGACTCGATAAATGGTGCACTTGGCGGGGGGGGGGGGGGTGATGTCCTCAAGGTTTCTCCTCCTCATCCTCCATGGGTTATAGCAAAAGTTATGCTCTTTGAGGCTACTCTTAGAAAAGCCAAGACGTTGCCTGTGAGATTATTGTGATTTTGTATCTGCAAAATACTCAAAGCTTTTCTTAGACTGCATGATGACACACTTTATTTTTGGTTCCTAGAGAGGGCATCTGTGGTCAGTGTGGGGGCGGGCGGGGGGGCGGGGGGGGGGGGGGGGGTGAGGTGGTGGAGGGACAAGGCAGAGGGAGGCCGGCTTCACTGTTCAGCCAAGTGGGCACTGCTAAAATTCAACACGCGCTTTCACCTCGCAAATAATGGAGGCAGAACTCCAACCTACAGGAACGAGAGCAGCCAGGATGTAACACAGACGGGTATAGCGATGCCTGAAGAGGTTCTTACAGCACCTCACAGCAGGAGGGCTGACACACAGGGAATCAGCAAAAACAGTACAAATGGGGCGCATCTGAAATCACATACTAATACAGAATGCATTGAATTTTGCTTGGAAGCCTACTACTCGGCTGATAATGTAGTACATACTATATTTATGCATGCATGAGAACAGTATGCATGAACTGGGACATACTGCGATCGCCATCTTGCATTTTACCTGACCTGAATGATGATGTAGCTTGACCCCACAAAAAAATACTTAAATTTGCATAGAGACGACAATTTCTCCTGCATCTTCACACAAATTCCTGAGCAAGCGACGTTCTTCATGTCTGGTTGCAGCTCCAACCTTGTGGGACAGCATAGCATCCATTGGTTGCACATTTCGGAAGTTCGTTGAAAGTAGCATGTCATCTGAGTAACGTTCACCTACTGTCTTATCCATACTGAGGATTCGGACATACTGTTCTCTTTGCATACTACATTTTACCTACTACCTAGCAAACAAGTATGCAATTTCAGACACGCCCATAGGTCTACATGCTTCCCTTTGCCACAGTGAGTCACATCGAGCCTGGAGGCTACCCCGGGAAGCGCGGAGCACAGCCCGGACCGGAAGCCAGTCTTGCTCGATCCCTCTTGCTCGCAAATACGATTTCGGAATGCCAATTCGCCTGATTTGTGTGGTGGGAGGAAACTGGAGTATCCAGTGAAAACCGGCACGAAGATGGGAACGACTCCACAGGCAGAATCAGGGCAGGAATCAAACCCACAACCCTCGAAGTGTGATGCCAGACGGGACACTTCCCTCTGCCTGTTCATTATATCATAATTCCGCCTATTTAGAATCCCTGCGCTCCTTGACGTTTTTATAACGAACCTCCAATATTTTATAATGGGGCACGTATGTCTAAACACACATATCACAGCAGACTGAAGCGCTCAATGTGGAGAAATAAAAAAGATCTGCGGCCTGTACGGTCGGATGGATGTGCACAGAAGTTTATCAGCAGGGAGGTGCTGATTGAAAAGCACCCCAGGGATCATCGGCGAGTCTTTGCCGGAGGAAGAAAGCTATCTGGTCACCGCAGGGCTGCTGGACCTCCTATCTGCTGCCATAGATGGACACGGCTTCAGCCGCCAACCCCCAACCCCCGTCACAGAATCATGGGACATCAGACTCTGACGCCTGATGTGAAGTGTTCTGGGAAGGGATCCTCAGGCTGTTTACGATTTCATTCCCAGCCCTTGTCAATGGACGCCGTCACGCTCACGATCTCAGCGAATCACATTTAGTGCTTGTAAATGGTACCTAATATAACAAAACACCATGAATAATTCCATTGATTTTCTTTTTCCCAAATTCATCCTGAATTCATCAATACAAGTATCCACGTGCTTAAATTACATCAGATCTGCCATATGAGTTCAAAAAAATAAGATATTTCTGAAGCAAGTAAAGGGTTGTATCTCTCTGGTGTGGCTGGTGCCACCACAATATCAGCCTCTTAAAGCCTGAAGTCCAGGTTCTGCCACTGCCAGGGCGAAAAGGCTGTTTCCCAACCAAGCCAACATAGTCCATCTCTGTCCCTTACTGCATGATTACAGGGGACAACAGATTTCCCCGATGATGAGACATTCGGCGATTCAGGTGACTTTTCGCGACATATACAGTTGGATATTTTACTGGACTGATATGGATCAAATGGCCAATTTAAGGCCAGGACAGCAACGTTTAAACCAGTAACCCGCTGGTGAAAAGTCCCTCGCCCTTCACTGTCACACCACCTGCTGGTCATCTACCTTTTAAAAGCACAATCTATTAAAATATGGATTAAAGTGAGTGATTCTTAGGAATAATAATGGTCTGTGGCGGTCCCCAAACCTCGACTCGAGGACCTCCAGTCCAGGAAGGTCACCACAACCATGCCCATCCCTGCCTTATGGCCACCGGTCGGGGCTGAGGTGGGACTTCTGGAGAGATTCCATTCGCAGCCTAAGGAGACGATGGCTGCCCTTTGGTGTAACCTCCGGCTTTGTTTAGGCCTCGCGCAGCACCCACGGACACTGAGAAGGGAGCCTCTCCGAAAGGTCAGACCACCAAGGGTTGAAATACCAGGCCTGGAGCTCCCACAGGGCAGCATCTCCCCTCTTCTGAAGGACACGCGGAGGGCGCCCTAGGGAAGACTGGTAAGAGGAGACCGGCCAACGGCAGCAGAGCCAGCAGACCCCCCCCAAGGGGGCCACACCAGGACTCCTGGCTCCCCGCTACCCGGGGGGGGGGGGGGGTGTCCCATTCTGAAGGTCACGGAGGCACAGCTGAGCCGAAGCTCCAGCCGGACCCCCCCCCCCCCCCATTGCGGCGCCGTGACCCTGTGAAGCCGGGAGCTGGTGAGCAGATCCGGGTCATTTCCTGTCAACATGGGGGTTATGCTCTGGCTCCGCCCCCTTCTCCATTTCAAGCCACAGAAGCCACAGTGAGAAGCAGATTCCCTGATATGACAGATTCTGCCCACCAAGTTGATGAGGGTGGGGGGAAGGGGGGGGGGGGGCGGAGCTACCTCCGCAGTAAAGACACCGCTGTGCCCCCTCCCACGACCTCCCTGGGGCTTTCCTGAGCCGCAGGCGGGACACTGATCCCAAGCGTGAAATTGGATCCCGAGCCGTCCCGGTGGCAGGGGGCGGGCCCCTGAAACCACCTCCCGACAACCACGTCTGGGCTCCCCCCCCCCCAGCGACCGAGCATCATGGCTGCACTGGCCCCCGCCGGCCCGATCTGCCATTAGCGTGATCGATTGCGTAGATGCCGGCTGGGGGTGGGGGGAGCGATCCATATGATCCTGCACTCAGGCTGCAGCAGTAAGATGGAAACAGAGGTGATTGGTATCATCCTACGAGGGTGGGGGGGGGGCAGCCATGTGCATTTAAATGCTGTTATCCAGCAAGGTCATTGCACCCCCGCCCTCCCAATCACGTTGGGACAGGGCAATTTCCGGAATCACGTCCCCAGAAAACCGTTTGAGCATAAATATTCATATCTGACTACTTCAAGCCTTTCCGATCCGGACGCTTCTTTTGCTGTCGTAAATCACCAGGACGCATGACGTGCCGCTGCCGTCGACCCGCACAGGTGCCGAGTCCGATCCTGCAGCCATTTCCATCGGCGATCCATCTGCGGCCGCCGAGTTTGATTTATTGCGCGGCGAATTGCTCAGAAATCAACCGGACTTCGCCCAGAATTCACGTCTCGCGGATTATCAATAACGGTGAATCACGGCACTGCGGCAGAGCCCCGGCCCCCCGCTTCCAAAGACCTCAGAATGCTACATTTTTCTGAAACGGGGACCGATGTTTCCACTGCAGTTCCATTTATCTCCTTTACCTGATACGGATCAGATTTTTAATACTCGCAGAACACCAGAGATATATGCGATGATGATGTATTAACTCGTGGGATTGAAGAAAATATCTTACACGAGTGTTTACTACTGATAAAACTACACATGCGGTCAAAATCGCATCTCAGCTGTCCTAGTAACTATGCACACTATCCAGAGTGTCCCCTGCTTTATACCGTGTGCATCCTGGGATCGGCTTCATACCCACCACGACCTGGTGTTAGATACATGGACAAACACTATGTTAGCATAACGGCAGGGGCGAATCTAGGATGTTTTGTGAAGGTGGGAGGCATAAGAGGGGCCTGAATTTATACAGAGGCGCCCACCTTATCATTAGCCAATGATATGTTTGATGTCAGTGAGTAACAGCGAAGTGGGAACTCCAGGAGCCAATCAGCTTTCAGCTGACACTACTGCCCCGGTAGCCCCATCCATGTGATAGGCATATTTAAAACAGGACCTCAACACTCTAAAACCAACTGGGCATACAAACACTATATATATACTTATCTAATTGTGTTTTTAGTACTCTATCCTAATTTAATCTTTGTTCTTTGTCAGTGTTTCTTGAAATACAGAACTTCTGAAACTAGCTCACCATTAGATGTCTACAAATATTAAAGTAAAAACCCACACAGACAATCAGGCACCAAGGCGGTCATCATGCCGCTCTGAGGGCCGCAGATGGGGAAAGGCGGTGTGGCCCCGGGGGGCCGGCCGCAGAGGCCCGTGTTCCGTTTACCTGTCAGGTGGCCCTGATTAATCTTGTGCTCGGCAAGGTCGCCTGGCGTCTCAAACACCTGCCGGCAAGCCGGGGCAGCTCAGCAGCGTCGCCTCCTCCTCCTCCTCTTCCTCGCCGCCGTCCTCGGGTTCCTCCGATGCGAGAGGCCCCCCTCCTCAGCTCCACCTCCGGTTCATCCTCCGTCGGACTTAGCGCGCACTCTGGGTCTATGGGGGGGGGGGGAGAGAGAGGGGAGTCACATGACTGCATCCAGACCGACAAAAAACCAGTAACAACGGTGCTCTGTGATGAATTCCTGCATCTTGTTCCAGATCGTTCCGGAATCCTCGCCGTTGCCAGAGGCCCCCACCCATAAATCCCAGGCATGCCTCTCACTGCCAGATAGAAGACCGCATGCCTCTGACGGTAACTCATGCCCCCCCCCCCCCCCACCCGCCCCCCGCAGCGATCCTGCTCACTATGAAACCACATCCAAAACAAGGTCATCGGAACACCCGGGGGGATTCGCTCCGACGACGGTCCCTTAAGAAACCGCGAACGACCTTTCCTCGTCGCTACATTAAGCAGCTGTTACCTCGCTGGTGAACAAGGCAGGGGGGTGGCGTGGTGGGGGGGGGGTGCTTGCAAATGTTCTGTTGCGTGTGCCAGGCGCATTTCAGAACCTCTGCGCATTCCGAAACCCATCAGGGGTTCTCGGTCCACCGTCACTCCAGGGCCACCCACGGTTCTCGAACGAAAACGCGAGCACGCCCACGTCGTTCTGGTTTCTAGGCAAAGGGAACTTTGGCGGACCCTCTGAAAAAAACGCTGGTCCGCTGAACACGGACGAGGCCCACAGTGGCAAACCCAGTGCATTCTGGGACATCCCAGCTCAATGGACCTCCATTTAACTGATACTGCCCTGTCAGGGTGTTCCCCAACTTGTACCTGCTGGGACGGGGCTGCAGACTCACCATGACCTCATACTGCGAGACAGTGACAGGAAGATGGATGGATAGATTCTTGCTACGCTTGTACAACCAGATCCAGCTGGACTTTGGCAAAACCACACCACGAACGTGTCATTGGACGTGTTTTAGGCCTATTTATAATTTTTATCTCTGAAGCAGGTCCATAAGGATCGTGGCTACACCTGACATGTGTCCTCACTATATTACTGACACCAAATTACATACCGTTGCAGTAAAACTATGAGTTCAAATCAAACTTATTTATAGAGCGTGTTTAAAACAAAGGTTCACCAAAGTACAACACAAATTCGAACAAATCTAACTACGAAAAACAGGAAAAACATTACAGATTTAGTCCCACCGGCACTTGGGCCCCTAATAACTGGTGTATTAATGCTGGCTTAATAAAATGGGGAGTAAACTTGTTATGCAGGCGGCTCAAACTCATCACCTGTAGGGAGCCCCCCCCACCCCCCGCCCCCCCATCTTCCCTGCCAGGGGGAGCCAGATCGGTGCAGCAGCAACCAGGGTGCCCATCGCTGCAGGCACTGAAGCCCCATTCCGGAACCTTCCGTCTGCATCCGCAACCTTCCCGCCGCGTCGCTGCACCTGCCAAACCGACCGGTCAGTCGTGGCGTCTTAAGAGGCTCGGGGATTAAAACGTTTAATTTCACAGAAGTGAGAAGCCGCACCGGCCGCCAACACGGCACGCTGGGCAGGGAGGAGAGCTCGGGAGGACTCAGATGGGCATCGTAAATGAGGGCTTTCATGCTGCAGGGATTTAACAAAATAATAATAATGGTCTCCATCGTAGCCAGTACAAATGTGCTGACGTTTTCACCCAGAGGAAAATACTGGAGGAGGACACCATTTTGATTGCTGAGTTTATGCACGCCACAAACCCATCCACCACCCCCACCCCCACCCCCCCCGGGTGTCAGGGCTCTCACACCCCGCCCCCATGCTGGAAGGCCCCTGGTGGACTTTTGCCACATGCCACAAGTCTCTCAGCGGCTGCCGCCTGCCAACACGCTGAGCTGGCCCCGCCCACGCCTCCAACTCCCCCCCAGTGCAGGAAACGGCCAGAGCTGCACCCTGGGGCCGGTTCCAGCTGGGGTAACTGTTCCTGTGAAACTCATTCCCCCCCCCCCCCCCCCCCCCCCACCCTCCCAAACTCCAGCTGCACCCCTAAGCCCAGCCTGGGAATGACAAGTGGCATACGAGGGTCTGGACCAACCTCTGAGGCCTTCTGCATGCTGGCCCCGAAGTTCTGACCTGTTAGCAGTCCGCCGCCACACTTCGCGATCACGAGAACGTAACTCTAGGAATAAGGGAAACGCTACCGCTTCAGCAGGAAGGATGTAGGCGTTTCCGCAATAAAAAACATTTTTCCCTATGAAATGTTCCAAAATGAATTCGTATACCCAAGGACAAGTCTTCAGATGTATCCAACCAAAGAGTATTTAAGTAAGCGGTTGGAAAAGTTTCTCGAAAAAAAATAAGATTACTGGGGGTTTTAAAATTTGTATTATTTCTGAGATTTGTCGAGGCTTTGCGGATTGCTTAATTAATCCCATAATATTAATAAAAAACTAATAGTGGGAAATGCTTCGCATGCTAATGCTTTTAGCGCAGGGCTAAGTCTGGGTGTGTTGCCTTTTTATGGAGTTTTAGTATGGCACCACAAAGACCTTCACTGAGCTCCCAAATCAAGACCCCACACATTTACACAGCTGTAAATTGGGGAGAAAATGAGGCAAAAATTAAGAGGGTTCATGGGGGTTTTTTTGGTTATGATCGATGGCTGTAAAATTACAGGCACTGGGCCCTGTTCAATGTGGAGAAAGTTTATGAAGGTGATGTCACATCAGTGGTCAACAAAATCCCTTTTCGGGTCACGGGACACTGAGCAGAAACTGGAAAAAATATCAACACACTATGAAGTCTTCAAAATAACTGACCAACCTTTCAAAAACCATCACGTTAAGTGCGATTAATGCCCCAAATAAGACAGAAATAAAAGATAACGTTGAAGGATGAGGTCTTCCATTTTTGTCGTTCTGCCACTAAGATAAATAAAAGGATAGAAATCAGTAAAATGTAAAGTAACTGTTAAAAGTAGAGATGAACAATATATAGGTTAACATATCAGTATCAGCCTAAGTTCGTTAAAAATCAGCATTATTCCAATGTGTCGATCTTGGTCGATATTGCTGCCTGATATTCAAAGTTAGCAGTACCAGAGCTAAATGCACTGGATGTTCAGCTGTTTTCCACAGTGGAGGACGAGAGATTTCACCAGTTTATTCACTGATTAGAACCTCCCTACAGTCGATGCTGCCTTGCTGAGGTCTCACTCTCTGCATTAAGTGATGTGGCTGCTGTACACATCTGTCAGCTCATTCATTGCTCACAATCTCCCTACACTCGATGCTGCCTTGCTGAGGTCTCACTGCCTGCATTAAGTGATGTGGCTGCTGTACACATCTGTCAGCTCATTCAATGCTCACAATCTCCCTACAGTCGATGCTGCCTTGCTGAGGTCTCACTGCCTGCATTAAGTGATGTGGCTGCTGTACACATCTGTCAGCTCATTCAATGCTCACAATCTCCCTACAGTCGATGCTGCCTTGCTGAGGTCTCACTGCCTGCATTAAGTGATGTGGCTGCTGTACACATCTGTCAGCTCATTCAATGCTCGCAATCTCCCTACAGTCGATGCTGCCTTGCTGAGGTCTCACTGCCTGCATTAAGTGATGTGGCTGCTGTACACATCTGTCAGCTCATTCAATGCTCGCAATCTCCCTACAGTCGATGCTGCCTTGCTGAGGTCTCACTGTCTGCATTAAGTGATGTGGCTGCTGTACACATCTGTCAGCTCATTCATTGCTCACAATCTCCCTACAGTCGATGTTGCTACACATTTGTCAGCTCATTCACTGCTTAGAACCTCCCTACAGTCGATGCTGCCTTGCTGAGGTCTCAGTGTCTGCATTAAGTGATGTGGCTGCTGTACACATCTGTCAGCTCATTCAATGCTCGCAATCTCCCTACAGTCGATGCTGCCTTGCTGAGGTCTCACTGTCTGCATTAAGTGATGTGGCTGCTGTACACATCTGTCAGCTCATTCATTGCTCACAATCTCCCTACAGTCAATGTTGCTACACATTTGTCAGCTCATTCACTGCTTAGAACCTCCCTACAGTCGATGCTGCCTTGCTGAGGTCTCACTGCCCGAGGTCTCATTAAATGATGTGGCTGCTGTACACATTCATGGCAGCTTAAGAAGTAACATCACCGACGTCCGTTGCAGTGCATATTTGTGGTGGTCAGAGGTTAGCCAGTTATCGGTAACATCAGACAAAAATGTATAGGTTATCGGTTTTGACAAAATTTCACATTGGTGCACCACTAGTGAAAAGGAGACCATATTTCAGGAGGGATGGGCATTATGGTTCAGGCCCCAGATCTGACTGGTCCCTTTTAATTAGGCAGGTTTCGGGCCGGCAGCGAGTGCCGCTGAAACCAGGTTCTCTCCACATAATGGATCCGACATCCTCTCCCTGAAAATAGCTGAAACCCAAGACAGCCGGAACATGGATCGGGAGGGGTGAGCGAGGGGGGCATCACGCAGTTATAATTGCATACAGACAGGCAGAGTGAGCGTCAGAGAGCGTGGCTCTGGATTACTGGTCCGCACAGGGCCCCCTCTCTCTCTCTCTCACACACACACACACACACACACACACACACACACAAATAAATGAAAAAACCTCAGGCTCATTAAGTCCTGATCTCTCGCTAACAATAAATAAGACACTAAACAAGAGCAGCCAGCTACGCAGCACCCAAAACTAGCTTAAATAACAGACTAAAGGGTTAAAAAGCCTACCCAAAGATTCTTAGCACTGCTAAAACATACCTGATTTCTGGTTTTTGTGGAATCAGAACCGGATCAGAGCACTGTCACGACGCCCGACTGAACGCTGCATTTGTTTATGATTCATTCACTGTTCGCGTCGTATTTCCGTCATGATGTTTAGACATTTTGGGGAACCTTATGCGACTATGGGATCGTTTCTGAACCACGGAAAATTCGAGCTTGAAGGGTTGCGGGTTTTTACTACATCATGCTATCATCTATTAGCGCCGTTCTCTACTCTAACAGGAAGAGTTAGGGTAATTTATTTTTTAAATAATGTGATGCAGTGAGTAATAAGTGAGGATGAGGAGGCTTCCTCAGTACAGTCGAAGGTTGGGGTCCGGAGGAATAAGAGGACGGTTAATGGTATTCACGATCATTCAGAATGTTGGACTAATTTAGCTAAATGCTTGCTAGCAGGAAAACAACTGTCATCTGGGTCTTCTTGTTCAGCCTTATTATCTGAAAGCTTGCTGATCGAGGATTCACAGGTTCACTGGGGAGGGGCTACTGGGGAACCATGGAAACGTGGTGGCGAATCGTGAACATTTTAGTGAGCTTGCTGCGCGGGGATGTAGCTTTTTACTACGCCACGCTATGGTCCGTTAGCATTGTTCTCCACTCTCACAGGGAGAGCTAGAGGCAGCTCTAACGGCTCGTGTTTTCGGGCCGGTCGCAGCCAGCCAAGAAAAAGCAAGCCACACAGACATAGCTGTGCGAGGAAATGGAGTGACCAGGGTGGGGGGGGGAGATTAAAACTCAGCAATGGAGCAGGTTTAAAAGGGCAGATTGAAAACGAAAAACAAAATCTCCGAAGGGAGTCCCCCGAATTGTCCCATCCAGGGAACAACCAATGACCTTTCCAGAGCACAGCCGTCCAAAAGCTTTATGTTTTCTTTTTGGTAGGTCTCCAAACACCCCCCCGCCCCCTACATTTGCTGAAACAAACGCACAAATCCACGTTCGGAAGCCAACACGCAATGTGTACTTGTAGAACACCAGCTAGCAGAACCTTAAACAAGAATGGCTTGCAGCACTTTTAATTTCTAACACCATTCACCGTCAAACCCCTTCTTCCTTGGGGGGGGGGGGGGGGGAGGTATTAATGACCTGTATTTCAAGACAGCATCTCTTCCCCTGATAAATGGTTCAGGTCAACACCGTGTACGTTATTTATTTATTTACTTACTTACTTTTTTGAAAATAATGCCTAGCAGTGACAAAAAATTATATTAATTTTCTGCTCGCTGAGTTTGGGCATATAAACCGTAAATATTTCCTTCATAAATATAAGTGACCAAAGCTAGCTGGGGCTAATTCTGAGCCGGGCCGAGACTGGGTCACACGCGCCGTGCAGAGGGTTAACGGACGCGAAGCTCATTAATGGTGGAGCAGAGCCACGAGCTTCTCTCTGCCGGATCCTCCTACTCCAAAACGAGGCCCATCAGGACCGGCACCAGCCCCCACCCCCCCCCCCCCCCCCCCCCCCGTTATTTTTATTTACATTTCTGCTCCCAGTAACAGATTGCGGGTTGACAGGAGGCCCCCGAGGGTTGGACTCGTCAGCCAGTGTGTAATCTCCCTTGCGGGGGAGGCGGCGGCAGCGAGCCCCCGGGCGGAGCCGCGCCGAGCCGCGGGACGTCGGAGCCAGAGCCGGAGCCTCGCAGCGGAGCGCGACAGAGCGTGCCGGCGTTCCGGCGAGGCCGCCCCAGCGACGGGAGCGCACCGGCTGCTCGGCAAAGCGATCCATTTTGGGTTTAAAATAACCACACTTGAGATCTAACCTTTATTGGGAAAAAAAAGGCGGGAAAATGGGGCCTCATTCATAACGCCCATCCAGGCTGACCTGGATCTGCCTGTTCCTGAAGGGGCCTCTTGGCCACACCGGGGCAATCATCTGGCTAGCAACACGTTTCCAAGGCCCCCGGTACGGCCCCTGCGGGGCACAGAGCAGGACGGCGAGCCACAAACCCGACGGCTCCGCGCCGTGTGGCGCGCACGGCAAACCAGGTCAGCGAGCGTCACGCCGGCCGAGAAGCGGGCAGGTGGACGGACAGATGGATCCGGGCCTCTGAACGGGGAGCTTAACCCGAATTGCGCTAGGGGAACATCCCATCCCAGCCGCTCGGCCAAACGCATAAAACCACTACAAAGCGGCGGGGATCAGCATCCGGCTTCAGGGACAAATGAACCGACTCGCCTGCGATTTAGCAGTCAAGCCGTGAATCGGGACCCACGCACCATCACGGTGGCTATCTCGTGGGGGGGGGGGGGGGGGGGGGGGGGGTCAGCAGCAATCCCGCATGCGCCGCCTCTGATGATTTTCTTCTTCTGCCATGAATGGAAACTTAAATAATAAAAATTGCAGCATCAGCTGCCAGAAATGAGCAGAAAAAAATGCTGTTTTCAAATTCTTTTTTTTTTTTTTTTTTTTTTTAAATGTAGTGTTGCGCTTCTGGGGCCCTCACACCAAAGCTGCCCCATTTGAAATGAATTCCTGGGGGGGGTAAAGAGCAGAACCTTTTGTAAATGCTTGCAAACATGCGATCGTCACTCGAAGGCTTTCCCCACTATCTTTTGGCATTAAAACTGATAGGTCTTCATTTATTCATGGCAGACAGACTGAGTGATTATCGATACATGCTAGGTTGCGGCACGTACACCAGCTAACAGCAGGAGCTTTGGTGTATGGAGCTACTACGCTGATCCTCCTGAACCCCCTTAGATGACCCCCACCTGCTCCTATCATTAGGAAATAAGACCTCATATAAGAAAACTGTACAGGCCTATTCAAATAAGATGCCTCCACAAATCAAAGGATGTATGTATACTGGGGCGGGGGGGGAGGGGACTTGAGGCCAACTTAAAGGACAGGCAGCCGCAGGAATCCTCGGAGGGAAGGAGGGAGAGGGCAGGCCTGGCCAACATGTCTGCCGCTTAAGGAGGTCAGCACTCTCCTAGGTGTCAGTACCTGTCTGCGTGCCCCCTGAGGATACGGCGACAGTCAAGAGGAGTATGAGGAGGGGGGGGGACATGCATTTTAAACGCAGATCTGTATCCAACAGCGAACAGAAACCATAACAACTGAAAAATTACATTTCTGTCCCTGGCATTTGGATAAAATTCTCCCAGGTTCGTACTCTAACTGTACTGGGGGGAAATGACATTTTTACGTACACGAGACGGCGTTTGAGACCGGGGCATCCTGAAGAAAGGAGCAATGAGCCTTCCGCTTATTGTTCAGAGAAGCCATTAGACCCGAGATATGCCGAAGCATCCTAATGAAACACAGCGGGTGGTTCTCCTCGCGTGGACATGCTGGTAGGGTGACAAGCCCATAATATGCGGTGACACTCCGGTAGAGTGGATGGACGATTCGCCGCTAATGAGGGCGAAAGCATCCCTCCGGTAGAGGGGCGGCGAGAGCGGTCGGCACGGAGATGCAGCCGGGTCTCCCTCAAACTGGCCACTGTTCCCTCCTCGTGTTTGGAATTAGAAGAGTCTCGCACTGCAATCTGGTGTCGATTTTGCCCGGTAACGGCGAATGATGGGTCGCCAACAGAATGAGCATCGCCCGTTTTATGAGGTGCGGCAAGAACAGGTTTACAAATGTATTTTTACCAAGGCCTGCAGAGGTGCCAAACATGAAAACTGCGAGAAATGCTACGAGACGAATACATCCAATCAGAGCGGCAGCAGAAGTGGGAGCGGGTGGAGGCAGCCAATGGCAGCGCAGTGCAAGTTTCTTAGAAAACCTAGTCCAAACCGTGAGACTCGCAACGCTACCATACCCAACACTCCGACACGCCAGGGACAGACACACGACAGCTTTGAGAGAACAGGAGGCTCGATTTGCGTTCCTGTAGCAAAAATAACACAGCAGACTTTGTACATTAACTAAAAATAAGTGCCATGGAGAGCTGCGATCTCCCAGAGGGTGCAGGTGCGGGGACGGGGACGGGGGGGGGTGGGGTGGCATTTTGTGGGCCATTGATGGCAGAAAGAGAAACCCCATCAGGTGCAAAGAGACTCACAGGAACACATCCAGCAGCTGATGATATGGGTAACACCAATGAACAAACAAAGTTGGTTAAAAAAAAATCTAATAAAAGACTTTAAGTGTTTCATAAATTCATCTCCTACCAAACTCAATAAAGGTTGTTCCTTTTTAATGTTTGTCCCTCAGCTCATAAGCAAACCACGTATATAATTCTTCCGGCTCCTGAAGCATTTTGTCTTGACCTGAAAGTTAAGGCCACGCCACGTCCGGGGAGCTAAAAGCGTTTTAGCAACTGGGCTTCAGAAACTCTTCCCGCGAGGTCCGTGGAAAAACGCACCCCCGCGGCAGGGACCTCGCACCTCGTCCCCCCAGCCCAACAAGGCGTCCAGCCGCAGCTCCTGCACCCACCCTCACATTTTCCAAGGCCAGGAAACCTCCAGTCGGTACTTAAACAAAAAAATAAATAAATAAAAACACAACATGTAAGCCACGAAAACAGGCTGCAGCGGTGGGATGCAAAACTCAACATCGCAACAATTTTGTCACCAGCTTACATCCTGCTGGAAAATTACTTAAAATTACTTTCTTTAGCACGTCTTGTACTCAAGCAAACCCTGCATCTCGACATTGTATGCTAGCTTTCAGGCTCTGCAGTATTTATGTTCGAGGAAAAACCAAGTTATGTGCACGTTTTATTTGATATTTTAAAGAAAATTCGGTATATTGCATAGGACACCTTAATAATCACCCCAAACAAGGGTATTAAAAATTACATCACGTAGCCTGCAATATCATACCGATGGCATGCATTGCATAAAACAAGATTTGCATGCAACTGGTTAAGATTCCGTTTAACTACCAGCTAGCAGCTTTATGGTTAGGACAGTCACAAAAAGCACCATTAATTCCCAAAAATCACGTCCACCGTCGGGAAGATGTAAAAACGGTATGCTAATCCGCCCCTCCATCACGCAGCATTTCACCTTTGCTCTCGCGGTGAGGCCGAGTTCGCGGAGTGCTGCGTGCCAGGCCTTGGGATGCCTGTTAAAGGACGCTAAGTACAGGAGGCCCTCCGAGTTTAAAGCAGTTCCTTAATGAGTTTCTCCTTTGCTACAGAGAGTTTGCATGTCGGATCATTTAGAGAAAGGGGTTTAATGAATCCCCCATGGCTTCGGCATAAATTGGCGTGGGGAGTTTGAGTTTTTGTTTTGATTATTGTCCCTGTTGGTGAAATAAGAGAGACGAGGCATGAAATTCGCATAACCAATTGTTAATGACAAAGAGAAGGGAACTAACGTCGAAGGAATGAGCGCTAATTTTCACAACAAAGCGCCCATTTAAAAGTTAACTGTTCATTAACTGGCTTTGGTTTCTGCTTCTGACCGAATCAGTTATTTCCTGCTATGTCTTCATTTGCCCTAATTACATAAGCGCTTATTGAAAATGTATGGATTGATGTCTTTATTGCCAACACCGCATAGGATAGATGCTATGCACACTGCCGATATATAGAGGAGTTAATTACAAAGTCAGTCTTAGACAAATCGAACATTTCGGGAAAATTTCTGCAACTCTCAAACTAACTAAAATTAGCATAATTTATATGCCTAAACTGATTATATAGGTGTGTTATTATGTCAATAATTATACACCTACATATTATATAATATATACACACACGCACAATCTCCTATATATGATGCATTCTGATTTAGATTTATCGAGTAGGTTATATGTAATTCAACAGAAAATGCAACAGATCAAAACTGAGATAGGCCTATCAGTTTTTTTGTACCAGAAAATTTCAAGGGATGGATCTTTACCGGAGCATTTGGGGTTAAACATCTCCACTTTTGAGTTTCCCGTTTTATTAACAAGCCTCAAAGAGCTTGCTGACAGATCCTGGCGCGCATTCATAATTAGCATAATCAACAAAAACAAAACAGTGAGAAACCAGGGAAGCTCACAATACAATATTTACGTTCACTGAATTAATTAGCACCATTTAACGGGCCAGGATTTTTTTATGAATCCGGCAAACATCCAACAAGTGTCAACGTCCATCCTTCAACAGGCATAAGTCGGGATGAAACCGTCAGAAATGAGAGTTTCTATGGAAGGGACTAAAAGTCCTACACATTATTGTATAAATTATTCCATAATTTGCACCATCGATTTTCATGGTAATTACGTTGTTTCGAAGCGCAAGATCACAGCAATAATATGGACAAGCAACTGAAACCACAGACACACAAGAGCCAATCTTACCAAGATATCCATGTGCCTTAACTAAAATCAGATCTATCTCACATCTCCCTTCTACAAACACTGGCAATATTATTGACATAATAAACAAATAAATGTGAAAATCTAATTTCAAAGTTACGCAAATGAACTGAAGGCCTATATTTTGTTTGATAAACGACAACCTTCAAAAATTATAAAACCGGCGGCCAATCATTTATTGGCCTTTCCAATCATCGATGACGGGGCCCGGTACAGAAATATTTTTAATTTATTAATATCGATTTTTATTCTCCTCTGCTGCGACGTACCTACAAACAAAACGATCTGACTTAACCCTATACTGTACCTTGATCAGGAAAACACTTAAAAACAAGTGTACATATGCAGAACGCTGCACTTACCCAACAGCCAAAAAAGTGAATTATTTGATAGTCCTTTGAGTAAAAATACAGTAACTTTCTGCAGTGTCCAAAGAAACCTTGGTCAGACGAGATTTTCCCCCACATTTAAATGCAGACGTCCTGTTGAAATAGGCCTAAATAATATAGGTTGTTTGTATTAATTAAAACTTGCCGGGCATGTCAATGAACTCCCCTCTCGGCTGAATAGTTTGCATGTCCGCAGATACACAAAGGCGCCTGTTTTTCGCTTCTTTGCTGTCATACGGAAAGGCGGCGGCTCCGTGTCAGGGAGTAACATTTAACTGGACCGAGACCGTCTTTACACGACGGGACAAAACACCAGCACACAAGCCATGCGTTTAATATCTCCGTCCAGGTTCATGCACCATTCCTTCCAGAGACGCCCCACCACCAGCCGCTACGTGCCTGCAAATATTGCATATTAACTGTTCTGTCCAATGCGGCTCGGCTGAGCCTTTTCACTGAAATCCGGTACTGGCGCTTCATCAACCACACAATAACACGGCGACTGCTAACACAACACCGCATTTATCAAAATAACAATTAATGTAAGCACCATCTCATCTCGTTAAAACGTCACTCGGTGTCTCGATTATTATTATTTTTTTGATTATTTTTGTCAGTGTTGGATGAAATTAAAAAGGCAAGAAAAAGCAACGCATAATCGTAAACACAGGTCTAAGTCAGTGCTTCATGTAAACCATTTTCTTACACATACACAGACTCCAGTGCAGGTCACAATGAAACCTATTCTGACGCATCAACGCCATTAAACCTATATACCCAGAGATGATCCGTCCGTACGGTTTAATTAGATTTTGAAAAATTTCATTATTGACCTTTGGAACAATAAGCCGAATCCTATCTAAGTATCTTACATTAGCATTACAATCGCAGCAGAAATTGGACCATCCTGCATATGTAAAAACTAGCAGTAATTCAAGGCAATCTTTCAGACTTTCCCCCGTCATCCCAGGTGTTGATTTGAAATATTGTCCGTAAGAAGACAAAAGCCCTTGCAAACTTCGCCTACTGACGGGAGTCAAGGGAAAATACACGTAGGGTAATTTTATAGCGAACGTGCGGCAGTAATTACCATTATGTCTGGAGTAACAGTAGCGTGGAAGGATTGAATAACGACTGAGCTTTCAAGCGTTTTGCAAGCAGGGGATCAAAAGAATTAGCCAAAGTTGTTATATCAGTTTACGAAAGGCACTGGACACTGCTGACGTCTTTATTAAACACCTCCCGAAAATTGCAATTTTACAGCAAAGCTTATCTATTCATCGGCCGCACACTAGAATAGATACCATTGGGGGGGGGGGTTCTGTCCGTCAAGACTCCCTTTGCTTTTTGCTGTCCTTTAATATTCCCGTTAATTTGCCAGCCCCCCATCCCAGACCGCCCCCCCCCCCCCAAAAAAAAAGGGGGGGGGCATCACGTGACACCCCACCCCACCCCCGTACTACAAACTTACATTCCAACAGAGCGCCGCACTCCGTAACTTCAGCGCTGCCTGGTACCGCGCCGGGGCTCGGCCACCATGGGCAAAGCGGGGGGCTGCAAGCGGGGATCCCCCCAGACGTGCCCCCACACTACTAAAACTATTTCCGTAAAGTGTGGCGTTCATCCAAAGCATTTTAAGCAGGAAAAAGTATATGCGCTACATGCGTATAGTTTCAAAAATATCATATACCCGATAAACAGTCGGTGAATACAGAATAAAAAGCTAAATAAACGGGCTCGAAAAGTCTGCTCCCGGTAGCACAGCTTGCCGTGCAGCGCTCCGCTCGGTACCACATGAGTTGCATCGGCGCAGGCAGCGTTTTACTTACCTTTCAGCGATCTTGGTTTCGCTTGCTTGCGGCGAGACATTCTAAAGACCAGCCGAAGTTGATCAGTTTCGCACCGACGGACCGTTCGCGCTAAAACGATCTCGCATGAAACCCGCGTTTGCTCTCGCAGACCAGCGACCGCTATTTTACCAAAAATGCATGTGTGGGGAAAAATGATTTGACTGACGACAGCAATGACAGAAGTAAAACGAGGTATTAAAAAAAAATCCAAAGCTATCGGTATTTATTTAACTGGACAACGGCAAGAACCGTAAAATACAGTATCAATTCCGTATCATACCGCTCCATATTCCGATAATAAAGCTGTGTTTGCGCACTCAAATTCCATTTTAAAACAAAATCGTAACTGCAACCGCGTTAGAAATACATCGGCAATCGTCTGGTGAGCTACGGGAAAAAATATGCAACAAAAATACTTTTTTCCTCTACAAAGCAAGCTTCTAAACTAATTAAGGTTCTTCATTTTCTCATTCCCGGTAAGCTAGTCCTGGATTTCTATCTGAATCTGATCTAAATCGGTAACAGAAGCGCAGAGGAGATGTGAGCTCCCTCCTCATCACAAACCTGCAAGGTCCTGGACTGCGCTGTCGCTCCGGTAGTCCACATAATAATGGAAAATGGAAGCAAGGCCCCCAAAGCCATCAGGACGGCTCCAGAGGGGGCCCCTAACCCGCAGGGACTCGCTCTGTACGTAATCACTGAGGAAATCATTGTCAGCCTGCCTGCACTCACACACAGACAAGGAGGCATGATTAAAATCCTCGGGACTCCGGCAAGACGCGGACAACTGGATCCCGCGTTATGGCCGGATCCGGAGTTTCACCTCTCAGTTTTGCGAGCGTCAGGCGCGTCTCCGGCAGAGTGATAGTCCCCCTTCTGGCTGCAGAGATTAGAGGCTGAAGCCAGAGGATAGCCTCAGCGTTTCTGTTCAAGATGCAATATGGACAGAAAAGTCATTACGCTTAACGGCGACGGTCTACCGGAGCAAGCGCGTTTTACTAGATATTAAACGCATTAATAATCTCCGCAGAATCGGTTGGCTGTGGAGCTGAAATGTATTGAAGTATTTTAAAAACACACCTCCAAGGTTTTGTGGCTGTGAAAAACGATGGGGGACCGTGTGTTTTGACATTTTTACTTCTGCAGTCGATGGGACAAATGGGTCCAAAGCACTGTATCTCTTTCTATAATGCCTTGATTTATGAATACTTTATGATGCCTTATGACTGTGTCCGCGTTTGTCGCATTGCCCGGGAATCCGTGGGAAGCACGTCGGCCCAGACCTCGGCAAGGAGCGGGGGGCAGCTGGGGGTGTCTGCCGCCTTGTTGGTTACGGTGTTACCGAGCCAGCCGGGAGAGGACTCGGGACAGCGTCCCCTTCCGAGGGAGACGTCCTCCAAATCGGTGCAGGAATGCACGTGGGAGGGTGTAGGATTCCCAGCCCCTCACTCAAACACCACCGAATCACGACAGTAATCTTATATGTTTGAGATAGCATCCCTAATGCCTTAAATGTACCTTTTTATATATTTCTTTTCGTTTTTTTCCTTTGTGGATATTACTCTGATCTCAGGGAAAAAGCTTATATGTTTATAAAATATTCATATGTTCAGTGGTATCATTGTTATTATTTTATTTAAGAACTGACAACGTGGTTTTGCTTACACGTAGCTTATTTTTGTCTGTGGGTTTCATTTCATACACATATATGTCAGTTTTATACCCAATTTCACATGATACAGCTTAATTCTTTGACTCCGGTTTGCGGATCCCGGCCGTCAGGTGACGCGTCACACGGGAGCCCGGAGATGCCGCGTGACAGAGAGCGCCCTCGTGCTGTACGGGAAACCCACACGCGACACTGAGCAAATAAAGGCTCAGTTTGCCGGCGCTTTTCTGATGGGGGTATGAGCCCCCCGCCCCCCGGCCTGGTGGCATGCGCCTCCCCTCCGCTGCCCTTTTCCCAATCCGCTGCCAAGCTGTTTCGCGAAAGTCTTACAGCTCGACTTCTGCCGTCTCGCCCCCCCCCTTCCCAAATAAAAACCCAACAATAACCCACCCCCTCGAGGGCAAGCCGGTGTTTTCATCTCAGACAAAGCGGCACAGAAAGGCTCGACAAGTCGCTCACCGGAGGACTCCACCGGAGTAATCTAATATACAGCTCGGCGACCCCGTGCGGAGGTGGTCACGTGACGCGGCGCTCTCCCGGCGCTGCGGCGTGAAGCACGGCGAGGGGGATTTGCTGCTGTCTGGCCCAAATAGCACAGGCGGCAGTAATTCATTTGCTAGCTATTGTTTACAAGCACGATATTTATGTCGATAAGCAGAGGAAATGCTCTAATCAACGAGCTGGCCACAGCTACAAACGACAAAACGCTGGGCCACATTATCAGATGAATGACAGGTGGATCGTGCAGGAAAAATGAAGGATGGATAGAAAGGATGAATATTAATTTTATTTGCCCCACGTTCCATCTGAATTAAAGACGTCAAGCTTTCCGGTGGTGGGCGGCAGGGTTGTAATCATTGTTGTTTTTCATTTCTCAAATATTTTTCTATGTTGTTTTTGTACTGTTTTAATTTATCATTTTTATTTTTTGTAAACACCAGACTTGCTCCCATCTGGCCAAAAGCTAGCTTAAAATATTGAGTTAAATAAAATTGTCATTGTTACATGCGTCCTTCATCTATCTAGAGCTCTCTGTTAAAGGGGCTTTGCTAGTTACAGAACTATCTTTACACTGTATCGCATAGACCGAACGTAAACTTCTCTCTCTCCATGTCTTGCTTGACCGTAGAAGGTGAACTGGAGCGCATACCCACCGATACGGCTTGCCGGAGCATCCCTAACCCTCAGCCAGTGCAGAGAACGTTCCGGATGTCTGACTGGCACAGCGAGGATGTCGTACGGGGTGATCGCAAACCTTATCCGGGGCAGCAGACGTGCTTGTCATGACATGTGGCACGTCTGTCCATGTGGGCATCCATGCGTACAGCTTCGGTCTCGATAGCCCCCCAAAATGAAATGCAGGAATGTAAACAAAGTTTTCTCGCGCCGCAAAAAAAAATCAAATATAGAATTTGCAGATTGTGGAAATGGCAGCGACGGAATATAAATGATGTATTAGGGGGACAAGACAGGCCCTTGGCATCATCCGCTAGCCCCGGACATAGGGGGGTGTCGGCGATGAGCCGCTCGGTGCGTGGAATGTTCCGATTACGCTGGGAGTGGCATTAACGTTCTGGCTTGCTCGTGGCACCAGAGTGGAGGATGCAACAGGAAAAGCCGCGGGAGATCCTCCGGTAGGATCCAACGACCTTCCTGTTGGATCTCCGCAGCTTCCATCTGCCCTGCCAGCCCCCACTGCGAACGTCCCTGGCCGGGTCATTAGTGCACCGGTGTCGCCAGGCAGTCCGGTGCGGGCCGGGGGAATGGGGCGGACGTGGGGCGTTTGGCTTGGGAGGAGCTCCGGCGCTGGTCCTGACATCCGGTGCCGGTGTGCTGACGGGCTGGGAGAGAGTGCCCTTGCCACCACGCCGTGCTGGCACCTCGGCCTTCTGGACTGCTGGACGCCACAGATTTGGAAGGTTTACGAACCCCAGCTATCAGAACCGCCTGGATGACTCCAAGCGGGCATCTCCATTTAAATGCCGATTCCAGAATTCACTCGTTTTCTTTTTTCAGCGTGTGATTCAGTCATCGTAATAATGTTTATCCTGACAACTTTGACTGTTTACTAATCATTTGTAATAGGAAACCATATATCCGAGCGCGTTCAACGTACCGCGTCTGGATTTTGTTCGCCCTGTCTTCTGAATCAGACGCCGGATTCATGTAATCTTTGTGTTTTCAGAGCATTCAGTGACTGTCCCCCAGACCCATGGCGTGGAAATCTCAACCGGCAGCTAGGAAAAGGCGTGCGACATCGTACCTCGTAATCACCCGGTTGTCGTGACGCCTCTGACGTCTCCAGCGTCAGGCTGCTTTTTCGTGGGAAGGAAATCTCCAGAAATGGAGGAGTGAAACCAGACAAACAAGTGCTCGGTGGGTGTCCCCAGGGTGCGAGTAACTGGCTGTTAGAATTCTGGGTAGGAGGGTCATGTGACTGCCTCCCTGCCATCAGGAGCTAGAGAAATCTCTAAAGCAGCAGATTAGAAGTCTTAATGTTGTTGGAAACCGAATAATCTTTAATCCAGAACTTCAAATATAAGGCCTTGACTCAAGGCACGGAAATGTCTTTGCCTTGCCGTTGCGGTCATGATTTGCAACAACACAAACGTAGCACGCACTCACATATACTGACATCCCTGCGTCATGTGGGCTATGGCTGTCATTCCCGGTCATAGTAGAACTAATCTGCGTATTATCAGTTGCATTTGAAATATCGTTTTCATTCAGCACTGGTGTTCCTGCCCAGGGCTAGAACCGGGACAGCCCTGGACCGCACTCCAGGGGGCGCCAGTGAGCAGGCCACCTGTGCAGCATCTAATAAAAAGCTTTTTTATCTTTCATTGTGCCTTCATCTGAAATGTGAATGCACACTGGCACACGTGTCTACCCCATGCCAAGCGTCTTACAGGCCGGTGGGTAAAGCGAGGATCAGGAGGATTAGGGGCAGCTCCGCCACCAAGCGTCCCGGAGATTATTCCAGGCCGAGCCTTGAAATAGTGGTGGCACGGAATTCCGGGACGGTGTTAATTAAGCGAAGGGGTTAATTAAGCGGGGGCCGCTGGCCCATCGCCGAGGGGACCGTTTGCGACACAGCTGTCCAACTGCGGCGACTCCTCCCATCCAGCCCGTCGCTCGAAGGAAGGCGGGGGGGCGGTGCAGCTACTCACCTGCCAAGGGATTGTGTGGGTATTTCACTGACGCTGATTAAGAAAGGCTAGGGGGGCTGGGGGGGGGCAGTCATCAGGCACCTCCCAGATGAGGAGGAACAGAGGAACCCGAAGTTCATCTCTCAGAAAAGAGGAAGAGGATGGAGATACAAAAGTTCTGTCATGGAAACTGGATCTGCAGTTTAGCCTCGTTAGTGGTAAAGCACTTTGTCTGTCTGAGAGAGCAGCTTAACGTAGGCCAGATGCCATCGTCAGAAAATTATAGCCCAGGGTCGTAATATTCCATGCAGAAATGGAGTCACATGTCTGCCCTTCCGTGAGTTTTTTTAAGCATCTTTTAGGAAATCCATCTGCAGCGATGAGCCAGTGGGCCGGATTCAGTGTTGCTGTCGTTTTCAGTTTTTGCGGCTCCCATCCATTTTAAGGAGCGCTTATCAAGCTCAATGGGTTGTGGGTTTGAATCCCATGCTAGCTTTGAATATTCAGGGTCCTTGCACAGATGGCCCACAAGGGGGCGCTCTGCTGTCTTTAGTGCACATAAACCCCACTGTGATGGACTAGCATCGCATCCGAGGTTGTCTTCTGGCTCATGCGCAGTGCTTCCTGGGATCACCGTGATCCTGCTGGGATAATTTAGTTACTGTGTTCTGCCTGGACCGGGGTCTGCTTTCCGACCAGCCTTGGCCAAAAAGTTCCCTTTGGACCCGGCTGTCGTTTCATTCTGTGGGCCTTGTGATTCTAGGCTGTAATTTCCATGCTAACCACTTCAATCCATGTTTGATCATACTTGGGTCACGTCCCACTCAGTGTAGGTGTTCCAAATTCATTAAACTGTGTTTAGATATGAGTCTCAATCACAGGCAAAGCCTTCTGTAGGACATATACAGTACAGAATAAGTTGGTTTGATTACCAGTTTTGAATTAAACAGTGCAGAGATGAAAATCCATCCATCCATCCATCCGTCATGGTACAGATGAATATTTTGGTTTTGATGTGAAAAAAGCACATAATTTGCATTTGGAACAGATGCACATTCTGCGGTTAGATGTTATGGTCTATTAACTTATGGTCATATTCAGAGGAAATTTGTATCTCTGTTGTATTAGTCATGACCGTGATAAACGTTGTTGTAACTGTGCATGCTGTGAGCTTCAAACTGTAAAAGAATTAATAAAACAAACATTTTGTGAGAGGTCCCCCAGACACCAGTGGGCGCTGTGTCCATAAGTGGTTCCCCCCTCCCGAGCTGAAACGTGACCCAAAACCGTCGCTGGGGCAGATGGCCTTGGACTGGAAGACGCCACCTGCTGATGCCTGCGAGGGGAGAGCAGGGTGTCCCATGGGCGAGGGAGCAGTCACATGACATCGCCCACGGTCCAGGCCATGGCTGCATCCACAAGTATGGGCCGTACCACCCGAAACACAAGAGTGAGTATCATGGGAAGTGGCAGGGGGGGGGCTCCTTGGGATGGTGGCTTTTCAAACCACCTCACACCAGCACCGGATCCCCCTACATGTTAAACTGAACGAGGATCAGCGAAGTCACAGCACTGGCTATCGTGGAACTGCGATCAAAATATCGCATTCATAAATGTCACACCTGTAGTGGCAGAATGGACAGAATTATCTGGTTGTGATTGATTTTTTTTTGTAGCGCCTTTGATGTATGTCTCAGTGTGAGGCTCCATATTGATGGCCTCCAATGCAGAGCGTCTCCCAGGATTCACAGCCCACAAAAAAATAAATCACATAATAATAATTAAAGTACATCATACAGGCTCCACCCCCCCCCCACAGCCCACCACCCTCCACGTGCATATAAATACTAAATCATAGCAGAGGGATTTGTTTCACTGAAGCTGACGTGTGAAAGCAGGTATGTGTGCACAGGCGCGTGTGGTGAGGCTGACGCAGCTCGCTGCAAATTGGGCAAAGTTATTTCTGGAGATTTAAACCCATGCAGCCGCTGTATGGCATCAAACGCAGTGAAAGGGCTTCCTTCCCTGTGAAATTCCAGAATTTTCTAACGAGGCGCCGTTCGCTGGAGGAGAATCGCTCGCCTCCTAACAGGTCTTGACAGTTTTCGAGCCTGAGAAGCAGGATCTGTGCCGGAAAGCTCTCCTGGCTATATGTGAAAAGGCAGAGAAATTAATTTAAAACAATGAATAATTTAATACGGGGTTTTAAATGTGCATGAGGAATGTAGTCTACTCCATGAGACCACTGGAAGTCTTGTGAGAGTCAGATGATCCAGGATAGTGTGCTGATTGGTGTAAACTGGAGGGTGAGCATAATCTTCAGTAGTAACTAAAGTACAAAAGAATATTTGGTGCTAGGAGTCCACTCATCCACTAGAGGGCAGCACCTCTCAACTCCACCTGCATTTATCCTTAAAAGTGTCTCAGGCCTGTGTACAGTCTCACAGTTAACCAAGGGTACTTCCTGACTGGGATGAACAGGACTAAACACTTAAGCTCTAGAAGAGAGACATACAGGAGTATCCATTGCATTTGGGTGAAAAGGTCATGGTACCATTCAATGGTAGCAAGTCATGAAATGCATGCATGGGTTAAGATAGAGCTTCCATTGATCTAGCATCACTCTTGCCAGCCAAGCTGGGTCTCTGATTGCGTAATTGTGGGGTCTGGGAGCCTCAGATCAGGTTCCTGGCTACCTCAACACCGCAATTATTAAGGAAACTCTCTTAATGCTAAGATGGAGATCACGGCATCTGTGTAAAACTGCACAGGCCGTCAAATGCCCCGTGGAGGGCTGACGAAATGAAAATTCGCGACGTGAATTATGGAAGACAGAAGTAAACTCAAACAAATGCGTGAACTGGGTAAATGTCTCCTGGCTGAAAGTTAACTCTCAAAGAGTCTCAAAGAGCATGACATGTTCCCAGTGTAAAATAAATCTGTTTTCGTCTAATGTGTATGTGGATGATTCTGACGTGACCCAATTAATGAGTTTACGGGCCAGTGGAGTTCAGTAGTGCATGACATTACCAGAACAAACAAACCAGAAGGACAGAAGGACAGAACAAGGATTCATAAAATATGTTTTAATCCGAATAAATTGTTATACTTAATGTCAATATCTTTGCACAAGAAGACCAAATAACATTTTTTATGACGCAAGATTCATTTCAGAACTGTAATTTTATGAAACAGATGTTTTTCTACAGTTAAAAATTATGTACATGAGGTGCAATCAGGATCATTTTATGTCATTAAAAACGTAAACATATATTTGCATGGCAACACCATACCGAACTTACATTTCATGCAATGGTTAATTATATCATTCTACTTCAGTTATTTTGAATCCTGTTACAAAAACGCACCCTTTGATAAGATTAATTAGTGTTAATTCAAACTTCTAAATGAAGGAAAAAAATATTGATTTCATCATGCACATCCCTCTCCTTTATATTTAATTCATTACGAAAATTACTGACGTTATTTAGTCCATTTGCAGTATAATTTATTTATGCAAGAGGGGACATTGTGAATAAGTAAATAAATGTATCTGTACAATCAGGATATTTGGACACATCCCCATGTCAGTCTTCATACTTCAATTGCTCTTCACTGCATATCAATCATCTTCATAAAGGGAAATGAATTCGGATACGATTTGCATGCAGAAAACAGAAGTTACAACAAAGTGCTGCAGTAAATCGCATTTCGGGACCCTCAAAAAAAAAATAGCGGAGTTAATCTGTGTAAACATCCAGCTGGTGCGAGGGATCACACGTGTATCTGAACAGCGACACGGCGGTGCCATTCCGTGACTCGGAGCTCACGGCAGGATTAAGCTCCTCCTGAGACCAGGGGGATGGAACCAACTCAGAAAGCAAACTAAACTAAAACTTTTACATTGTATCTCAGGCTATCAGAAAGGGGGGGGGATTCCCATGTTCCCTAAGGTAAGTTCATGTGACATAGTGCATTTTGTTTTTTTTTTCTTTCTCTGATCAGCTGTCAGAGTCACTTGCCACCATCACATTTGACAAATAATTTTAACTTTATGTTTTATATGGCCTGTCAAGAGGGCGGCACGGCGGTGCAGTGGTTAGCGCTGTCGCATCACGCTGCTGGGACTGTTGTTCCTTCCTGGTTCCATGCGTGTCAAGTCTGCGTGTTCCCCTCATGTCATTGAGGGGTTCCCGCCAGCCTCTCCGTTTTCCTCCGACAATCCAAAAACATGCTAAGGCGAATTGGAGTTTCCCATTGGTATGTGTGTGCGTGCGTTTGTGTGGGTGTGCGTATGCGCGCGCTGCAATGCGTTGGCGCCCCATCCTATAGGTTATTCTCTGCATTGCCCCTACAGCTTCTGGGATAGGCTCCAGACCGCCTCAATAGAACAAGATATTATTGATAATGGATGACAAATATTTTCCTCTGAATAACTGGAAATTATTAACTCAAGTAATTCGTCCTTAACTTGCATATCCAGGATTACAAACCATGCAGGCAGCACAGACAACAAATGACGGGATACTGTGGATGGGATGCCAGTCCATTGTAGGGCACAAACGCGTACACATTCATGTACGACAAGCGATCTACCAACGCATGTTAGCCTAACTGTGTGTCTTTGAACTGCAGAAGGAAACTGTAGCATTTCGAGTGAACCTGCGAAACACAAACACAACCAGCAAACTCCACACATTCGGAACAGTGTTGCTTCGAATTCAAATAATTTGGAAATTAAAAAAAGCAAAACAATAAGTTGCTACTGTTGTATAAGGTCATTGTTAATGTCACGGCATTAATGCTCAGGAGATCTCTCCGTCCTTGCCAATAAATTTTGACTTTATACATGAAAAGGCCAGCTCACTGTTTTTTTCATATGCCGGCGTCACACAAATCAAAGTTTTTAAGGAGTTGAAGGAGATGTCTGTTGCCTTTTGGCAGAGCACAGACCTTTTCAGTACAAGAATGTAACAGGACACAGGAGAGAGCGGAGATGCACTGAACCGTCGGGGATGCAAATGGAGCTGATTCAAAGTTCAGCCTTCATTCCTTATCACGCAATTTGGCTTAATAAATGGCCATTGAGCTTTAAGAACAACAATGCAATAACTCAGTTGTCCCTTTCCGTCGTTTGAATGGGGAGACAGTATGAAGGCGACAATCCTACACATGCATGGTGATGGAAGTAATAAGTTCTCTGGAGAATGCACACAGACTGTAGTTAAAACGCAGGTATAATGTAGCCACAAACCTGGCCATCTGAGCTGGAAAATTACCCTCCTGGAAATAAATTACATAACTGTGGATGTCAGGACCTTAAAAGTGTATTGCTTTCCGTTAATTTACATTTAATTCCCTTTATTTAGTGCCAGGTTACGATGACAAACTGCATTATCCTCAATGTTAATATCAGCGGTTGCTGGTGTAATGCTATTCAGTGAATGCTTATTAAAACATGGCGCACACGCCTTATATGTATAAATAAATGCATCTATTTTTTATCTTGTCCTGTTTCTGCATTTATATGTTTTGTAGCCGCTCTTGAACTGTGCAAAGCAGCCGCACTGGATGTTGTGTTTTTCAGTATTTGCCTTTTTTTTACGTACAAACGACCGCGGATCTCCTGTGTCATCGACGTCTGTTATCTGATTCCGGAGCCGACTTTTATTAAAGCGCAGCGAAAGGCTTCCCCGTAGGGCGGCCGGCCGGCTCGCATCTCTCCATCACTCCCCGCACTCCGGATCTCTCTCTTTTCATCCTCCGCGGAATCCTCAGCGGATCAATAATGTCTTTTAATTTCCCACAGGAAATACCCACCAGCGATTCAACCTGGAAAAAAAGACGGGGGGAGAAAACGGGGAAAATAACAGGGCAGGTGCGGTCCGTTTGTGGAGTCGGCTCGGCTGTTATTAAACTATTTTTCGTCCCCATATAACACTGTCCATGTCCGCTATTGTTGCTCTTTGTTTCCTGCTTATGCTCCGACACCCGTTTTATAAGACGGACAGCGAGAGAGATCTTTGCAGTCGGCGTTCCGGTAAGCAGGTAATGCGTTTCTCAGTACCAAGTCCGTCCCATGGGTCTCCTGGGTTACGCTGCCTGACTTCAGCCCTCCAGGGATGAGTACCCGCAGAGGAAGAGACCTCAGAAGGATAGGAGGAATGTTCCCCGAACGAACCGTTATTATACAGCTTTCTGGACAGCAGGTGGCGTAGTAGTTATGGAGTAGGACGAAGGTATACATTTACTATACCAGCTGAGTCCAAACACAACACAGGGATTTTCCCGCGATAAACATCTTCGGATGATGGCGGCTCCTGTTGAATACCATGCCCGTCAGATCTGCAATAAATCTGCAATATTTATAACTTTGGCTGCTGGGAGTGTACGCACTGCACATTCTGCCTAAGGTGCTTTTGCCTAGCAAGGTTTGAAAAAGATCAGCAAGATTACTCTTCACTGGTTAGTAGTACCGCACCCAAAGCAGATTGTATCGACTAACTGGATATCTAACGCCTATCATCCAACTGTGTATCTGAACCAAAGGTTTTTAAGTGGTTATGTTAAAAATAAATGCAATGTGTTAGTCAAGTATAGCTCTCTGACAGAGGCGGTGAGGCTTGTCTTCATTATAAAGCCTTGGCAATATTCATATTATATATTAATATTTTAATATAAAAAAACAACATCAATGTGAGCTAAGAACTGTGGGATGCTTTACAAGAGCCAGACGACTGGATAGCAGGTTGGTCGCCCCTCCCCCATCGCGTTTAGTCAGTCCTTAACCAAACCATATCATTTGTAATTCACAATTGTGCCTTGGGCTTTTTACAGGTAATTAAATGTTAAATTTGGATCCATGTGATCTAGCCGCGCCGGATTTTCAATGAAATCAAAGGTGCGAGCCGTTTCATTCGGGAGGTGATCTCGTTCATTCTCTGGGTGAGGTTTCAGTGAAAATCAGGACCTTTTGCACCCAGATCTCGACACAGGAAGCTTCATTTTAATCGAAGGTGATCCGTGTGTGCGCGATGTTTATAAATTCTTCATAAAAGTGAAATAAACTTCCATTCTCTCCCGTTTCCATAGTAACATGTCCAAAACTGAGAACTGGATCTTAGAAACCTTTCTGAGGACTGGAGGGACTCTCAGCAGGATTTCATGAAAGACTTGAAAGTCATTGTTCCTGAAAAGCGACAGTGTTTCCTTGTTTTTGCATGAATTCAACAGTGGAAAATTGAGGAAGAAACCAAGTAAACTATATTACGACCATGTCAATATGATTGGATATTGAATAGCTGATTACAGTATGCGTGTGTTTACACTATGTTAGTATATATATATATATATATATATATATATATATATATATATATATATATATGCACATATACAGATATATGTATGTATACATATAAACAGATAATGACACCATAACAGCTACACTCCATTCATTTCCAGTTCCTTATTTATGTATTTATTTATTTTGCATGTCTTTGTTTGTCATCCTGGGCATTGTTTTTGCACTTTCCTTTAAGTTTTGCATTCGTATCCTTGCACTTTATGCTCCTTTGCTGCCGTATGCAAATAAATTGCATCCATCCATCCATCCAATCATCACGCTTTATGCACCTCTCACATGCTCATCATCCACCACTAACAGACATGTGTCAGTCCCTGCAGGACATCAACCCCCCACCCTGGAACAGCTACATCACTCCTGCAGGCTTTCCTGTGCCAGACTCTCCCCCCTCCCCACATTCTCCCAGGCCCTCTTTGTTGCTGTATGGGGGGGGGGGGTACACATTCCATACTGTAATGAGCAAGGCATAGAACCACCGGCTGCTTATTGTCACGGAAACGACAGCTTTTTGCGTCGGCTGGGTGACAGGAGGCGGTGGCGTCTTCCCTGTGACTCCGCGGGTCTGTAGCAACATGGATATATGAGTCCGGTCACCGCTCTTACAACACCCCGACACCCTGAATGCGCAGACCTATTAAAATTCACCACGAACGAGTGTGAATTCCCTAATCTGTCACCTAGACAGAACGAGATGCATTTGTAGGGAGAACATCATGTCCGTTCCTCAGGTTATAATGAGCAGTCCGCCCAAGTCTGTGTCTTCGCGTTAACGGCATTCATGGTCACACGCTTACTTTAGACCGCAAGGAAGGGGCTGTGTGTTTGACCCCACTGCACGTAGATGGCAAACATGGCAGCTCATGGGGTCCGCCCACAAGCCCCGCCCACAAGCACCGCCAAGTCAACACCACTCTACAGGTCCCTGAGAGAGAGAGAGAGAGAGAGAGAGAGAGCGCTACCAACAAGCCCAACCCACAAACCCCACCAAGTCAACACCACATGACAGGTCCCTGAGAGAGAGAGAGCACCACCAACAAGCCCCACCCACAAACCCTGCCAAGTGAACACCACACCACAGGTCCCTGAGAGAGAGTGCCACCCACAAGCCCCGGCCACAAGCCCCTCCCACAAGCCCCACCCACAAGCCCTGCCAAGTCAACACCACACCACAGGTCCCTGAAAGAGAGAGAGCACCACCCACAAGCCCCTCCCACAAGCCCCACCCACAAGCCCTGCCAAGTCAACACCACACCACAGGTCCCTGAGTGAGAGAGAGCACCACCCACAAGCCCCTCCCACAAGCCCCACCCACAAGCCCTGCCAAGTCAACACCACACCACAGGTCCCTGAGTGAGAGAGAGCACCACCCACAAGCCCCTCCCACAAGCCCCACCCACAAGCCCTGCCAAGTCAACACCACACCACAGGTCCCTGAGAGAGAGAGAGCGCCACCCCATGTGCAACCTGGCAATGTGCCCTTTCCATCCATGTTTACTGAGTGTCTGCACTGCAGCCCAATGTTTTATACATAATACCTCTGAAATACCCTTCAGATCTCTGGCTTGGGGGCTTGCCTCTGGCGCTAACAACAGAGATCTGCCCACTGAGCAAAGAGGCAAGGCGAGCAGGAAGCAGATCTTCACTAGCGAACGAGCCGAGGTCAAGGGTCTGGCTACGTGCTGCTCACAAGTGGGAAACTTTCGCAGAGAAGAACTTTGCTACAGACATCGCTGTTCTCACTGGAAGCAGATTCTCTTGTAGAAACTTAGCCAGCAACCCCAATGACTTGTACAACTCACAAACTACAACACGTCCCTCCAGACCTCGATTGCAAAGACTTCGATGTGCACCCCCGTGCCATGAGCCGACCCAGAGACGTACCACTCCCCTCAGAGGCTGCGCCCTCTTTTTGCAAGAAGCAGGTACTACATGCCTTTGGAGCCACATAAGAGCATTTGTTTTTAAGAGCATTGCTTTAAAACTTTAATGAGGGACTTCTATATTTGTATTTCATCTTGCAATTTCAGAGTGAGTCAGTCCTGAGTCACCCTTTATAGAGTTATTATTATTATTTTTTATTACTTGTGCTTGATAAATAGTCAGCTAGTGTATTATTATTATTTATTATTATTTCTGGCATGGGTTTACGTTTTTGCGCATTTCCTCGACTTTATGATAATTGGTTGATGTTACTTGGTCACATGACATTCAGGCTTGATGGTACTTGGTACTTAGTCACATGACATTATTAGCGTAGCTGCTTGTCAGCTGCGCGTTCCAGTCTCGTGCTATTTATGCTCTTTCCTCGCACCCGTGCCGCCGGCCTGTCTCTACCACATCATCGCAGGTGCAGCAGTAAAGTTCATCTCGCTACATTACGCCGCATGCTTCACAGGCTACAGCTGCATGGGATTTTTCACGGAAGACGTGTCGCAGCAAAGCAGGAGCAGCCTTCGTGTCTGCTCGCAAATGAGAATCATGAGTGCAGGAATAGCAGATTCACAATGGTGGGCAGCTGACCAATACGGGCTACCCATCAACTTCCTGTGCACGGGTCCGATGCCGCTTCTGCTCCTTTAAAGATACGCTCCAGCAAACCCACCCCATGTCTTCCTGATATTCCTCTTCCCCTCCTTATCCCTTCCAGTAGCTGCAGAAACCCACCAGGAAAGGCAGCCTCATTTGAGCCTCCACACTCTAGGACCAGGTGTTTGTGTAATGGTTACCCATAATGCAAAGCACCCAGCCTTTTTTTTTTCTTTACTTCCTCCCATCTCTGGCTTTATTATTTATTGTTTGATTATGTATTATTAATCCAGAAATCCCACCCCCCATGCAGCTGAGTGTTTTATTTAACAGCAATTGGAGGTGAAATTCGAAGGTACGAAAGGGAGACACAGCCCCTAACGTAATGTGGCATCCTTTGGGTTTCAGGCCCAGCTTTTTAACTGCCACCCCACCTATCTGCCACGCATTGTTGTATTTACCCTACCCCCCCCACCCCCCCACGCACCCCTTTTCATGGTGCCACATCATTTTTCTTTATTGGTGAAGAAACATCTGTGGGGCGGAGCCAAAAGATAAATAACTCTGCCTCCGCCCTTTTTTTCCCCCTCCCAGAGACCATTGCTGCGGTGCCTGGGAGAAAGCCAGAGGGCCGCGCATCATCCATTTCTCCTGATTAGGCCGCTGCAGACAGCCGCTCTGTTCTGCCTCTCACCCGCCGCCCCTGGGGGGGGGGGGATGCGGCGGGATCGACTGATCGATGCCCTGTGTACGCAGCGCGACTCACTAAGACGGACCCTTATACGTTTAGCCGCCGTTACCCTGGCAAACAGCACATCTACATCACAGCACATCTAATAAAAATGTTTCCCCGGGCAAAGACACAAAGTCTGTGGTCTTGGCTTAAGCTATGTTCAAGGTTGGGTTTCAACTAATTAGGACACAGCAATGTGTGTGTGTGTGTGTGTGTGTGTGTACAGGAACAGGCTGGAGTTATGGAAAAATATACGTCATGTTTCCTAAAAGGAACAATCTCAATAAATCCTGAAACCAGCATCATGACTACTGTTACTACAAAGAAACTCTTCCCCTTAATTACGGCCCAAAATTTAAACTGCAGTCGCACAGGAACTTTTTCCATTTGTTATTCCATCTACCCTCCGAGAACCGCTTCTCCAGTACTGGGTCACGGTGAACTTGGAGTCTGTCCCAGAAAGCACAGGGCATGAGGCAGGGGACACCACAGGATGCACACAGATGACAATTAAGAGACACCAAACCTGGATAAGTCTGTGCATTGTGGGAGGAAATCCTTGCAATCACACACATACACACACACACACGCACACACATGCAGGGTATACCTATCCTTATGGGGCCCGCTCATTCACTTCTATGGGAAAAATGCTAAGGAAAACTATGACAACCTTAACCCCCACTCTGATCTAACCACAGCCATAAGTAACCAAGCAAAATGCAAGAGAAAATGCAAAATTTTTTGTTTTTTCATAGCAGTCACTGATTTTTATAAAATAGAGTTTTCCCTTATGGGGACCAGGAAAACGGTTCCCATAAGGGAAAACAAAAACGGATATTTATCACGTTATGGGGACATTGTGTCCCCATAAGGATAGGTATACCCGCTCACAGACACACACACACACACACACACACACACACACACATAGACCTGTACTCATATCTTTGTGGGGACCATCCATTCATTGCTATGGGTAGTAATGACGACCTTAACCCCTAACCAGTCCTAACCTTAACCAAAAGGAACCAAACAAAATACTAGTCTTTTGGCATTTTTAGTTTTTCGATTTTCAGTCACAGATGTATAAATATAATATTCCCCTTGTGTGGACCAAAAGTGTTCCCCACAACATCACAATAACAGGTTTTATCACATTGTGTGGACATTTGGTCCCCATAATGTAATATATGTGATATATACATAACACACACACACACACACACAGTCTGACAGTTCTCAGTCCTATCCAGCCTTTAGCTTTGTTTCTGCCATAAAACCACACTAGCATGTATTGTAGGTTATATATTACATGCAGTATGTCTGCCTCTATTAATCAATTAGTAACTATAATCATTTCTGATTGGTTTAAGGATGCATCGACATAAACGTCGCGTACAAGGAGGAAGATCTGATCCCTGCGTTGTTTGTTCTTGAATAAGCTGTCCACTGTAGGCCTTTTTATTCTCAAGCATAACGCCCCCCAGAACGGCAGACATGGATAAGCGTGTTGTTTGACAACAGAAATGAAAATCACGCTCAGCCCCAATACCTTCACTGACGAGTTTAAGGTGATAATACGCGTTACCTACGAACGGCGCGGGGAAAGGCGATGGCTCAAATCCCGTCACGAAATCTTTGTTACACATCGGCCGAGGCGAGGAGGTAGAGCTATCAGACTTTGCCAGCATAATATATAATGCATGACAGTGAAAAATAACAAAAGAAAGGAAAACAAATCTTCGTACAGCTGCAAGGGACGGACTGGGATCCGTAGCTGCCTTTGCTGTAAAATTGCCTTTTTCATTCATTCAAACCGATCATTATCTTAAACTTCACTAAATTATACACTTTAATCGGTGACACGGAATAGGCAAAACCCACCGTATTCTCACAAATCTAAAAAAAAATGTTTATATAATGTGATCTGAAATCAAATGCATTTTTAGATTTTATATAACGGAATCCGCTTTCGTTAGAGAGTGACAGAAACCCCCCTCCCCCGTTATGTAAATGGCAAACCAACAAAGTCATTTTAAGCCACATATTTCCACAACAGGAACATGACAGTGAAATACTGCAGCTTACTGCGGAAGTTTGTGAAGGTTTTAGTTTAAATAAAACTCCGCATTGTCGTGGCACCAAAATTGCATTTGAATAGACTAGCTAAAAAGGGCGGACATCACAATACTATGAGCAGGGCGGTAGTCTAAGACAATTAGATGGACTGTGAGAAAAATAAATCCTCAAGCAAATAACATGCAGCGTGTGGTCGGTCTTTCTGGATCACATCCCGCCGATTTTATTGCAGTAGTTTTTGTTACTCTAATACTTCATCAATCATCATGTGTTTGAAGTATGACTACTGTAGGTTAAAGAAGGGTTTAATCAGACTAATTAAACGTTATTTACGTGCTATGTTTGGATGAATGTTTAGGCCATGAGAAAATACTGATTTCAACATACGCTCAAATTAAAGGAAAATGTTTAATTGTGTAGGCAGTATAATAATAATAATAATAATAATAATAATAATAATAGTAATAATAATGATAACAACAACAATAATAATAATAATGATTATTATTATTGTTATTATAGCATGTGTCATCAGAACTTATTTGAAGCGGTCAGAAAGCCTAAGTGCGTTTAATTTTTCTTTTCTTATGAAGCATGTAGAACTGACCTGGACTTACTAACGGAATGCAGAGCACCACCTAGTGGACGTGGGCTATAAAATATTTCACAATCTTTGTGCTGAATCACAAGGACCACAAAATCTCCCTTTTTTAAAGTCAAAAATATGTTTGTGTTTTCTCTTATTGGCGTCTACAGACTACGGAGCAGCGGTCAGCTCCCACACAAATTGCGAGGCAGCGGTTACGAAAATATATGTTTATATTCAGCAAAGCAACAAAAGCCGCTTTCTTTCTCCGCAGATTTTTGTGTGCAAAATGCACGCGGAGCGGAGCCTTTTGGCGAGGCTACCGGGCGTCACGTTGAGAAAACACCATGTTATTGCGTAGTCATCGGGTTTCCCCTGAACAACACCCGTGACCTTTATCGCAGAAAAGCCCCGGCGCTGAATGTACCCTTAATAACTACTTTCCTCTCCCCCAGCAACCCGATACGCCCTCCGGAAAGGACATCCAGGTCTGCTGGCTGCTGCCCCCTCTTGTGTTTTGCCTCACCGGAGAATTAACATCACACAAATCCCAATCCAGAGCGAGATCGACCAAAATTCCTATTACTGCTTTATAGTTAAAAAAAATGTTTGCATGTGGAAAAGCCTCAAATCTCAGGGAAAACAATATTTAAATTACTGTGACTATGTAAAATACCATGACTGTGCCTTTCTGAATAGTACTATTGGGATCAATATTATGACATCGCCTGCCAACGCTCTAAAGTTCTGGAATAGGCTCCGGACCCCTGTGACCCCCGCATGGAACAAGCGGATATAGAAAATGGATGGATAGATTATTACATGGCATTGGAATCCCATCCAGTGTCCCCTGCCTCACCAGGCCTGCAACAGACTTCAGGCACAGTGTGACCCTGCACTGGAGAAGTGATTACAGATGAATGGTCGGATTATAATGCAGTATTTTAGTTCTTATTAGTTGTCTACAGATCTATGCCAGTAAAACCTTCAGGTGTGGTTTATGCTGAATAACTCACAGGGAAATGCAACAGATACTCAGAAATTCAGCCAGCAGCATGGAGTGGACACTAATGATTTAATTGGAACATATAAGATGGTACATATAAGATATAAGATGGTACATATAAGATGGTACATATGGCAGGACTGATTCAATAATTTTTTTTATATAGTGTCCTGGCCAAAACCACACCTTTACAAAGACTTGGCATCAAGGTGAGCATCACAGATCAGAGTTCAGAACAGAGAAATGACAATGCTCAACGCACAGTTCCGCTTTGAAACTATCGTCACATATTTCAGATCAGGCACGTGCGAGTGGTGTGGTGGTGGGATCCTGCCCCATTTGCCCTGAGTATTAAAAGTGCCTCCCTTTGAATGTACTGTTGCCCCCACCAACCCCAATGTGTGATTTCTCAAATCCAGAAGGTAGACAGGTAGGTTTGCAATTTTCTGCAAACAAAAAAAACAACAAAAAAAAAACATTATGCATGTTAATGATTCAACAGTAGCTGTAGTTATGGGCTCTCAAAAAAAAAAAAGTATTTGTACTTAATTTGAGGAATTCACACCCTCCCTAAATTGCAAGGCTTTTGGACAGATATTCTCAGGGTTTTCTCAGAGGTGAATATAGGGGTGAGCATAGATTCAGATACAATGTTAATTGTTTTGGGAATAACTGAACGGGTGCAAGGTCTAAGCATAGCACAGCAACGTTTCAGTTTCATATGGACTAATGACAGCGAGAAAAAAAAAAAAATCATATTTTGGATAAAGACAAAGGTGTTATTATCTATACCAGTGTTTTCCAACCCAGTCCCAGGGGACCCCCAGGAGTCCATGTTTTTGCTCCATCCCAGCTCCCGGTAGTGAGAAAAAATGTGGACCGTCTGACAGGGATCGGGGGGGGAGCAAAAACATAGACTGTTTGGGCGTCCCCAAGGACCAGGTTGGGAGACGCTCATCTATACTGCGGCTTACAGAATTAACAAATGTGCTGCACCTCAGAAGAATCAGATATCTTTCAAAGAACAGGTTAAGGGAATTTGAAAGAATCTTTTCTTGAACAAGTAGCCCATTTTCTTGTAATTTGCTTCATAATCAATCTGGCAGTCCTGCTCAGGGGCGCAGGGTACCGGGGAGTTTGTTTTGCATGTTAAATATGTTTTGTTTTGTTATGCTCAGAAAAAAGGGATAAAAATTTGTACCTTTGCTTGTCACTGGGGCTGTACCTTTGTAATTATATCTTTTTAAGGTACAGAAATGGACTGAGGAACATCCCAAAGGTTCAAACAGTATTAATGTACCATCAGTGGTACAGAAATGTTCCTCAGAGTCCATTTCTGAACAGTTTGCTCTACAAAGAGCAAGTTGAGGGAGGCGTAAAAAAGAATTTCCCCAAGGGGACAATAAAGGATGGATTATTTCTGTACCTTAAAAGGTACAATTACCCACAGCTAAGGGTACAAATGGCAGACTCTTGAGTGACAAAGAAAAGTACAAACTTTTACCCCTTTTTCTGAGAGTGGGTGATGTTTAGTATAATACAAAACAATAAACATGCATTTGATTTAGCAGATTAAAACGGGAATGGGATAGAATAGGATGTCTGGGGGGTTCAATTTGACCATAAAGCACATGGCTTAGATACCACTGTGAGGGTCTTCTGTCCACTCAGTGGATGACCAGCAGTCAAACAAGGCTGGACTGGCGTCCGGTGTAAGACAGGCCAGAAGTGCGCAAGCAGGGTACAGTGGACACCCGTGGAGACAGTCGCAAATGTCCATCCAACAGCAAACGGATGTAACACTGCCCTCCGCAGCCTGGCCTGTTCCTGTATTTGGGCCAAAGGATCCTCGGCATCCCTTTGAAAGTGACATCGTTCCGGCAGCAGTGGGTGGCGGGCCGTGTCGCTCGCCCCGGCCTAACTTTGAACGCTGTGCCGTGACACAGCGTCGCGTCAGACTCCCCGCGCTGCTTAATAAGTGTCACCGAGGTGTGAGGACACGAGGTTCGTCTGACAGGCATCCAGAGAGGACGTGTCCTATCGGCGTCTCGTGGCCCCCCCCTCCCGTGGCCGCCGGTCCGGAGCCCGACACAGGGACATGACATGTCCTCCTAATGTGGGACGTACGCCGAGCCGGCCCCGGTCCAGTCAAACCAGTTGGGGGGCGGGGCATGGAAAAAAAAAAAGGGACAAGTGACCTTGTAAAAGACAACTGACCATAGATAGATGTAAACACAGAGTCATAATTAACGACAGAATGGATTCAATGTATTTATAATGAATTACCTTATAAGTTATTGTTTGGTTTGAGTATCATAATACCATAATGCCTTTATTACAAAGGTATGAATCAGAGTGTATCTGAACAGTTTTCGAAGGAATCAATGCTGATTTATTCAGGTCCAGTATGAAAGCATTTGCGTCAAGTCAAAGAGCATTTTTATATGACGGACAGGAGTAAATAGCGTGTTAGCCAATAGAACCTGAATGAAGAAGAACTGAACAGAGCATATAGGACATTGGGATGAACGTTTAACGGTCGCTACAGGCAACGCGCACAACTGCAAAAGCACGAAATCCACTGCAAATACTAACCGCGTAAGTCTGAGAAATTTTGCTGCACCCCCGTGCAATTTCTAATGTAAATTTAGCAAACACACCATTACTTATCTGTTTTGTATTTAATGTGTCCAATAATACTGTAGACTAATAAACAACTTATAAAAACCTAATATTAAACATTATTTAAATGTTAATTTTAATTTACTGTGTCACGGTATTAAAGGTAAATAATAGTGAACAGGAATGTTTGCATTATGACTGATTGCTACCGCCACAGTTGGGTCCACCTTGTCCTAGCTAATGTCTGACGGGGCCAAAGGAAGGTTTACTTTAAATAAAGAGAGCATCAGAAGGTAATTACATTCACATGGACGACATCCGGCCAGGTGTTTGTGTTTAACTCCTGGCAGACCCTACTGAAACGGGCTGGACCAGCACTCTGTCGGGGGGATGGGTTCTCGGGTCCAACAGAGCGGTCATTAAAGCCGCAGAGAGAACCATTGAGGGTTTCGGTTTCAGCGTCAAGACCCCAAAAATATAATCCACCAAAATGCAGCATGAGCTTTTGGCCATGATGATTTTTGAGTGCATCTGCCAGTACTACTTGTCCATAGCAGAAACTTCAAGGTATCAGTTTGATTCTCTGTAACGTCGCCATGTTCACACTGCATCCGCAACTCATCGGCATCACTTTGCAGTGATCACACGGTTATTCGCCGCTTCATCCGACCTTGACCAGAAAGCCTCCGCGGCAGTCGTGGGTGGGACCCAACGGCGGTTCATGTTTATCGCCTCCCCCCCCTCCCTGGGGACGGGGGCCACGACCCCCGCGGTCGTTTGGAGCCGCAGGGAGCCGTTGGCCGTCCATCAAAAGCTGCAAGAGGCCCGAGCTCATCCCGGGTCCGGGCAGAGCGCGCCGTCACGTGCGATCACGGTGCACGGAGCGCGAGGCTCGCGCCAGCACGCGGCCGGCGCGGTAATTAGGCTACCGTTAGCTACGGGTTATTTAGGGAAGAGCCTTTTATCAGCACAGTCCCCGTGTGCAAGAAATAAATAAATAAACAAACCCCCCACTTCACCGCGTTCAAGGACACCGCTTTTTCCCAAATGAATAGATTTTCCTTTTAGTCTTTGATTATATCCACACTGTAATCAATCCACTTTTTTTCCCCTTACACACACGAAAATTGCGGAGCTGCCGTAATTTGTCGCACCAAATGGATCACAGGCTAGAGTCGGAGACGACAAGGATGAACGGGAATAATGTGCAGATCGGGAGACGTACAGCGTCACGCGCCCCGCCGTCACCAGAACCGGAGTCTATTAAATAAACTGCGAGCGGTCAGAGGAGCCGCGGGTTTCCTGTCATTGATGGATCGCCGTTAAACTAACGTCAGGAATTAAGAGCCGTAGCCGCTTTGGCTGCGAAACGCGACGGCTCGCCTGAGAGACTTTTCCGGAGTGCGTGGGGGGGTGGATTAGCCCGACATCGGGGCTGGAGGCTATCGAGCTGTTCCAGCACATGCCACCACCGACGCAGATGCCCCTCGGAGCCTGGCGCACGGCCATGGCCGGGCGGGGGCGGCGGGGGCGGCGGGAGCCTGGCTGGGAGCGCACATTGCGCGCCGCAGGACCCGCACAGCTCCGCCCGGAGGCAGAACACTCAAGGACACTGGGGGGAAATGGGACGGTGCTGTCCCCGCCTGCCAGCTGCAGCGCGGCCCGTGGGAACGGGCAGCTACCGACGGCAGACCTGGGCTGCCATTTTTACCGTTCCTGCAGTTGCCGGCGGCTGGAAAAATGTGCCTCGGAAAATAAGACGTTTATACGGTCTGCCTTCAGACACGTCATGGTGATATGAGCCGTTCGATCGGGAATTTTAATGCAAAGACGCTAATATACGAAGTAGCTTGTGCGCCAGTCCTTATTGATATACTCAGGTTTTTAACGGACTGTGTAAGCTTACACAAGCAGTACTGCTGTTTCCCTCAGGAAGAACTGAGCGGCAAAATATTACTCAAAGATGGAGCTCGAGGAGCCGCTCGCGCGTGGGACCTCCGAGGCTGTAGCGCTGCGAGTTTTTAAGCGGCTATTTTGACATTTAAGGGCCATGATGGAGAAAACATCGGAAAGGTTATGGTGGATCAAAAAAAAAGATCTGGAATCAAAGTCAAAACTGGAAAAATGCATCCTTGTTTTTTGACAGACTACACTAAGCACATGCAGCTGTTTGTGTGTGTGTGTGCCGATGTGTGAGCACCACCCCTCCCTCCACTAGGAAGCCCTCATGATGTTACTCATGAAGAGATCCAGAACCCCTCCTCTCCCCCAGTTCCGCTGACCCAGGCTATCATCCCCTACCTTACTCGAGCCCATCTGGTCCTGCTGGCCGCCTGGCTTGGCTGAAGGCACCGTGGTACCACTTAAATCAGCAGGACCACCTCGGATGGCGACACTGGACTTCGGCGGAACCGGCCAGACGACAGTTTGGCTTCCAGATGAAGGCTCTGTCGGCTGGTGGGGTGGGGTGGGGTAGAGATGCTGGAATGTCGATACCCCTGCACCCCCGCAGGAAGGGTCCAGACCGCGTCGATCAAGCTCACTTGGAACTGTGTCTCCGTTCCTGGGGGGTGGGGAGGAAGTCTCTCAGCTTCTGTCCTGGGGGAACACTGTCCATGTGCCAAGCTAAATGAATCTGCAAAAAATGACTTTCATAGGCCCAGCTACAGGAGTCCTGTGGCAAACACCACCAGGTCGCTAATCACTAATCCTATGCCACTGTTTCCCAGTCAGACTCGCCTTCCGTAGTGTAGATTCAAATCACAGCCCTCTCTGGTTATTTGCCTCAAAATATGTTTTAATTGCTCCATGGACCATAGAAACAGATTACACGGTTTACATGACATTACAGTCTGTGCATGAATTTTAATTTCTGGCTCGTTAAAGCATCATATTGATCCCTTAAACTTGAGCTGCACCAAGCGAAAAACTGAATATGCAACGAATAAAAACATTCTATACCTATATGGATATTCTCTCTTTAATTGCAAGGAGGGTCATTGCTGCAGATGAGATGTGAGTGTGCCTGGCCCCAAATAAAACAGGAGAGGAAAATCACTCATTGCTCCTATACCCCAGCTGACAGCTTGGAGTTTTCAGGGACTCATAAAGCTGCGGTTTCTACATTTCACAGTGCACTCACAGCAAGTCGCATCTCAGCAAGTCACATGAGCGATGTTTCACGCTCGGTTCTACGTGGCGGGGCGTTTAATGGAGCCGTTCCCCTTGGGAGCCTCGTCAAAGGTGGGACCCGAGTGTCCCATCCCTTTACACACTTTTGCCCTTGCTACCCATGAGGCTCTGCTAACATGCTGGGGACACATGGCTGTTCTCTTATTTATTTATTTAGGGAAAATGACCTACCATATTCACCCTATATTCAATTTATTGCATGGTTGAAATACATCAGGGTCTTAATGGTGGCGGAACATTTGAAATCACTTCTATGAGTTAACGTCAATGGGCGCGTGGTCACTGATGGATGATGCTGTGGAAGAACGCGTGCACCAAGCACATTCAAGAAGGGACAGGATCAGGCAGAGTCATGGCGGGTTCATGTCTCTAGAGCCACAAGGCTGCTGTCCGACCCGACCGCCCACCCCCCAAGTGCCTCTGAGGGCCCTGGTCAGCTTGGATCCACACCATTTATTAACTGTGACACAGCTTCAATTAGCTACGAGAGCAACTGCTCTCACCCCATAGCCGGCCACTTTTCTGCTGCAGACATGGGACACTAATCAGCTGAAGCAGGAGGCTCTGGGTATTCTGTACTGGCCCAGTCCTGTAAGAGCTCCCTGCAGCTGCAGACTCCTGCCCAACTCCCAAACAATCACAGCCATCTGGCACGAACGTCTCACGGCGGCTGAAACGATGCTGACGGGTCACGGACGGCGTGCGGGGAGCCACTGACGAGCTGCAGACATCCTGAATATAAAAGCCATTGAGGTATTTCAATAACCATAAGACTCTATGTGGAGGAAACCTATGCAATAACAAAGGGCAATACTTAAGGTTATCTTCCAAACAACATTATGTAAAAACCCAATTTTAACTTTAATGTTTCATTTTACCTGGAAGAAAAATCATGTGTGAAGAACGCCCCATGATGATGTAATTACTCATCTGATTATTTTGAAAGGGTAGTGGGAATCATTCCATGAGGTTCAAGTATGAAAGCATGGACCCTACTGATGAATTACAACCCCCCCCCTCCCCCATTTTGTCATGGCTCAGTGCATGTCCAGTCCATCTTTTCCTTTGTGTTGCCTGGCACCTGATTATCCACTAAAACGTCTCAATCTAGCAGACACAGGGTGGGGGGTGGGTTAATCTCTCCTCTCAGAACCCAAGCACACACCCCCCCGGAGGTGTGA
The DNA here is from genome assembly GCF_023856365.1 of Brienomyrus brachyistius. Taxonomy (NCBI): domain Eukaryota; kingdom Metazoa; phylum Chordata; class Actinopteri; order Osteoglossiformes; family Mormyridae; genus Brienomyrus; species Brienomyrus brachyistius. The sequence goes on along the minus strand of NC_064536.1, from coordinate 6,025,934 downwards.
CTTTGTCATTACTCCGACCCCCCCAGTGCCTGTATGTGTATGTAGCTGAGGACAGCAGCTGGAGGGGAGCTGGGGGAGAGCGGTGCACCCATCTTCCATCGTTTACATGCACACAGAAAGAGAAAAGCACACGCATCACGCTGCCACACGCCCCGCCCTGCAGTGGCCAGCCGGAGATGCTTCGGGAGTCGCAGTGGCAGCTGGACAGGGCGTGAGGCCACTGGAACCAGGGTGGTGCGAGACGGGCCGCTCCGAGCACAGATTACACCCCCCCCCCAAGCCAGAAACACGGTCACATGATCCAGCACACATCTGGCACGCCATCTGTATACCACTCCCTTAGGCGGTGAGCGGTTCTCTATTTTTTCTGGAGGGAGGGGGGTAAAGGAAAATCAGCTGCATGGATGAGAGGAGAGAAGGAAGAAGCTTGGAATATGGCCACTTTTTAACTCCAAACATACGTGCGAAGACAGGGCAGCTCCAGAAGAGAGGGGGATGTGTAGTGATTGTGGCGGCTTTGCATTCCTTCGCCTCGCACCCAGAGGACACAATCAGAAAGGGATTCACACTGAGAGATCCAGGATTAGGATTCCCGGACAGGCTGACCCTGCAGTGGTGTTTTCCACCTCTCAAACTACACAACTGCTCTAGACCCCGGAGGTTTGGCCCCCTGTTGGCCACAAACAGTCACTACACATTTACATTTCAGTCACTACAAACATTTTCCTTATTTAGGAGATGCTAAAGTAGCATGTTCTGTTAGTGTTAAGCGGCAGGCTAGCTCCGATCTTCTGACTCTACTCACTAGCTATTTATTTAGTTTTTTGAAACGTCAGTGGGGGGGGGGGGGGTCCCTTAGTGACCTTTTGAGTGGGCCCCCAGAAACAATAAACCCGCCCCTGCTGATGCACAGATCAGTTATATTCCATCCCCAGCTTGAGTTTGCAAGGACTAAACTCACAAACATGGTTGATCTGGGGACTTGCACAGCATGTGGGATGTCACCGGTGTCCCGACTGGTGTCAGGAACAGAGCTATACCCAGGGAATCGTGAGACAAAGACTGAAATAGGACCAGGGAGACCGGACTGGTATCAGGAACTGAACTATACCCAGTTAACAGTGAGACAAAGACTGAAACAGGACCAGGGGGACCGGACTGGTGTCAGGAACAGAACTATACCCAGGGAACCGTGAGACAAAGACTGGAACAGGACCAGGGGGACCGGACTGGTGTCAGGAACAGAACTATACCCAGGGAACCGTGAGACAAAGACTGGAACAGGACCAGGGGGACCGGACTGGTGTCAGGAACAGAACTGTACCCAGGGAACCGTGAGACAAAGACTGGAACAGGACCAGGGGGACCGGACTGGTGTCAGGAACAGAACTGTACCCAGGGAACCGTGAGACAAAGACTGGAACAGGACCAGGGGGACCGGACTGGTGTCAGGAACAGAACTGTACCCAGGGAACCGTGAGACAAAGACTGGAACAGGACCAGGGGGACCGGACTGGTGTCAGGAACAGAACTGTACCCAGGGAACCGTGAGACAAAGACTGGAACAGGACCAGGGGGACCGGACTGGTGTCAGGAACAGAACGATACCCAGGGAACCGTGAGACAAAGACTGAAACAAGACCAGAGGGACCGGACTGGTGTCAGGAACAGAACTATACCCAGGGAACCGTGAGACAAAGACTGAAACAAGACCAGAGGGACACGCTCCCAGATCTGTCACACTGGGAGCACAGAATCAGACATCTCACAATACGGGAAAAAATTACAATAATTTATTTATTGTTCAAATCTTGGGACATACAGCTTTGCATTCAGTGGTCAAGGGAAAAAAAATCCAGATGTTACGGTACAGACAAAGGTATGGAGGTCCTGCAGATTAGTACAGCACATGACCTTGTGAGAAGCTCAGCAGCGGTCAGACGGAGACCCGCAGTTCCCAGCGGTGCCCTTTAAGCTCCCGCGGTGGAGAAGGCTCAGGGCAACATGATCTTTAGACGACTCGCGACCATCGCAAGGGCGCGGCGCTTTGCACTGCTAGCCAGCGACCTTAAACGTGTCCAGAGAGCTGAAGGGGAGGGGGGACATCTGATCCGGCCTCACCTGGAGCGGGTGCGGACTCTCTGTTGCATGGCAGAACACACGCAACCCGAAAGCAACAGTGCAAGTCTGTTGAAATGGTGCCCTCTATGGGCAGACCATTAAAATACACGTGAAGGTGTGTTTTCATAGGAAAACATGTCAACTTTACCAGAGTGTGTAACATGTCTAGTGCATGAAACCGATATTCATGATACGTAAAATTATATGTATAAAAAAAGGGACAAAAAACGGTCACAGCTTACAAAAAAAAACACATTTAAATTCAAAACACTCAACATGAAAATATCCTGTACTAGACTCCAGATCACTATACAAATTTAATTCTATCTAAAAGCATAAAATACATTTGTACATCGGTTATTCAAATGAATTTCATACAAAAGTTTGCCTCTCCATGTTACGTCTTATATCACAAGGACAAAAACGATGTCCAACTTATTGCTTTGCTTAAACTGGGGGGGGGGGAATAATAATAATTAAAAAAAAAATCACACAGAACCGCACAACAAGGGTTAGTCAGCTAGCAGGAAATGAAGACGGACATACATCTGTGATCTGAACTTTAGAATAAGGCGGCTCGTCACTCTCAACTCAGCCCGACCCCGTTTCGTTAACATTTAAGGCATCGCAGCGTGGGGGCAGATTTAAAAGCACTGGCAGAGCGACAAGACTTGGCCACTTTCGCTGGTCGATATTACAGAGACAGATTTACAGACGGACTTGACCGGGGAATACCGAACGTACCGACTGGCGATGCCGCCGCTGAGAGTGGCAATCCCCAATTTAGGAAGTTTAAACATGAGAGGGCTTCAAAAGAAAGGAAAGAAGAGACGAGAGCAGAGGACTCTGCTGGAATGCAGGCGGGGGGGTACGGATCCGGAGAGCAGGGTGAAGGAAGAGGTTCACTCCTGGAGGCAATCCAGTCCTGAGGGCCACGAGCGGCTGGCATCACAGGCTTGTGCACAAGAGAAAGACCTTCACCCTTCACTGCTGGTAACTTCCATACTGACCCTGAGGCAGAAAAACAACAAATGTATGCGTTAAAGCCAGTGGTCTAACACCCAAGAAAAACTTTGGTTCACTTGAACATCCTGAAATGTTTCTGCAAAACCCCAGCTGATGCAGTGTCTACAGTATGCTGTTAAGGATGCGTTTGTCCAACTTGTCCCATTCAACCAAATTTATATATATTGATATATACAGATCAATACCGCAACACACCAGCAGATGTCACCATACAAAAGACCACAACGCTCATGCCAACCGAACCTAGATATTATCTCACTTTTTCTTGTCATTTCTTTGTCGTCTGTTAGCATTTCACACATTTCTAAACAGGGGTCGAAGGTGGCTTCCCGAAATGATAAAACTGGTATTTGGCACGACTCTACACTAAATGCAACATCAGCCGTTTAATTTTGGAACATATGCCCACTAAAATAAGCCTGCAATTTTTTTTTTTAAATTACCTAATTTTACAAAAAAACAAAAGTTACAACAGAAACCGTTCCACAGCAGAACCGTTAGTTCCAACAGCAGCCATTTCTGTCTGTAATTTTGATTTTCTTGTTCAGGGACCTTCAACAATATTTCGACCCCTGATTACAAAATACTGTTAAAAAAAAGAGGACAGAAAACAGATGGAAAGAGAAAAGAAAGAAAGAAAAAGACTTCAAACCAGCTTGGCTTTAAGTCAGCATCTTCACTGAAACCATTACCTTCACGTGTTTTAGTTAAAGTCAGGGGTTCAAAGACCTGGTCCTTATTTCCTCATGTGAGCCTGAATTTCAAAAATAAAGATATGAAAAATACAGCTGGGGCTCCCCCAGCGAGAGCCACCCTGGACTCGGGGTGGCAGTGTGTGGTCCTCCGGCGGCTCCTGCAGGCTTCAGCGAGTACTGCTCGAGTCAGCAGGGCCTGTGTCAATACAGCAGGCTCCCACACACCATTGGCCGGGGCTGATCACATGACATCCTGACACTCCCTGACAGAATTAGCTCCCATGCTAACCATTTAGCCACTAACAAGGCCCGGATGGCGTAGCACTACACTGAAAACATTTCAAAATACTGGCATGCACATCACCTCCTGGTTGGGGCAGGCCATCAAAGTCAGGCCAAAGCACAAGGGCATGGCCTCCCACAGCTACCCGGGAACCTTTACCTCTCCACCTACCTGGTCGTAGCCATAAGAGCGCTGTTGCTGGGCTTGGGGGGGGGCTGGCTGTGGGGGCCTGTAGGCTCCATACTGCTGACCCTGTCCCTGGGGGTAGTTTGGATACTGTCCTGCACCTCCCTGAGAGGCACCTGTGGGAGAGAACGGGGAAGATGCAAACACACACACACACACACACATACGTCAGCACCTGCACCATACTGTGGAGTGGCAACTCCACCAATCAGGAGGGACCGCGTTGGGTGTTACACTGCCCTCAAGGGACCACTCGCACATGTTCTTTCCGAACACATTACAGCCCCCCCCCCCCCCCACTGGAGTCCCATTAACTCTCTGCCTCTGTCCCACAGTGATCTGCGGAGGTCGTTTCTCACTCCGACACGTCGATGCCCTCATAAGGTCACCCAGGTGTCCCGGCTCGTCCCCGCAGAGACCGCCGCTAAATCACCGCTGCTAGGAGCTCATTAGCATTTCTGGTGCCGCGGCTCACGCGCGGAACGCAGCTGTGCAGATTAACGCAGGCTACCGCAAACACGTTTCTGTTTCTCTTCAGGCACCGTTCTAAGAGCTCCAATCTATATAAAAACGGCAATCATGCATTTTGCGCGGATCCATTCGTCATCCAAGTCACCGAGTCAGGTGCGGTGCCTAGCTGCTAACTTCACCCTTCACGTGCTCTGTCCGTCTTTCTGAGTGGTACAAATGCAGTGACCCTACAGGGATCCCCGAACACCCAGAAGGCTGAACTGCCTCCTGACCACGTCTCCATCTCGGGCCACACCCCTGACAAAAAGGAACGTACCATATCCCTGCTGCTGCGGGGGGTATCCCTGCTGGCCCGGGTACGGCTGCTGAGGCTGGGGCTGTGGGGGTTGTTGCTGTGGCTGCTGCTGCTGGGGAGGGTAGCCCTGCTGCGGTGGGGGGCCCTGCTGGTACGTTTCCTGCTGCTGGCCGTACTGAGCATTCGCTGTGGGGGAGAGGCGCACAGGTAACCATAATCACACCCTGTACCTCATGGATTCAGCAAAGTTTTATCAAATGGCAAACAAGTGTTTATTGATGAGAGATTTCACATTGTCTTTCTGCCCCCAGACCCAGAGAAAGGGGATGAACCGGAAACAACTCTGGCACCCAGGCCCCACCTTCCGGTGCTCCCTGTCCTGCGTGGTTGTACTGTTCTCCGTAGTAATCCTCCTGGCCCGGGTACTGCTGGGGCGGCCCTGTACACAGCGTACACAGAAAAGCTTGCATCACAAACCTGAAGGCACGCTTTCCGGCGCGGATGAGCCCAAAACTGCATAATTCATTTACTAAACAAAAACGCCGTCAGCCAACAGAAACGACAACATTTTGGTTAATTCGCTAGTCAAATACACCTGGTCCATTATAAACACGTTTACAGAGCCAGCATGCCCGCTTGGGTCCAAGTGCGTGAAATAGATGGCTCACAAAGCCCGGACAGAGACAGGTAGACGAGGAAGGGGTGTTTACCCTGCTGTGGCGGTCGATACGGGGGCATGGGCCTCTGACCCATGACGTGGTTCCCCTGGTTCACCTGACCCATCATGGCCATGGGGTTCTGCTGGCCCGGGTAGTGTGGACCACCCCCAGGAGGCATGTTATACTGCTGGGCCGGGGGCTGCTGGTGCATCATGGGGCCTTACGAGAAGCAGAGGACATCGCAGCAGGTTTCACACGCCATGCAGAACATTCTGCAAGAGTGGCCACAACGCCCTTGGTCTGTTATTAACTTTGTGATTTGCTAAGAGCGCCTCAGGCGGACTGTACCTTGATTGGGCTGCATGTTCATGCCAGGTCGCGGCCCGTAGTTGCCCATTGGCTGGCCCTGGCTCATGTTCATCTGATTGGGCACGGGCATGCCCTGCGATGAGGGCACGGTGTGGCTGTAGCCGCCCATTGAGCCGTGACTGTTTGGGGGCATGTTCATGGACGCCCCGGGCATGTTGGGCTGGTTGGGTCCCGGGCCCTGCATGGGCATGTGATTGGGGGCTGGGGGAAGGAGGCAGTGAAGGGCCCATACAGATCAGCACGGGATGAAAGACTAAAGCACCAGGGATTATGCAAGATGTCGGAAGGTACCAGATGGAATGAGTATAACCAATACAGCAGTGCGGAGCTCCGACCTCCATCTCTATCTGTGTTACCATGATAACATCGCTCAGAAGTGTACAGCGCGTTAACACTAAAAATTACAGGCAGTGCCTGGGGTAAGAACAGCCCACTTACGGACATCTCGGACAGACTGCCATAAAGTAACACATAATAAATTTGAGGTAAACACAATGGTTCACAATAACTAACACATGTACCACTTTGTGAAATCGTGAAAACATTGTGCGGCTTCAGTGGTTTGTTGGCTTGTGGTACGGTACAGTATGTAATTATTATTAAAAATAATATATAATTATGTACTGTATTATTCTTGACTTGCCTACAAATTTGACTTAAATAATCTCCATCACTAACAAAGCTTTTCATAACAGAAACCTTTATCAGCCTCTCTACTCCTTTGACAATATCGCTCATGCATCTACTTTAATATTAGTAGGCAATACAGAAAATAGGGCCCGACAGGAATTCAAAGGACACAGAAGCTATTACAGAGCGCCCCCCGGTGGCTGTCCAGTCTAACCTGGTCCCCCTGCAGGGAATTCTATTCAGTGAAAAACAGACCTTGCCCTTGCTGTCATTTCACCTTCCCAAAGCCTCTACGGTCTGGAAGGGGGGGGGGGGTGGCGGGACCTACCGTGCATCTGGCCGTTCATTGGATTCTGCATATGGGGAGCCGGGGGGCCTCCGCCGACCATACCATCGTTGGGCATGCCGTGGCCGTGGGGGGGTGGCGGCTGTGGGGGCCCACTCTGACTCATCCCTCCGGGACCCAAGGGCATGTTCTGTGCAGGGGGCTGCGGACAGAGGGCCGAAAAGGGGATGGAGAGACACATTTCAGAGGTTAGCGATGGAGACGCGAGCAGATCGCAGTCTAAAAGGAACAAGGGGCAAACAGCAGGGACAAAAGGATGGCAGAAGCCCTGAGGAGCGTGGAGCTACAGCCAAGATTTCAGGCGTACAGGTCAGGAAAAGCGAGAGCCGGACTAAGTCAGTCACTCAGTCCCCTGAAGGCGGAAGCACAGGATCAACTACACCCAGATGTGTTTGGTCATAAAAGCTAAAACTCCAATTAAGACAAAGGATATTTCAACATTTCAGTTAAGGACTTAACCATAAACAAAAGTTGTACCTTTTTGTTTCAGTAAAAATGCCAGAATACTCTGTGTATTCTGATATCATGCTAAAGGAATTGACTTTGACGACATGCTTTTACATTAAACTTCCTGCGTCACATGACCTTGCCGGGTCAACAAGCATCTGACATCCTCAACTTTATGCATTATCCATCAGCTCAATGAACTAGAGGAAAGAACAGATTTGGATTTGGTCGTTATTATTCCCTGACTGAAGTTATGAAGATGAAGGTGGGATGATGATGATGATGATGATGATGACAACGACGATGCACAAGAATGATGTCAGATGTCATGACAGGACAAAAAGAATGGAAAATGGGTCGTCGAGAACATTGCCAAGCCAAGTTCAGTTGCCCATTGCGTGGGAAGTTCTCCCTCAAACACCAAGTTGACGGTACATTACGGACCAGAGAATCGAACAGTTTTTAACACAATCTTTACATGCATGAAGTACACAGACACATGGATGCGTTACTTTCTGTTCTGGTTCTGTTACATTGTCACCACTAACACGCACACTTCTCTCCCCTCCCCTTTGTCCCTTCCCAAGTGAACTCCGTTTGTCCTCCATATCCACAAATACTCACTTCATGCTTTATCTCAGTGCTGGGGGGTTCAGACCTCTGAAATCAAGTACAGAAAATCTAGGTGAACATCTAACCTTCATCAGGAGGGGACAAAAAAAAAAGCATTTCTGGCTCCAAATCACATCCACATTCATTTTTTTCAGCACAGTAGGTTCTTCAGATGACTGCTAATCGGACACTCAGTACGACAACCTGCTAGTGTGATCTAACAGGATTAAGACCATCACTGCCCACACGACGGAGGCAGGACATGGAAGGAAGAGCTCACCGAGGCAGTGCGACAGCCAAAGGACGGGAAGACTCTTCGACCACAGACCCTGCGCACTCTTATGGTGAAAGAGTGTCTGTGCACTTCACACAGGTCAAGACATGAAGTTCGTATCCCGTCTAGAATTTTTTGATTCCAGAAATCTTTCAATACATATCGGTATGCAGGAGTGTTTCGGAACCTCAGGATTAAGCAACATTTCCTGTCGATTCAAATGTCGCCCCCCACACAATTAAAAACTAGGAATTCAAAGTTTTACTCTTTATAGGAAACAGAAATGTTGACAAGATGCAGTTAACGCGGGGTTTGCAATTGTTCTATAAACTTAAAGGACATTAATGCTACTGGAATATGTTGGATAAAATGTTAATGACTTTTGATTTCATTCTGGAAATGCAAATGACACCAGATATTTACAAAAGAGCTCATCTTGGTATTCCTGGATCTGTGCTGATTTCGGAAACCCAACAATGCAGCCTGCTAGGTTAGCAAGCTTCACGATCCTTCTCAGCATGACCTTAAGAACAACTACAGCTAGCTAACTTGTATATACATTCTCATGTTTTACACACAAATATGCAAAAAGATTTTTCAAATTTATTTTTCAAATACTCACAGCAGGAAGCAGGGACTGCATGTTCTGATTAGAATCTGCTATTGTGGCCAGATAAACCAGATTTCTGTGAAGCATCTGTTGATACCTGTTCACAGCAACAAAAAAAGAACATTTTGAAAAGTAACCACCAAAAACACATTACGGGGACCTACATATTTCAAAAATACACTCTCTGTGATTCTGGAACTCTCAGAATAGAAACCACCATGTTTATTATCAAGTTATGAGTGTTGCATCATCTGCAAAATGTTTGATAACATAGGTGTTTACACATTCTGTATACAGATGGCAAATAACTAAATGCACGTCTTTGGACTGCAGGAAGAAACCCAAATCGCAACAAAGGGAGAACAAACTTCACATGCAGAGTGCAGACGGAATTCAAATTCCCATCCCTGGAGGTGTGAAGTGACAGTGACAAGCCAACGTGTCATCCCGTCCATATATATTAATTAAAATGACGAAATATGGCGGGCGGGGGGGTTGGTACTTATTGCCAGCATGATAAGTGCAGCACTAGGACTGAGGATGTCAGCTCCCCCAAAGGACACCACCCCTGGGGGTCAGACAGCTGGTGTCCGGCACTGGCCTGGTGGAAAGGCGCAGTTTAAGGCCCAGGTTCTTACTGTGAGCATTCTGCCGTCTTCCCTTTGCTCTGGAAGTCCATGATGCACTGAATAAGCTGATTGTTCTCATCTAGGAGCTGGAAGGAGAAACACCTTGTTCACATGCTGTTTATGCAAGAACACTGTAAAAGTACTATTTGGCTTCTACGGTTAAATCAGTTTTAATATGATGCCTACCTTGCTACCATTCACTGACAATACAATTACACTGAAAACACTTATAAAAATATACAGTTAGCAGTAATTCTAATAAATACATAGTTAGGATACACTTATATAGCGAATACTTCTTATACTGAAAATATTTCTTAGCTGAATGACAGCGTCAACGATTAATCGTAAGGAATATTAGATAGAAAGCCTGCTTTTATGTTAAAATCTGCATCCTGTAATCTGTAGGATAGCACTCTTGCACCAACCACAATCAGCCTAGGTCTTCTTTCCACAACTGGCTAATCTCAATAAACAAACGCAAGACGGAAAACATTTATGTAAAAAGGCTATGGACAGAAAGCGACACACTCAGGAGTCATAGCTTTCTTTTTCTTTCTTTTTTGTTACCGAATTCATATGAGCCTTTTCGTTTAAATGATATTTACGAAGAGCACATCAGACAGTTATCCCGCCCAAGCTAGGCTAGGCTAAGCTAGGCTAGGCTAGGCTAGGTAACAAAGGCATGAACACCCAGAGACAGGCAGCTGCAGGCCATTTTAGCAGCCGAGCCTCCGTCCTCCCAGAATTCAGTTATCGCCACCGGGACCGTCTGGCTGGCTTCGCTTTGGCGGTTGCCTGTACTGCCCTTTACGTGTTCGCATTGCCGTTCTTGGTTGCTATATCACCCCCCTCGTCAGCACCCCGCCGCCCCGGCCTGATGGAAGGCTCTGCGCAATACAAGCAGCTAACAGCTAGCCGCCAACGCTGCCCGACTTCACTCAAAAAAGAGGGAAGAATTACCTTCTGTATCCCCGCGGGTGTTATGTCGCCCTTTCCCCGCTGCCTATGAGCTGCAAATGCCACCGACATATTGATTATAAATTTTAAAAATTCACTCCTCCCAAAAATAACAAACAAAAAAATCTCAAAAATAGAAAATACACAAGCAAAAGAGGAACACAGCTCAGCTCCAGCCTCACAGGACCGAATGGGCTGCAGTAACGAAATGTACCATTCCGGGAGGGGGGTTACTCCATATCATAAGGCTCTAAACCAAGGAAATGTGTCTAAATTGTGATCTGATATAACGAAAAATCTGTTTATTTATTATTTTTAAAACGGAAACAGGGGCAATATCGGAAAAGTTGTATTGTAGTTGTTTTTCCCTTTCATATGTTTCTCAATCACTTGCTCCTAACCTTCAAATGGACAGTGGTTTGTTCTAGGGCCGCTGGGGTGCAGTAAAGTCTGGATGTGAACCTGCGGCAGATAGCTTTCTAGATCAGATGCTGAAATAAAATGAACTCTTCCACTGGTATTTGTTTAAAGTAAGTGACTGCGACAGTATTAACGTTTCTACGGGAGACTTATGACAGCACATTATAAGGCGTGTATTAAAAACAACTCAATTGTGTCTGTTGTTGTTGAACTTGTCGGCGATGCATAAATATTCTGAAATTACTGTCACTTAAAAAGAAGAGAAATCTGCGTTTCCGAACGCAGTTTCTTAAAAATCAAACATTGGCCTTTGGAAAGTGGAACACAATAGAGGTGAACGTCGTTTAACAAACGTGCCACCATCTGTTTTTCACTAAAAGTGAGAAATCAGTGAAACGAGACCCTCCCATGTATTCGCAATTTAGTATCACCCACAGGGGGGGACGAAACAACACGCATGCGCACGATGGAACCACATGGGTCTCTCTGTTGACGTCACAATTTCTGATTATCCGACAACATGTTCCTTTATTGATATGGCACCTACATATAACAGAGCTATTACGGTTTTTTTTCTCCGGACGGCTGTGAATTAAGGTTTCACCACTATGAGTGTGTAACTTAAGTTGCTAACGAGCCTCTATGTTGTTACAGTCAATGAAAGTTTATTTTCAGTGTCCTTTAGCAGAATGCACCGCAAAAACACAAGGCAAAGATAAACTAGTTCATTGCATCTACCGTGATTTTAATGGCCAATGTGATGACATACATGGTATCCATAGATGAAATGACACCCAACTACTAGTTGTGGTCATTTACAGAAATACACGATTTATTTCCGCTGAATGTATTAGCAGTATTTTTTTACTGCACTTGCTTCTGTCTGTTTTGTGGCAGATCCTGGAAATAAGAGAAATTTTAAGCAAAATGAGAAGCACTGAGGTTAATAATCTAGTTGTCTTTGTTTACATGTATGTGAAGAGCAATTAATCAAAACCACGACCTCTGATACCCCTTATCAACATAAATCCTCTCTTTAAATTGTGTTTTCCAGCCTAGGGTGTCAGCCAACATCCTGAATTTGTCCCCAACATGTTATAGCTGATCAGAGATAGCGGATTTCTTTTACCATTATTTGTATAACCCTGTTTGTAAGGGCCCACACACCTCTCTCAGCTACACAAACGACAGACCGGTGTATTGTAAGTGTGGTCCTCAATTCCAGCTTGAAACTGGGGTAAAATTGAAAAATCCAGCTCAGAGCTTTTTTTTCCTTTCTTTCAAAGTGTTACATTCAGAGTCATGGCGAGAACCTTCAGACTATGCTGGATGTACCCTCCTGGAACATACCATGCATGAAAGGTAAGTTAACCATAGGTGTGAAACAGGTTTTATTAATTCATTTGTTGTGTTTTTACAGTCCCAGATTACTACGATTGCTTATGTGATGCTCCACCGCAACCAGTCAGATAATCAGTTTCGTCTATACAGTTACGTTTTCCCCCAAGATGTGTTTTTGCTGTTTTCACAAACAGGCGAACGCAATTGGTTGTAATGCAAAGACACTGAGAGAATTCCTGGAAAAGAATTACACAGATGCAGGTGACAATGACACGATTAAGCTCACAATCAGGGTGTTGCTTGAGGTAATGTCCCTTCCCTTTGTTGATAGCAGTAAAGTGAGACGCATTTGTTTGCCCACGGTAACATGACCTTTGTTTTGCAGGGAGGAACGTTGAACTTACCGTCATTAGTAGGTACCAGCCATTGAAGGTGTTGCATTTGTGCTATGTTTCTCCAATCCTGTCTCTTCTGATCTCATGTATTTTTTATTTTTTTTGCGGATACTGGAAGCGAAAGAAATTGAAACACTGGTTGCTGAGGTAGATAATGCGAGGAAGAGGAGGCAGAGAAGAAACATGAAATACACATAGGTAAAAAAATAAAAAACTATGTAGTTCCAAGGGACCATCTGGGAAATGGGAGATGGATTAATGCCCCCTCATCAGACTGAAAGCACAAAATAGATCTTCTCGGTGTTTACCATAAGCCATAAACATTGGTCAGCTCATTGGTACATCAGTGTTTTCACATTTTAAACCATGCAAACATTTTGAACACTGTGCAAAATATAAGGCAAGTGCATTAATAAAGCCTGACGTTTTATATTAGATTAGATAATCCTTTATTAGTGCCACAAGTGGGAAATTTGCATCGTCACGGCAGAAAGTGGACAGTATAAGATAAGAGCGGCAAAATTCAAAACACAGTAGAATAAAACTGTACCAGTACCTCATTAATCAGCAAACAGCATTGAGTATTCACGTACTCTCGAGTTTATTAGGGCACACCAGGTACCATACTTTTGGTACTTCAACCCCAACCGTAACCCACTGGCGTGGACAGCTGGATGATGTGCAATATTAACACCAAGATCACATGTTATGCACATGTAATTCTTACATCAGTCAGCCATATTAAGATCGGGCTTCTTCATACCTCATACTGTACCGAAATTATAGCACAAGGGGGTTTAGGTTTTGCTAAAACATTTTTACTGAAATAAGAAAAAAAAAACTTAGCAAGCTTCCAAATTTTAGTGTTTATTCCTTTTCAATATTATCTAGTATATGTTTAAAAACATCACTTTAAGGTTTACCTCCGCTATATTTTGCATGAGTGTTGCATGCATTCTCTGATACAATCATTTTCATCCTTGCTGTTTATTAAATCACTCCTAGACAGGTTTGTGAGAAATTTATGAACTGTTCTGCTTTATAAATAAATACCCCAGTATTTATTACAACAAAATCATATTGCGATATTTGAAAAATCCCAATCTTGCTGTACCTGCATGTCCTTCAGTCCAGATAGCAGTTGAAGCTTGGGTCTCTTCATTTACATACGCGTCCATTATTATTATTTTTCTTTTTTTTACTTTGTTTGTCGTTGTTTTCTGATTTCGTAACTTTTTTCAAGACAGAGGTTGTATTGTGTTTCAGAGGCAGACTGTTTGCACAACAATTCGAGAAAGAAAGTGTCCCACCCCAAAGTACTGAACTACCAAAAAAGTATCCCAGTTGGATTGGCACTTTCAGTACTGGAATTTTTGGTACTGGTACCAATTGGAAAAGGGAAAGTACCATTAATACAAACAGCCTACTCCTTCAAACAGTGAATCACATCGCTGCAACTGAAAATATACAGCTCACAGACAGGATCAAGAGGTTCTTTCCGATGGATGGATGAACCTGGTTATCCCTAAACAACTCATCTGCGCTAGAGGTAGTTCTTGAGACATGTGGGTCTTGCGTAGTACTAGGCAGGAGTGCATTTCTGTGTTGCTTTAGAAAACCTTAGGAAAATCTGATGGTCTCTACCTTAGCTCCTGGATAACTCAGTCTGACACTGGAAATCGAGAACCAGCCACAGGTTTTCCCAGGAAAAGTGGTGGAAGACCGTCTTCTTCTGATCTGATCTTTGTGTATACATTTTTCACCTAAAACCTGAAATTCAAAGTTACTTTTTATATCTTGCTGACATAAATGTTATTACAAATCTGCAACTGAGATGTTATTTTGATTTAGGTTTTCCTTAAGCTTTATCCATCAGTTCCTTTCATTTCTGTTCATACTTAAAGGTGGGCTTTGGCTGTTTGTGTAAAATGTTTATCTTTTTGGTCCAAACTGGCAATTTGTGCCAAAGTCACATTAAGATGAAAGGAGGAAAAACCCTATTTCTGTCCAGTGAGCTGCTTTGCATTTCACTGTAATCCGAACCTGTTTAACATTCGATCGTAGTTCAAAACTCGACGGCAGGGTTGTAGCCAGGAGTGCTGATCTTTAAAGGGATCCAAGCTTTAAGCTAATTGGAAACATCAATGACTTTAATCTGGAAGCCTTTGAAAACTCACATTCTGGGCTGTGCCAGTGCCTACGGCCCTTTAGACTTGAAAAAGACATAATGGAGAATGTAAAGTGCTTCATTTAGGCTGTTGTCCCCGAGCTTGGCGATCGGATGAGGATAACTTAGTCTCATGGCCAGGGAGAATTATTGTTATGTATTTTCTGAGGCTGTGCTTGATGATAACTGCTTCACTCTTCATCAGAAGAAAATGTTCTGACATTGGATGAGCTGATAACTTGTAGCGAAAATAGTTTTTCGATTTTTGATGGGAAGATCAACAGAAAACAGGTGTGCAGGGGAGAGATGTAAAGAGATGTACTGTTCCATTGATGTGTGTGTGAGAGAGGCTGTTTTCTTCTTTCAGGCCTGATGGAATAGAACACCACTATTGGCTGTAGCTCAGCCTTGTGTTTTACAATCTTGGGTTGTATCACTGATGAATTTAAGGAATTAGCATAGAAGGAGGGCAATACGGGATGTATTTGTAATGGCAAAAAAAGATTCTGTAGATATGCTGTGAGGCTTGGCTACTCACTGTCATGCATGTTAACGTGTGTATTTATAGCCTGCAGATAGATTTTCTTCCAGGACTTCCCCCTAAAAAGTGAGAATTCCTCTTGGCATGAGACAGGGAGAAACCTATTGGCCACGCACGTCACAGAACAGTGCCTGCGGCCGCAAGCGGGTCGCTTGTTGCCAGATCCGGTCTGCTGCCGGGCAGCCCTAAGATCTGGTTACTCTGAAGCCTGGCAATTAGTGTGTAAAATGACGATTCTGCAGGAGGTCGTCTGGGTGGGAAAGCAGCCCTGTGGATCTGAGGTCTGCTCTCATGTCTGTGTGGAAGTTGTGGGTTATAGGTGGTGTCTTTGCATGTACGTATGCCCCGGGTCAAATGTGGAACTTCCTGTTTTACTGGAGTTATCACTGAAGTATCCAAATATTTGTTTTTGCCTCATGTTTGCTTTTAAGTCGATGAACATTTCTGGGTACCCAATTAGTGCAGAGTGTTTCCTGTGTTTCACAAGGCGTAATAAAAGCACCTTGTAGATAATTGCAGTTAGCATGTGAAGCTTAATAGATTAGATGACAGTGTTTCAGTGACACTCTCAGGGTCGTGGGTTTGCATCCCAATCCAGAGTTGTGTTGATTTTACATGCGGTCTCTTTGAGAGTCCTCTCTGGGCTTTCTGATATCCTCTGTCTGAATACATGAAAATCCATGGAATTAATGGCCCTAATGTGCTGGGCTGGTAAATGAAAGTCCTTCAAATTTCCACTGGCACTAAATGAAAGGAAAATGTTCTAAATGCATTTTATGCAGCTAATTGCTAGCCAAATGATCTGAACTTCAGAGGTACAGACAATAATGTGACTGCACCCCCCCATGCATACCCACCCCCACTATAACCTAAAATGGCAGATGGTCTGGATCTGAGTGTGTAGCTGTTGGCCTGAAGCCAAAGTCACACCTTTCGGAGTGATTTAACATGTTACCTACTGCATTATATCCTCACCCCCTCATCCTATTTCGAGTCTAAAAACAGATCAGTCCTATTCTAAGGTTTTACCCCAAGGATTAATTTTGCAGCCCCCCCCCCCAGGTGTCCATATCGATCAACATGATAGACCCCCCCCCCAGTCTTTCAAAATCACAGCAAGGCAGGCTGCTGAGGACCGGGAGACAAGATACTTCAAATCAATACCCGAATGACTGGCTAACGAGTAGGGGCATCATACATCGTTGTTTATTTTCAGAGTGACTTTGTCTTCTGGATCTTAAAACGGGTTTGTCTCTTCAGTGTAGTGGACCATGACTGTCAGGGATGTCTTGCAGTGATTTTTTACACAGGTCTTATCTTTCATTTTTGTGAAAAAAAATAAATAGCGTATTCCATGAAGAGTGACGTTGCAATGCTCATCCAGCTCCTCAGGTTTACCTCAGCTTTGTGTTTTTAAATCGCCAGTGCAGATAAATATGGTTTTCTTAATCCTTCATCAAAGAACACCACCCCCGCCCCCCCCCCCCCCACCCCGCACACACACCTAAAGTAATAATCCGTCCATCATTGGCAAATCACATCATGTGACGCGGAAAGAAATTTGCATCTTTGCTGAGGACATTTGTAGCTGTGTTTAAAAGTGAGCCTGTGCTGATGAATCCACAGCTGCCTTTCTCATCTCACTCTTAGCCTGCTGCTTGCTTGGGGACAGAGCTGATCTGCATTGACAGGGACGTGGACGGCTGCCTGCGGCTCCGCCACCCTGCTTTCCACAGCAATTCGCTGCCAATCCCGCTTTCTTTCTCTTTCCGAGCCCTGAGGGCCTGTAGACTAACCTGACATGGGTTAGCATTTTCAAAAATGGATCGTGGCATTCTTTACTCCACCATACAGGTCATGACCAACCGCAGATGTGGCAGGTTTTTCCATAGCTTGTTTCTGCTTAGCATTTGGGTCCCTCAGCTCCTTCCCACCATGTGTAATTGATCTAAAAATTGGGGTTTTAGAGTTCATTACAATGCACAAATAAAAACAATGGTTGCATTAAAGGAAAAACTAATGCTTAAGAGTGTAATGAAGAAGCAGCAACTTTTAAATAACCATGTTTAAATGGGTCTCCTCCCTGGTTCCTCGTATATGGAGTTTGCATGTTCTCTTCATTTCATTCTAGGGTCCAAAGCACACTAAGATGAACTGCTGAAATACCAGAATTGTTGTAAAATTGTCCATTGTTTATACAACATCGTTTTGGCGGCCAGTCACCCGCTGCTGGTATATTTTTGTTGCCGATCTTTCAACATCGTGGTCACAGGCATTTCCTATTAACTTGTCTCCAAGAGTCTCCAGCAGGTGGCAGTATTGAATAAAAGTATAACCCATTTTAGGGGCTGCTCACACTTATTCTACATGAATAACATAGTATGTCTTAATAAGTACTGTGTTACTCATGTTAAGTCTTTGCTTTAGGGTTTTGGCTTGAAGGTCTTCAGCAGCCTCAGAAGGGACCGAATCACTCAGCTGTAAAAAGCAGTTTCAGCATCTCTCTCTTTCCACGACATCCCACATGCACACGTTCCCTGTGTTGTTGTGATATCTAAAATCACAAAAATAAATATCTAATATCTAGAAAAGATTTGACTTAAGCATATCAGTGATTTTCATATGATTCTATTACCCTCAGCTCGGCATTCTGACTAGTTTTTGCCAGATTAGTAAATTGGGATGGGGAAATTCATGGTTATGATAGGATATCACCCCATCATCATATCATAATATGAATAAGATGATTTAAATCAAAATATAAACACAAAAAAATATATATTTTTATGCAAATGGCTGGTCTGCAGTAACACAAAACAGCCATGCGGTCTTCTGAACGTAGAAGTCTGGAAACTGTAGACTACGTACAATTAAGTAAGAAAAGCACTGGACACAGCAGGGCGTGTTACAGAAAACCCCAGAGCCAGTGTCCTCTCAAGACCCAGGAAGCAGTGGTGAGTCTTTCTCAACCGAAGCCATAACCGCTGCAGGATGATGTTACATGGAAATGTCAGAGGCAAACAAGAAGTAGCCATTGGTCCAAGAGATAATTCTTGCCCGTAGGCACTGCAATCTTTAAGTCCTGTGACTCCTCTTCACCCCCCCCCCCCCCCCCCCACCCGTCCTTGTGCTTTTTCTGTTTTTCCTCCACATTTTGTAATACTTGTTTTTAATTTAAAAGTGTTTATATTTAGAGAGGTTGTATTAATGAGCGTGTGTTGTAATCAAGCTGGTGTCCCTGGTTCTCCTTTGTAAATGCCAGATGTCTCCACTCAGGATCCAGAGTCAGACCATATTTATTGCTCAACCGTGTCGCTCTGCTCAGACTGATGACGTGCCGAGCCACTCAGACGTGAAGCGTAATCACACTGGTACGGTGCCTTACCAACATTCCTCTGGTCGGATCGGAAAACTTCCAGGACCTGCAGTGCCTTTGGTCTGTCGTTGTCATTTTTTTACTTGTCTTTTCATCAGCAAATTTGCAAAGCCAAGGGGAATTTAGTTCCTTCAGCTGCCATGGAGTTGATTTCCAGTTTCCATTATTCATGGTCAAAATAATATATATATTTTTTTTGTTTAATTGTGTGTTTATAGTGTTTGTTTTTGCTTTCCCCCTGACAATGCTTTCCTCCTCCCAATCCGGTTTTGTCCCAGGTGCATACTGCCACTCGCCTGCTCTTTGTAGAACATCCTCATCAGCCTGCCCTGTGCCGTGTTTGCCCGCCTGGGCACCAGGATGCACGAGTGGGGGGCGCCACGGCTAGCCCCCGGGGCTGATCTCATCCCAGAGGAAGAAGTGACACACAGGCGGTTTCTTTGTCTATCCACTGCCACACACAAGTAGGCAGCAAGCTGTACGCAAGCACACAAGCATGTCGGGCCGTGGCCCGTGTCGTGGGTTGAGACTATGTTTAGGATCTTTTCTGCAAGGTACGCTTTAGTGCTCTGGATGCATCATTGTACTATACACTTGGTCAGACCAAAATAATCAAGTACAGATGTTAATAACAGGAATCACCCGTTTTCCAAAGAGATTAGGCTTGCCATTGCAAAGAGATTGCATCTTTTGATGGCTGAGGAGAAAGACAGGGAAAAAAAATGCTTTGAAGCAGAGGATCAATGGCAATGCAGTCGCATGTAAATCCAGGAGATACGGAGACATCCTGATAACAGGGTGGCCGCCGGGATGGAGCGCAAAATGGCCACGGGGCATCCAACTCGATGCGCGGAGGATCCGCATACAAAGATGCGGTATGTGAGTCAGGGCGTGGGTGGCCCAAAGTCTCGAGGCACAGAGAGCAGTCCTGCTGAAAGCAGACACCCAGAGCTTTTCTCCTGCCGTGCTGCAGTGTCAGACTCAAATGCAGCCAGTCAGTCGCAGCAAAAGAGTGGCATAAGGGCAGGGCTGAGAGATATCTAACTGGCATGCATCCATACTTCATGGAAACTCATAGTGTCGAGGGAATTAATTAAGTCTAAGCTTAAAATGGTTTATTTCTTTGCCTGTTACAGATGTCAGAGATACATCATGCTGTTGTGACTCGCAGTTATTTTAGTTTGCTGTTATATGAGATATAATAAAAATAATCCTGTACTTAGCACTGCAAAAGGGCGCGATGTTCCCCAAAGATGGGTGACTCAGTCTGTTTGAGGCTGTAGCTACAGGCTGCTGGGACTCAAGGGCAGATATTTGTAGCTGTTTAAGGACACCGTTCTATCCCTGGGTAGGTAAGAGGTAAACAAGGGAGCTGAAACTGGGGGCTTTAATGAAATAACGGGGGGATTGTTTCACAGAATTTCTCCTTGCCAGGGAACCAGGACCTCTGGGATCCTGGGGACCATATAGATGCATTGAATTTTCTCAACACTTCCAAAGTAGCCTTAGTCTAGTCATTTGTGCTTTGAATGAAAATTATGATTTGATCAAAAATCCTTGTTTCCCTTACACTTTACACTATTCTTAAATCCCAAGACATCAATACTCATTCTATTTGACTGCTGCATTTACCCAGCTTTCACATCAATACAGAAACACAGGACATTCTAAAGTCCTCATCTTGGTTTCTTCCACCAGTCTTGAGTCCACAACTGTCTCCTTCTTGTCCAGCTTCTCTCATCATATGTTCTGAAACCAATGGCACTGTCCCATTGGCATACAGGAACCGAGCCGTACTCGAACTGTATTATGAAGAGGGACTAGTTACCGTGCAATTCTGGCTCGCTTCGGTTTTCCACTGCAGAGGGGTTGGGCTCTTTAAAGGTGTTGGAAAGCAAGAGTGACGTAAAACTGAAGAAACACATATACTGTTCACACGGTATAGATTGTGATTTCTGTGCAATTCTTATTTATTTTTTTACTGTGTGCTAGAATCGCTGTTTTATGCAAGCATCAAACGCTAGTGGAATTAGCTTTTGCCCATGTAAATTTGCATTATGAGTCCATTCCTTTCATGAATATACTGTGGCATGCAATACTACTAAAAATTAGCTGTGTCCATGCATATGGACACAGATCACTGGTATTTCCATGCAGCAACATCGTGGACTCAGACATTTTTTCCTTATTCCATCCTAAATAGGGCTTCTTGTCCAGTGCAGAAAATCTTCAGAGAAAGAGATGCTCTGGTATACCAATTCTCCTGAAAGCCAAATCCCAGCCCACCTGAAGATTGTGGCACCACTGATGTGATTGTGAGTGTGTTAAATCAGTGTTTCCAAACCAGGTACTCAAACAGTTTTGCTCCCTTACAGCCCCCTACTTTGAACTGGGAGGGAGCAAAAACCTGAATTGTCTGCAGGTATCCAAGGACCAGGTTGGGAAACGTTGTGTTAAACAACCTGCATGGGGAGCTGAGCATCAACAGCAGCATCTTCCAACAAATACATACCCGGTATGCAAGCACCCACGAAAAGAGTGACTGTGATGTTAATGAAATTCATCTACTACGTTTCCATGACAACAACACATCACCACCAATTAAATTAGTTTTCCCCACAGTCATTGGAACATTCTGAGGGTGCTACGTGTTTACTTGTAAGATAGGTAGATGACTGTTTTTAGGAATCTTACATTGAATCTGCTGCCGAAAACGCAGCTGAGGAGAACTGGAGATGCTGCCGATAATCTCTGTACACAGAGTGTCTCACACTGCGGTACTGATTCTACAAGTCCAGGTCCATAGTACTCGGTAGTGATTATCCCCACGAAATTTTGAGGTATAATCACCATTGAGCACAGGAGGACAGAAATCCAAAATGTTCCGCGTGCGGAGGCATAAGGAGAAGCTACTGGAGAATGAAAGCATCAGTGCTGACTACCTTGTCATCTCCTTCCCCTCAATCAGGGAGGGGAACACCCATGTCGAGAGCCACATCCACCCACCTGGGGCCCCACCCTGAGGCACAACATTGATCCCAGGGGAAAGGGAGGTTCCTTTTGTCTTGTGCTACACCTGTTAGAAGTCTATCTGCCTCCATGTGCTCCTTCCTCTGCACAGCCTGGAGCACCTCATTGTTGCACGAACTCTTTCTGCAGTGACACCAGGAAAGCATGGAAACCAAGTTGATTGATGATGATAGCATGGAGGATGAGGGGTACGCACACCCTGAGGAACAGCCACAGGCTAACTGTACAGCAAAACAACAAAAAAAAAAAAACGCATTACATTATATCATCTATTTACCCAGTGGACTGCCTGGTCTAGACCTACCACCACCGCCGCCTCACTTCCACTCATTTTTTACCTAAAGGGCCCCAGCTACATTGTGCCATTTACAGAAGAGATTCAGGTCAAAGACTTTCTCGGGGGTACAGAGGCCATTCCTGTAAAAGCACCTTCCGGTCATTCATTCCGTTCTTCCACCGCTGTTCTCCAACTTTCATCCCATTCTCCCACATCGTCTGTGGCATCGTACCAACTTCCAAGGCCGTGACCATCACTGCTTGCTTGCTAATGCAAGGGAATTATAAAGGCAGACATCTCTCTGTCCTGTTTTGGGTTACAAGATCCACAAAACCCTCACGCCATGGGTGTAAATAAACAAGAGACACCAAAAGCACAAGCTTTTCTATCCTCTTTCATCTGTGTTAGATGTTTTGAAAAGCAGAGGGGTATGCAGACGAGCAGCACTCACCTTTATCTCCAGATGCAAGTGGCAGCATGTCTACTAAACGCATGTACAATGTGAGTGGACTCTGCTGTGCTTCAGACACACTGTACCTGGGGGGGGGGGTTGCAAGCTGATGGTCCCAGACTGGGGTGGGGTTGGCCATGATTAAAGGCAGGTAAAACATGTGGACTTCTAATCCTGGGTAGGTTAGGATAATGACACCACCCTTGAGAGAGGGACTTAATCCACTCTGCTCCAGTCAAGACTGATCTATGTGTAACCCTTCTTGGGGAGGGGGGATGCTGTAGAAGGATCTCTATAACTAAGACCCCCCCCCACCCCTCCACAACAATACAGAAGACAACTGAGTTACAAAATAAAGTGAACTTTATATTACTTAAGCCATATATAAAGCAGGAACAAGAACAGATTTTGTTTACCCAGCTAACTCAGTCTCCTGAACGCAACAAATACATATATAAAAAATATCTAAGAAGAAAAAACACAATGAGCTTTCTCTTCCGTTTGCGTAAATGTTTTCTCCTGCTGCTTCCCCGGAGGACATTTGCAGCGCATTCCGAAGGGGTGATCATCAGGAGCGCCTACAATGGCGGCAGCCCGGTTTTGGCGCGAAACGTTAAAACACAAAAAACAGCGTAGTACAGTTACTAAAATATATTTTTAAACGGTCGTTTTACATGAAATGTTATACTGTTGCAGCGATTAACTATTATAGTCAAAAGTTACACCAATGCCAAACCGACGATAAATTGGACGGGCTTCACAGCCTAGGAAGCTATCATCAGTCAATCCAGGCTCACCGTCACCTTCACCATAATATGCTGGATAAAAGCTGCAATAATCACCTTGTTGTGTCTTCCCATTTTAATAGCTGCAATTACTTCGGTAAATTAATCAAAACAGGTCCAAGCTTTTTTTTCTTTATAAGTTCAACCTCTATCGTAGTTAGAGGCTATCCAATGCTAGCTAGTTAGCAACTCACCAGCATGACCCAATTAAGAGAAATTTCACTTTTTAACAACACTTTTTATCGAAAAAACACTTTTTATCGAGTTTCTCAGCCTAACAAAATAATTATTCAATCCAACTGCTTCCGTAACTAATTTAAATCGATCCTGGTCATTTTGTTATTCTGGTTATATCTCACTTAAATCGGTGCCCTGCACTAAGACGATGCACGGTCTAACGTGCCCCTTGCATTTTTCGTATAACGCCGAGGGAGGGTCTGCCAAGTGCAAAAAAAAGAAAAATATAATAGGGTACATCCTTAAATTATGCTGGGTGAATTAAGCCGGGTTACATATGCATTATAACATCTGTGCCACCTAAGTTAATTGACCCTGCAGGAAAAATGCTATATTAATCCAGTCCAGAAACACGTATGATATTATTGCTTTGTAGGCCATGTTTCGAGTCTTTTCAGGGTGGCATCCTCTCTGCCTGTGACGCCATGGCGAGGCTCACAAGCCTTGCCTCCTATCCCCGTAAATGTTATGGTAGCCTAATGGAGCTGTGCGATTAGTGTCCCAGTGGATCACAGCTGCCCAGTGTAGCATGGATGATGAAAGAGCCCCCAGAAGCATTGGCCTCCCCCCAACCCCCCCCAAAGCTAGCGTCGCTGTGAGGCACTGCCTGGCCTGAAGGCTTCCATGATGGATACCCGGGTAAAATCGGCCAGTATGCTTTAGAAATGAATAAGAATGTTGAATCTGGAGGATGATATTAATCAGCTGGCTGAACATTTGCCATGAGCGAGCGTCACGTCCTGGATATTTAAGGAGTTTCTGTCTCGACGCCATTATTAATGATAATATTATTTCTATTAACTTGCACAGTACTGTGGTCTCCAAATAATTATTTGAAATATGATCTATTGCCAAATAAACAATTTTTATAATTCATGTGTAAAACTCATTATATGACTGGTGTTTCTGTTCTCGGTTGCAGTTTTTCTGCCTCAAAGTCTACTTTATGACAAAAAAAAACTGTTTGCCTGGACCTAGAAAACATCATTTGTTTTTCCATTTTCTTTCCTTCTTCCTATCCATTCCTACAAGTAACCTTGAGTTCAACAGCAAGCCAAGGTTCACATGAAACTCCCACAACTTCCCTTTGCTAACCTGTGTGGGTTTGTACATTGAAGCAAGTACAGCAACTGCGTTTATATTGTTTCCATTGCAATGGCTCCCATTTCCAGATTGTTCTCCATCCCTGTACCCCTTTCTACGTCTGGCCTGGATGGTGTTGTGCGTTTTTTTCATAAGAAGGCATCCTGAGGTTAAAACAAAGGTAGAAGAACAGCAACCGTAAAAGAAATATCTTTTACAAAACCCATAGCCCGTGGCATATTAATTTAATTCTGCCAATGTGAAACTGCGTCCTTGTGAGATGAATCCTATTTCTTGACTGCTTTCGTTCGGCCGCACTTTTGACTTGCGTCGGAGGGAGGCTGGCCATCCCTCTGCTCCTCCAGAACATTCCGTGCAGTGACAGGCAACATGCTGGACACCATCAATCTCCTTCCCTTGGGCTGAACGGAGATGCCTGATGGACCTTTTGTCCAGAATCCAAGCTTAGATGGAGTGTGGAATCAGCATGGAAGTGCCATAAAAAATACGTATTATACATTTGAAAGACTTAAAAGTCCCTCCTGAGGACCACAATTATTGGTGTGGCTGCTTGCAGAATTGGGCCAAACTGGAAAACTGTGAGAAAGGGTGTTTCTGAAGAAAAAAAAAAAGGAAAAAATAGTGAGCAAATACATGTTATTTCCTGCGAGGAGAAACCTAGCCTTTCATCTAACCTTTTACTGAGAACCTGGAGTCTCTCCTGGTAAATACAGGGCACCATGCAAGAGACATCTAGACAATTTTGGGGCAATCATTTGCATGACTGAAAGAGGATACCCATTTAAACATTGAAAAAACCTGTGAACTGCTCACAGAGTGGGAGTTGAATCCCCAAACGTAGAAGTATGAGGTGACATTGCCACTTCCAGAGTCATCAGGTTTCCTCCCTGGTCTTACAGCAACAAATGTCAAAGTGTAAACTTATTTTTTAAATTGGTGTGCTGAATTTCCCTGGACAGTGTTTAGCTGAACTATCCCTAATATTTGTACCAATCCTTGAGGTAGAACTGCCATATTTGCTTTAGACTTTCAATCCAGATTCCCTATGCATTACACTCTGTGAAAATGTCAAATGGGGGCTTTTATCACCTATAATCAGAAAAGGATACATTTTGCTGTTTGTTTCCATTGCTCTTCAGTGACCCATGGGCATCATCCCCAAACACGGAATGCAAAATGCCATCTCATTTGTAAACCTCCATTAAATCCCCTGGCCTTCCCAGAATCCCCTGCTTTGCTGCCTCTTCTCAGATGCTAATGTCCCCGTTGATGAGTTGCAGGAAACATTGGAAAATGAATAAGGGAATAAACATTTTATATGTGTGTAGTGCAAAACCGAGCGCATACTCTGGGGTGATTAAAAAAAAAAAAAATCAGCCGCACTATGTCTGCAATCAAAAAGGCTTCGTCTTCATGTGGCTTTTTAAAAATGAAATCTGCCTTTACTTCCTGGATTAATCACCCACTCCGATGATAATTGTTTGTCTGGATGGGCCAAGCCTGGATGTTTGAGTTTGCGTCTCCAGGACCTAATAACGTTATTTTCATGCAGCCTAGCTTTGCTGTCACCGCACTATAGCCTGGAGCCTCAGCTCCGAATGGTTTCCACACAGCGGTGATACGAATCAATACGGCGGTTTGTGTACAGCGGCCGACTTCTACATTTCTCAACATGCACTGCGTCTCCCTCCCCACCTGAGGCCACTGCCTTCGGTAACTGAGCCTTATTTTAATTGAGTCTAACATCACAGCCGGCGAGAGAGCTGAAAATAATTTAATTTACACCTGGGTGTGTATGCCGGTGTGCTGTTGCGTGTAATAAACGCTGTTTTTTTTTTTAATTCCTTTTTTTTTAATACATTCCATTTCTCGGGAAAAAGGCAGAATTCCGACTGGCACTTGTGGAGCAGGTGGGAATTGAGGAATGTTTGCACCCTGTACGAAGTGTTATATATTTATGCCATAGCTTATAAAGCACCTGGAGCTCTGCATGAAATCTAAACACGAACCTCGGAAGGTTCCTCACGCTTTGTTTCTCTGTACTGTATGCAACAACGTAGGAGTTTGATATTGGGAGGAGACACAACTTTAATAATTTAAATACAAAGCCAAATGAAATATTGGGGGAGGGGGGGGACACACATCCCCTCTGTCTCCCCCACCCCTGTCTTGTATGTTGTCCGGTGTCTGTGTGGTCGCAATCCTTACTTGTCTTGAAACGCATATCCCTCTGCGGTAAATGGAAGGAGGACGCTCAGATTGCAGTGAAAATGCTGCCTTCTGATAATGCGTCGTGTTCCCATTCATTTTCGAACAGCCAGAGGCCTATGATGGCCTGTGGGGCCTGCGACCGGCTCACGCCTTCTCATGATGCCCCATGTGATGCGTATGTCGGCAGTGTGCTTTCCAGCACTTCTGAGCACCCGCGCTGGGCGAATGGGGGGGTGAAAACGCGTTAATGAGATTTCACTCCTGGCGGGGTTCGCTCCAGGCACATTTTTAATCGTTTACGTCTGTGGGCTCTGCCTTCCGCCAGCCCCCCTGTCTCCGTTTCACCTTTGAATGCAAACCATTTCTCGGAGAAACCGTTCCTCTCTCCCCAGACGTATAAAATGTGTTTACAGTGACATTCGTATGTTCCTTATGTGATACGAGTATGCCAAACGCCGTTAACAAACCCAGAAAACAGGCAAATAAAAAGAGCATGGAGCAGAGGAGGATGAAAAGGCAGCTTTTTTTGTTCCTGTCACATGAAGGTGAAGGATTTTGGTGCCGAGTGGTGCCGGGGGGCATCCGCCCGCTTTGTAAAATAACGAACTTGCAGGCAAACGACTCCAGGACAGACGCACATTTCACCTTCCCGCGTTCCTGCGGATTATAGAGGACGGCGGCGCTGCCGGGTCGCTGCCGATTCCCTGGGGACAAACGCTGCGTTTCATTTAGGTCGTTGCCTTGGGCTGCCCCTCCCCTTCCCGCCTCCCCACGTCCCATGAAACTGACCTCCTTTTCAACCCTGGGCTGCCAGCTGCACCACTCAGCCACCACCCTCCCCCCGCCAATGCCGCAGGCAGTCACATGACCCGTGACCTACGACCTGGTGTTTTGGACAAGCGTGCCCTTTTCTTTTTGTGAGACGCCTGACAAAAAGGATGAGGGACTGGGGACCGCCAGGAGACTGTGTACGTGCTATTAATCGTGGCTCGGAGCAGTGGTGAGGAAGGGTGTGGGTGCCGGCCAATCAGAATCATCCTTACTAGCTCTTTCTTTATTTCTTCTCAGTATGACTGCATGTTAAAAGGTGATCACCAGTAGCATCATCAGCATCCTGAATAATCTTTGTATTTATGACTAACCCATTGTCACAGACATGATGGGAAGGACAGCTAGACTCCCAAAACCCTTTTCATGTTCTCTGTGATTGTGACTGTTTGCGAAATATAGCCATGGGGGTGTAAATAGTGGGGTGGTGGGGGTGGGGTGTGGCCTCAACCTGAGCCAGGGGCTTTGGGTAATGGTGTGAGCGAGCGTTTCGAACCCGCCAAGCAGACCCCCGGTGGGGCTCGCCCAGAACTCAAGGCCCCCCAGAGCACACGGACCTCCTCCAGCTGGTCCTCAGCCTTATACCCGCCAACCCCCCCCCCCAAGATAATGCATGGATAGGGAATTATTAGCCAGGGAACGGGAAGCTTACATCATTAAGCTGTTTTTCTTGCTGTATTTGTAAACTTATGTGTTATTATTAGTAGTTTTCCTTAGCATTCTTCTTATACTGAACATATCAGTTCGTCGTCACAAGCTGATTAATACTGGGCTTGATTTTATTGGGATATTTATCGCTCAGTACATCAGCAGGCAGTGTTCCAGGCAGGAATTAGTATGTGTGTGTGTGTGTGTGTGTGTGGGGGGGGAGGGGGGGGATCCTTTTACCGTCATCCTTCAGGGCATCATGTGTCCCGTCACAATAACGCTGCAGCCATCGGCACCCTGGATTTCATACCTAACCGACACAGAGGGGCGATAAGGTCTTACCGCATTCATATCACACCCCTTTGGCGCTTTCTGAGGGAACCGCGGTGTCTGTGCAAATGTCGAAAACTAAGATGGAGGGTTACCTCCAGACCAGACCGGGAACGGGAATATGAAGCCAGTTCCATGGAATTGTGGCTGATTTGTCATCCTTCTGTCCCTCTGTGCTTTTTTTGGCTGCAATAAGAGACACCAGTGTGATAATCATATAATCACCTTTTTACTTCCCTCCAAAGCCCAGTTAATTGCTTAGTTACTTTAGAACACCAAGAAAACATGCTGGAATCACTGGGGTCTCCCCCGTGCACGTGAGTTACTCTCAAGTGCCCCCGTTTCCTCCACACCCATATATCTGTATTTCCCATCTCTAGCCTATAGCCCCTACCTCACAGGGGACTCTAGCCTATAGCCCCTACCTCACAGGGGACTCCAGCCCCCACCTGACCAGGGACTCTAGCCTGTAGCCCCTACCTCACCGGAGACTCTAGCCTATAGCCCCTACCTCACAGGGGACTCCAGCCCCCACCTGACCAGGTACTCTAGCCTATAGCCCCTACCTCACAGGGGACTCCAGCCCCCACCTGACCAGGGACTCTAGCCTATAGCCCCTACCTCACAGGGGACTCCAGCCCCCACCTGACCAGGGACTCTAGCCTATAGCCCCTACCTCACCGGAGACTCTAGCCTATAGCCCCTACCTCACAGGGGACTCCAGCCCCCACCTGACCAGGGACTCTAGCCTGTAGCCCCTACCTCACAGGGGACTCCAGCCCCCACCTGACCAGGTACTCTAGCCTATAGCCCCTACCTCACAGGGGACTCCAGCCCCCACCTGACTAGGTACTCTAGCCTATAGCCCCTACCTCACAGGGGACTCCAGCCCCCACCTGACCAGGGACTCTAGCCTATAGCCCCTACCTCACAGGGGACTCCAGCCCCCACCTGACCAGGGACTCTAGCCTATAGCCCCTACCTCACAGGGGACTCCAGCCCCCACCTGACCAGGTACTCTAGCCTATAGCCCCTACCTCACAGGGGACTCCAGCCCCCACCTGACCAGGGACTCTAGCCTATAGCCCCTACCTCACAGGGGACTCCAGCCCCCACCTGACCAGGTACTCTAGCCTATAGCCCCTACCTCACAGGGGACTCCAGCCCCCACCTGACCAGGGACTCTAGCCTATAGCCCCTACCTCACAGGGGACTCCAGCCCCTACCTCACCAGGGACTCTAGCCTATAGCCCCTACCTCACAGGGGACTCCAGCCCCCACCTGACCAGGGACTCTAGCCTATAGCCCATACCTCACCGGAGACTCTAGCCTATAGCCCCTACCTCACAGGGGACTCCAGCCCCCACCTGACCAGGGACTCTAGCCTATAGCCCCTACCTCACAGGGGACTCCAGCCCCCACCTGACCAGGGACTCCAGCCCCTACCTCACCAGGGACTCTAGCCTATAGCCCCTACCTCACCAGGGACTCTAGCCTATAGCCCCTACCTCACAGGGTACTCTAACCTCTAGCCCCTACCTTACAGGGGACTATAGCCTATAGCCCCTACCTCACCAGGGACTCTAACCTCTAGCCCCTACCTCACCGGGGACTCTAGCCTATAGCCCCTACCTCACCGGGGACTCTAGCCTATAACCCATACCTCACCAGGGACTCTAGCCTATAGCCCCTACCTCACAGGGTACTCTAACCTCTAGCCCCTACCTTACAGGGGACTATAGCCTATAGCTCCTACCTCACAGGGGACTCCAGCCCCTACCTCACCTGGGACTCTAACCTATAGCCCCTACCTCACCGGGGACTCTAGCCTATAGCCCCTACCTCACAGGGGACTCCAGCCCCTACCTCACCAGGGACTCTAGCCTATAGCCCCTACCTCACCTGGGACTCTAACCTATAGCCCCTACCTCACCGGGGACTCTAGCCTATAGCCCCTACCTCACAGGGTACTCTAACCTCTAGCCCCTACCTCACCAGGGACTCTAGCCTATAGCTCCTACCTCACCGGGGACTCTAGCTCCAACCTGACAGGGGAATTTTACCCCTATGTCACAGGGGACTCTAGTCCCTACCTCTGAGGGGAGTGACCCCCCATATTCTGAGAAAAACATGAATAAAATAACTGACTATAATACATACATAAAAATAAAACAATTAACTAACTGATTATCAAAGATTATGTAATGGTAAATAGATGCGGTTTCAGCCTAGTTTTGAAAGTACTAAGACATTCAGCAGCCCCAAAAGGGAGTCTAGATGATGGCCATCCACTTAGCCTCAGACTTCTGGGACCAAGGTTCAAGTGGCTCCATGCATGTGTGTGGAGTTTGCATGTTCTCCCCATGTTGTCATGGGTTTTCCTTACCACAGTCCAAAAATGTGCTATGGTGAATTGGAGTTGCCAAAACAGCCTGTAGGTGTGAATGATGTATGACTGTGCCTGGTCCTGGGATATTCCTCGTACAGTTCACCTGTAGCTTCCTGGATAGGCTCAGCAATCCTGTGTAGAACACGCGGTTATAGAAAACAGATGGACTCAGTATCAGATTTACTCAGTACATGGGTCCAATATTCCTGGTTTTCACAAGGCTTAGATCGGAGACCCTGTTCCTTGCGTTTTTATTATTATTTTCAGGGAATTTTGAGACCTCGCCAAAATAAAATGGAGCTGCATGCTGGGACTGTGGACCAGCTGAAGTCAGATGCGATGGATCTGAGAACAGCAGGAATGAGGCTCCCCAGCCTTGGGCTCAGAGCACACCTGCACTGTTTGTGATTGTGTGTGTGTATGTGTCACTGTGTGTGTGTGTCGGCACCAGGTGTCCTCTCCCCATCTGAACCGCACACATTCACCGCGCCTTCTACAGGCAATGCATTCTATTGGACATCTCATTCATAACTGCTCCAATGAAAAAACAAACCACAAAAACAAATTATGTCACATGTCTGCTTTCCTTCCAAGGGGAATATTACATTTAGTTTTACAACCAAAACTGCGACTGTGAACTAGACCATACTGCTATGCACCTATGCATGTGCAAAATCCCTTTTCTAAGCAATCTCCTGTATCACATCCAATTCTATTATAGGGTCTTTAATACAATTTGGGCAGCGGTTGAGTAAGTGGTTAAGATCACTTGTAACTAGGTCACCAGTTAACTCCCCGTGAGGGACCTTGCTGTAGTACTTCTGAACAAAGTACTTAACCTGATTTGCACTATAAAAAATCCTATCTTAAACAGGGCACAAAGTCGTTTTCGGGGTACAAGGATTTAGTGCAATGGTTTTAAATGATATCTTAATGAAAGGATTTAATATGTAGACCGCTGTAAAAATATTTACCGTTTTAATTGTCAGGAGCCCCTGAGAATGGATCCTACACTAATCTTCTTTAGAATAAACTAATTTGTTACTAACATCCTCCATAATTTATGTCGTACGTGTACACTTGGGGTGAGACAGTGGTGTTCAGAGAAGTAAATATTAAATATTCAGCGTCTGTGTGCTCGTTCAGTCGGTATCGGCTTTCACGTTTGTGCGGCTCCGTCAACCCCGGGCTGCGAAGCATGCAAATTAATCACTTGGTTTCTTTAGAAATGCTGCTGTATAAATTGCAGATATCACCCTGAGCCTTTAAAGATAATCCAGATCGCCTCGCAGCCGCTCAGCCCCCGAGTCCTTTCTCTCTCCCCCCCTCCCTTCGCCCATTTTCTTTCCTTTTCACTTAAGGCTAGAATGTAAATTCTCCTGCATAGCTTTAGGCTAAGCTGCGATACCGCAGATTGGAGGGGGGAACCGAGGGGGTGCTCGGCCCCTCCTGATTGCCTTCCCTTCTTGCTGCGAAGGAGCTGAAAGTTCTGCTACAGCTAACCTCCTCATCCACGGCGACAGCCTGATGTTGGCTAGATCGGCGCAGTCGCCAAGCTAATTATTAAACTGAGCGTCCATAGGAACAGAAAGGTTAATTATGCTCCCCATTAATGCAAGATTGCCCTGATTTCTCCTAGATGTAAAGACTACTGCCCTATAGAAGAACTTCTCCGAAATGAAATGCACGGAGACAGATAATGGCGGATAATGGTTCTTGCTGGCAGGAGGCCTCTCCTAGCCTAAAAAATACTCCCAGGCACTCATGCTCCCGGGAGACAACCAACAATGCTATTTTTATAACTGAAACATAAGATGGTAAAGTAATAAATTAAAAGGTCGTCCGCTTAAATTACTTCTCACGGGAAAGATAGACTGAGGAACGCCCGTGTTTAAGGCCGCCCAATGCCCCGGGGCGGCCAGGCAAGGCGGGTGAGCCCACCAGCCAGCACGGGTCTGACGCGCCCGGGACCGGACACAGTGACCCAGTTCTGTTTGCTGGACAGACGCAGCCTCGGTTCAGCGCTGAGAGCGTCTGTGCCGGAGCCTGTGGTTCTGTTAGCGCTGCCAATTTCCAAAGAGCCAGCGTTCCTTTCAGGCTGGTTTTCCCCTCCATGTCGTGCCTATATTACATCACACCGTCTGCCAACAGCAAGGAAAACTGTGCCTGTACTCGAAAAGCGGCTAATCCACACAGGAAACAGTGCGGTGGGCATGTCGTTAGCTCTTCCTGTGTTAATGCTGACCTGCGGGTCTAGCTTGCATAGCAAAGTGCCTCTGATGGCCAGAAATGAGGTCAGCCTAAAAAGGCACTCCCTCACATTTATCTTATGGTGCCTTTTAACCAAAATATGTGTTTAATTCATTGGGTTGGTGTTTGTCGCACAACACGATAAAAATAAGCATGAGTCTGCAGATCGTTTTAAGAAGACCAACACCTACTTTACCTTGTGAACGGGTGACACCTTTGGGAGGAAACGTTAAGATTTACCCAAAAAGTAAACCGAAATACATGTTGTCAGGGCAGTGTGTTGATAATGCAAACCAAAATATTTAGTAAGTGCAAAAGTTTATGGTAATATGCCACCGTGATGATTTATGGGAAATGCAGTCTTGAAGAGTTGATGGGGATAAAGAGTAATTTCCATGCGGGGGAGGGGGTTGCTGTGGTCCAAGAGTTTGCGTGATACAAGATTATATGACTAGGAATTAGGAGTCTCTGTAAAGGTTGGGAAATGAAACTCATTTGCAGAATGTATGAAGGATTGTGTCAGACTCCCATTACCTATAATCGCACTTATACTCTGCTAATAAAACAATACCCAGTCTCACAACAGCAATGCATAGTTGATAGGTTTTTATGACCTTTTATTCCAGTACCTGAATCCAAGGTTAGCGAATGTTTTTCCATTGTTGATCTTTCTCCAAATAGTATGGTTAAAAAATTACCGATACACATGAAGTTAAAGTAGACTGATCCATCTGGAATGTGAAGGATTTACAATCAGCCAGGCTAAACCTGTATTGGGTACGCTCACTAATCCACACGGTGAAGTACAGACCCTACATCCAAAAGGGGGATTTTCCATCAATAAATATCGTGGGTAACAAACTTATGAAAAATAACGCTGCTGCCAAGTCTTCCTAAAATGTGCTTGTGTAGAGTTCAAATCATTTTCGCGCCCAAGCGACTCACAAACAGCGGGGCTCAACTGTACGGTTACTTCCTTTATTCAGTCAGCTGGCACAGTTTGTTGCATTTGGAATAAATCAAGTTTACAGACAGTCTGGTTTCTTTTTGCCTTCTTTAACCAGGCCATTGACAACAGAAACATGTGTGAAATAGAAATGATTCCAGGACGTTTTGTGACATTAAGAACACAAAACCCTTTATGTCCGTAGCCCTTCGAAGCTCCATCTGATTTCCTGGCTCATGCTGTTCTATTACCCCAGAGGAAAATGTTCATGACTGACTCATCTCTGCATTCAAAGTTGCCTAAAGGACGGAGCATCCTTGCCAAGTATTCTGTACCGTAAGGGGATTGCGTTTCCTTAAGTTAAGAGAGTTAAACAGAAAATAAGCAAGACTAAGATGAAAGAGTCTCTCTAATTTTCTTTGAGATGTTTCTCTGGGTCAGATGTACTGTGACACCATCTACGATTTTCCTTGGATGGGAATGATAGGGGCATGAGCAGACAGAGACAGGCGAAGGGTGGCTGAGGTTTTGGGTCTACAGATAGGAATATGGGGTACATCACAGCGCCAGAAGCGCCCACCAGAAACTGGCCTGCTGAAGTAATAGGCCAGCGACACGTGAATCTGGGTCAACGGTTTGCCCACTGGCAGATCTGTGACTCACCACAAATGAGTAAATGTCGAGGAGGAAAGGACTAGCTATGGGTGAAGGACCTCCATGTAATTCCTGTAGGACTACAATCCCCACTACACCCAGCTGTCCAGTAGGCCGCTAGGAGAAACGGAGGCTGTATCTGTGAAAGCCTCACTTCCATGGCTCAAGAAGTCCTTCAGCTCTTCTTCATTTGTTCTCTAATACTCCCTTGATAGGGTACATTTACCCTTAGCTTTTGGAACTTTTGTATTACGTCGACATTGAGTCTAAATGTTTTAAAAATCCAGCACATCACACAGGTCTCATAGGTGCCACTGCTGGGTTATCCAAACATCCATTTTCCAACCCCCTTATCCTACCGGGTCGCGCAGTTGGGTTATTTAATTTTTAAAAAAAGTACAAACACAATGAATGATGGAATTTGGGTCTTCAGAGGAAACGCTAGAGCACATTTCGGTGGTGGGAGAGGGGACAGGGACCGGGAGAGCCAGGATCTCCAGAGCACACAGTGACCTACCGACCACGGTGTCCCACTCGGCTCCAGACCGGGACCGCAGGAAAATCACACACCGGTGTATCGGCTCATGGCTGAGGAACCGTGCCGAACTGGAGGAGAAGCACTAATGGGCTTGGATGGAGACGGAATTCGGCAGAACGGCGTGATAAATGAACGGAGGCAGACGTTCATTTTCAGCTTCTCGTTCTCCGGAACCATCCATCTCCTTGCGCAGCTGCTGTGGGAAGGCCAGAGGGGGCATCTAAGGTGCGTCGAACGCTGGAACAAGCAGCGCAGATGCTCTCGGTATGTCAGAACTGCCATCAATACTTACTGGCAATGTTCAGCTAATTTTCATAGTTTCACTCTGCACTGTGTATGCTGCCCCGGAAATGATTATACCACAAAGAACAATTTCTCTCATATTCTTTTGCAGACCACAGCATGCAGATAATCCTTCTTTCTGTTCACGGTGAGTGTGGGTATATGTATATATATCAGAAGTATCAAATGTACTTTTGTAACTGAGTAAACCACAATGTGCATCGGGCATTATTAAAAATAAAAACAAACAAATAAAAAAACCTTTGCAAATGTATAGAAATTAAAACGGAATGTACTAGTCTAACCACGTCTATTTCGGGTCATGGATATATATATATATAAGGATATAATATTTCAAAAAAGTTTTAATTAAAAAAAGAAAAACACAAAGCAGCATTATAGACTAAGCACACAAAATATCCAAAATCACTGAAAATGTCAGCTGTGTTCCCAGCTAGCTGTGGGTCTTATCAGTGTACTCAAAATGGTGCCAACCAGCGGGGAGAACGGATCCCCATCGTATCATTTGAGGAGCATTAAGAGCATCAAAGTTCTAAAACAAACTTTATTCTGGAGCCTGGGAGTGGAGTCCTGGGTTTGGATAACGGGCCCGGCGATCCTGCCAGTCAACAAAGTTCCTCAGGGTTCAGTACTTGGTTTTTTCTTTTAATAAAAAAAATCTTTGTTTTCCCTTTGACGGGTTCTCCAGATGCCGTATTAAAGGTGACACAGTTAAATATGTCTCTTGGCCCGGAGATGGAACGGAGACCATTTTAGTCCAGCTCCTCCTGTTTTATCCGGATGACGCCGGACCCTCTCTGTCCCCTCCTGGTGTCTCGCTTCAGGACGTACTCGCTGAACTGCGACGAGTCCACGCCGCCGCCGCAGGAGCCGGCGATCTCGAACCCCCTCTGCTGCAGCCGCTCCAGCACCTGGAGAGTGCAGGATGTCGCGTTATGGCGCCACCTCTGGGCAACTAACAAAACAGCACATCCACAGCCACAAAACATCAGCTTCGGTGAAAGGAACCAACGGCTTTTACACCGACAGATGGTATCGAATCTATACTGAATACCTGTGTTTAGCCCTGTGTGTCACAAAGCATAAAATATGGAATTAAATGTTAGAGACAGATGGACGTACAGATAGGTACAAACGTCCTGTTTGTGTCACTTAATAAAGCCCCTCATTGTGAACACACATCCACACCCCCATTCCCATAATCCTCCAGCCCCGTAGACATGTGCAGACATTTCCGGAGGGCTTGGGCCCGCATTCCATTAAGAGGCCCCCAGGGGGCACTGTGGGTTTTCTGGGCCGTTTGGACGCTGTAGAGCTCAGCTGTCTGCCAGGCCTGGGGCTGGATGGCATGCCAGACTACAAAGGTCTCTGACTGCTGGCACTAGCCCCCTCTCTACTCCATTAGAGCAGACGAAAAGCCCAGTGGCATCTCGTTTTAATAACCAAACAGGATTATAGCTGAGCCCCCAGCCAGGCCTCGCTAGCGGGCTGCTTCAAAGCCGGTCCCGCTTGGGGGAGCCAAATTCGCACTCTCTCCAAAGGAGCAGGAATTTTGGGAGGGTGGGAGGGAGGAGGGGGGGGGCACAGCACAAGGCGAAGGAGATTAATGGCATGTTTCTTGGTCTCGGAGCAGATGCGTGACGTACACATGGAAACGAGGGAGGGGCAAATGGAAACTAGAGATGAAGGACTTAAACGTTATGAGCGAAAGGTCTGCGGGAACCCTGACGTTGGAATGAGGCTCACGGAAGTTTCTCTTGGGGTTAAATGGAGGTCAGTCACCTGGACGGAGTTGAGGTGGCAGTAGCCGTTGAGCGGGAAGCGGATGACGTGCGTCGAGTCGTGATTCCATCCAGCGTTGACCGAGTTGCACATGACGTCGCCGATCTCGGGGAAGACCTCCTCGATGAGCGCCTTGTCGCCGCTCAGGCTGATGCGCTCGCCGAGGTCGGGCGCCACGCGCACCACCAGACACTCGCAGGGCCGCGACGCCCAGCCCAGCTCCCGCTCCTGCTTCCAGCGCTCCAGCTCGGCCAGCAGCGGCTGCAGCTGGAAGTAGCGGGCCTCCTCGTACAGCAGGCTGTAGTCCTGTGGTTGGGGGGAGACAATGGGAGAGGGTGGGGAGGAGAGAGAACAGAGGGAGAGAGAGAACAGGAAGAGTGGGATTGTGAGTGTGTATAGAGAAAAGGCCCTCTGGCATTTGGCCTGTCCCTCTTCGGGGGGGTACCATGTTTCCCAGTAACTGGTCCCAGTGCTTAGATCCCAAGGACTATTATCATTAAAAAAAAAGAAAGAAAGAAAGAAAGAAAGAAAAAGAGAAACAGACTGATTGCAGGAGCTGATATCTTTCCTAGGAATATTTAGAGAAGATTTAGATAAAATGCTGACTGCACAACATTTTCCCACAGTCAACTGCCCCAGCGTTTCTGTAAAGCCACAGTTTCAAATGATTTCCTGCTCATGGCTCTGGGCTTCTTAACTGATCAACCCTCACTACTGTAGTAGAGAGAGTCCGCAGTGCACTGAATGTCCTCAGAGTTTTAGTTTGATGTAGTAAATGATGTAGTAAATCCGGCACAAGCTCTCTCTCTCTCTCTCTCACACACACACACACACACACACACACACACACACATACATAATTCTTGACTGGAGGCTTTGGTGATGCTCACCTTGAAGTCGTCAGGAATAAGGAGCTTAGAAGTCCTGAGGAAGTTCAGAATATACCGGAACATGTGTCCGTCCCTGTCGATGAAGTAGTGCTGTTTGAGGCTGTCCAGCACGATGGGCTCCGTGCCGTCGAAGAGCCGGCCGATCCTGTGGAGCAAAGCGTCCTCTCTGAAGAACGGTATCACATGTTCCAGCAACTACTACATCAATGGCAATAGCCTCCCTCTGCGGGCATTTTTAATCTGCTAACACCACGCAGCTTGGGGGAACCATGTACACTCCCTGCTAGCTCCACCATGGACGGCCCTGCCACCTCAGCCCAGAAAACTTCCTTCTGAGCAAAAAAACGGGCAGATTTCCGGATGCACAATGGAATATCAGCGTCACTAAAAGGCACATTCTCCCAAAGCCATCTGTCACCTTGCCAACGCTAATTCTGGTCAACTAATCCGTTACAGCTGGCTCAGGGAGTCCAGCTAGCACAACAGAACTGCTTACGGTACCCTGCATTAGCCGGACCACTCTGGATGGATGTCACACAACATTAAAACGGGCACCATGAAGGGTGACAATGAACCATTCTCCGAGCTAATGAAGACAGACAGGTCGGAGAGACCAAACGGGATGGATGGCATAGGATCTCACTCGAGCAGTCATTCATTATTATCGAAGAATCTCTGATACGATGGATTCGGCAGAATTCCGAAAAAAATATATTTCTTAAAATATCACACAATAACGTGGTCAGGCAGCCTTCTCAAGATCGTAATTTTAAATGACGCAGCCTGCGGACAGCGGCCATCCTGTTTCAGACAGCATGTGTCACAAGCACCCAATGGATCATCTATTAAATTAGTACATTTCGTGTCATTTAATTTTTTATTAGCGTTTCCCAATGCAGCACGTGTCCAGAATTGTGATTGGACCTCAGACGCTACATTGTAAATTGTTTTGTATTATTTCATCTATTGTAGATGGTTTCCCGTCGAAGAGTATTATGGGCAGTAATAGCCTTTATGATCACCTAACCGCGCTGATTAATATAGATGCTCCGCAGGTTACAAAGGTCTGCGTTACGATATTTCAACTTTACGATGGGTATGATCATTGCATAAATTTCATGAGATTTTTCACACTTTATTATAAAACAGGCCTTGTGTTAATGTGCTAATGTAAGTGTTCTGAACATGTTTAAGGTAGGCTATGTTTGTTAGGTTAGGCGCACTTTAAAATGCATTTTCGCCTTACGATTTATCGGAATGCAACCCTGTCGTAACCCAGGGAGTGTCTGAATTGACGAGATTTCTTGGTTCTGAGGTGGGGGGGGGGGATCACCTGGACTCGGGGTACTTTGTGAGGGTGGCCAGGCTGCTGGTGTACATGTGACCGCCCACATCGATGTGCACAGGTGCATTGGACTTGGTGAGCTGAGCTGGTGTGGGGATTCCCTGACTGCTCAGGGGCGAGGCCGGCGACCTGGTTATCATGGGACGTGACATGTTGGTCCGGTTGTCCTGCATCGGGAAGATAAACGGAGACTGATTAACCATCTAGATTAACCTTCCAACAACAGACAAGGACCAAATAAAACACAGCAAAAAACACAACGAAATGCTACACAACAAAAGCAATGTATACTTTTAACGTTCACTCAACTAATAATAATTGTCATCAAACATTTGAACGCTGTTATACCTTGTATACCATCAAAGCTACATTAGAACTGATATTTTATATTTTTAAACAAAGGCTTTCCACAAACAAATAAAATTACAATGAATTACATGATAGTGACTTAAAATAACTTCAGTAAGACTGAACGGACATGGATGTTTAATTACATTTCAGGTAAAGAAGAAAAGCAGGACAATTACTGCTTCGTAAAAACT
The DNA here is from genome assembly GCF_023856365.1 of Brienomyrus brachyistius. Taxonomy (NCBI): domain Eukaryota; kingdom Metazoa; phylum Chordata; class Actinopteri; order Osteoglossiformes; family Mormyridae; genus Brienomyrus; species Brienomyrus brachyistius. The sequence goes on along the minus strand of NC_064536.1, from coordinate 5,985,541 downwards.
ACCTAGCATTCCCTAGCTTAGGGGTGGGGAACCTGATCCATGGAGAGTAGGTGTGGGTTCTCAGCTCCACTCCTGTCCTGGGGACTCACCGTTATTGGCTGATTGAGAGGCCATCCCAAAAACCTGTACCGGCTCTCCGTGGTTCAGGTTCCCAACCCCTGCCCTAGCTGCTGAGGCAGGGCTGTTCCATTGGGAGGGAAGCCCTGAGAATATTGGCCTGACACCCCCCCCCCCCCCCTGCATTTCAGTGTAATGGAACGTTCCGTGGGCTCTGTTCTAGCACAGACCATCAGGGCTGCAAGGCTGGCTGCAGAGCCAGGGGCGAGCAGAAGGCCCCCGGGCTTGCGGGGCCAGACTGCAGCCCCGGGGCCACGGCGGATGACACGACTGTCTGCACAAAGGGGCCAAGTGACAGGGCGTCCCGGCCCTGTCAGACAGGATTTCCATCAACCATAAAGGGGGGGGGGGGGGGGGGGGAAGGTCGCAAGTTGGCACACTTCGCCTACAAAACGCACAGAGTCTTTTCAAACAATCTGCCCGATGAAAACAGCACTAGAAACGGCAATGCTGAAATCATAATCGCTATGCGACGAAGAGCACCCAGGCTAATTAAAACCTTCAAAACCTTTGCCCTGGAGAGCCCATGGAAGCCATGGTAACAAAGAGACTAAACACCATATTAAACGTAACCTCAATTCACAAGGATACAAGGCAATTCATATAACATAAAGGCTTTTGACTGTAGCCAGTGCTTTGGCTTTTGCATTCCGGAGTCTCTGAATCAGGTAACTTCAGTGAAACCTTGTGTCAGATTCTTGTTATACATAAATAATGTGCCATACAAACCTGTCCTTTTACATCATTTACAAAGCATTACTTAGACAGAAGCCTCTATCGGTCTGACTCATTGAACATTTCCGTAAGGCGTGTATGGAGTTGGTTTGCAACAGCAGGTTAGTTACCCAGCTGAGATATCCAGTAGCATCCAGGAAGATATTTACCTCCCCCGCAACCCCACAGCTGTTAACGCAGGGGCACCATCTTGAAGCTCTGGCAGGTCGATTTACTGAATTCCACACCTGGCTGGACGCAAATCCATTACGGGGCGAGGACACTCCCACTTCCAGTTTGGAGGGGGGTTACTGGTAATTCACCTACAGACACCCTGAGTCTCATCCTAGATGGGGGTAGGTGGTGTGTGAGAGCAGCAAGCTGCCCCAAGCCCTGCTGTCACAACCACTTGTAGTGACGGATCACCCCCCCCCCCCATCCCAAACTGAAAAAAAGGTACGACGTAACAAGCAGCACACCGCAGGCCGCAGCTCCGCCTGTCAGAGGTGATGAATCACAGGCCGGACTGACCCATTTTGCGGCATCACGGGAGTCCTCCGAAGTCTTGGCACTGTCACCCGATTCTGTATGATGGTGGTATGAACCACACAGTGTCAAGGATGGCTGTACGTTCAACACCCATCTGATTTTCAAATCACTTACAATTACTTCATATTTCCAGACACTCTTGCTGTTTTCACATCACTAATGTGTTATTCGGATCCAAGCTACCAGATGCCTATGCATAAACAGGACAAGAAGATACCATATATGGCTTAAAATTAATTTAAAAATAGCTACAGGGTCACACACCTTATTTGCCTTTGGCGAGCAGCAAACCCTTAAGCTCTGTACATAGATACTGTACCTACTTCATCGTCGATTCGGTTCTCCCTGAATTAAACCAAACATGGCACCATGCACAAAACTAGTTTTAAGTCACTTCTTTTTCTCAATGGATCGCAGACATGCAGACACAATGTCAGGATGAAGGTCGACGGCCTGGAAGGGCATGCTGGGAATTGTAGGCCTTACCATGCAGTTTGCTAATACGCTAAAACTGCTCATTGTTAAAACTACAGCAACTGCAGCAAACTGGCATACCATCTGGGGTTTCCGCTGCCCTACTAACTTCACATTGTGGGACAGGCTGCAGGATCACCTCGATCCTGCACTTGCCGAGCTGTCCGGGGACTGAGCAAAAATGAATGAATGAAGGAAAAACACACGTTTGTATCCATATCTTTCTGGGGAACGTCCATTCATTTCCACATTCATTTTCTTTGAAAACCCCTAATCCCAACAATGATGACCTTAACCTCTACCCAGCCCTAACCTTAACCATAAGTAACCAAACAAAGTACAAGACTTTGGGCATTTTTAGTTTTTTGATTGCAGTCACAAATTTATATGAAATTGAGTTTCCCCTTGCGGGGACCAAAAAATGGTTCTCACAACAGCAGAAGAACAGGTTTGTATCACTTTGTTGGGATACTTGGTCCCCACAATGTGATATATACATAACCCCTCCTCCCCCCTGCCTCCCCCCCCCCCCCCACACACAGCAGGAGGTCCCAAAATCCATTTTCGTCTCCAAGGTTGGCTGAAGGGTGAACGGTCTAATTTCACTCAAACCAAAAGGACAAACCAATTTAGCTCTGGATATATATTTTTTTTAATCAAAGCTTAGTAATAATAAATAAATAAATGTAAATAATCAAATGTTTGCGTTGGGTAGGGAAGCCTTGTAGCATATCTCGGGAGTCATTTTAAGGTTGCATTTCGAAGCGCTAGGCATTCATTTATCCGCGATACCCTTCCCTGCTCTCCCCCAGGGCGGTCTTAATGGGTCCCAGCGGTGGCGCAGTGCAGTGAAAATGCTCGACCCCGACATGCGACATGAAGTCCGCTGTGTCGCCGGAGTTTGCCAAGTGCCCACAGAAGGCTCGCCCTGACTTTCAGAAAATTGTGAAGTTCTTATGAAAACCCCTATCAATCCAACCTAACACGCAAAGTCGGAACGTGTGGATCTTAGACGCAAACATATGAAAGAAACCCAAATCAATGGTGGAACCCAACACTTATGTCAAAGCATTTTAAAATCAAATTTGCCTCTCATTCATTCCAGTTCTTATCGTGAGCCACTTTATAACCAGACAGCCCATGTGTGGATACCAATAATGAATAGCAACCTATTTAAGTGATTTATATTAAATGCACATCATGTGGGACGCTTTGTTACCCCAACGACACTCCATCTGAGGACAAATTTCCAGCTATAACGATCCGCCGTTACCTGTGTTTGGGGCACCGAAGTCGGCGACTTATAGGCGGACCGTCCGTCAGCCTTGTGTGGAGCCGCGGCGCCACCCTCCCGTCTCGAACCGGCGACCGGCTCCGCCAATCCCGCACGGAGCTCCTCGGGAGAGCCGGCTCCGTACACCGTAGCGACGGGCATCTGCCGCGGCCGCTTCGGCGCTTTCCGGCGTGCGCTTTCTGCGCCATCCCCTACTCGGTGCGGCTGGAAACGATCCGGGGCTCTGGAACCCATTTGCGGGGATATGTGCGCGGGGGGCAACCCAGGCTCGGGGCATGAGAGCCCTGCGCCCAGGCTCTGTCCCGCGCACGCTTTCGGTAACTTCGCGACCCTCGCCAGCGTCTGCATCCCGATGCCGAGCAAGTTTCTGCCGCTCGCTTTATTTTCGTACCCAAAGATGTCGCTTTTACTGCTCTTCTATGATGACTGCTGTTCCAGACGTGTTTCACAAATCTGTCGTCTAATCGGGGATTTCACATGCAGGAGTCCCCATCACTACCCAACTTTTTAACCCGCGACGCTGACCTGGATGCGCTGCAGCATCCCCGCGCTCTTAGCCTATATATGTACATGTAACTTCATGAAGAGTGATTCCCAAAGCGTCCTTCGCCGGCTCCGGCTGATCCGCCCTCCCTCTCGCTCAGAATGCATTCAGCTTTTAGAGCGCACTTTGCCGAGACCCGCTGTTGCGTGAAACGCACCAGGGGCGCATCCCGGGGCTTATGGGGTGTGTCTGCACAGCTGCGCTTCGCACCCCGTCTCTCCAGCTTTTCCAGACGCGGCTTTGTGCTCTTCAGCTCCGTGTCTTTGGTCGGATCTGAAGTACGACGGGGAAGGCGGGTCGTCCAGGTACCGGTACAAAGGGCTTCCAGGGTGGATGAGAGAGGACTTGCTGGACGCGATTATAAAGAGAGCTTATAAGACCACTTTACAAAGCAAACCAATGCCCATGCTACAAAAATCGGTGCATTTGGATTAAGGTGGAGGATCCTGTCGGCATATATCATATCATTTAGAACTTTGCGTTTGGATACATTTTTGCCTAAAGAGAACAGTTTTTAATATTCAGAATATGTTCCTCTCAGTCCGGTGCGACGGCCTTATTCCCAATTATGGTGTACTTTTAAAAATGTAATCTTCCATTTTACTCGTCAGTTAGAACCTAACGAGATCCATAGCTGTGAACCATCCTAATTTGGCCGTAAAGTATATGTATAAAGTCAGAATGATGAGCTGATCAAGGTCGACCCACTTTGTAGAGAGAAATCCACTCCATTACTTCTGATCACGTACAACCTCAATCCAAGCTGGTTTTGTTCAACCTCGACCCTTCATTTATCCATTGTAAGGGTGAGTTAGCTGACCAGATATTTCCATCAGTTCTTAACGAAAAAAATGTACAATGTGCCAGACTTTCAACGACCACAACTCATGACTTTGCCTCTAAATCAGTGGCAGGGAGATCTTTCTGAAAAGCAAGTTAAAAGCTATTAAATGTTCGGCTCTGATAAACCGAAATGTCTTTGAAACTTCGAGGGACTATTGACATTGTAACCTCGCCATGTTCATCGTAATCTTCAGAAGAACGATTTCCCTCAACACTAATACATGATAAGCACAACCATTCAAATATAATATATAGACCCTTAAAATTGATTTGAGAGCTCTCATAAGTTTGTCTGCCATGGTTAGCACTTGAAGATCCGATGTGGCATATTTTTTGTCATCTTAACGGAAACATATTTATTCATCCAGGCATTTTCAGGCCCTTCTTATCAGTGGAGAGGTTTCTAAACTAAATTTAGTTACTTGTGGACATCGGTGGTGGGAGGGACGTGTGCCGGGTATACCACAACAGCGCCCTCTAGCGTGTAGCCCGGCACAATGTCGATGCACATGAAAAAAATACTCAAAAACCTCAGTGTCGGCATAATGTGTGCAGTTATTACACAGACATGGCAAAGTATACTTTTGTGACTTGCTCTCAGATTGATTAACCTACACAATAATGACGTAAATACCTTGTTACCAAGAAATATCATTAAAGTGAAGCATTGCACATGATTTTAGAAAGACATACTCCACGCTAGTTTTATGAATGTAACGGCAATGGAACTATTTATAAATATTTTTATACAACGGTACAAGCTGGTTTAATATAAACAACACGCAAAAAAACTCAAGCCACTCGGTCGTTTCCGATTGCACATTTGCCATAATTAACATAATTTGTAATGCAATTTGAGGATAATAACTCTGCTCACCAAGCCAAAAGTCAAAGTTAGCTCCACTGACCACACAATGGCGGTAGTGTTTCTTACGACTCGGTCATTTCTCCATTTACACTTTTTCTCCCCACGCCGCATTATTGCATTTCGGCATAAACTAAGTGTAAAGTATATGTATAAACGTGTAGATCCCAGCAACACTGAAACGACGTAATGTTAATTACTTCGTCGTCTAATTCCGTGATAAGATCCCACGATTTTTGTAGCTAAATAGGGACCTCGCACTGCCCCGTCTAAGTTTCAGGGGAGCCGAAATCGCAGAAAAGCACGGACTTATGCCTTTGTTTTTACGGGAGTGTAAAACAAATTGCAGCGAAGGCAGAGACCTGCGCTATTTCAAATTGTTTGCAGCTATTGGAAATCATTGCACTGCTGGCTTGGGTCAGCCCACCAGAGACCGTATTCTCCTTCCCAGGCAACAGAAAGCGTTTTTTTTCCCTCCAGGTTTACAAAGAAAAGGCTCACGTTACAAAAGACGGCAAGTACAAAGGGGTGATTCATGTGATCAGCATTGACGCACTTGGAATAGGTACCTCCTGTCTAACAAAATAAGGCAAATCCCCCTTGGCAAAATTACTCCACAATGGCGTCTTTCATTAACTGATCTGGGACATTCACAAAATAAAACTGGTATATAACCCAGGATCCGTGAAAGCTAGATCGGAAATCTCACGGTGACACACTAAAAACGAGGGGCACCGTTGCGCACCACAACAAATGACAGTTTTTGCTATTCGGGGGTCTGGGCTACACGCCGGAAGCCGGTTCAGATCGAGGGCGCAAGCGGTTTCGGAGGTTCCCATGTTTTCAACGGAGTCATAAATCCACAAATTCAGCCCCCTTCGGTTTTTGTGGGACGCGACCGGCAGTCGGACATCCACGAAGTGGTTAAATTTGTCTTTTTTTATTCGTTAGAAGTGTGGCGCTTCTCCGCTGGCACATGCGTAAATGCAGCTGCGCCCTAAATGTCCCGGTCGCACCAGCCTCTGCAAATAATTGCAAATCCAAATGTATCGCTCCTTACCTGAAACATCGATGAACCTCGAATTGTCCTTTTTGGCACTCTTTTCCCCCTCCGATTCCGTTGGCGATCTGCTTCCCCTGCTACACCAGAGAGAAATGCAATAGCTTGGCTAAGGTAGACAGAACAAAATAGAGAGAATAGTTGCTCCGGGGCTTCTGAACCCCTTAAGGCAACGATCAGGATACAATTAGCTCATGCCTCTACCCCAGTCTAAACCAATCTGCAAAACAGAACTCCAGTAAAATTAACTGATCGTGGATGCATCACGACTGCCCCTTTGTTTCTCATAATGTGTCCATTTAAAAAAATATAAAATAAAATATGATCTCCCAAAATATCGACATAAAACAGCCTCACGTCTGCCTCGAACTTGCCTATTGCCCTTCTCTTGCACAGAAAAGCTGATTTTAATCGTTATGATTAGTTTTGATGTAACGTTTCCGCAGGCGATTTCTGCAAATGGATGGAGTGTTTCTTTGCCAGAAAGGGAAAAAGCAGCAGATGATGGTAATTATATAGATTGTTGGTTGTGTCTTTTTTTTACCGCCCCCCCCCAAAAAAAAATAGTCTCGAAGCTCTATTTTCTCAAGTCATGGCTGAGCCAAAGTGGTCGTGAAACCGCAACTTGTTGATTTTGATAATCACACCTTTAACGAACAGGCGATCTGTGGGTAATTTTATTCTCTTCTCCCCCGTTTGCGTTTACGTTTCAGAAACGTCCACCTCATGTGAACCGGCGCATAGCGTGTCTGTCAGGTTTCAGCTGGTGCCCGGGAGGATGCCAAGAGCCTTTCAGTCTTTAACCGCGCAGGGCTTAAACCACACACAGAAATCTAAAACGAGTTAGAAATACACCTCAGCATTTAGTATAAACGTGCAGTCACGGGACACGACAGGCGTTGCACAAAATGTACACTATATATCGTTCATAGACTCCTACTGCAAGGACTAAACACCAAGTTAACAATAACGCTATCAGAAACTTCCATCTAGTAAACGATATATACTGTATCTAACCATTTGGACTGTGGCTAAATTATTAAAGCTGCATCGTCCCATAATCAACGATATGTCCGTTTTTATTTGCCACCCTCCAATGGAACAGATTTTCTGAGACGAGACGCGCTTTCGCCCCCTGGTGTTACAAGCAGTACTGTTAATTTATGCAGAAACCTTAACCAGCTCCATCCATCCCACACCCATAACTCAATAGGGGTGTCAAAATTGCCAGTGATAGAGGTGCAGTGTTTTTGGGAAGCAGCCTGAGAATCAAGGAAGATGGACTCCGATGACGATAATGAAATAGTGTAGAGAAGGTGATCAAAATGCTTTGACATGTTTTAATTTGAATATTTCCATTTTTAACCCGCTGGGCTTCTGCGTGGTGCAAAACTCCAGCTGTGAGTGCTGGTGAATCCATAAATTTAAAGACCAAGTTTAATTTAACTACAGGACGCAGTTTACTTGACTGCTAAAAAGTCGATGAAGTGGGGGAAAAAAACCATGAAATCAGTAATTCACCATAATATTCACTCCATTCTTCGGTGCAAAAAGATTGACGTGAATGTGCAGTGTAATCGTGAAAAGGAATCGGAAAGTACGCTGTCGTGTGCGGCCTTTACCCTCTTCGTGTCGGGGAGCAGGACACTTCGCATGCATGCACACCAGCAGTTCATTTGTGAATCCCAGCGCCTTCATATTAGGCTTTTTGGCACCGTCTACAGGAATCTTCTCCGGGGGCGAGCCGAGGACGGCCGGCCAGACCTCACGTGACCGGGGACCTGGATTTTATTTCTCCGTGTTTGGCCCCGTTTCCCAGAGGAAAACAAACACAGGATTAAAGCGCTAAGATGAAGTTATTTGCCTGAAGGCAAAGCAGAAAAGCCAGATATTGTAGCCCCCACTAGCCTCCCCCCCCCAACCCGTTTCTATCTGTGCTATCAGACCCACATGCTTTAGGAACCAAGTGCATCAGTAGTCTCCTAATCTGCTTATGTGTCCTGCATTTTCCACACAACTGAAGCTGGACAGTAATGGGACTTAAGATTCCCATTATTAAATGGGAAGACCATAGTATACTATATTTTGGAGGACAAATTGCTAAAATCACTTGCAGATGTGCAGGTCTTAGAATTCCTCTGCGGTGCTGTGACGTTACATCATTCCCACATTTATATTTTTGATTCGACATGGAACATTTAAGAGCACCTCTATTGCCACATGTGATTAAACTAACCTCATTTCATTATGTTCTTGCATGTTCAGTGCCTGGCTTAGATGTTGGTGACTGACATGAAAGTCAAGTTTGTGAGAATAAACGAAACGAAACGCAAATCCAACATGTTACACGTGTTTAACGATTTGGCTTTTTTGTCAGGCTGAGGTAACGTCGACCTGGACGAATGTATGAGAAAATACACGGTTGACAGAAAGGTGACTGTACAGACTCAGTGCTTGGGGTTTGCCAGTTAAATGTATACATCAGTGATCTGATCTGATTATATATATATATATAGGGGGGCGGCATGGTGGTGCAGTGGTTAGCACTGTCGCCTCGCACCTCTGGGACCCGGGTTCAAGTCTCCGCCTGGGTCACATGTGTGCGGAGTTTGCATGTTCTCCCCATGTCGTCGTGGGGTTTCCTCCGGGTACTCCGGTTTCCCCCCACAGTCCAAAAACATGCTGAGGCTAATTGGAGTTGCTGAATTGCCCGTAGGTCTGCATGTGTGAGTGAATGGTGTGTGAGTGTGCCCTGCGATGGGCTGGCCCCCCATCCTGGGTTGTTCCCTGCCTCGTGCCCGTTGATTCCGGGATAGGCTCCGGACCCCCCGCGACCCAATAGGATAAGCGGTTTGGAAAATGGATGGATGGATGGATGGATATATATATATATACACACATACATACATATATACATATATATACATATATATATATAGGGGGGCGGCATGGTGGTGCAGTGGTTAGTAGTAGTCTCCGCCTGGGTCGCATGTGTGCGGAGTTTGCATGTTCTCCCCATGTCGTCGTGGGGTTTCCTCCGGGTACTCCGGTTTCCCCCCACAGTCCAAAGACATGCTGAAGCTAATTGGAGTTGCTAAATTGCCCATAGGAGTGCATGTGCGAGTGAATGGTGTGTGAGTGTGCCCTGCGATGGGCTGGCCCCCCATCCTGGGTTGTTCCCTGCCTCGTGCCCATTGCTTCCGGGATAGGCTCCGGACCCCCCGCGACTCAGTAGGATAAGCGGTTTGGAAAATGGATGGATGGATGGATATATATATTTACAATACAAACACATACAGAATATAAACACATACACACACACATATATAGACGCCCTATTGCCTTCAGTACTGTCTTAATTCTTCACGGCACACATTCAACAAGGTGCCTGAACATTCCCTAGAGACGTCGGTCCATGTTCACATGATGGCATCACGCAGTGGCTGCAGATTCGTCGGCTGCACCTTCGTGGTGTGAATCACGTTCCTCCACGACCCATAGCTGCTCTGTTGGATTGAGTGACTGGATCTGGTGACTGTGGAGATTATTTGAGTTCAGTGAACTTATTGTCATGTTCAAGAAACCAGTCCGAGATGATATGAGCTTTGTGACATGATGTGTTATTCTGCTGGAAGGAGGCATTAGAAGCTGGGTGCACTGTGGTCATACGGTAAAGGGACGGACATGGTCAGCAACAATACTCAGGTGGGCTGTGGCATTTAAAGGATGCTGTGGTACTACGGGGCCAAAAGTGTACCCCGAAAATATGCCCCACACCATTATACCATACACCAGCCTGAATTATTGATACAAGGCAGGATGGACCCATGCTTTCATGTTGCTTATGCTAAATTCTCATCCTACCATCTGATGTTGCAGCAGAAGTCTCTGACCAGGCAATGTTTTTCCCATCTAACATCGTGGAATTTTGCTGAGCCCATACCCACCGTAGCCTCGGTTTCCTGTTCTTAGCTGACAGGAGCAGTGTGGCTTTCTGCTGCTGTAGCTCCATCTGCTTCAAGGTTCAGCACGCTATGCGTTCAAAGATGCTCTCCTGCATACTTTGGTTGTAACAAGTGGTTATTTGAGTTACCGTTGCACTTCTATCAGCTTGAACCAGTCTGGTCATCCTTCTCTGACCTCTGCCATCGACGAGATTTTTTTTTCACTCAGAGAACTGCTGGTCACTGGATATCAACCCCAAACAAGCCGCATTCCCAGTATGGTGACTCGTATGAACATTAACTGCATGAATGAATGTTGCATTTTCATATAGCACTTTTCAAGACACCTAAAGTGCTTTACAGAACCAATGGGGGGCCACTTTGACCGGCACCACTGCGCAGCCCCCACCTGGATGATGCGAAAGCAGCCATTCTGCGCCCGAATACTCACCACACAGTAGCTTAGGTGGTTAAGAAGGAGGAGTGAATTCACCAGTTAGATATAGGGGGTGATTAGGAGGCCAGATTTGATAGGGCCACAGGGGGAAATTTAGCCAGGATATCGGGGTACCACCACTATACTATCAAAAGATGCCAAGAAACCATTTTTACAACACAGTGTACCCATCACTGCACTAGGGTTTTGGGGTCCACACTGACCCCAGGATGGGCTAACCTGTAGGCCAGACCAAGCCTTCCTAGGTGGTCTCCCATCCAAGTACTGGCCAGGCCCAGACCTGCTTAGCATCATTCAGATGGATTACCAGGTCTAAACTGTAGATGGTGTGGTTGCTGATTATAGCTGCACGACTTCATACTGTGTGCTGCCGACATATGATTGGCTGATTAGATATTTGCTTCAACGAACAGTGGAACATGTGTACCTCATAACATTATCAGCGACTGTATACTATATATTTGTTTGTACCCACTGGCGAAAGCATTGGCTAACCACTTTGGTGTGAATTATGCTTCCAGAATGGTCCATGCTAAATAAGACATGTAAGGGGAGAGACAGGTAGCATGAATGTCGAGGATATAAATTTTTAACCTAAAGGTTTTCGGATCAAGAAGATCCTGATTTGCCGTGATTTGGCTCTCGGTCCACATGGATCGATTATGAATTCCACGGCGCACATCAGTTTGAGCTTGAAAAGGACACTTTTTAAGCTGGTATAGTGAAATACAGGGAAATGCTGCAGGTAAAAAGGTCCATTCTGATAAGCATCTTTAATCAGAGGCTGAGTGTATAAGAATATATGCTTGTCTAAAAACAGTGTGGCAGTAAAACGTCGGGTAAGTGTGCCTGCCTGTGTACCCAATGATGTGTGGCATCTCCCAGTAAGCACTGCTGAACGTCTTGTGCCCAGTGGAGCCTGGGTATCGGCTCATCTGCCTATCTATAATTGCCTTTCCTCAGTTTATAATTTATCAGCACAATTCCCTGGCGTGAGATTGATTTGGTAGTGGGAACGTGATTATTCATCCTTTTAATCTGCTCACCGGCCTGCCAGATGTTGGTGGAAACTAAGATTATACTTTGGTTCTTTGAGGTGTAGAGTTTCCTACCTGATCCTTAACATTGCAAATTGTGTTTGGGTGCAGTAAGATGTGTTTTGTGCGGGTCTGTGCACCACCCTATCTGGATGTGATGCTAGTTCATTGCAGGGCTCACACTCAAGCACTATGAGCAATTTAGAGACACCAATTTACTTAAACTTTTGCATTTTTTCCTTGCCATTGCTGTTGACCCTTTTATTTCTTAATTGTATTTCTTCTGCATGAAACTTGCATTTCAACGGAACCTTTTTAGTCGATTAAATTAAACATTTTCTACTCACATAGTGAACTACCACAGGGTGGCGCTCGTACTCTGATTTTTTTCCCCCCTCCATTGCCTTAATATCAGTAGAACAAAAGGCACATAATCATAAAACCATATTCAAGGATATGAGCGAGTTTTCACGTGCAGCTCATTGATCTCGTTCGTTTGGAAGTTTCTCAACCAACATAGGAGCGTCGGATGGGTACTGATACCGTCATTCTCTGACTTATCTTATCCATATGGCCTCCCGTCTTCGTTTTCTCTTGGATGGCTCGTCTGTGAACTAGAAACTGACCTGCGGGACACAGCAAAGGAGTAGGGGGAGCTGGGCTTCGTGGAGTTAGAAGCGCTGAAGGCTCCAATAAAATGTAATCCTATTACATGGTTCCCTCTAGAGGCCAAAATAATAAAAGTTCCCTAATATCGAGAAGCAAGATCCCAAACGTATGACTGCCGCGACTATCGCCCCGCACGATCGTATATCCCTTCATTAGTTATTCCGCAGAGACAACGCCATGTGCCTAAAAGTTGGACATTAACCGTGGCGAAGGAAACCGTTAACAAAACAAATGTGTTTCATCAGACGCGGTTCCTGGGCTTCTTGGGATGGGCATCGCTGAAAAATGTCCAAGGGGACAAGGAATGGACTTATAAATCAGGTCCTGGAGGAAAGCAGTCGTGAAATCACACCATCCCACGCCCCCGCCCCAGCCTGGCCAAGTCTCAGGTGTGCGATATGTTGATTCATCACATTTAAACCTGTTAGTTTGTGCTATACTGCTGCTGCTGTCGGGGGCTGGGGGCACCCAAGGTACTGCCGCAGACCGAGGGAGCGGGAATGGAAGAAGACACACAGAAAAGGGAAATACCGGGGTAGTGCTGAAATGGAAAGGGGTCATTAAAGCTTTAATAAATATGCAATAAAAACGTGATTTGCTGCATAATTTTAAGAACAAATAGAAGGAGCGTTTGTCTTTGGTCATAATTGTATTCCTCGTACCATCCACCTCAGGGCTTATTTAAATAGAGAATGGCAAATGACAAACCCGAGTTTCTCATAAGGAAATAAACCCGACATGATGTTTCCGTTTAAGTTGTCAAAATGCAAGAAGTGCCGGCCCTATATTAATTCCTCAAGCAAAGCTGACTTGACGCACTGCAGTTTGATGAACCTGCACCGGAAAAACAAACAAACAAACAAATAAATAAATAAATCCGGAGTCAGTTTATTTATTTATATGTTTATTTGCATACTTTGGCTCGTCGCCTATGCGCGTCTCCAGCAAAACACCTCGGGCAGTCAATCTGCAAGTTCATCACACCGCGTTTGATGGGCGAGGTCGATGCTATTCCCTCCCTGTGAAATGAGTTGGCGACGACATGATGTTGAGATTAATCGTGCCTTGGAAATAAATAAATTAGACGACACTTTGTAATGTTTAGGGCGCGACAACGCCCCCGTTTGACCTTGTTGTAGTTTAGTGTTCTGCTATTAATTTTTATATTTACTTTCTACCCGATGCATCTTATTTCCACCACGTCTCACAAGGCTGATTAATGTCCTGATTAGTTTGTTTTTATTTTTTTAACTTTGATGGGGGGCACAAAGTAGAAATTCAACACAGGCTTCCACTTAGAAGACCCAAGACACTCCCTACCCCCCAAAGCTAACACAATCTTTGTTCAGTCTTGATCCCTCCATCCGTCGTAGCTCTGCCTGTGGATGTGTCTTAATCTGAGTCACAGCACGGACTGAAACATCGCAGACAGGATGTCGTCAGGGATTATACATCGTAGCACGGAGCTGAACACCCCCTTGACTGGCTGCTGTCCTACCCGGGGGGGGGGGGGGTACATATGCATTTAATAGCTCCTATACTTGCCGGGGGGGTTTAACATTGCCAGGCAGCCGATGCAGTGCTTTGCCGTGGGGGTGCAGGAGAAAATGAGAAATCCAATACTGATGTAGGCCTATAGTTTTTTCCTATATTATTTACACTATAATAGAGCTGTGTCTCGCGCTGAGTAAACAACTGACGCAAGAGTGATTTATGACCAGCGTGAGCACTAGAAATGTGTACTTCATGTAAACATGCAAGGCGATGCAGTTTACGGCCAAGAAGATGAGGGATGATCAGAATGGTGTGATATTTTTTGTCAGTCGGGGTAGCGAGTTGCGCCATTTGGAGCGATGACCGCTCCCGACCGCGCCACCTGCCTCTCCGGAGAGCGACTCAGGGCGATCCGGGAATCAGACAATTTCACGCAGCTACTGGAGGAGCAAATGAACTGAGCCGACAGCAATAATGAAATTATCCAAATGTTATTACAGAGCGGTCTGCCTCTGTCCTACTTTCATTCAAATTTCAGCTCTGCGAGCGCCGCTGGTGGCGAATAAATCAGCATTAGCATGTGTCTGAATTATTAAGAGGTAGATTTCCTTGTTTGTGCTACGCGCAAAGGAGCTTGTTTAGCGCTTAACCCAGAGATGAGTCCTTACTCTCCCGAGTTATGATGTGTGTTTTTCCATTAGCTGTACAATACGTTTATACATTCAATGAGTACTGAGTAATTTTGCCAGAGGTTTTGTAATTCTGTTTAAATTATTAAATGCACCTTTTTGGAATAATACAACATTTGCTGAAATGGATCATTTATCTTTTCCATGCATTACGGTATTGGTTCAATTTATATAAGTATGCAATGCAAATTTCCGTACCGTTTCCAAAGTATCTCTCGAAAATTACGCAAATATTATTCCGTGTCCAGGGTATTGTGTATCCTGTGCTTCCTGCGACCTTGCAGCTATATGGAGTTATAGAAGATGGATAGATGCATAAATAGGCCTAGATGCAGTGCGGTCAGCCCGTTAGCTGACATATGTGACCGCTATCTTTTGGGTGGCAGTGTCTAAGCAACGCGGATTACTTTGTCAACTGAGGGTGCCGGTGGTGAAGCCTGTCTTGGGTACTGCATAGGTTTATGCAGGTACTAACAGAATTGGTATAATAGGCCTATCGCTTCCTGATCACAACACCAAGAAACCTGCATTCGGAACGAAAATTATAAATATTTTCGGGTTTATAGAAATAAATGTGACAGTGATTAATTGTCATTGTTGACACACCACAGCACACAACAATATAATGTGTCATTTCCTTTGGACACATATATGACATAGCAGTGAGCAGCTATTTCAGCATGCAGGAAGCAGTGTGTGTGGGTGGGGTGGGTTGGGTTGGGTACCTCTGTAGTGCCTAGCTGGTTGGGGATTCGAACCAGCAACCTTTTTAGCAGGTGATACACTAACAACTCATTAGCATCTGATGCTTTAGTAGCTTTGTGTCAGTCTGAACTACGTTATCAGTTTGTTACGACGTCACAATGATGCAGTGCGGCGATTCTCAACCCATGGGTCGCGACCCAAATTTAGATTGCGGCAAGTTCTGAAATTGTCGCGAGGCAGAGTTAGAAATGTAAGCATTTTAAAACCAGCCAGCTGCTACACTGAAACAGATCAGATTTCTCAGCCCCAATCCTAGAATTAACCTACATAAGTGGGCCTTGGGACTGCAGACCCTTAGTGCCAAACTAATGAGCACTAAACCAATCCAAGAAGCCAAACCACAGATGTTTAATTTAAAATTCACTGGCACGTCCAATCAGATTTGTGCGATAGGCATTGATTGGTGTTAATTGCAGAGTGGACTGCATGTTTGATCATAGTGGTAATTTAAACCTACACTTGATATAAGGTCGCGACTCAGCTAGCATGGTAAAGATTTTTGTAAAGCATTTTACAGACTATATGTTCAAAAATGGGATTTGCTGTTGTACACGTGAGAATATATATAAGGAGAATTGCTCCAGCAAAACATCAAACCGGACAAATGTGAAGCCTGTGGCTAAACCACTTTGCAAAAAATAATGTAAAGGGAGGGGCAAGTGTAATTTTCTTGCACCACAATAAGAAAATAGCTTCATAGATGTCAATGCAAAATTTGGATTAATCAAAAGCCAAGAGATACCGAAAAAAATGGATTTTCTTCAGACTTTCTCCTATATATTCCTATGTATATAGACACACACATATATGCCACACAGGATTGTAATTATATCTTTGTGGGGACTCTCCATTCATTTCTATAGGGAAAACTCTAATCCCAACATGGCAACCTGAATCCCAACCCAACCCTAACCCTAACCAAACAGAGCATGAGACATTTTTACAACCCAAATTCTGGAAAAGCTGGGACGTTCTTTAAACTTGAATAAAATGAAAACAAAAAGGCTTTCGAATGACATGAGCCAATGTTTTATTCACAGCATAACATAGATCACATAACAGATATTTAGATTGAGAAATTTTATGCACAAAATGAGCTGATTTCAAATTTATCGCTTGTTACAGGTCTCAGAATAGTTGGTACAAGGGCACGTTTATCATGGTGTAGCGTCTCCTCTTCTTTTCAAAACAGTTTGAAGAGGTCTAAGCATTGAGGTTATCAGTTTCTGGAGTTTTGGTGTTGGAATTTGGCCCCATTCTTTCCTGATATGGGTTTCCAGCTGCTGAAGAGTTTGTGGCCATCTTTGATGTTTTCTTTTTTTTGACAACATACACCAGATTTTCTCTGTAGGACTGCAGGCAGGCCAATTCAGCGGCCGGACTCTTCCCCGACTAAGCCGTGCTGTTTTAATAGCTGCAGTATGTGGAGGGGAGCATATGTTGCTCTACAACCTTTTTAGCATTCATAGTTCCTTCCAAAACATGCAAGCTACCCAGATCGTGTGCATTTATGCATCCCCATACCATCAGAGATGGAAGGTCTCCCTCCTCTTTAGCCCGGAGGACACTTCGTCCTTGATTACCAACAAGAATGTCACATTTGGACTCGTCTGACCATAGAACACTTTCCCACCTTGAAACAGTCCATTTCAAATGAGTCTTGGCCCACAGGACACGACGGCGCTTCTGGACCATGTTCAGATATGGCTTCCTTTTTGCATGATAGAGCTTTAGCTGGCATCTACAGATGGCACGGCGGATTGTGTTTACCGACTGTGCTTTCTGGAAGTATTCCTGGGCCCATTTAGTAATGGCGTTGACACAATCATGCCGATGAGTGATGCAGAGTCGTCTGAGGGCCCGAAGACCACGGGCATCCAATACAGGTCTTCGGCCTTGTCCCCTACGCACAGAGATATCTCCAGTTTCTCTGAATCTTTTGATGTCATGCACTGTAGATGATGAGTTTTGCAAAGCCTTTGCAATTTGACGCTGAGGAACATTGTTTTGTAAAGTATTCCGCAATCTTTTTATGCACTCTTGCACAGATTGGAGAGCCTCTGCCCATCTTCACTTCTGGGAGACTCTGCCTCTTTAAGACATCCCTTTTATAGCCAATCATGTTGCGTCGTGATATCCGTCCATCCGTCCATCCATCCATTTTCCAAACCACTTATCCTACTGGGTTGCGGGGGGTCCGGAGCCTATCCCAGAAGCAGTGGGCACGAGGCAGGGAACAACCCAGGATGGGGGGGGCAGCCCATCGCAGGGCACACTCACACACCATTCACTCTCACATGCATTCCTACGGTCACCTAGTATCCGGAGGAAACCCCACGACGACATGGGGAGAACATGCAAACTCCACACACATGTGACCCAGGTGGTGTGAGGTGTGAGGCAACAGTGCTAACCACTGCACCACCATGCCCCATCATGATATCAATTAACTTAATTATTTGCTAGATGTTCTCCCAGCTAAATGTTTTTAAACTTTCTTGTTTTTTCAGCCATTTGTCAGCCAGCTTTTTTGGGACTTGTAGCAGGCATCAAATTTGAAATGAGCTCATTTAGTGGATAAAGATGTACAATTTCCCAGTTTGAACATTGTTATGTTATCTATGTTCTGTTGTGAATAAAATATTGGCTCATGTCATTTGAAAGTCTTTCAGTTTTCATTTTATTCAAATTTAAAGAACGTCCCAAGTTTTTTGATTGCAGTGACAAAAAATGGTCCCCACAACTTAAAAATATCAGGTTTTTATTACATTGTGGGGAACATTTGATCCCCGCAATGTAATATAAACATAATAACACACACATACACACACTGTACAAAAGTCTTAGGGAATTAAAGTAAATGATGTTTAAATGATTTTCCTGGGGGTGTAAAACTATATCATGCCTGTCAAAGTGTGTTAGCTTAGCCACTCAAAAACGTCTCCTAAAGCAAGTAGCAACCATTCAATGCACCAAATGATTTTTTGACTCGACCACTAACATACTATGTCCCGGTAATCTATACCTCATTGAGTTATTTAGCTAATTAACTTAATTAACTAAGTGAGCTGGTGGTTAAATTAATAAATACATGGAATGGCTGGGGTGCCCCTGAGGAGAGGTTTGGGAACTGAAGCGGTGTTCATCTAGCCATCCAACAACATATCATTAATGTTTTGGGCAACAGATGAAGTTGCTGTTAGTTTAATCATGTTACTGTTAATTTGCATATGATCTAATGCTGAATTGTGTGTTTTTCTGACCAAATATACACTTACTCCACAGATGAATCCTCCTCTCCTCGGTTGTCATCTGACTGTCATTCATTGCCTTCTCTGTTCCCAGTTTTTGCATTATTCTGTATAAATTATGTAGCGATGTACTACAACACGCCAATGTTGTGATTTTGCCTTGGGGCTACTCTGTTGTGAAAGGCGCTATATAAAAATAAATTTAATTTAATAAATAGTTTTGAACATCTTCTTTGATTGCATATGACTTTTGCACTGTACATATGAATTGAACATACAATTGAATAATAAAAGTAAAAAAAAAGACGATTAAGCGCATGGCAAAGAGCCTTTATGGAATTGCCAGAAGGTGGCACTGTTGTCTAGGTTTTCTAATCCCTCTAACTATCTATAAAAGATGTGGCACGTAGTAAAAAAAATAACTCAATATATTAGTGCAGGGTACGAACAGCACATATAATTAAATGATATTATGGCGGTCCCTGTTAAGCGTATTGGCATTCAACGCTTGAGAGGGGTAACAGCAAAGACAAATGTGGAATTATGGTGTCAAATATGTAACGTTGTATGAGGTGGACTTACATAATGGATGGAGTAGTTCTGAAAACGACTGGTGTAGAATTAAGCTACTTCTTTGTGTAAAAGGCCCATTTCTGGGAGGCCGGGTATGTTTTTTTAGGTTAGAATGAGCTCTTGGTGGATCTATCACCACTTCGGACTAAGAAAATATAAAGTAACATCTGGTTGGGAAACAGAGAGGTAAGCGGCAGAATGGCTGTGTAGTGTCCCCCATGCTACGGTGTTAAAACGAAAGGACAAACGAAACCATTCCATAAGATCACTATTGGGCACTAAGGCCATCTATCATTACGCTCAGGGCTGGACTGGCCATCTGGCATACCAGGCATTTTCCCAGTTGGCCGATGGGTATGTGAGTCAGCGAAATTTATTGCGGACCTGTGAGGGACCCCAAAGTCCAGAGCCGATTTTTAATCCCAGTCTAGTCCTGACTCTGCTCAAGCGCCTTGTGTGGGCTTCACCACTTCCACCAAATCTGGCCTTTTCCAAACCCAACTCAGTTACCAATAAAGGAAAAAAAGACCTTTGTCGCTTCAGGCTGAAGACCCTGTACTCTAAGCATAATCCCTTCTAGAAGCATACCCCCCCCCCCCCCCCCCATTTGACATTGTGTACCGAACAACAAAAAAAAAAAACATTCCCCCTAAAAGACAATGTGTCTCATCATGTTCAGCATGTTTTTAATCCATTTCAACAACAGATGTGTTTATTATAATTGTTATTTTTATTGTTGCGGATGACTTTGAAAGCCAGGCGATACAGAAAATGCACCATCATAAAACGACAAAGCAGACATAGGTCAAATATTTACCTACCACTTTGCTTTTCAGACTATAAAAAAGATCCTCCTCCAGAAGTCTATGTTAAACCACTCTCTTTATCAGCTACCCATGTCCGTGGCGCAGGGGATGTTAATTTGGCCAGAGGTGTTGTGTGTGTACCCTGCTCTGGAATGGGAATCGGCTGACAGGTCGGAGGCTGACGCTTCTCTCATGGGCACCTGACATTTGTTAGCCCGAAATGTTAACGGGCACCACAAGGGGGCTTGTTTTGGTCCTCCGGTCCAGTAGGGGGCGCTGGAAGGAAAGGTGAGCATGAGCATAAAGGAGTCCCCTCCAGAGGGGCGAGTTCAAGCGAGCGAGAGCATTCCTACATACTGCAATTACAGTGCGGCAGCAAGAATTACAGGCACGCATTTCAATGCAGACCCTTTGAGAAATAGTTTAAGGAAATGGTGTGATGGGATTCAGCGATACAGTGGGTTATGTGACAGAACAAAGACAGATGATGTTGAAGAGACGGCCCTGAAAATGGAGTCTGCCAGAGAGCACCTGCCATTCTCGTGCCAGCGGTGTCACTCTGGCTACACGCTGTGACCTTAGCATCACCCCCTACGCTGATCTGAACTCAGACGCTACCAGTGATCAGTTTTGGCTGCACATCTGAAAGGGGGCATGTACTGATATGAAGCTCTGGTTTCTGAGACAGCGTTCATGGTGAGCCAGGCCAGGCCAGACCGGACCAGGCCCTGCGTCAAAGAAAGGACCAGGGTGTTTCCCTGGCCGAAGGCACAGTAATCCTCTGTGAGAGCAGGCCTGGATGGTCGACTACAGGCTGGTCTCCATTCCCAGGATTCCCTCTAGTCATGCCGGTGACATTCCGGCCTTTTCTGCCTTCTCCACGTCCAGCGTGCTGTGAGAACCCGGACTGATGGCCAGCTCATCTGGATCGCTCCGGCGGCGGCAGCCCTCCACCTCTCTGTACTTCATGGGGGGGCCGGAGCTTTTGGCGAAAACATCCCCGAAGCAGGTCTTCAGCTCTGGGTCAGGGCAGTACAGATATTCGTACATGGCACCCGCTGTGATCCCACCAAGAATGGGACCCAACCAGTAGATCTGAAAAACAGAGACCACACGAGGTCAGGAGAGGTGGATCCTACCCTCGTCTGATACCTTGACCCAGGGGTAGGTTTGTCGTTTTGGAGGCCCCACTCAAAAGGTTACTTCATGCCCCCCCAAGCCCACTCTAGTGCAGTATGTGTTTGTGGCCAATAAGCCAAACTTGAACTTCAAAAGCCCCACGAAAATATGTAGTTTGAGTGGCGGTAAAAACCACCAGTCTTGGCAATCAGCCAGCCTGTCTGTACCCATTTAGTACCATCGTCCTCCATCCTTTCCTGTAGATGATTTATTGTTTGTACAATCACAGACAAAACATTACATAACACTATAACATCATCACACAAAATACTGTTCCTAATTTCAGGAGTAGTAGTAGAGCTATACTAAAAAGACACAAGAGCCCCTGGTCTAAAAGCATGAGACACCCAGGTCTACTTCCTCTTACTATGCCGCTAGCGCCCCCTAATGAAAGCCTACTTAATTACAGGAGCATTAATTGAAACCAATCCAAGGGACGGAAGCCGCCTCATGATCCGGAAGGATGAACTGTCTGCTGGTCATGCCGATTCACGCAAATTTTAACGTGTCTGCGTTCCGATGTCGAAAATGTGGAATATGGGGAAGCTGAACAGCCTTATTAATTAAATTAACCATAGCAAATATGTGTTTGACATCGGGCTTTGGACTGTTCATCTGGATCAAAGACACCGTTAGAGTTTCAGATAAACACGTTATGTCTCCCATGCAGGGTTATTATCGGCAACGAAAACTAAAACAGAACATCTTAATAAAATGACATTAAAAAAAGACACTAAAATGAACATTTAAGATTACAACTAAACGAAAACCATAAATATCGCTTCTGAAACTAACTGAAATAAAATAGAACAACAAACATCAAATAATTCCCATTATCGTTTTTAGTGCTATTTAGCTAAAGTAATGATTTGTTTATCTTTCTTCCTTGATGGAAATCATTTGAGGGAACATACTCCAGTATATTGCCAATTAGACGCCCATTAATGACACACGGCACATGCTTTGCCCATTTTGAGGATATTAGTACCTAATGTGCCCTCTGCGTTTGTGTAGGATTCTCTAAAGCTTAGACACTTAAACTACCTCTACAATGTTCAGTGTATCCTTAGAAATTCAATTAGTAAAACTTAAACAAAATATTATAAAACTAAACAGAAATACATTTCTTAAATAAAAACGAATAAAACAACACCGAAAACAAACTAAAACTAAACTGAATTTTGAAATGAAAACTGAATATAAAAATTCAAACTCCGGCTCCCAGGCCCATTGAAAGACGGCGACAGAGTAGGGTTGACTTGATTGAACCTTCCAATCCTGGATGTCCAGCTGGTACGACCCCATGACTTCTGGGTCCTCCATGAATGGTAACCTTCACAGCCTTGATTGCGGCAGTACGCGCTCGACCCGTCAGATGAGCGAATTTCCAAACAAACCAGCACGCATTTCCTCCCAGCGCCACTGCCTCTCAAACTCTCTCTCTTCCCCCCCCCCCTCCGCACGGTTCAGAACCCCATTTCCTTTCCTTACCCAGTGGTCAGCCCAGCTGCACATCACCACTGCTGGTCCAAAGGACCGGGCTGGGTTCATACTGGCTCCAGTATAGGGGATCTGTAACACAAGACAGCAAGTGACAAGTGACATTGGTATCATAGTCACTGAGCTCTTTCTGGTACGTTGCTGGGCAGAGCAGCAAATTGCAGAGCATCACAGGATAGCAGGTAGTTAGCATTAGCACGGCAAATATTTCCTGTGATATTTATAATGCCTGACTTTTGTTTTATCGCTTTATCTCCACTTTCGTATCCAAATACAGACCCTGTTCCGTCCTCTCATGCTTTTAGGTTAGACTGTTCGCTCACACTAAACCTGAAACGGTTAAAAATAATCCCGTGGTGAGTTTTAAACTATCCCTCAAGTTTTAATAGACAATCAGGAGCAATTATTTGCGTTTACAGTGCTTTCAAACTCTGAGGTGCTAGGCAGCAGATAATCGTAACTGTTTAAAGATATATTGTTATCTAAACTTAAAATGGAGTCTGCTGTACCATGAGTCTTGGGTTACACTAATCAGGTACCAACTCGCCTGGGGAACACGTGACCTCCCATAAGGATGGTTGCCATGGTTGCTCCACCATGCTGTCGTCCACGGAAACCACAGGTCAATGAGGTACCCTTACAATGGGCTTTAAAAGAAATATATATCTACTATCTTGTATTAGAATCCCTGCAGATTATTCCTTCTGGATTATATTATTATTCCTATGTAAAAGTCTTTTTCCATTTCAAGAAGATTAAAAAAAAGCTGATTTATGCCACAAAAGTAACATGGAAAGTCAGTGGATTGGAACATACTGCAAAGAGATGTCCTATAGCGACGGCCAGACCAATGGCAAGAGCGGCAGACCCCTTGAGATCGGAGCGTCTGGGGTCGCAGGTCGCGAACACGGTGAAGACCAGCTCAAAGGTGATCAGCATCTCCACCACAAGGGCATGGCCGACAGAGATCTTGGGGTTCACCTGTGGAGCAGAGAAGGTCTTGGTCGGGACCCATGGGTTATGTTCTCCGCAGTTTATTTTCACTGCTAAAGGTGAGGGCGACATACCGACGTCACGCCCATGCCCCCTCGGACAGAGCTGGGCGTCACCATGTACAGGATCCCGGCCCCAGTGATGGCACCCAGACACTGGCTGAGCACGTAGAAGACGCCCTTGGCCAGGCTCAGTTTCTTAGTGCAGACCATGGCTGCGGTCACGGCGGGGTTGATGTGGCCGCCGCTGATGTGGCCAAAGCACTGGGCCAAGGTGGCGATGGTCAGGCCGAAGCAGAGCGAGATGAGCACCAGATCTGGGGGCAGCGGCTTCTCCGCCTCCAGGCTCCAGTTTATCGTAGAGCCCAGGCCGAGAAGGACAAAGATGAGAGTAGCCAAGAACTCCCCAGAGACGGCTCTCCAGAATTCCTTGGTCCAAATCCCCTTAAAGGCTACCATAATGCTCTCAAATTTACACCTCCTGGCAGAAAAAGAGTTTTGTTGTTGTTGTTGCGCTCAAAACTCATGTCTCTGTTAATGAATGATGTAAACTGTATGACTATAAATGCACTTATGCATATAGAATCATCCTGTAATATTGCCTGTTTTCCCCCTTTTATTATTTTGGCTTCTCGACCCTAAATACATCTGAGTGTGAAATACCCTCAAGTTTCAAATACACCGATATATTATACAGCGAAACCCATACGAATCCAGGTATGTGTATCTAGAAAAATATCTGGAAGCGCCATCGCATTATTTACCAAGAAATTTTTAACAAGAATTTAAATAGCATTGTGATGACTGTAAACTGCAAACCGACAACTCACTACCGAATCCTACCGTTTAGGAAATCCCCATCACTTCTGCTAAACTCTCATTTCCCATCAAAGGTAGTCGCGAGGTTTTAAAAATAACCACGCGCAGAAACTTAATTTAATAATAAAATGCCATTCTTAAGCTTGTACTTACTGGCAGATTTCGCACCACGGACACCTAAAGAGGTTAGATATCTGGGAGTCTGCCGGCTGTCTGTCGGCTGGAGATGCCATGCACTGTATTTCTCAGTCATCGTCACCGGGAGCCTTAATATAGGGTTATTAGAAACCGGGCAACTTCTGCACTAAACCATCCACGGCCGGTTTGTCCCGCCCTTTAGGATCTCGCTGCACCTGATGATCGCATCTGACCTGGAGGAAGGAGGAGAGGCAAACAAACAGCCTGAATGCGAAGCGTAGACGCGGCAGCGGCGCAGAGGCTGCGCCAGCGCCCCGCAACCTGAGCCCCTTAACTGTCATTCATATCGGGTTCGTGAGATCCCCGTGATATGCTGCGTATACAGTAATCTTATTTTGCCCTTCTTTTGGCTCTGATGTTTAACTTTGGTTATATCCACTGAAGCAAAAAAGGAAGGAGTGCGGGAAAAAGAGGACAAAAAGAGAAAACAACTACCGAATGATTTTAGAGGTTTTAATTATTTATTGAAATTGGTAACATTTAGGTAAATTATGGAAAAGTCAGGAGACTTTGAAGGGCGTCACGTATTGCAGAGGATGCCGGGGCTTGTCTTCGGGGATGTCTTTCTCAGAACACTACAGGAGACTCCGGTTACAGGGACCTTTGCAGTGCAGCGCAATAAATAAAAATAAATACACAACAATGAAAACCACGCCAACAGAGTCTTTCATAACGATACATGAAAGCAGCAATAGGCATTTAATTCTGTCATACTCCAAAGGATGGACTGGCCATTACCGTCTGGACCATGCATCAGCTCCATTGCTGCTCCACAACGGCCAAATGCAATTGGCATTATTTCGTTCAGCTGGAGGTGGTGGTTAGGTTGGTCTGGATAATCTTGTTTAAGACGCTGCTTTAGTGTTTCAGAAGACATATCGATGGCCGGGGGGATTAAGGGGGAGTTAAATCTGCCGTGCACAGGAACTGAAGACGTTCAGTGCTGGTACCGCCTTCTGCGAGCCGCTAATAACCGCAGCTGTTCGTGTGGTCGTGCAACTCTTCCATGGGCAAAAATGAAATCTGTTAAAGGACTGAATAACAAAGTAAATTAATGAAGTTAAATATGAACAGTTAATGAGGAAAAAACTGGTAAAACAAATTTAATTTCGCAATATAATTTAATCGTATTCAGCAAGTTATAAAAAATTCAACGTAAATGCCAGAGTTTTTAATCATTTACATTACTTTCATAAGTTCCTTATCGCCGCTATGAAGATAAGGAAAGACACATTTTAATAAATATGAAGCGATTTACAGGCGAAGGCATACTGTAAAGGGATGACATTGACGCCTGAGTTTACGCACTCTCTGTATGTCTTTCTCTGTATATAGTGAATTCCCGAAATGAACTTATGTATAATATGATGGTGCGTAGGCTGCTGTTCAGCTTGAGCACACACACACACACCAAAGTCACCTAAGTGAAAAACAACTCAGAAGATTTGACACCTGACGCATTTGACAAGTGCTAGCTGGATTCCATCTAGTGCATACAGACTGGAGGAAAGCGAAGGCCGTTACAAAAGTGCAAGATCTTATACACTGAGCAACTAAAATACGGCCGTATGATGACAATGGAACACTATCAACAACAAAATAAAATCAGCTTCTGGCGCCAACTACTGGTACCCGCCGGAATGTGCTTCACCTTTACGTAAATAACGCCGGTTGACGGATCATATGACGCTGAACGTATTTCAGCACCTTCTTTCATCTGCTGAAAAATTCAGGGATCTGAAATTTCTCCCGCATTCTTACCGTCTTTAGTCATATTTTATCATTGTAAAAAATCTTTTCTAAGCTCGGGTTGTTGCATAACACCACTGCATATACAATTTAGAATCTCTTTAAATCACAGTGAGAAATAGTGGGTGGTATTAGGTATGTTTGCTTTATTTTATTCATTTATTTATTTATTTTTTCTTTTTGCTTCCAGCGATTTTTCCTTCTTGCCAAATTGTGTAACACACACTTCTGGGTGCTGTCAGCTTTAAGCTCAGTGGCTGGATTCAGTCCAACTTTTAGAACAAAATATTCTCCTGGTTGCCACGGTCACTGCATCACCTACTGGCAAGCGAGGAGCGAAAACTCTTATTCCAGGATGTGCATTTTGCATTCGGTTACTTTTACCTACCTCTTTCCAAACTGAAGTTAATTAGTCACGAGCCAAGCAGAATGCGCCAGTGATCATTTAGCAGAAATGTACGTGTTTAATGTGGATTCCTTATTTTGTCAGCGTTCTTTATTATTTTATTATTTTTTATTAGACTTAACCCTTCCATTAAAAAAGCATCACCACAATACAGGAATTATTGACAAGATGTAGCTCCTGTGTATTTCAGAAACATGATTGGCCATTTTCAGTCATGTGATTAGCCACGCCCCTCTCGATGTGAACTTTCCTATGTTGCACATGGTTGGGTTTTCCACGTCACTGTGGGGGAGGCAGGTCAGTCAGTGTGCATAGTCTTTTTGACATGATTCTCAATAGTAGCCTCTATATAATAAGCGGCGGCATAAAAGGTTGATTCTGATTGAAAGCAATGAAGGAAATATGGCCATCTTCATCTGTCTTGGCTTATTGAGCTGAAGCCTCCTCTCATTTCCGGTCTTCTGATTGCCCGATCAGGTCGTAAAGCACCGAAACATCGCCCCAAGCAGCAAGCATCATAATCCCATCCACCCACGAATACTAACTGTCTGGTGGTCTCATCACTTTAAATGTCTTGTTCTCAACTCTTTTACGAAATCACCTAGTTTATTGTGAGCACAATGGAGCCTGATTGTATTGTGCGGTATGTACAAGTGAAGACAAAGAGTAACGATTCATGACACTAAAAACTTGCAGCCCCTGCTACATCTACAGTTAGTGAGCTTGCTACGGCTATTCATGCGCTTGGAACTGTAGCGTCCCCAACAGAGTACCATCACCTACTCTTTTGCCTCTGTGTTGACCAACCTCGTAGTCAATATTAAAAACATCAGGAATTATTTTTATAATGAAGCTGGATACAGTAAACTCTCACTGGCTGAAATCGCCTGGTAGCATAGCGACCTGACCCTTGTGTTTGTAACGGTTCTGAACACGTATGACTAATAAAGATAAATATTTCATCAGTTTGACAGGTGACGACAGAATGGAAAAATGCGCACAACCTTCAACAATCCCGTTCAGGCAGCTCTGAAGCTCGGTTGCTAAAATCATTGTGATGATTCACAGGATTAATTTTACAGCTTGGAAGGCTGAATGCCAAAGCACAACTGCTGTTTGTAGCGTATAGACATTCCATCACAATAGCAATACAATTCATACAGGGGTACATGGTTAGCTCTTGTGAATTGCATGTACATTTCTAATAAACACAAGTTATATTATTAACAAAAAGCACCAAGCCTTATCTAGGTTTAAAAATATAAGCCAAGATCTTGCCTTTGTAGGGGAGAGAGAACGTACAATAATGTTGGCCTAACCCTCATACATTGACAGTACTTCATTGGCATTCCATAGTAAAATCTAGATTACTGTCAAATATTTAAGAACCTTCTGTAATTCTACTTCATACATTTTATCAACACTGTATCCATTTACATGTTCCCCATTCTCCATGTCTCAGCTCCCGCTTACACACCTCGGTTCTTAATCCAACCTATGTGGGACGCCGCAAGCTCCATGACATCATGGGTCATGTGACAGATTAAACCCCAACGATCGTCTCCAAAATGACCCAGCTGGCAAAACTGTGATGTAGCTCCAAATAAGCTCAGCATGTTTTAGGACAATGGGGGTAGAGGGAGGATAGGAGGAAACATCATGATGATATAGGGAAAGCATGCAAACTCCAAACACATGGAGTCAGGGTGGAAACTGGAACCCCCATCCCAGATGCGTGAGGCAACAGTACCGACACCACCATGTCAACCCCCCTTCAGTACCATGCGCATCTATAATCCTTTCATATACTGAATTCATTTTATTTCTATACAGTATGGCGCGCATCCTAGCACAGTTGACCAAAAGTCCTTAACAACGATTGAGGTTCACGGAGGGCACTGACTAACGTTATTTGGCGGTAAAATCCCAATCAAGAAAAAGACAACGGAGGAGTCGGCGGAGGCACAGAGGGCAGCCTGACACGCCACGCAATCCCAGCACAGCAGTAGCTGCAGAGAGATGTCATTTCCTGCTAATGGACGTGGGAGGTCTGCTACCAGAGGTGAGTGTAAGCGATACACCTGGCTGGCTCTTGTTGCATTAGTGCACCCTGTGGAGAACACCAGGAATAAGGACGTCACTGTCCTTAGGTCTTGTCCTTCGGGGACAACTAGATAACACAGGAAATGCCACCAAACCATGTCCGGGGGTGTTGAAGTCCTCTGCAAAGTACAACAGGGGCATCCGGGGAGTTACCGCCCTCCCCCCCCCCCCACATCCGGCACGGATTCTGCACCTTTAAGTGAGAAGGTGATGCAAACAGCAGGTGACTCCATGTTATGGTGTCTCCAAGCGACCTTGGCTCCTCCGAGACTGAGGAGCGGTTGACAAACAGGCCTATAGCAGCACACTAAGCAGAGGTCTGATTAAGAGGGACTCTGAGTCTGCTGGGCATGAACGGAACACAACACGTGTTGTCGCAAGAGGGAAAACGTGCCGAACGGCATCCTCAAACCTACACGGCCTGCCTCTCATCTCCGCATTTGACAGTTACTGTTCCGGAATGGTCCACGGCTCCCCTTTTGAAATGTAAAAGCATGGACTGAACACGTACCTGGCTGACCTTTCCAGAATCATCCAGTAGCTTCCGACCGAATATTTCACAGCTGGACTGTTTCGCTGCCTAAATCTGAGTGCAGATCTGAGTTGCCTGTGGAATGATGGACGAAGGACTCCTGCTGGTTTAAAAATGAATAACAAATGAGATCAGGGTGTAATAGGGCGCTTTCGTGGGGGCAGAATCCTTATTGACTTGCCAAGTATCACGTCCCATCTTAAGTCATCCTGATTTAATGGATCGCAAGCTCACGAAGAGTAAAAACAGCTGAATGTAGAGAAGCAAGTGTCAGGTGGACCCGACTTCAGAACCAGACTTCTTAGTGAATATTAGCCTCATTAATGAGTTTGGTTTCTGAACTAATTTGCCTCTGTATAACTTATAAATAATTATGCTTTTCATACAGACAAAGCCAAATGAAAACAATTTCACCACCAATCCACTGAAATTGCTGAACCCTGTTTAGAAATAGAGGACAAAAAAAAAACTTCTTGATGTCTCTAACGAGCGCTTGGGACTGAACATTTTTTTGTCCGACCGCAGACACAACTTAAGGAGCATTTCTTGTGGAATTGAGCTTTTTGGCTGTTTGGGTGTTTATTAGATAAGGTGGAGAGAGACGGTGACAGAGGGGAACTTAAAGGGAGAAAATAAGTCAGTGGTCAGCAGTAAATCGTATCTCCTTTAAGATAGCGATGCCTTTCATTTCACAGCCATGACGGATGCAGTGCTCAGGGTTCCCGCAGCATCACGGAAAGAAACCGATCCACCAGAGCTGAGGTCTGCTCACAGCTGAGGGTGTCACAGCGCTGAGCATGCCTGATCAGCATTTATGTAAGGTAATCTCCTGTATTTGACTCAAGCCATTGGCCCCCATCGTGGCCATCTGGTCGACTTGGTTTACACACAGATACCGGCTCAGTCTGCCTTCGCATTGCAATATTTAACCAGTTAGTCAACTGGTCACGATGCAAAATAATCAAAACAGAACAGGACACAATGGTCGGATGCATGGTTTAGTACAGCAATTACCTTATTTCCTTTTGGATGATACAACATCAATTGGGGGCAGTGTGTGGCCTAGTGGGTTAAGCCTCTGTGTCTGCAATCGAAAGGTCACCAGTTTAAGTCTGGCCTCAGCATGTCTGTGGGTCCTTGAATGAAGCCCTTAACTCCTCCCCCCCCCCTCCCCTCCCGACATCCCTGGGTACCTGGGAGATCAAGATGGGGGAGGCAGAAGAAGGAATTCCCCGTAGGGATCCGTAAAATATAATATGCAGGAACATGTAAAAAAAATGATTTTGTATTTATTTGTATGGACATTGATATTTAACAAATGTAACTAATTTAAATGACATGTAAATAGTCTGAGTTCACATGCATTTACACCAAGTAACAAGTCCTGTACTTTAAATGTGGAACCACTGCTTGAAGAACATCTGAATAACAAGTATCATTCAGCAGTTAATGGCATAACTTTAAGGAAAGCCAACAGACCTTGCTGTTACCCCCAGATAACAGCACATTCCTAGTTGATAAAATTGGTTAGTGTGTCCCATGGTCTTTAAATGTTGATTTAAGCACCATAAGCCAAAAGTCTGGTCAACATGAGCCTGGTTAAGACGAGATAATAAACTCGTTAACTCTGACGAGCTCAAGTCTGAACAGACGCCTGCCAAATGACTGGCTTTCTGATCGGTGTGTTTTCATCACATGGTTAACATTCTGAAGCCTGATTGGTCGCCATTGTCCATATGGAGGCACCGTTACGCACCAGCTGAGTTCTTTCTGCTACCTGTTGCTATGAATGCCTTTCTTAAGTGTGCTTGATTGTGGATTCTTGTTATTTTGCTGGTGACTCATAGACCACTCCTCCACTACATTGATTGATTAGTTGGTTGGACAGGTGAGAACAATGAACTCCAACAGTTCGCTGCAGACTGGATTTGACCTTGTTTTTATTTATTTATTTTTTTAATTTTGTCTGGTTGGGAGGGTTGTGTGTGATTTGAAGCCACAAGTTGGATATGGTGTTGACTGTGGCAGGGTGTTGACCTGCACAATCGTCTGGTTTGATCCTTTTGCAAGGAATCTTAGTCTAGTTTTGTTCGACTTCACATCCTAAATGGAGGGGAACATGCATCAAAATCACTTATTCTCTGGGTTTTTACAAGCCCTCCTTGAATTTACATGCAAAACCAGCAAGTTGCTGGACGGATTTGTGGCTCATATCTCATGAAGCTTCTCCAGTGTGCCAGTGATTTCTGTTCCTGATATCTCAGCTGCCATGGCATAACGAGTTTTATTTTCTTCTGGGTCATAGCACAGGCTGGATTATCGGGAGATTGAGGTCTATCCAAGCACGCAGCTGGTGCGATTGCAGAAAGTCGTTCACTTTGCTGCCTGGGTGGGATGTCACCTGCCCTGAGGAAGCTGCTTGTTCTCATTGGTACTTCGGTTCTACCTGGGGTCGCCAGCAAGGGCAGCCTGTTTGACTGGGAGCGGTTGCTATCCTCTTGTTGCTGCCATGGCAACACTAACCCATGTTGAGCTTGTCTCTGGGTGGTCGTCAGTGCCCTCAGGGTAGCTCACGTCTGCTCTGCCCCTTGTTGGATGGAAGGAGGCCAAGAAAGGATCAACTTTCACCTGGTAACCCTGTCTTGGGGGTCTGTGTGTGAGGGGGTGGGGCATTAGGGAGGTGGCAGGGCTGAGGGTGGTGATTCTTCTGGTTGTCCCCCGTCCTCCGCAAAATGTCAATAGGTGAGCTATCCACTTGTCCGATAGGCATAGTGGAATGGAGCTAACCAAGAAAGTCATTGAAAAATGAAATCACTCGAAAGGCAGCCACTCAACATAACCCATTTATATTTGTCTGTGTGTTTAGAATATCTCTTGTCATTCAGGCTCAGTACTTAACATCCCGAAGTAGTTTTGCAGAGTTCACCTTAACCGCTGTGCCACCTTCTGGTGAAGTAATGAAATGCTTCCAAAGTGCACAGCTCTATGGAAAAAAAAAAAATTAAGATGCATGATAAATGGACTAAACAGTGGGCTTGCACATGCATGTGTTGTGTTTGAACTGACCTTGGTTAATGTGTGTGCCCTCAGTGGAGGCCTGAATCCCTAGCTCGGCTCCCAAATTGGTTTTCCATTTTCTCCCCAAGCGATTAGTTTTATTGTTTAAGCCTGGTCGCTCCAAAAAGCAGTCTGCCTGGCAACCTTTCTGTCCACAAAAGAATTTCTATTTTTAGGAAGATGATCCTATCCAGCGGAAAGTGTGGGCACCCATGAGAGGTAGTGCGATTTGGGGCCTGGATTGCCCGTGAGATTTCAGCCGCAGCGCCTGTGGCAAACAGATGAAAACATTTACTTTGATTATACTATAAAAGTGATCCGTATGTGTCAGTGGCTAGTTTCCAGTTTGGGAAGGTGATCTAGACAGCGGTGTGCGCCAAAGTAAGTGCGCACCCATGTTAAGTTCCAAAGCCATTTCATGGAGTCAAGCTATGGGTATGCGACTTTGCTTTATGACTTTAGGGGGCAGCAGAGTGCTGCGGACGAATAGACACAAGTGCCTGGCTGGACGTTCTGCTATGTGCGAGACTCTTGTTCTGTCCTGATGCCGGGTTAGGGTCCCGTCCTTTAAAGCGCTTAGCCATCAAAGGATCCCATTTTTTCAATGGCTCAACGGAGGGGAGCTCGTCTGCATGATAGTGTTTAAATAAACACAATGCATTAAAAGAGAGATTCTTTCACTGCAATGGAATTGAGATTAATGCATTGGGTTTAAATGCTGGTTTTAATATAATTATATGGAAAATTTTATGACAGCTTGTGTGACGGGCACTGCCAGTGTTTATCTACATATCGTAGGATCTTTGTGTGTTATGCGCCATTTTATAATAATGACTGCATAGCATAGCCGTGGGAGAATTTGTCACTTTTTTAGGGTGTGGGCTTTATATCTAATGGCTGGCGGTGACAGTGGTAGTCCGTCAATTGAAGGACACGGCAAACATGAAGGAGAGGTTCGGAGGAAGCGGCCAGCATGTGTAAACACTAGCGGGCTTTGCAGCAACCCCCCCGCCCCGCCCCAGGACACCCCTGTCCACCCACCATGTGGGTGAGCAGACCTCCTGCTGGGGAGGTTTTGTAGGGCTTTAAAAAAATCGGTAAGTCGGATGTATATTGCAGATTTCCGCGAGCTCTATGGAATACGCATGTGGACGCGCGCGCATTGGAGATTTCCGCGAGCAGTACGGAATAGGCAAGCTTGTGCACGCGAGGCCCTCGCGCCGTAATTGCCCAAATTAGCGGCGCGTCACGCAGGTTTGTCCCACCGAACGTGGTGATTAGAGGCAAGATTGGATTGAAACCGAGGGCAATTTTCCTCTCCGCGGAGAGGGGTCGGTGATCCCCAGGTAGGGGGCAGTCTGGGGGGGGCGTAGAGGAGGGTTGACATTTCGGTTGTAACTGCTTAGTCGTCCAAAAACCCACCGCGCCTTCTCTTCCCGAGTATTGCCTCCATCTTTGTACTGTATCCTCCCGAGGTTTGCTGTCAAATGACCTAATTTGTTCATAGAGGGAACGGCGAGGGAAAACAGCCTTCTGAGTCAATACTAAGCGCAGTTTTACCTCTGCCTATTATCCAGAACACTTACAATGAACCGGTGCATATTTTTAGAATACTTGGTTTTCCTCATGCTCCGTTCTTGGGTCAATATCAAAAATGTTATGGAGAGGCTTTGTTTACGGTGCTTTTGAGATGAAAACAACGAGGTGCCTGATGTCAACCGGAGGACATGATGGGCGTGCACAAGAAATTAGCGCCTCAGCCTAACTTACAAATTAATCTGTAGAACGTGGCGATATCTGTCAGTCGCAAATATAACGTTCATTGTTTTTTGTTTTTTTTTTCCTCTTCCCCCGAGCCTTTACTTTCATTGCGTGGCTTGTGTTTGACAGATTCCAAGCCGCATGAGATTAATTAAAGAAAGATGCCAATTAAACACAAAGCATATTTTTAACCGGCACATTTAATGATATAGCGAATGAATCGACTATAAGGGAAAATCTATTATACAGTGGGTTTAAAAACACTGTGCTTTCTGTCAACCTTTTTCTTTTCCGTTATTGTCTAATATAATTACCTGTCAAATACTGTTTAGACTGAATATAGGCTGCTTAATGTGTTTAAATACCCTTCCGAGATGAAATGGAGAGGAATTTTCCAGCCCGTCACTCAGTGGTGCCTGTAAATGATGATATTTGACACTGTGATATCCTTCAGAAATGACAATGAGGTAGTCTGTCAGGTACTTGCGAGTGTTTAGCCATCCAGACCTTCATTTAGCCAACCAGGCCGTCATTTCTGCCTCACTTTTCCCTGCGAAGTAATGCTAACGCTTAAACGCAGTGTAATAACCGGCGTCTCCTACAGCTGCTGCACTCTTCCCCAGACTGCATTTTTTTAAATGCAAAATGGAAACGTCTTTGCCGCAATGGAAAACCTAATGGAACGGGCAGAGGTTTAAACTACTCTGCACCAGCACTCCTGCCAGCGGCCATCAGGAATCCAACCCTGGGGCTCCACAGTGATATGTTTGCAAAATGATATTTTTCGCAGGCACAAACTTTTCTAAGGATAATGTGGCCTAAGTAGGGAAAACTTGATTCGTTGGATGTGATTGGAGAAGGTTGCCTGCTAATTTGCTCACTAAGGTGGGATTCATGGCCCTGTTTCTGTTTTAGTGCCACAAACGGCAATCAAGGCGGTTCTGGGGTGCGGTAAACTGCTTGGTCAATCCCCCAGCTAGCTGCAGCCTAAATCATTCGCCTTAGTTCCCAATTCCTGATTTCAGTCGGGCTGTTTAACGTGCCTATTTCTGTGCTCCGTTCGGCATTCACCTTAGCAGCACCGTGCTTTCTGGGAATGTCAACTTTTCTGGTACCGAAATGACAACGCCTCGATTCTTCACCTGTGTATAAAGCTCGGACGTATGTGCGGCATTGACACAAGTGTTCTGTTAGAGCAGATTCAATCTGCCAACTCCGCATAAATTTGGAAGCGCGAAGGAGATCACGGAAAATCCCCATTAAGGCACCAAACGTTAACGATGCAATTAAGGCAAAAGCCTGTTAATTGTTAGAGCCATAGCCAATGTGAACTGCTCAGAGGCCGTTGAGAATCGATCTTTGAGTGTGCCTGGCCTCGATGTGTCTGCACTTTTGGTTCAGGTGCATCTCGTCCTTCTGCGTCTTTGATGGTGCAGTGATCATGCTGTGGACAGCTTTCGCTTGTGCTGCAAACTCAATAAATTTGCAGGCATTAAGCTCAAGTCTCGGTCAGAGTGGCTGCAGGGAGTTCAAAGGGAGATCGGCATGGAGGAGGACTAATGTATTTTTCATGGTCTTCCTGTTTTTTTTTTTTTTTTTTTCTTCAAAATTCTAAAGTTGGAGCCTGCTCACACTTGGGTGGAATTAGCCAATTAGCCTGGTCTCATCTGACTCATGCCTACCGTAAGTTGCCCGCTTCATGGTTGGTCTGGGCAATCGCCACTCTCACTAATGACTTCAGCATCTTCTGGCAGACCACTGACCTGCAGGACACCCCCCCCCCCCTCCTTAACCCCAAGCTAAGCACTGATTAATCTTTGGATGTATCTCTCTGCTTTGGAGTGATGGAGCAGAGTCAGAGGAAAGGAGGAGAGGAACTGAGGGTTTTGTTTAACTCTCGATGTCAGTGTGTGCATCCAGACATTTTCAGCCTGTTCTACCATGGAGGTCCAGCGGAAAGTATCATATCATACCATGTGCCTATTTAACACTGGATTGCCCTCAAATATGAGACATTTTTCAACCTTCTAAGCAGCTTTACAGAGGATTTACATAATGTATATTGGGTTTCTGTTAGCATTAACCACAGTTGACGACGAAGGCGATTTTAATAACGATTATGATGTATGTATATATGCGTCAGCATTGATTTTTATTTATTTTTACATTTTTTTGTCACGGTTAGACTAGCCCTGTGTGTAATTTTGTCATAAATATAACAGCCCTATGCCTTCTGACCTGTTTGCCATTATAGTTCAGTGTTATAGCCAAATCCCTTTCAATACGAAGTTAAGGGTTAACGATAAAAATGGCACCATCATTATTTAGTTGCTTTTTCTCCTGGCTGACATGGGGTGTAGACACCCCTCTCAGATATAACAACATAGTGCTGAAAAAAGCCACGAACGCTGCCGTGTGGCTCTGATACTGCACGAAGACCCCATCGCCCCCACATTCTGCCATCCTTTGTAACTTTACTGCGAGTGTCCTCCCACCCCCCGCCCCCGAATACAAGGATACAGAAACCAGGGAGAGCGTGACAAGCCCAGAGACTCCTTTAAAATCAGCTTAAAGTGCACTGCTCATTTCCTCTGGGCACAGCCTGAATTATCATCAATATCATCATTATTATCATTATTATTATTATTGTTATTTATCGACTGCCTCTAGGCCTTCCATCGGGCGAGCGGGGAGAGGAGGTGGGTCTGATGGAACATGTTGAATTCTCCAGAATCTAAACAGTGTTTAGAATCCCTGTTTTTCAGGCCATGGCCTGATGGAGAGCAGAAACGTCTCATGGGGGATTTGAACTGATCAGAGTAATGGTGTCCAGGTTGATCGCCTGTGCGCACTATTTTATTTCCAGTCCTTGTTCGCCATCGTGATGGACGTGATTACGATTAAAATGGACTTTATTGATCCCTGAGGGAAATTCTGGAGCAAACAGATTTTCATGCAGAATAAAACACATACAGTATGAGTAAAGGAAGTTTTATTTGTTTTTATTTCAAAAAACAAGCCATTAATACAGCTGAATATGTTTCTGAAGTTAATTTCACTTCACTGGTGGGGGGGTGGTGTGTGGCTCGGGGGGTGGTGTGCCTGTGATTGGAAGGTTGTTGGTTCGAGTTCCGGTCCTGGCAGAGTGATGTCACCATTGGACCCCTGAGCAAGGCCCTTAACCCCCCAATTACTCCAGGGATTGTCTGACCCGGCTTTCTCAAAAAAGAAAAAATTGCATTCCTTTGGATAATAGTGCCTGCTAAATAAACAAAATGCAAATGCATGTATGGAGTAAGCAGCCTAGTTTATATGCACTTGTTAATTTACTTTGCACACTTAACTCATACCATAAGGTTCCAGTGAATTGGTATGACGACCTTAAGTCTCATCTCCCACTTCAACTACTTATTTCTCGTCACCTCCTTCACCCTCCACCCACATTTTATGGGGTTACAAGTGGGTTTTCCCAGGGAGGCGCTGGCATTAAGTACAGCAGATTCCAGTATTATAGCTCTGCAGCTGTCTTCTTTCTGGAGCAGACCACTCCCATCTGGTCAGCCCGAGCTTGGTCGGAGATACAGGCTGTCTCGGAGAGCCGCGTATTCCCAGCACGGAGCTTACACTCGCAGGCTTCGCAACGGTGTCCTCCTGGATGGCACGTAGGGTGCTGACAGCTGGTCGAAATAATTAAACGAGTCCGAGAGCAAATTAACGCTGCTTATCCATTGTTCTGGTAACATTTCAATCATAGGTGGCCGAAGTGGTGTTGAGGTATTAAGTGTCTATTGTCACTCAGTTTTTTTTTTTTTTTATTTTGTTTTAGCGCGTTCATCTCTCAAGCTTCTAGATGACATGCCTGCATGTCACACGCCCAACACATCTGCCGCTCCCGGTGACTCATCCTGCTCTCCAAGTTAGCAGAGCCATCTCTGGCAGATTCACGACGCCCCGAGCCTCTGTTATCCCGTGGCCTGAGAGCCACATGAGTTCCCAGCGAGCTGGCGAATTAATATCTACCGCGGCAGCCGCCGCTAAGCCGAAGAGAGCCGCGAGGAGCCGTCAGGACGGACGACCTTGAGGCGATCGCAGGCCCAAGACTGATGGGAAGCATGGACGCGTACCCAGGTCACGGGGATTCATGTTGGTTGGCGGAACGGGATGGCGACGTGACGCTCTCCACGAGCGCTTGCAGAGCGCCTGGTCGCTGGTGATTGACCCTTCGCGAAACCTACCCGCGCCACAGAACGTCAGCCATCGGGCCGAGTGGATTATCTTAGCAGAGTGCCTGAGAAGCCAGAACACAGTGTGTAGGTTGAGAACACGTCCCTGTCTCTGGCTGGAGGTCATCGTCACTGCCAGGCAAGGTCTGGTGGTAGCTACTTCTCCAGCTATGTAAATGGATGTTATTGTAAGCTGCTTTACTTAAAAATTTAATTATTGTAAAATACTAGCTTTATGGCATACCTCTTTATATTATCATTCCCTGAATATGATTAACTTTGATAGCAGATTTGATAGATAAAATTGAGATTCTGAACCCCAAGTTGACTGAGAACTATATGCTGTCCGTCTGATTTTTCCATTACTTCTATAAGGAATCCACTTGCAAAGTCTCTCTCTCACCAACATAGTATCAGGAAAACGATAATTTTATTGAACACAAAATGATTCGTGCAGTACAATGTAGACATACACTGTGTGTTGAAAGGCATCTCAAATACAAATTAAAATTACTTTCCCCCCATTATATGTCATAAGCCCCCCCCCCCCCCCCCCCCCACACACACACACACACACACCAAGGTACTGATTATAGAGGGTATGCATTGAAATTGCATTTTCCTGTCTGAGCCTGCCCGCTCAGGTGGACTGAACAGCAGATCATGCTGCAACGTGGCTGACTGTAGTCAGGGAATCTGTGAAACAAACAATTATATGCTTAAATGAAAGGCAGTGAGATTCAACAGGGACCATAGACGTTGATGCGTGGCCAGGAAGTCGAGTTTTCTGAAAACCGATTTTGTAGAAACTTGCTTTGTGGAGCAGCCCCTTATAAGGAAAGGAATTGTCTCAGCTAGCTAACATTATCTAACCCCGACCCCCCCCCCCCCCCACTTT
The DNA here is from genome assembly GCF_023856365.1 of Brienomyrus brachyistius. NCBI lineage: Eukaryota > Metazoa > Chordata > Actinopteri > Osteoglossiformes > Mormyridae > Brienomyrus > Brienomyrus brachyistius. The sequence goes on along the minus strand of NC_064536.1, from coordinate 5,945,979 downwards.
GTTTGCAGAACACAAGGCTCTCTCCATCATGCATGTTTTTTTAATAAATGTTGACTAAACTGTTAGTTACACAGGATATAAATGAATGATGCTGAATGTTTAATTGATAAGTAGTCAATACAGTGTATAACTTTTATACCCAAAAATCCCACATAACTGATATAAATAAGTAAGTCCACGTTTCGGAGTCCGGATTCCAGTTGTTTCTGCGCATTGCCATTTGCTTCTCTTTTTTTTGTTTTTGGCTGTCTTTAAAAAGATGGCTTCGATTTCTTGTTAAATCGATTCATCACCCTACAGCTCCTTTCCCATTTTGGACATGTTTTCGCACCATCCAAGCCGAACGTAATGCCGCCACTCAGTGGGAGCAAACATAGTGATTTCTGCCTTAAAACCAGTTCGTACTTCACATGTGTGCACTTTCGTGTGCTTTCAGGCCGAGGACGATCACGCACATGGCAGCTTGTGTTCTTACTACGTCTGGCTGTGGACGCGGATGGTCGCGGTCGGTGCAGCAGTGATATTCCACCCAACCAGCAGAGGGCAGATGTATTGCAACAACCAAAAATGCCAACAGCGTAGTGAAACAGGTAAACTTTCATCAAGTATTAAAGTAATTAGTCTAGGCTTGGGTGGTACTACGGCAATATGTCATACTGAGGTATATTGAAATCCTTATGACCAAATTAGCAGCACCCGCAACCCCCTCCACTCGGCAAATTTTACCAGCAAGATTTCAAAATGACAGAACAATGCTGCTTTTTAAAATACCGTTTACCTCGGTGTGATATCTGGACCGTATGGGGAAAGTTAAACATGCAGCTGCCTCCAACCAACCTCATACAGCTGCTCACCATAACTACTACAACCACAACAACAGCTGTTCTTCCTCTACTCTTTCGCTGTTGACCTGTGATCCGTGAAAGTCCACACTGGAAATACCTAATCAATTATCTTGCACATGTGTGGTAGATGCACACACGGATGTGCGAGGTATCCGCTAGACATAAAAATCCGGGCCAATCCTGAATGACAAGATGTACGAAACGTCCCACCGATCCGCAACTGAGAGCACATGCGGAAAAGTGAAGTATGAATTGGTCTTACTGTGATGACATGTGCATACCCACTATGGGTGCTGTGAGTGAATTTGCATATAAAGGGTAATTTCTTGGGTGTGATGAGCCTGGGATAGGATGGTGGCTGCGAAAGCAAAACTGACCAGCTTCCCAACATGCTAATGTTAACTCCATCCCTTCCCTGGCCAGTCATTCCTTATCACCATTATTCCTGCCAGCTGAAGTCTTCATCCCTCCCCGACTCCCTTCATGTTGAAATGAAGAAAAAAATTATGAAATGATGATACTTTATTGATCCCCGTGGGTAAATTCTCTTTTCACCGATCATAATTTGCTAATGATTAATGAATTGAATACAGATATTAAGAACATTGGGGTGTCTTCAGTTCCGATTTTTACAGTTATGGTACTGGTTCCTGTTGGATTAGCGCAGGCTTTGGTTTTAGTACCTTGTTGCTCCCGCAGAGATAACAGATTCAACATTCAGAACTTTATTGTCGTGTGCACAAGTACAGATACAAGTACAACGAAATTCTTACTTGTGTTCCTCCCTGCAGAGTTAGGCAGCATGTAACTGTCAACTATATTCACAATAAGTACAATACGATAAATACAATACACAGAGTGGAGAGAGAGGAGGGACACTATGAGCTACAACAGGGTATGTAAACTACCATTTCAACCATTTCAATTAAAAGGACCCGGATTTCACTTAAGCACCGAGTACTTGCTACGTGCTGATCGGTCAGTCTCCTATAAACATGCGTGTGTCACTAATGTTAATGTGAAACGGCTGGATTAGTCTGTCAATCTAGGAAGCAACCCAGTAAAAGTCCCAGACGAACCAAATTATTTAGCTGAGCATGGGAGCCTTTCAATTCTAAAGTAGTTCGTAAAACCCGAAGTAGCTCAGAGTGTCCCTCCTGACATGGATTAGGTGGTCACCCTACATGCATACATATGAACATGCAATATATGCAGCAATATATTCCCCTACCCCACCCCTACTAAGTCAGTGTGCAATACTGTGTGAAATGCAGCTTGCTGCTGTCCTGGGTCAAGCTACATGGGGAAACCTCAGTGCTATAGATCAGTCCGGCCATAAGGGGGAAACCAAGTCAGTACTGCTCCTGGACTCTGCGGGAAAAGAACATGAAGAAGACGAGCTCCTGCTTCACACCAAAGCCAGGGCAGGACCGTTTGTTAAGCCTATGCAGGGTCCTATTAAATAGCCCCAGTGATCGATACACCTTAAGAAAACCATAAAACAGTCGGGCAACATTGCATGGGACGAAACAAAGAAACACATTAGGATATTATTTTTGCGGCACGGGGAGCGGCAGATGAAAAGGTTATAGATTACACAAGTGCCTAATGAGTTGAGTCTGAGCTTTAATGAAAGGATGAAATGGAGAAAGCTTCAGGGAGCCAGCCGAAGCGAGGCTGGTGACTTTCACCTCCACCGGGCTTGACGGGATACACGCGGGTTTGTGGCAGGAAAGCTTGTCACTGCTCTCAGAAATTATACGCCGCAAAGACACGTCCTTGCTTCCGAGGTGAAAATTGCTTCTGCTGTGTCAGCGAGGGCAAATGTGTGGAAAATAGAACCGGCACGTCAGTGTGCGTTCGTGTGGAGAAAAGAGGCTCATTAGTGTTTTTAAATATACTTTAACTCATGATGTGGACTCTAAATGTATATATGGCATGATTATATCAGGATTTTCTTTTGTTTTCTGTTTCCTATATCTTCTATGTTTTTCTAAGACTTTTTAGTGATTAGTCTTTGAAATGATCTTTCACATTCATTACAAGTGTGAAGTTGCAATCCCACCCTGCCATGACAACACTGGGTGACACGGCGACAGACGTCGTGCGCCACTAATTGGACGATGCTCTTAGCAGTGGGTGGGGTGTGTCGTGTGACGCTCGCCTCAGTGTGCTGAGACATGTTAAATCACCTCCAGGACCCCTCAAACTGCCAGTGTAGTAAACGCAATGGGGTTTAACGATGATCTCTGATGTCTGAGACTCTGCCATGTCGACCAATATGTGAGCTCAGCATTTTGTTCATATTGTCAAAGAGAAAATTGAATGGAGGGTGGGGAAGTGTCTGGGGCTGATTAGCTGCTTGTACCTTATTGGCTATGAAAAGGAATACACAGCCAATGAAATAGTCTTGTCCTGTTTCATTCCGGTAACCTGGACTACAACCCAGTAACTAGACCACGTGCACTGCTGCGGTCATTTTTGTGCCCAACACACTTACCTATTTTTTCATTCTTTTACATTTTTTCACTTCCTCCGAGACTGTTTCTTTTTTCATGGTACAGCCCGTGTTGTGTTGACCACTTTCCTGAGCAAACCTTGTTATTTCTCTAAAGAAAAAGCTAAGAATCCTCTCCTTCCCTTACTAATCCCCGTGTCACACAGTCCTCTTCACGATCATGATTGACATGCCTCTCACATCGAGAATTTCGTGCAAAACAAAACAAAGGAATATAGGAGCCTTTATCTGTTCGAGTATATGACTGGTATGTGGTCAAAAACAGACCATTTATATAGCTGAATATCTTTCTGAAGCTGATTTCATTAATGGGGGTGACGTGTGGCTTAGCAGAAGCTATGCCAATCAAAAGGTCACCACTTCAAGTTCCAGGGTCGGTGAAGTGATGTCACCATTGGGCCCTTGAGCATGACCCTTACCCCCCAGTTGCTGCAGGGACTGTCTGACTTTGCTTTCTCAGAAATGTGCATTGCTTTGGATAAAACCATGTACTAACTAAATAAACAGTGGGGTTCCACTAGGGGTGTGAACCCATGTCTTCTGGTCCTGGTCCTGAGCTGTCAGAGTATCATCCGTTAAGCCAGGCCAGTGCCAGCTAGGGAATCCTTATGTAGTCCATGCCAGAGGTCGGCACGGCGATGACAAAAACAAAAACATGATTATGGTCTTTTATGGAGGCTGGCTGGTGGGGGAGTGAGAGGATAAACTAGAGCCTTTGTCACTGCTGCACAACCACTGACCTTTGACCCTCATCACCGAGCCTCAAACTGACAACGGGTTGTGTGGGGGAACTGCAGGACAGAGAGGCTGGTTATTTGAAGGGAAACCAGACAATGACGTCAAGCGCGACGATTGCCACTGACGAGTCCTCTTAGTATGATGTTATAATTTCTGTTCAGTGGCTTTATCTAGAGCCTTGCAAAACACACACAATACTAGCATTGAAATAGCATTCAACACTTAACTGGTTTTCTTCAATTTAACTGATAGCATGATCAATTGAAGGTCAAAAACCTAATTCGGCGAAAAAGAAGTATGTTTGTCTCCATGCTCCTGCTTCAGGAAGCTCTTTTAAACATTGCGATTAAAAACATTCTTTGTTGTAGCCTTTATTTTTTTTATTTCTCACTTTTCTCCTCCTTCTGTAGAGCCTCCACCTTTGAGGCTCATCAGTGAGCTCCTTGCTGTTTCCACACAAGTTAAAAATCAAAGACGTTTTCTGTGTCCCATAATGACTGATCCTGATCTTTCGGTGGTGCTTGACCCTACTCCTTTAAGAATTCAAACATACTGCAGGAGAGCATTTGTTAAACATCTTTTGATCATGACTCACCATAAAGTTTCCTACTTTATGGAACCCAAGGCAACATTTATCTGTAAAATGAAGACTTAACTGTTGACCACCTGGAGAGGTTTTGTATATCAAATAAAAACATTAAATCTCGCCCAGTTACAAATGGGACACCTCACTCAGATCCATCTCACGCTTGTACTATCATCTTGCTGAATGTCCTAGCACCTTATCTGAAACCTGACTCCGCTTCTCTGCTTTTTGTTTTCAACACCTACATCTCGGCAGAAGCCGTGAGGAAGAGTTGGATGTATCTGTTTTTTCTAAGCCAAATTTCCAAGGTTGATTAAGGGAAGTGGAAGTTTGTGGAACAGTTCTCGTTGGCTCCATTTGGCTTGATGGCATCCATCACTGACACAAGCTCCAGATATATCGGTGTCTCTTTGCTCTTGCCCTGACAGGATGTAAACTGATTTCCCTGGCAATGTGACCTTTCCTTTTCTTTTTCCCCTCAGTCATTTCCAAATAAACTTCAGAGCCAAACTCCATCTGTCTGAGCTCCGTCTATTGATTCTGACATTTCTGCTGTACTATAATCAATAGCTCTTCCTTCTAAAATGTCTGCAAGGGAACCAATGTGCGTTCAAAACGTTGTTTCATCTTACGCAGAATTATGTTAGGATGCCCTTTCGGCATCAATCTTTATTCAAATGACTGGCCAAAGACACCTGATAAGTTTTCCCCATTGAGATTGTTATACATTCATGTTTGTAATGACATTTTATTGAAGGCTGGATTGAGCAGATCTGGATGTTGGCATACAGGTGTGCAACATTTCAGATGCTAAGACAGTAAACATCTGACTCATTGACTGGGAAGTTTTCTGTGTCAGAAAAAAAGTTGGATTTAAGTCCCAATTCTAATTATAGTAGTGAGTGTGCACTGGTAGCAATAATACACACAACGTCACCTTTGTCATCATTCAGGTAGATCCTGGTAGAGATTATTTGAACATGGCCTTTCCAACAGAGCAGGGCTGAAGTTACATTGTAACTGGGCTAATGGATGACTATGGTGGCAATATTGTTACAAGAATTTTGAAGGAATTCCAAGGTCTGAATAATGGAAATGAAAGATCACAGTTCCAAATGTGATAAGATATCAGGGCAGGAATTCCTGCTCCTTTTGCTAAGTGTTTTCCCATCTTAGAGGAGAACTGCAGCTACCTAAGGACCGAACCTTGTGGTACCCCTATGTAGAGGATTATGTTTAACCGAAGGTAGATACTTTACATAGATAAGAGCTGCCATTTGAAATCTGCTAGAAAAGTATAAAACGGGATCAGCTGTGATGAATGTAAGCTGCACACTCATACAGCAGATATTTCGCATAGAAATCTAACTAGGAATGAAAGCTTTTTTCTTATTGTATTACCGGGCAGATTTGCTTTGGTCGATAGCAGATCAAGGTGTGACAGGTCCGTTAAGGCTGGGTGGAAGAAATCCAAGAAAGCCGTGTTAGACAAGTTCAAGACGATAGATATTAGAGCTGGACGTTAGAGGTTCCAGTTCAGAGAAGGTGGGACAAGGAACAATCCTTTGATCATGTTAGAGTCTCAGTAACTCTTAGAGAAACACGGGAGAGCTGTGGAGATCAACAGACGTGAACAAATTAAACTTCTAGGTGAAGACTGTATGATAAAATAAGCAGAGAGAGAAAAGTTCAAGATACAGTGTAAAACTTTAATTTCAAGAAAAGGGAAACATTGTCAGCTGATGCACGGGTCTAGGCAGAGGTCATCATCTGCCAGCGTGACAAGATAAATCTGGGATAAGGGAGCTGAAAAGCCAGTTAAACACATTCAGATTTATGCGGCCATTTTTAGAGCTGCAGTGCCGCAGTAAGTCTGCAAATTTTCACACCCAGTAATCGGGGGGAAAAAAGTCCTATAAATTAAACATTCATTTACACCCATCAACTATAAAACTTGGAAGTGTGGAAGGGGGCATCTCATTTGCATATAGTACTGATGTGGCACATTGACTAATCAGCTTTAAAATGAGAAACGTGGGTACGATGACACTTAACTCTTTGATTGTGATACAGTTCCTCTTTGGTTCTGTGGGCAAGGACCAGACCAAAAACATCTACAACAAAACAACCCTTGTCCTTTTTGAGGAACAGTTAAAGGCACAAATTCCTTGAAGATTTAACGCTGTTTGTCATGTATGGAATCCCATGAGGTTTCAATATCCACTGAACACTGTTTGAAATTGAAATCCTGGAATTCAGGTTGTATCGAGTCCTCAATCAGTCTATCAGTCAATCATCATATCACACAAATCTGCTCACAATGGCAGGTAACTGAATATACATCTAATGAGCAGATTATCCAAGAAGTACAAACAAAAATGTATGCCAAAATACTTAGTGATGGCTTCAAGCGATGTTTTTTTTTTCCCCTTTTGTGAAGAAAACTACCTTTGACTGTCGCTGTCAAGTTGGAATTTCAACCCTTCGGACGTGCTGTCATCAAGGAGCACTTTACAGTGTGTGGGAACAAAGTTTGTGAAGCTGAAAAGATCCAAAAACAAGCCAAGCTCTTTTATGCATTCCCCTCACTGCTGAAATCTTGATCATTCTGGGCAGATGCCTGCAATCAATAGAGCAGGCGTGCGTTGAAGGGCACAGCAGAGACACCTGTTGGATCTCCAGCTGTGGGCTGAGCCTTCCAGACAGGAAGACAGGAAAACGGCAATGCAGATACCAGGATGTGAAACTCAACGTCATGTTATTCTCAGAAACAAAAACCCCTCATAATTAGAAACAACATAATAAACATCGAATTTTCTAATGCTTTTTAATACTCGAGTGTTTTTTTTAAGCCAGATGAGTACCCTCTTTAGAATTTAATTTATCATAAAGCCCAAGGATAGAAAATATAATTGGCCTTTATTGATGTCGGTAACACTTAAAAATCAACTGGATTCTGATGGAAGGGAAGGATTTTGGAACTTATTAGGTAACATTCAGCACAACCCTGACGTGCATGAGCAGTATGGAAGATGGATGGATCAAAGAAATGCCATGGAATGATACTGTAAGTCATCGGAAAATGACTTGATTACTGTACCTCCTTACTGGCAGGCCGGCCAGCATGTTCTGTGAAGCCACTGTAGATGATTGAAAATGTGGCAGCACATCTGGTCTTCAATCAGCCGAAATGCTCTCATGTTGCGTCCCTTCTTGTTGGTTCTTGGTTCTGGCTTTCAGATCTGTCAATGGAATGGCACCTATACCTACAATGAGCCACTCAATCGGGACCTAATTGTGCGTTCTATTTCAACTGGGAAGTCAGAATTCCCAGTTGGAAATTTCAACCGGAATGCCCCCTGAAGTCAGAGTTGTGACTCGGAAAGTCGGGGGAACTTCTGCGATCCCGACCTCAGAATATAAAACGGCTGCTCCCTTTATCAACAGAAGTGAAGGCTGTAGTTGAGTACTGTATATTAGCAGGGGTGTAGCGAGATGTCGCCATACTACAACATGACGGGATTTCTCGTCGAAGTGACAAGCGGCCTCGCGAAGGCATTGCAAATCAGCTGCTGTAAACATGTAAGATGACCCATGTAAGATGACACTTTTAAATCTTTTGTGTGACAACATTTTGGCTACCCGGTAGAAAATATAAATAGCGAAAGGGTGACAGACAAAACACAGAACATCTGTAAGTGTAAGAAAATTAAGCCGTACACAGCGGCGAACGCTACTACTATGCAAAGCCATTTGCGTCACCATCATAGCCCTTTACTTAAATCCACTGCACCGGTGAAGGAAACATTAAAAGGCCAGACAGCACTCACAAATGTGTTTGCACCTCAGCTTTCACAGTCAAGTGCTAGAGCCACTTCAATAACGAAGGATATCGGCGTTTTCATTGCAGCCGACATGAGACCATTTTCTGTAGTAGAAAATCCGGGGTTTCGGTGACCGAAGCAATAGGAACCGAAGCATTTTCTGTCTTTCAAATGAATCAAATGAAAGGCAGCTTTCCAGTAATATATTTCCTCTTTGAAGTTTTCTTTAAAATATTATTAAAATATCGTCTCGTCCCATTCTCTTGAACCCAATATCATATCTCGTCTCATGGGCTATTTATTAGCACTTGTGTTTTATTAAATCAGTTGTACACCCAGTACTGTTCAACTTCTATCTTTGGACATGTTGCTACAGTGTTTGTATGCGCAAAATACCGTGTAATCCATCGTTATCAACTGGTATTGCTAATAATGGCTGTGCTCGAACTGGCATTGCTACATGGCTTTCTGACTTGTTGCATTGGGAATGTGGTTAACTTGGGTGTGACGTCATCCTGAACTCCAACTTCCAAGCTACGAGGTAAATGGAATACAGCATACGTTGCATTTTGGCCACTAGGTCGCCGGGCCAGTATACCCTGGTGATTCCTCCCAGAGTGGTTCCTCGATGGTGGAGTGAGCTACCCAACTGCATTCTGTCTGCAGATCCCTTCTGGAATCATCCTTAACACCCACCGCTTCCAGGAGTGCCCCAATGAACCTCATCCAGCCAGAACTACTGTCTGCCAGATTTGCTAAAAGAGCTGCAGTTATCTTGAGCTGGGCAGGGGATTTGAGGTTCACACATCCGGCCTGTACCATCGATGTCTTCATCCGAAAGCAATCTCGCCTTTAATAACTCAAATCGTGGCATAATTGTACAGCAATAGGAATAATGGTCGGTCCCAGTAATATCAAGTCGCATGTGATGTGAGTGAAACGGCCTTTAGGTTGCGATTCTCTGTCAAAAGGGGAAACTCTATTATTACGCTTTTTTCTTTCCGAGATGGATTCACACTCTTCAAACAGTTTACCAATTGGGCTGTGGCTCAGAGCTCTTTCTAAAGGGACGTGGTAGCCAGCAGAAGGAGAGTCTTTTGGGCAAACTCAATAGAATATAGTATTGCTGGTTTCCTCATTTGACGGTTGGCCAGTGGCCACCTGTCTAGATAACGCCCTGGCCCATTTCCTCTCCTCCATGGCGCTCGGCCTGGCAATTTGGTGTTAATGTTGGCTAACTCTGACCTGGGAACTTGGCTCCCAGACCTAGCTGCTTCTGCAATTAGGTTTAAGTATTTTCAGCCTCTACCACTCTACTGTAGCTGGAATATTACATAATAATAGCTGTAATGGAACACAGCAATAGCTTATGATTAGCAAACTGGAAAGTCCCGTCGAGCTGTCGCACGAGACGTCACATGAGTTGTCACATGACACGTCTATGCTAAAGATAAGCTTCCTTGCTATTTTTATGCAGTACATAAGGAAGGGTTTGTGTCAGAAGTAATCAGCGTGATGTAAACTCCTCAGAACTGGGAGGTTTGTATTGAACTCCCTGACTTAAGTTGGCGCTTTCGCTATATTTCCCAGACATCTCTTTTTAGATCATCACGGTATCCACTGAGAGAAATAAATAAATAAATACGCGGGAGGGGGGGGGGTCCTTGTTAATTAATTTCCAAGGGAGGTAAAGCTGTCCCATGAATCACATCTCATAAAAGTCAGGCGTGCTGTATATCTGTGTAAAGTTGAGCGGTTTAATCAGGGCCATGTTTATAAACCACGTTTGGCGGAAGTGAGGGGGGCAGATGCAGCGATCTCGGAAGACGAGCGTCCGCCTGTCTTTCCGTGAGATCAGCAGTTTAATAGAGGTGCCGGAAACAGATGGCGTCCCGTGTGTGGTGGTTGCCAGCCGGGGGGGGATGGCTCACACATATGCCTGAGCGGTAATTATGTGGGCAGCTACTGGTTCCTTTCTTTGGACATGTTACCCCCGGGAAACTCAAAACCGAGGAAAGTAACAGGAAAACTGATGTCTCACCGCCTGAGATATTTTCTGTGTTTTGGTTTTCCGACAGTAACCCGAGAGCTGGGAATTCAGCAGATACAATGCTGTTCTTCCGAACACAATATGAGCCATAGTAAGACGACATGACATAGAGGCCTGAACACAGCTGTGCTCAAGACCTACATGATGTGCGCCGTTCTTTTGACTTAGCATTGTGCTAATTCGGCGATTTTCAAAAGCTGAAAATCAAAGTATAGTTACTGTCATCTTAAGCAAGATGATGTATAGGTTAAACACTGAACGGTATTTCGATCTCATTGGTCGTGGCGCTAAGAAACTAATGAACAGAATATAAATATATAAGAATTTAAACATGACATATTGAGACATGAACATAAGCAAAAAATACAGTTAAATTACAGTTTATATATACATATATATATAGTTTATAACTACAGACTGTCTTGTTAATTGCTGTTTCAAGTATTTTGATAGTGAACTCAATTAAATATTGATTTGACTTGACGTCTACTGAAAGGATGTCAATTTTATAGGTGCAAAATTGCACTTGAATAGACATCAGCTCTTCCATGTCAGCCATAAGTCCGCTTTGCGTGATGCCGGAGAGTCAGGGTAGAATGTAAATTACGGGTGGCTTCATTTTTAGTGATTGAAGTGTGTCTTTTTAAAGTGAGGGGCACCTGTGATGTTAGTTTCATTCTCTGAAATGGGCCGATGCAAAAGCCAGCTTTCACGCCCGCTCGTGCTGGGGGTTTGCTCACCAACGAGTTTCCATTGTGCCCCCCCCCCCCCCCCCCCCCACCCCCCCCAACCCCGCTGGCAGCAGAACCTCGGCTGCTATCGCACTGGATGTTTTCCAGCATCTGTCCGAGTGACTCTCAATGACGGCTTTATTGTCTTCACGATCCTGTGTAACTATTTTGGCCCGTTTCTGCGGCAATTGTGTAACCGGACGGAATAGCTGCAGCCATTTTAATCCAAGGAGAAGGTAGCTTTCGGGAATGTTCCCCTTTGAGGCGGCCTAATTGATCACTTATGACTAGTCATTCTACATGACTTCGTTGCTTTCTGCTTCTGTCCAATTAGGCTCGATTTCACAGATGCTGTGCTCTCTATAAATAGCATTTTTTACACTCTATCTGAAGTCCCTGAAGACAAATACAACCACTTGACTAAGGACACCGTTAAACTGCTCAGGCCGCCTAATCAACCACAGCAGTTTAAAGGCAGAAGACCAACAAGACTGAAAGGAACGTGTTAGTTTGCCCAACTACGTATTTGCCTGGAAAATAATTATACATCTAAATATATTTTCAATGCAATGACTTACAGACTCATTAAAAAAAAACACATGCATGCATTAGTGATATTCACATCTGATGTAAAGCAGTGATTTTGATTAAAAGCAGCAATTTTAAGAATGGATAGGAATAGTGGAGGACGGACCAAACAAGGCAGTCAAATGTAACTTCCTTTGCTGTCATTCATTATGGTTGTTTTGGGTTCTCCGGCCTGATTGGTTGACGCTAAACAAACTGAAGTCACACTGGCCCCATATTCCTGCAGACAGTGGGGGGGGGGGGGGGGGGGGGGGAGGATTTGTGTGAAAACACTGCGCCTGTGTCAGAGCAGAGGACCAGCTGGAAGATGGGATTTCGGTTAAGTCCCAAGCCTCTGCTCACTGCATTACAATTCCTTGTTAAGCCCCTTGGTTAAGTGCAGACTAATTTCTAATTTGGGTTTTTTTGAACTGTCACAGGTGTTGGGGAAAGTGGTGGTGTGGGGAGGGGGTTTAGGCAAGTTTAGCAAAATACTGGCAAGATCTAAATTCCCTCCCGGAGGAAAATTCCCAGTGAGGGGCACAGACACTGATAACCTAAACGAGATAGTTTGACGGAAGATTATTTCCTTGGCATACATAGTATGTCTGGTGATTAATAGAAGTCAGGTCAAGTCAACTGGATGTCATGGTCATGCCATTCATGTACAGGGGCAAACTGGCACAATACAATATTAACCGTGATGCAGCACATAGAGAGCAAGTAACAACAACAGCAACAATAACAGCAGCAAAAATATAATCATTAAACCCATCACCATGGATGATGTGGTGGTTATCTTTGTTGCCTCACACCTCTGGACCAGGATTCGAGTCTCTGGCCTGGCCCCATGTATGTGGAGTTTGCATATTCTCTGCATGTCATCGTGAGATTTCCGTCTCATTCCCTTGTTTCCCGGTCCTCGAGTCGTCATGCCGTCCATATATAGGTATAGAGCAGCACGAAGACAAAGGTGCCACATACAAACGGCGAGTGACAAAAGGAGGTATTCGCAATAATTCAAACAGTGTGAAAACACAGGACATTGTAAGATAAAGGGGTTGGATCTAAGACAAAAGGAAAGGGAACATGATACCAGCTAAGGGTGAAGGTTCTTTGTAATACGCGCCTCAGGTGTGGATCACATGGTTACCCAGATGGGGAGGAGACCGGGCCCCTTGTTTACCCAAAGTGGATGAGGGAAACCCGGGAGATGCAGAACGTATTACACTGACTGACAGGGAGAGAATCCAGATGGGACGGATCAGCCGGGCGGATTGAGGAAGTGTTGAAACAGAAGCAAAATAATGAAGAAAAAAAAGGGAATATTGGATATGTGACTCTCAGCAGATAAAAATAAGGCCCGGCAATAAGAAGAGAGCAAAGACTGTAGAGGGGGAGGAAGAAGGTATGAAAAGGGGGTATTAACAAACAACACTCTTCACAGTCTGTCAGACTCAGTGTGAAGGAACTACTTGCGAGCGTGTAACGCTTCATCGTCTCCAGCGATGAAATGTACATTTTTATGGCTATGTTCTCCTCAGTTCCCATGGGCAGCATCTTACTGGGGAGTTTGAAACAGCAGTGACTATAAAACAGGCCAATGCGCAGGGCCGAAGACCAGGAGGACCCAAAACAACAGGCCAAAAATACCTATATGGTGTTTTATAAGAGCAAAGGGTTTGGATACAGGAAATTGCTTATGTTCCACGAAAAGGAAAACTTCAGTCAGGGGAAAAGAAGCAAGATTAAATAAACAGCTTGATGTTTTCCACTTTTCTTGAGTATCACATTTCCTGTTTTGGTATTTTATTCCATATTTATTTTTTCCGCCCGCTTGATCCACTACTTCGATGTCTGGTACTAAGGATCAGGGACCAGACAGGGCACCACCAGCCTGTGGGAAGCCCCCTGGCATTTCACCCGGCACCCATATCTGGCATCGCTCCTGAAACATGGCCGGATAAACAGGAGGAGGTGGATACAGGTGCCACAGCTGTCAGCAGATGGGACGTTTAAATTTGAATCTGTTTCAATCTGAATTCTCTGCGTGACTCTGAATATTCTGGGTGACAGGTGAGAGCGCTCTTTCACACCTGCTTGGTGAAAACACCCGGTAACTCTGGAATTCTTTAGCTCTCCATTTTAAAACATCTTCTACCTCAAAATAGTGTATTAGATTGATTGACATCATGACCTCTTACAAGGAGATTATATCAGAGGAGTGAAGCTGTACATATACATCACTTGGAGGAGGCAGGAACCACCAATCAGATATCTAGGTCCCGCCTCTTCTAGTTGCTTGGACCCGCCTCCTCTATTATCTGATTGGTTATCTCTCTGAAGCAATCAATGTTCTGCCCTTAGATCATTTTTAAAACTCCCGCAAACTATGTCTGGCTAAAGTAGCAAGAGTCAAAATGAAGGCAAACTTAAACTCCAAAAAGACACAAAGAAATCATGAGTCACATACCAACCGGGAAGTAGCTATGGCTGTTTGACTTCCTGACCTTAATGTTCCTACAAGTCCACCCACCGGTGGCTTTTGTGACAGAGCCATCGACATCCTTCGAGTGATGGACGTAGGTTCCAGGCCTCTTCAAAACAGCATCAATAAAGACCAAAGTTTTGGAAAAAAAAAAAGAAAAACAAGACTGAATTCGCCAACAGCACCAGAAGCCACTCAATTGTTCAAACTTTGCCACCTTACTGTCATCAGATTGTGACAATTAAAGGCTGGGGTCTTCATCCTTACTTAAACCTGCGACCACTAAATGAACATAGACCACAGCTAGGGACTAAGAACATACGTATCAAGACTGAAACACTGATTCCTTCAATGTGAATGCTTCATTTTGCAAACCAATTGCAATATGTTGCAATATTATTATTTTTCTGTTTATCTGGTAATTAAAATGTTTCTATTATTATAAATACGGATCTGTATAGAAACCAGGCAGAGCTGCCCATAGGGTGGGGAGGGGAGACTTTCAGGAACCCAGACACTATTTACTAGGAAATGGAGCAATCTGCAAATTTTATCATCAGCACTGTGCTTGGCGAATTTTACCGTCAGGGATGGGTCGGTACTGAATATCGGTGATACCAAACTTAATACTGGATTGAAACAGATCAAAAAGAAATAAAATCAGTGGTATCGCCCATCCCTAAGAGGGATCCCCTACCATTAAGGTGTGATCTTATAAATACCTAAAAACAGTGATGGATCAGGGATTGGGGAGGGACCCCCTTGAGTATGTGCCTGTACAAGATGTTAAATCTTTGTTTTGTTGACAGAATGAAATAAAAGAGGGGCGAATGCACATTATGTAGAATGCAAGACAGTATCAACAACGCATTTCGCCAAGTTTTACAAAATGTTTCTTCATGCCTGTCTGATTCATGGCGCTGATTGACACCAAAGGGCTGCTGTTTAAATTAAGCTTTACTTCTCTGTATAATAAGTTGCTTATTTTCTTTATTCATTGTGGCAGGGAAAGTATTTTCCCTGTGTGCAGATTCATTCTACTGTTCAGATGATCTAAAACCCATAACATCACACAGCACTGGTCATGCCGCAAAATTTATTTTTCTTCTGGAATCGTCCGTCTGGCAGAGCTTAGCGTTCTCCCACTATATTACCATCATAGATCTTCGGAATTGACAAACTAAGCCAATTACCCTCGCCTAACGACTTGTTCCTCGAACAGAGACCCGAGACAGTGTGTCTTCGTTTGCCACGCCCCATTTTTTGTTTTACAATAATGATGGTTGCTACGGTCTGTCTTGAAAATGGGTCGTTAAGGCTGGGGAGCCTTAATTCACAAAAGCTGTTTCCAGGAGAGATTTAAAAATCTGCTCATTTAGGCCTGCCGAGCGTCACGGGCAAATTGGATGCGTGTGGTTTTTTGGGGGAACGGATGTTAATTGGGACGGTGATTAAACATGTACAGTATATGCAGACAGGATGCTAGAGGGTCTTCTCAAATTATCAGAGCATGCAGTGAGGAATACCCAGGTGCTCAATGAAGTGTGTTAAGGATTTAAACTGATCCGTTTGCATCTTCTGTGGGTCTTTCCGCTACACGTTGGCTAGAAAAAGACCTTTGTATCAACGCAAATTATAGTGATATCAGCTCAGGGCAGATAAAGATCAGTGATTTAATACATCTGTCAGACGGACCACTCAAGACAGGTCTTCTACCTACTGGTTTGGGTGGATTAGACATCAGGAGTATTATTTAATTTGCTTTTCTTCATTTCTGATAGACAGCATGCGCATTATATATTATATGATCTCAGTGTACTCCCCAGGATGGATGGCACCACTCCCCCCCCCCCCAAAAAAAAAAGAAAAGTGGCTTTCAGAGAGTAAGTTTCGAAATGGCCAGATCAGCAAACAGAGATCGGTGTAACTATACATACATCTATGGCAACTCAGTCAGACGTAACACGACACTTCCCCATGGAAGATGCTAGGCAAAATGTCCCAAAGTCCCCTGCTGAGTTTCAGAACATATCATGTCATATTTCACCTGCCTTTACTCGCGGAGAGACATTTATGTTTTGGTTTTGCCTTAGTGTATTTCGATTAAACTGCTTACCCGCTTCTGCAATGGAGAAATTGATCCGAATACCTTTGTAGATGTTTCTGATCTTGTTTATTCCAGCAAAAAAAAAATGACTCACCAATCATTGAGTTCATAATGGAACAACAAATCATTTGGATTACACTGCCTAACATTGGCTCATAACTCAATAGTGAATTACTTTTGATTATGTATAATACCACCTATTACTTTTTTTTATGTGTGGGCCATCTGCTTTTAATAAGGCTGTTGGCTGATTTTTAAATGCACTAGGGTCAGAGTGTTGATATATCTCGAACAGTCAGAAATCAATCCACTGCCTGCAATTTGTTTCTTTAGCAAACAGTATTTTATCTCCATCTGAAAAAAGAAAAAAAAAAAAAACGCGCACAAAGACCTTTGAGGAATGTTAATCATCTTGCACATTGCGTTTTAAAATAACAACTGTCCAGTGTGGATTTCCGGACCTTCTCTGTTTATTTTTGAAGGGAGTAAAGGATCTTGACATTCATTAAACATTTTTCCCGGTTGTCAGCAGTTCTGATACCTCCCCCCAGAATGAAAGTAAACATGGAAAGGTCTACATCTCAGACCATCTCTTTCCCCTACAGCTGGTGCAAATAACATCTAAAAAAAAACAAGCATTTGGCTATACAAAATGTGACCTTTAGGCCACAATAAAAAATTGGAAGATATGAGACACAATGCCATCTTTCAAAAAGTGTCTTAAAAAGGGAACCTTGATTCATCTTCATTCTTCTTTTTGCATGTTTATGCATGTTTAGCTAAAAAGAGACTAAACTGCCAATTGTGAATGTCGAGTGACTTACTATCTGCCTACATCCTCCTTAAAATCAATTAATAAATACATTCGGTTCACGATCCTGAAACACTACATAATACCATGAAATCAATTGTCAATATAGTCTGTAGATAATCGATTGTCAAAATAGTCTATATGTGTATACACTCTTATCAGGATTTAGCATGCAAAGGTAAAGAATGAACAAAAAGGGCAGAATAAAAATGATTTAAATAATACAGAAATCGACAAAGCAACAGGAATAAAATAGCTAGAAATTCAAACCCCCCCCCCCCCCCCCCCCACACACACACACACATACACACACCAGCATCATTTTCATCTGCTTGTAAATCAGACATCCCCCAGCCCACCCCCCTCATCATTGTTTATGTTTTGGAAGACCGCCATGACAACAAATGAACTTAAGCGGAAGAATGAAATGAAATCCTCTAAATGAAAAACAAGGGGATGGGAAGACGTAGTGTAGCTATTAGGGGCTGATAGAACATTTTGTCCAGTTCCTTCACGCCACTGTCGAGACTTTGATTCTGCTGCTATAAAGGACTCTCAGCTTATTGGGATTCCAAGGCAAGGAAATAAAGATCAAATGAATGCAACAGTCGCTGAGTTGCCTAGAGACGGACAGGATCTTGAAAGCATTAAGGAGGGAAACCAGACAAAAAAAATGAAATCTTGATTAAGCCCTTGGAAGTGGCCTTTCCGAGAGCGGATCGGCCGGGGTGGGAGGGTAGACATGTGCAGAGATCAATGGGGGGGTGTAATCGGCTGCCTTGGGCCACTGACATTTCGGTCACTGGCTTGTCGACGTCGTGTGACGTTTATTTTCTATTTTTTGGTCTACGGTTTGGTCACCGCGAGTTCTTCTGTGTTTGTGTGTGTGTGAGCGGGTATACCTATCCTTATGGGGACACAATGTCCCCATAACGTGATAAATATCCATTTTTTTCCCTTATGGGGACCGGTTTCCTGGGAAAACTCTATTTTAGAAAAATCAGTGACTGAGCTATGAAAAAACTAAAAATGCAAAAACTCTTGTATTTTGCTTTGTTACTTATGGTTATGGTGTATGGCAGGGTGGGGGTTAAGGTTGTCATAGTTAGCGTTAGCATTTTTCCCATAGTATACCCTACATGTGTGTGTTTGTGTATGTGTGTGTGCGTCTGTGTGTGTGTGTGTGTGTGTGGGGGTAGCAGGAGACGTGGCTGCCGTGAAATGGGGCCAAACTTTCCTGAACTTGTTAGGTGCCTAGCGAATCCCTCCACTTTAATTTGTTGTTATTTGTTATCATAGCCGCTGTATTTAAAATGTCAATTCTTAACGAACCTGTTCCAGTGACACAAAAGCGCCACACGGATCCTTCAGGTTTATAATGATTTCTCACTACCTATGGAGCTCCTTTCATCCGGGAGCAGAGCATGGCGAGTCGGACATTGATTTGGACTCTATTCTCGGTTCCTAACTAGTCCCCCCCCCATCCCCTGCTGCCCAAAGAGATGCCTATCCACATTCAAACTCATTTCCTTCCGCAGCCTGTCGCCTCTCTCCGACGACTGCCTTTGGAGGCGATGGGCGATGCTACGCGAGGTGCAGGACATTAAAATTCTGATTTATCGCCGTGCAGTTTGGACATAGACGTTTCTCATCCCGGTTTTATTGCTAATTGATACTGGGTGCCAGTCTGTGAGGCTACAGTAGGCAGATGGGCTTAAATGGGAGGCAACTTATGGTACGTAGAACAGGAATTAAAAGGACGTCCTGTAAATCAGCACATGTGAGCGTCGCGCTCGCATAATTCACCGCCTAACTGCCGCCAATGAGCTCGGCATATAACCGCATTAAATTCATGCATTACTGTCCAGCTTATGTGATCAAACAGCGATCAAAGCGTAAGTTTAATATCTTTAGAGGAGCTGATTTAATCAAAAGGCAATTCGGGATTATCTTGTGGGACAGAGAGTTTCAGATGTTTCACATAATAACGTTATTCTGTCCACATATTGGTATTTTATGCATCCTACTGCAGCCCCCAGTCGACGGACGGCAGGGGAGCAAAGGCGGGGATCGATATAAGTACCAATAAAGGATTTAAATAAATCATTAACACTAGATTATATGGTTATCTTTAAAACTGCCAACCGAGAGATACGGGAATTGAGTAAATATCAAGGACAACTGTAAATCAGGAACAGCAGCTGCTGAACTAGTCAGTAATAACCCAAAACCTCATTACGGGAGTCGAAGTGGGTGGTTTTTTAAACAAACAGCCATGACCAATTTTAAAAGTGGGTGACTGTGTGTTAACTTGCATTCAGATCTTCATTTGATAACTTGAAACATAATTAAGGAAAAAATAGAGGCAGATGCAGTACAGTCCATCCATCCATCGTTTGAGCGGAAATGCCACCTCTGGCGGTCACTTTAAAAAGGCCCATTTTAACTTCGCAAAGGAATTTGTTTCATAAAAGTATAGTATAATACCACACATAGACACATACTTTACATATTAAGTGACAAAAAACCATTTGTTGGATGGATGGATGTTTTTGAGCATTGTTTTGATGCATGTTGGAACAAATGCATTAAACTGAGAATCAAGTTTCCAAAAAGATGCAAATATGTGTGTTTTGGGGGGAGAGGGGGCATTCACGTAAACGAGAAGCATTGAGGATATATTACACAGTGGTACATAGAAGATTATGTTCTAATTCTGTCTGACTTTCTCATTCATACTTTTACACAGTGAATTTCTATTAGATCGAGTAATTATGTTTAATTATATAATATATAATTATAATCAAGCACGGTTAAGAGTAATTTCAGTGAGTGAGTTAAATCCCATGTTTAAAAAGGAAATAAATGACATGAAAAAGTCGTATCTGCTCTTCACAGGACCAGCCTCGATTTCTTATTCTTCGTGGTTTCATTATTAAAACGTGATGCACATTTGCTGGTGAGGATCTCCTGGGGACGGAGCACGGGGAGGGAACACTCCTCCCGAATACACAGCAAGCATTTAGCGGCACGCGCGTGTTAGCGCGCCTCTTCCCCTAATTACAGTCGCCCCGCCACTGCGACAGGAAATCAGGCGCGGAGCCGACAGGAAGTCCCACAGCTGTTAATGAGCAGAAATTTACCCCCTCGGCTTCTCTTTTTAAATTTTATGTATTTTTTTCTGTGCATGTTTTTGGTAACAAGTGCACAAAGGCAATTCTAAGGTTTTTTAAGGCCGAGGGGGCGTAAGAGGGGCCAATGATCACTAGCCAGTGATACGTTTTGAGTCGTAAGTGACGGAGGAAGAGGCATTGCAGGGGCCAATCAGCTTTCAGCCTGGCCCAGTGACTCCGCCCCTCCATATGCCCCCATGTGCAGTATATGATGGTGACAGTATGACCATGTGCAAGAGGCACGATCCCTTGTTTCCTTGTGGAAAGCAGAAGGCATCCAAGAAACGTTTTCAAATGATTGACGGAATTGTTACTATGGAAATTCAGCCCTACAGAGTTCTATGTATATTAAGGTACCTCCAGGTTTCTAATATACATCTGACATTATTGTTTTGGGCCTTAACTTGGATAATGGGAGTCAATAAATTGAGTGGCGACAGAATCCACGTAGCTGAACCCTAGTACACAAATTCATAGTATACCGTGTAGAAACTTTGGTTTTTAGTAAATTATGGAGACGATTTTAATGATTTTTTTTTCTCACATTATTAAATTTTCAGCACAAAGAGAGCAGCTGGTGAAACTGCCATTCTCGCAGGGAACAGAGTTTGAGGAACAATCAGAGGTGCCCCCCCCAGGTACTCTGTAGTGGCAATTTGTAGTGGGTAATGCTGCAAATAAGTACATTCCCCTATAATGGACTTGGGTGACAGATGGACGGCAGCTATAAACCGAGGCCACCGAAGATGGTTTAGTCAGCCAAAGTCATCGAAGACCTTTATTTTTGATATTTTCTAGCCTCGACCCCCCCCCCCCCCCAGAAAAATCAATGGAAGGTAATCTACTCTGTCAATGGAGGGAAAGTGGAGGTGACCTCTCTATGTCCTGACCCCTTTTTAAATTCCTCTATCAGTGTCCTGCAGAAGGGCTGCTGATTTGATTCTGCAACCTCCAGCCAACAAAGCAGACGACCCAGAATTAGGCACGACTTCGCATGATTTAACACATGCAGCTCGGTGCCTGAGCAGGCAGCACCTGAGTCTTACACCTCCAGGGTTGTTGGTTCGATTTCTGTCCCTGGCTCTGTCTGTGTAGCTCGGCTGGGTTTCCTCCAAGTGCCCCAGTTTCATCCCGCAGTTCGGAGATGTGCGGTTAGATGAACGGGCATCTCTAAAATTGCCAGTAGAGTGTGGGCGTGTGTCCTGCGATGGACAGGCATCCAGTGTGTCCCCTGCCTTGTTTCCTGTACTTCCTGGGACAGGATCCAGAGGTCATGGAAAATGGATGGAATTATCATTCTGAGCCAGAATGTTCCAGAAAAACAGACATAATAATGTCTTTTTGTTCTAAGTCTGGTTGAAGTTTTCTCAGTTCATGTGCTTTAGCAGCAATGGCACAAAATGTTCCGTGGGATCAATGACAGCTACTACATGTTTACATATATAAAGATGATCAGCAATTAGCCTATTTAATAGGCCCTCCCACCCAAGGCATCGTAATTTTAAAACCTCACATGAGAGCGACTTTGGAGCCTGCTGAACGTGGAATGGATGTTGAAGAAAGTTTAAGAGCTGCAAAGAAAGGTGTAGGGCAAACATTTACCATTAGTCTGCGCAATTAGGCTGTACGGTCCAAATATGGGTACATCAAAGGTACTTACACAGCCCAAGGTTTCAAACTGCTTTTGCTGGAAGCTCCCATGTAGTTCAAAGTTACAGAAAGTGTATAATACAAAAACACAGTGACAACTGCTTTTTCCATCCATCCATCCATCCATCCATCTTCCAATCACTTATCTTGGTTGGGTTTATATATATATATATATATAGCTCTGGAATAAAATAAAAGATCACGGCAACAGTATTAGTTTCCCTCATTTCTGAGTTTATGGGTTTTCTTCTGTGAAAAATATACATTTTTTTGTAAACTGCAGCCGGGTTCTTCCCTGCTTCTCATTAATGAAGGGCTTCTTCCTTGCTTTATGGGACTTCAGTCCTTCTCCTAGGAGCCTGATACGAACTGTCCTAGCAGTGCACTTCACACCTGCACTTAATGTCTCCCATTCCTTTTGAAGGTCACTTGATGTCATCCTCCGAATGATGAGAAAATGTCGGATAAGTTGACGGTCATCTCTGCATTAGAAAGTCGCTTCCCTTTACCTAGCCGGTTTCTGGTCGTTCCCAGTGTCGCCTGCTTCACCTTGTTTTTGTGTATTGCATTCTTAGAAATTTTGAGCCTGGAGTCATCCTGCCACTCAGCATAGTCTTCTGCCAGCAGAACCAGGATTAAACGAGGATTTAATTAACAATGCAGATTCTTACAAAATATGGAGTAGTCTCTTAATTTCTGCCCAAGCTGTAATCGATGACGGGCCAAGAAGCAAAACAGAAACCGAATACATTGCTGTGTTTTACTGCCATCTGTGTAGGTAGGTTATAAGTTAAAGCAAGGCTAAAGCTAACGACAGCAAGCTATGATCTCGACGGCAAAGAAAAGCCAGGCATTTCGAAGCACCCCAAAGCCTTCGCTTTCATTTTTAAAGGAGGCGTCGGAGGAGTTGGGCACAAAAGTCACGATTAACCGGGTTCTCTGCCTGCGTTTTAACCTCTGCTATTAGAATAAAGCATTTTCAAATTTAAAATAACAACAAAAACATTTAGTAAAATACATAAAAAGCCAATATGGTAGCTGATTAGCGCAGTCATCGGGCCGACAGCCGTGAGATCTTCATTCCTGTGAAGATGGATGAGCAATAGGAAAACTCTTCACACATTCAAACCGGCGTAATAGAGTTCCTGCACCTGACTGCTGTTGTGGAAGAATGGTACTAGTGTTAGGGGGAACTATGGGGTCCATGTTTTGTCTTAGGCCTTAGGCAAGATGCTGTTGCTTGTTTGCATTGTGGTTCGGAACAACACATTGTCCTAGGCTTCGGGCCAGAGTATGTTGTTGTTGCTCTTCCTCTCCACCGTATGTCTCGCTGGCTGAAACCTCTTCCTCACACTGCTGGACCTGTATGACTACCTGTCATGCCCAGCCTGTCCACTTCACAGGGCTGGGACGCCGAGACAGTGTCGGTCAATACATTAGGAGACATAGGCAACTGCCTAGGGCTCCATCTTTTGAATGGATGCCTATTAAGCAAACTTCCAGCACTGTCCTGGCGTGAGCAGCATGTATAACATGCTATGCACCATCCAGAACAAAGTGAAATTGGGTGGTAAGGTTTGCCAGGGTAGGGGTCCCTGCGGTGAAGCTTGCTTAGAGCACCACATGGATGGAGGGGGGGGCGTCCTTGGCTCCCATCCACGAGCCCTGGGGCGGCAGGCTTCAGACTCCGCGACCTTTGACCTTGCCGAGAGCTGGCCTGTTCCGCGGCTCTATGTCTAGGACGTGGACAGCCTGGAGAAAAAAAACCAAACAAACAAACCGAATGAAGATCAGATAGCCTTTTCTAAACAGCGAGCAGGACACGGCTTAAACGCGGGGTTCTTTCTGGCACTGAGGAAGTATCGAACTCTCGTTATCTGACTCGTCCCTCTCTCTCTATATCATCTATCATGTATTATTAATCATCTGTCTATTTATAATTTAGGGCCTTCGTGTTTATGCAATGCGTGCAGCCTTTCAGCTTGTCATGTCTAATCTGCTGTTTGCGTCGTGAGGACATTTCACACCGCTGCCAGCCGGAGTTAAATGAATCCCGTCTCACTCCCGCACCCGCCCTCGCACCCGCAGCCGATCGACTGTCGGCCTGTATTCACCCAAAATGCGGAATTAAATTGGAATTGTTTATGCCGCTTTGTCTCCGTTGACGAGTGAGTGACGGTCCGTGCCGTGTCGTTCTCCGCGGACCCAAGGATTCCTGACAGCGTTTACAAAGGCAACACAGCAGGAAAATTATATCTCTATAAAGCCCCGTCGTCAGCACTTTAAGCTTCTGCGATTGCTCACTTTTTTGTTGTTTGGCAGTTCTGACTCGCAAATGCAAAAAATAAATAAATAAATAAATCTCAGACTGTGGGAATCAACTAATGTCAGCTTCTGTATTTCCAGGGCGGAAAGAAAAAAAAACAACTGAAACTGTAATATTTTTCAGACTGACAGTCCCGAATTAATCTTCAACTCTCAGTTCACTACCAGGACAGTAAGCCGGGCTCATCAGGACTGTAGAGGGCGTAGTGTTTAAACAGCTGGGCCCAACATCTGTGGGCTGTGGAGAGCTGTGTTTCCTCGTTGAAGGATCTAGAGACAAAATCTCCTTAAAGCAGTCAAACATTCTGCTCTTTTATGACGTTCAAAAAGGTAATAAGTAACAGCGACTCGGGTGTAAGAAGTATTTTATAGTGCGATACTTTCCCAAAGATATGCATAAGAGACTCCGAGATTTACGACAGCTGCAAATCACTAGCTGCTTAATTGCCTGCATCAGAAGTTGTATAATTGATCCTGTTTTGAGATGTCTGAATGATTCACAGTGCAGAAAAATTTATAGTCCAGTCTCTCGCTCCTAACATCTCCCCTAATTAACGTGAAGTATACTACACATATAAATTTTTCTGTATTTTTTTATAATCCACTTTTTTACGTGTAATTTTCTGACCTCTATAGCTGCTTTGCCTTTAAACTGAGGCCTCCCAGGTTATTTTTCTCATTGTCAAATACAGCCGCATGTGGCGGCGTCGACAATCAGCGGTACGAATAATCCACGCCACATGTAAATGATGCGGCACTAGCAGCATGTTGGCGTGTCTGTCCACACTCTCCTGGTCCTGCTCTCCTTTTTATCTCTGGACTGTATTCAGGACACATGATGAACATCTAAACCGCTGCTGCGTGATTTATTGATATGACCTCTGCTTCGTGGCGTACTCTTGCAGGGCCAGCATGCCCCTGGATCGCCAATCGTATTGGGATGCGCCGTCCATACTGTGGGGGCTCCGGTTCCATAGCTGGACTGAAGTATCTGGAAAAAGTCATGAATAAAGTATGTCTTTCTCTCTGCAAGGCTATGTGCAAAGTATTTTTTGAAATTCTTCTCCTTGGTAACCAAGTGTTGAGGGTGATGGCATGTAGGTAAAGTGAAGGATTAACTGTTCGATGAGAAACTGTTGGTTTATGGAAATGTCTATGGGCAGTATCTTGCTATTCTTTTATCAGGTACGACTGCTGTTTGTTATTATCATCATAATGGCTCTCGGCTAACTGGTGTTTCTGAAGTTCCACCCGGTGTTTGGCTCAGCAGGTATGGACTCTGTGTTTCTCATCAGTAGGTTGTTGGATCAAATTCTAGGCTTAGCAGAATGACTTCACTGTTGGGCTCCTAACCCCCGGTTGCTCTAGAGATTATCTCGCCCTGGTTTCCCCCCCCCCCGGAAAACAGGACCTGCTAAATATGTGAATGTAAATTAGGCGGTAGTTAGGTTCCTCACGGGCTGGAACAGCATAACACCTGGGTTTGAGGCTGCAAGGTGGGTGAACGTCCTGTGACGTATTATGTGGATCATTTATGGAGTGGAAGCTAGAACTTTCATGACAATCATCGGGGATGATTTGGCGCCCTGTCTCCTTGTAGCCGCGGCTCCCGGAAGTTTCTGTGGGGGATTAGCGTCAAGGCAAGCGCCAGTGCATCAAACTGTCTCGGGGGGAATAAAAATGGCCGTCGCATATCTCCACGCAATTAGGGGGCATTGCAATTGCGGGTTAAATTGCTTTTACGCTAGAATGCATGTTTGACAGGCTGATAATGTGCAATGTTTGGCTGAGCACGCTTCTGAATTTCACGCCAATATGGGTGTGTTTCTGTGCCTGAAAGCCTAAAAGAGGCGTATGATATACACCTGAATTTTCATCCTGCTTCCGCTGAAAAATGGCATGGAACTGTTCTAAATTGTACTTAATAGGAAATGCTATGCTTATATTAGGAATTGGTTAGACAAAAGGATAGATAATAGGTTGTTTGCTCTTTAAATTGGGTTTACTGGTGTTCAGGCATCGACATCCATTCTGCAAGGATCTGATCAAAGTGATTGTATCAAAATACACACAATGTAAATGTTTGTCTTCGTGTTCAAGACAGAAATTCACAGTTAATTATGTGGGGGGGGGGGGCAATGGAATTATTGAAAAAAGAAAAAAACAGCAGAGCAGCGAAATAATGCTCAGAAACTGATAGATATGAACCAAGAGCAGGACAGTCTAACAGAGTTACACAGCACAATGTGCCTCTTCGCCCCTAATTCCCGTCTTAAGGAGGAAAATGAGACTTTGTTCGGGAATAACAGACACTCTGGGTTGGCTTATAAAACGCCCCCATGGAACTGTGTTGCATTTCTGTCGATTTAAAAAGCCAGAAACCTGGACTCATTTGTTTCCAAGGCAGCTCCCAGGGGGGCAGGACATGAGCCCCCCACCCCATTAAAAGAGCACTGAGCTCCTTACAGGATCGATCCCTTTCCTGATTGAACCTGTTTGGGCTTCTGGCACAGAACTGTGGAGACTCTCTGTGAAGGGGGGGGGGGGGGGGGGTCACATGATCACAAGTACACGTGCTGCTGTTTTATTATTCTTAAATTTATTATTAATATTATTTCTCCATAGCCTGACCTGGATAAGCAGTTAGTAGGACTAGTAGTGATGTACTCCAGTAAGTTTCCTGTAAGAATGGAGGTGAGTGTTTAAGAATCACCCATGCCCCCCCACCCCGCCCACCCCAGGCTCAGCTGAGTCCCAGTGGGGGAGGGCAAGGTGATATCTGCACCCCCCTGGCCTGCCTGTGTGCAGCCATCCGTGCCAGGCGTGCAAACATTTTCATTCCTCGTTCTCCGGGGGGATTTGGCCGGGTGGCACGCGCTGATAGCTGCTCGTCACTGGGCCTGCGTGCAGATTTGCCTGCGTGGCTGTGCACACGCGCATGCCCACACACACAGCCGCAGGTACAGCCGGGGGAAGGGGTGGGGGAGCTGTGCAGTTCTCATTGAAAAATGCCCCCGTGTGCCCTCCAGACAGTGCTGGGTTAATGAAATGCTCTGGGGGAGGAGGGGTGACAGAACTTTCCATAGGCCAACTTCTGGAATCTTCCAGTACTTAATAACCAGTAAAGGTCAAACAAAAGGGCCCCTCTGCGATCATCACCACATTCATTATCGGGCCGCATAAAATCACGGGGAAATGAATGCGACAGCCGAGGAGCGTCTCGCTTCGAAGGCGGGCTCTCTGTTCGGCATGCAGGCACCGCATTTGAGGGTGCGTGCGCCCCCACTATTCATCAATTTCAAATACAATTACTCAGACCGACGAAGGCCTTAATTACACAGCCATAATTATGCCGTTAGATAATAAATGATGCGCCTTACGCGACGCTAGCATGTAGCATTAGCTTTCTGTTGACGCGGGCCTTCTCCCAGAGCGGCTGCTGTGTGAATACTCCTTTTTTTAACATAACTTTCTCCACAGTAGCTTCCAGTAATTGTAGTCTGAAAGCACAATGGGCTTAATTTTTCATAGTCAAATGACGAAAAAAACGGACAGAGATTCTCTGTCTCCGTAACCTAAGGCATGCGATGGATTTCTGACTGTTGTTCAGACAAGCATGCAGGAGGGTTTGTCAAATCATTGAATTTGTAATATATTTTAAGGTACATGAAGAGAATATGTGCAACGCTCCGACACATTACACTTACCAGAAGTCAGCCTCATTAGTCGGGGTGATCGATACGACATCCGATAGCAAACGCAGTTATTATGCGTGATTCTGACCTGAAGCGGACCCCGCTTACGTGAAATGTTACCCTGATACAGCTTTACCGTGACTTGGAAGGGAGAAAATAAATAATTAAAATAAGAAAAAAAGACTCCAACAAAAAAGTAATGGTCTTTGTGTTTGGAAGAAAGACATGTCTGTTAAATTGTGAAAGATGACAGTTTCCATCACGGTGTCCCATGCTTTAATTTCCCCTGCAGCACCTGTAGAATTGCAGCGGTAACAATAAGACCGATTTTTGAACTGCTATTGTGCTGCGAAGAGTAGAACGGGGTTTTTGCATTATTCCTCTTCTCCCCCTGCATTATTCCGAAGCATTTCAAAGCGTATCTCTCCCATTTCGGGGATTGAAAGTATAGCAATAAAATTTCGAGAGGGCCGATGTTCATGCGGGAAAATTCCTTGGAGCATTAGAGATCAGCGACACATTACAGAGGAAAGGGGAAGAAAGCAGGCTGCCTGCCTGCCCTGGTCTGAGAATATGATTCAGACAATTACCCATAATCCCTCATTCTACAGACACGTCGTGTCCCCTGTCAGGGGAGACGGGTGCGTGCATGAGCGCGTGGGACTTCATAAACGCCATCTCACATTTCCATCTTATTACGCCATAGGACTTGCCAATAACAAGTAAACAATGAAGCCTGGGGGGCAATCCAATTTGAGGTACAAATCAGACTAAGTCATCCCACTGTTATGGAGTGCCACCGTTTCAATCTATATTCACCGCGAATGGCCATCCCATAATAAACATATCGAAAACCAGTCCTAGAGGAACTAATAAGTCTAGATTAATAACGCCAATTCTCTTAATTTGGTAATCAGGGTAATTACAGGGGGACATGTTGCAGCTGCCTTTCTGTTTAGCAGGGACTTTATTACGCAGCAGAGGCGGGCTTTCGGTTGCCGTGGCGCAGAGCTGGGGAATGGCAAATGGGGGGGGGGGCTTCAGCCAACATGTACCTCGCACCTTTCCTGATGGGGGGAGGGGGTATCCTCACTACCCACAGGTGTCTGCCCTTCGCCACGAATGATGTGTGAATCTCTGCTGAATTTAATTACAGCGGTTTGGGTGGCGGCTCGGGTTCTGACACCCCCCCATCCGGTTGCTGGAGGTCTTTTCTTTCCTGATTAGCAGCTCCCTGCTCCGGATCCTCATTCCTCCTGACCGTGCTTTTGCCAGAGAGCTGTCATCAGTACAGAACAGAGTCGTTAACTCGCACTTTAAAGCGTGGCGTGCATAATCACGCGCGCATGCACACGCACGCATTGTCTTAATCATCTATGCGGGGCGTATAGAGGAAAAAAGAACAATTATGCAAATGGGGTTAAAAATAAGGCATAATTGCACTTTGGGGTGTATAATGTATATTTCATAGTTCCTTAAAACATGTATTTTTAATAATCCTGCCGCAGTGCACCTCGCTCCCATGTTAATGTGTCATTACGGCGGGAGGTTCCGGATCCTGGCACCGTGGTTTTTCAGCGCCAAAACAAAGGCTACGCCTTCAGAGCCGCGTTCGTTATCGGTGCCGTCGCCGGAGCCTCTATCTGTCACCGCCCTCGACTGGGGATCTTCTCCAGGCCGCCGGCTTCCTCGTCGCCTAATGATACATCCGGCACACCGAGCGCGTGCCCCCGCCGGTGGCTGTGGAGAGGGGAGGGGGGATCAAAACCGGTGGGGCTCCACCTGCGCTGAGCGCTGCGACGGCACCGAAAGTCGCAGCCTGAACTGGGAGTCAAAAAGTAAAAAAAAAAACAACAACAGAGGTTCCAGCGCAAAGGTGCGCCGGCCGCCGTCGCTTGCCGCGAATCCCGGGTCTCTGGGATAACCGGCACCGTTTATGCCGCTCTCCATCCTGAGAAGCTGCTTTTCTGCTACTGAAGAACCTTCTCCGCTACAGTGGCCTGTAACCTTGACGACAGTGCAAGATCTCTCCTAAGCCCACCTAGTAATTAAACAGGAAATGAATAATACAGGAGGATATAAGTAATGCAATATAACATTAAAAATGGGTGTCCTTATTTATGCCTGAAAAATGGACGTCCCCCCCCTCCCCCACCACCTCCTTGCTCTCCCTATTCTCTAATTCTGGTTGTCCAGATTTTTCCTAACATTCCATTCTCAGGGTCTTCATACTTGAAAATCTAGTCAAAACCATTCCATTACCCCCCTCCCCTCTCCCCCCACCCATGGCAGTAAAGAAACCTTTTGGGGTTAACAGACAGTTTTGAGTTTAATGTCCTTTGCCAGGTCAAGTCGTCCCAGGTCTCGGCTGTGAATTCCTTCTTGGATAAAGCACTCCGGCGCGACGCTCGGCTAAGCTCCTGTCACTCTCTGCTCCCTTTGATATGCCGTCTGCCTCCTCTTGGGGGTGCCGGGCCCGGGCTGGGCCTCCTCTGATCCAAACCCGTGTCCACATCAGCTCTGGCTCATATGAAGGTTCTGAATGAGGCCCACTTACCCCCCAGGTACCAGTCTAGTCGCCTCACTACCTTGGGGCTCACTACCCAATCATGTGGGCTTTCTCCCAGCCTCCCGGTCCATAAATATACCGTTCAGGGCTACCGGTGACCGAATCGGCATCTGTGCTCCCGGCACTGGACTGGCACCTCATAGGTCACCTACAAGCAAGGATATACTGCTTAAATGCATTTCAATGTAAGAACAGCGTGAAAATGTTTCCTGATGCCGTGTACTGCAATTTCTGCCCAGCAAGCTGTACAAACTGGATTTTCAGAGGGAGGAATCTGACCCTGATAATTTTTATTAATAATTGGCAAATAATGACAGGAAGCTAAGGCCTAAATCTCATTTATGCGTAAATCCCAGTGCACCCAGAGGACGGAACAAGGCCATCGACTTCCTTTTAAACGAGCATCAGTTAGGTCAGTCTGTTCCTGCACTCTTCTGCCAAATAATGCTATATATAAAACAAATAAAAGGCTAGCAGTGAGGGAACGGACCCAAACGAGGCCGGTTTTACTCGATAAGTTCATTTTAGAAACAACTTTATCTGTTCCGGAGCTCTTGCACTTTTCTCTGTTAACACATGTCAAGTCCTGATTTAATGCACAGTGTAAATCCCTATCCCACTTTCCAGTAAGGCTGCAGGATGATAGCGCTTACAGAAACTCCACCGGTTAAAAGAAGCTTGATATTACAGACTGTCTGCCCTAATAGTGTGCAAGTGTTAAACAAATCTTTTAAGTTCACAGAAAGAGTGACGCTGTGTTTCATTAAGTGTTTGAAGAAGACTTTGGCTGTGTGTGTGTATATGTAGGGCTGTTTATTTAACGTAACTAACTTTTACATATGTGGCTTGTGTTTCACTCTGTGATGAACTGGCATCCCATTCAAGGTTTGCCTTGTACCCTGTACTTCTTGGGATAGGATGGACAGACGAACGAATGGACAGTTTGTTGGGATTTCCTCAGGTGGCCTATGTGTCATATACAAGATTTTATGATAACATGAAACAACCCCTAAATACCATGTAAATAGCCGTGGTCAGCCTGTTGTTTCACACAGGTACTGGAAACTCCTGATAATAAGTAAATCCCACTGCTTGTTTTGTCTCCTTCTTTTTTCCCCCAAGTAGAAAGGAGTCATCTCACCTCTCCAAGCTGGAAGTTTTTTCAAACAATATTTTTGTCTAACGTTTGCAGCGATCGGCACCCGCTAATAGAGTGTGACAGAGCTCCCCGTTCAAGCAGTGAAGTCTGCATTTCAATGCCCCAGTAATTAAGTTCATCAGGAGAGCCATTTCCGCCTGTGCTCAGTGTCGATGAATATTCAATGGAACCCTGCTCACCGTGAAATTGTCACGGCACGGCGTTATTGATTTCTGATAAATAAATGAGTGCGCGGACAGAGTTCGGCCCACGCCGTGATTGTGTTTTGGGAGTCCTGTGGTAAATTGATCAGATGCGGATTAAGCTCTCAATCGAGTTAAAGCGGCATCCTTTGCGCAGCGCACAGCTGTTTATGTAAACGACACGCCGTGCTCACGATTCACACCTGGTTTTGTTCGGTAGACAAATGGAAGTTTCTGGTTTCCAGTTATGTGCAACAAAACCAGTCAACAGATCTGTACATAGTGAAGCT
Source organism: Brienomyrus brachyistius (assembly GCF_023856365.1). Taxonomy (NCBI): domain Eukaryota; kingdom Metazoa; phylum Chordata; class Actinopteri; order Osteoglossiformes; family Mormyridae; genus Brienomyrus; species Brienomyrus brachyistius. The sequence continues at coordinate 5,913,671 of NC_064536.1, read as the reverse complement.
CGGGCCGACTGTGTGCCATGAGGTGGGGGTGTGGGGGGGCTAGATGGAGGCCGAGTGGAGCTGGGACAGATGAAACAAAATGCAAACGAAAACCGATTAATCATTTTGCTTCTTATTTTAGCAACAAGACAAAAGGACATCCAGTGGTTGTGAACCACTTCTACGCTATTGACCATGCTGATGTATACAAACTAACATTTTTTCCTGACTTGGTTCTGCTTTACCTCTTGATAAAAGAGAAACAAGTCAAGTCAATTTTATTTGTAGAGCACATGTAAAACAACAGCAGTTGATCAGAATACTGTACAATTTCCATAAGCAGACAAATAAATACACACAATAAACAGACTAAAACAAACAACAAACACCTCTGCACTTAAGCCTAGACATCTGCACAGGCAGCGATATCAGGTCAAAGGACTTAAGTGACTGGGAGGAAGAAGAAGAGTATTAGAGATCAACAAGATAAGAGTGAGCTAAACCATTAGAGACTTAAATAAAATTTTATAACTGATCCTGTAGCGAACATGAAGCAGTGACGAGATATGATTACACGAGCGATTTCAACAAAACCCTTGAAAAATTCTACTGTTAATCAGTTATATACATGTATGAACTCACAGAATCACTGTCAACTGGTATAACGTGTTATACAAGATATTTTAGGTTCATATGTTCTAATTCTCCATTATTTGGCATGTTAGACAAATAGCTGAGATGGTTGTAGGTCTAGTCAATTGCTCAGAAATTACCAAGCACACACCTTTTCTCTGACAGGGGGTGCTTAGGGGTAATAGATACCCAGCTCTCACTGTCCGGTCACCCGCGGGGGGCACCGTCTCCTAGTCATTCTGTCAGTTGGGGGAACGTACAAATTAAACAATTATCTGGTAAGTGGTGTCGTGCGCCGTGCCATTAATTTATTTTTAACATCTGTTGCACCAAAATAACAATTTGAAAGAAATCAAATAAATCATAATGAATAAAAGGCCACTCTCATCTGTGCAACACTGGGCAATTTGCCAACCTTGGCTTTAAGTCCAAACATGTTTCCTTCCTACATGGAGCTCCGAGGGCGAGCAGAATACAAGATGAACTTGCAAAGATCTCTTCTGATCTAGAGGGCCGACCTGTACAGATAACAGACTGACTTAACCTTTTGTTTACAAAAACACATGCATCTTTCCATCGATGGATTCAGACCTGCCTTAATTAGAGCGTGACAGTCTATCAGAATCCAGGGCCCCTTTTTCCCGAAATCACCCTCATCGTGGAGATATGAAGATCCTCCTGGTCAGCTAGATGAACACCCAGACGTTCCATAACAAAACTGTACACAGGAGAAAAGGCTGACGACCTATTTTATGCAATATCTGACTGTGTTTCTCTCCCCTGTGCTGAAGATAAACTTAATTCTGATTGCGGCTGATGACTCTAAAATTTATTTGCGCAATGATCAAATGTCATCACATGAAGGAACACCTACTGGCAGGAAATGTACTTTGATGAAGGAAAAAAACAAGATTAACTGTACTGGGAATTAATCACATTAGCATGATTTTTAAAAAGCGTGCTTTCGTGTTTTATGTCGCGTTTACCGACACGCCACTGGAACGTCACGACAACACTGAGAATGTGGTGAGAATTATTTGTTGAGCATAAGAAAAATTCTCCAGGTCTCACAGCTCTATATTTTGACTTCAGAGAGTTTGATTAAAGACCTTCTCAAGGGTACAACAGCAATAGTTCTCCCAGGACTACCTCACCCAACTCTACAAGCAAGAGTGCCATTCAGCTCAGTGCCAGGAGTGCCATTGATCATGAAGTGTATTTAACATTGATTCAGAAGTATGACCGTGATCTTTCCACAAAGAAAATGAAGTGTGTAAGTGACCGGGGTTGTTCATGTCAGATTGTTTAACCTATTCTTTAAGAGGGTAACCTGGTCGATAAACCGCTAGTTTTCCTTAACCTTCCCGTGATTCCATTTGCTGCTCCTACCCAACTCCTTCTCACCCCTTGCAAAACCTTGCTTCCCTGAGTTGCTACCATTTACAAGTGGCAAAAGGGAGGCTTAGTGTAAAGTGGTAGCCCCACCTCTTGCAAAACCTTCTTCCCCATTCCAGGTCTTGAGCACCTCGTGCCCTTCTGGAAGACCTTTGAATCTTTTCTTGATACCCTCACCCAGGATGAATATATTGCCTCATGTAACCAACAATCAAAATGACAGACGCCGCAAAACTTCAAGATGCTGTCTGTTCACTGGGGTCACAGAGGTTTCAACTTACCCATTAACACATGAGTCTGCAAAAGCGCATCAATCATCCTGCCCCATGCCACTGACCCCAGGTGACTCTTCACACCCCTCTAGGACTGGCATTCTCCATGGAACCCCTGGCCGCCTTTTATTCAGCCTGGACCACCTCGTTTAACCTGAATGTTCTTTCAAAGCGAGCATGTGTCAGCTGACAGGATGAGCTTGATCATTTCACAAAAAGATACAGGACGTGTAATATTGCCAGCATATTATAATTATGTGGAGTGAATTTATTAAGTTATTTGCAGGGGTATTGTTATACTGCAGTACGTTATATAATAAATATATAAAACTTATTTCAAAGTCAATAACCATTAGACACGACTTTGATTGCTGGCATAGAGACCAAGTAAATTCATCAACATGGGGAGGGTCTGACTTTTTCTTTGTGTAAGGCATCCTTAGGTCCCACAGGTTCATTTTCACCAAATTGTCTAAAATGTTCCCATTCCGTTGCTTGAAGACATAAAAAAAACTCCTTATACATGATGGCAAAACATTAAGAACAGAAAGACAATGCTTGTCTTTAGATAACATCTGCAGTAATCTACAAGTGACCAGTGCTGCGATGGCAAATGAAACATTCCCATTTCCTTAGCTGACACGTTAGATTCAATTTAGAATGCAGGGTCAGCCGGTCCCTGGATAAACTGGGGTTAAGGGCCTTGCTCAGGGGCCCAAAGGTGAAATCGCCAACCAGGGGATTTGTCTTTACCTGCAGAATCACACTCTGTGCTGTTTCTACCTCAGTTAGGTTAATGGGGACATGCGTATCAGGCAGAACTAAAGCCTGTTACAGTACGGATGTGTCCGAGGAAGCAGCACAGAAACCGTGAAGTCAGGTAAAACGGGGGTTTATTCGGGAAAAATACCAAAACACAAGTACGAACTACAATGACCGGTCAGGGATAAGACAGACTCAAAAGCACTAAATACCAGAATTGATTCCACATGAGGCATCAAGGGGGCGTGGCATACGGGAGGATCGGACGAGCAGGGCATGACAGAATCCCCCCCAAAGGCACGCACACCGGGCACGCCTAAAAGGACCAGAGGGAATAGAACAGGAGACAGCAGAGGACAGGACCTGGGGGAGCAAAACAAGAATGTTAACACACCATGGGAAACAGCACTGACATGCAGGACAAGGACCAAGACACTAACCAGGATAACAGACAAATCATGGAGAATGCAGAAAGACATAGGGACACCAAAGACAGAAACAACGAAGGGGCCACATCAGGGGACAGAAAACCAACAGGAGGAACAAAGGAACCAGGAGGGAACAAAGGTGGAACAGAAGGATGAGGGGGAAACAGGGAGCCAGAGGGAACCCCAGTGGGTGTAAGGCGTAAGCAGCAGGGGCAACGGGTGACCGCAAGGTTGGCGCAGGCAGGACCCTTGGCAACTGCAAGGAGGAAGGTGAGACTGAGGCGAGGAGGGAAGGGGACACCAGAGGAGGCGAGGAGGAAGGTGGGACTGAGGCGAGGAGGAAGCTGAAGCCGCGGCAGGCAACAGCACAGCCATAACCGGCAAAGGTGCAGGTGACAATCAAGACGGAGCAGGAGGAACTGCAGACAACCAACAAGGCATAAGAGGCAGGACTGCAGACACCCGACGAGGTACTGCAGGGGGAACCGTAGGCGAACTCCAAGCAGGAGCCAGGGGGACCGCAGGTGACCACCAAGCAGGAGCTGGAGGAACTGCAGGTGACCGCTGAGTTGAATCTAGTGGAACCGACAGTGAGCCGGGGGGCAAGGCTGGTGGGACCTGACCCCTGCGCTGATGTCCTCTCCCTCTGCGGGACATCAACAGACGAGGACCCGGTCAGGATCTGCCATGCTGGGGTGGTGGTCGGGGTGATCCACTAGAGGGGCTGACCGGGGCAATCAAGAAGAACATCCCCAAGGGATCTCACTCAAGCTCCTCCTCCATCTCCAAGGGGGGAGGAGTGGTGGTCCGATGGTCCAGGACCTCTTCGGGGACAGGGAGTGAGGCCATGGGAACTGGAGCAGGAGCAGGTTCCAGGGGATCAGGAACCTCACCAGGGACAGGTGCCGGAGGCAGAGAAGCAGGGACCGCTGGGACAGGAATCACGGGGATGGAACAGGCGCGACAGCAAAGGCTTCAGGTTGCAGGCGAAGCAGCAGGCAGACGAGCCCTGGGCACAAACACCGCGGGGTCAAGTATCGGGAGGGGCTCCTCCTGACACGCCGCAGGTGAGGTAGTAGAGATCGAGACAGCCCCCAGGAAGACACCCGGCGTGTCCTCCCGTCTGAATCTCCGCTTCCTTCTCTTCCTGCGAGCTGGTGCTGTGAGGGTTCAGCAGCTCGCATGGCAAGGGAGGAGGAAAGCCACAGCTTATACTTGCCCGGCTGGATCATATCCTCAGCGGCCCAGCCTCTCCGTTGGGTCAAATTCCTCTGCACCTTCTCCACGAACTGTGGATCCTCGACCAGAAAACAATGGCTCGCGCCGTGGGGTCCTCCTTAACCTCGGGCTGTCCGAGCCAGTAGATTACCATGTCCATAAGGTCGAGGTTTTCCGCCCCACTGAGGGGAGGCGTCTTCTTTTCAGGTCCGGTCATTCTGTGACAGATTGCGTCCAGGACACAGCACAGAAACTGTGACGTCAGGTGAAATGGGGGTTTATTCTGGAAAAATACCAAAACACAGGACACAGCGCAAGCACGAACGTCAATGACCGGACAGAGGCAAGACAGACCTGGAAGCACTAAATACCAGAATTGATTAAGAACAACTAGACACAGCTGAGAACACCGGGATTCCACACGAGGTAACAAGGGGGCGTAGCACACGGGAGGATCGGATGAGCAAGCCATGACAAAGCCAGACTGCTACAAAAGACTCAAGCCACCTCTGTCCGTGTTCCTCGATCCCTCTAACAGGCCAGCAGGATCAGTTCAGTCGCCACCATGCTCATTCAATCAAATTGTCCTTCCCCTTCATTCACACAACCCTGCAAGCAGAAAGAAATGAAACATCTCTTAATTAATCTTTCTACGGTCTGATTTGTATTTTACAAACCAAGTAGAAATGAAGATACTAATTAACCTACATTACCAATTAAGTATATATAAAGTAGTTTATTAAAAACGTTAATAAAGACACTGTCATTGTGAGACAATCCTCCCATACCTGCCTCGCAGGTGGCCGGCGGAGCATCCAGTATAATTGCTCTGTTTTTAAACCTGCTGTTGCAGGCAACCGCTAATGACACCTGACCCAGAGCGGATGAGAAGATGGCGGTACATAATCCCCAGCAGTCACGCGGCATTGGTCATGTCCGACCCACTGTTGCATGTCACCTCGTCAGAGCCAGATGGGGGGGGGGGGGGGTCAATGAAATAGACTTCCTGACAAGTCGGCATGGTGATGCCACTTCCTGGATGTCCATTCCTCCTCCAGGGTATACCCCAGTTTTCTGCCGTGTGCTGCCTGAGATAGGATGAAGCTTCCCCTACAACCCTGACCAGGATAAATGCTTAGTGGATGGATGAATGGAGGCTCAGACACTATTTCATTTGAACATAGCACTGTCACAGACAGACTTAGCATCCCGCAGATGCAAGTTCTGATTATTAGGATTTTCTGGGCTGTTCTTGGTACCCTTAATTCTAATTAAAAATTGTACAGCCATTTGTTCCCATGCTACACAACAATCGAATAGTAATAACTTTTTAATAATTAATTACTAATTGCCACAGCTCTATTTACAAAGCAAATACACTGGAATTAAATTTAGAGTTTTCTATAACAGAAGGGCCACTCCTGAGTTATTAGCAATGGATTTATAAAATATTAGTTTCCCCTCCAGGCTGTTCTCTAAATCCCAGCAAATAAATACAGTCTATTGCAGTAATTTACAGTATCGTTTAACATTATGCCAGAACTTCTCTTATTAATGCTTCCGGGGGGGCAGATATCACAGCCGCCAGGTTTAAAGCCTTGACCCTTTACCGCTACCTTTACATGGGGGCGCGACAGTTTAAACTGCTCCTGCAAAAAAAAAAAAAAAACGGTTGAGAAAAGATTAATTATTGGTGGTTAGCGCTACGCAAACGGCGCTTTTCGGTGGGGCCGCCGAACTTTGAGGGCCCACTATTGGTCACAAACAGTCACTACACTCTGTTTACAGTAAACAGGCAGATACACTATGCAGTGAAAATCTTACTCTGTACGTCCTTCCGGCCACCAGTAAATTAAAATGAAACACAAAGCTGAAGTATAAATTAACATGTTTCAATAAAGCAATCAATGTAATAAATGTAGTGCAATGTAATGGAAAATAGAAAAAAAAACGTGCGGATGGGTACATGGGGACCTGTTTACGTGCGGCCGGTGTTGAGGTGTTTCGATGCCAAGCCTTTTGTGGTCGTCAGCCCCCCTCTTCCCTTACGAGTGCCCTCCATGGCAAGAGTCCTGCAGCTCTTGGCACCAGGAGACGCGCTCCCATTAATCCCGTGTCCCCAGAGCCTGGCGGATCCGAGTCTCATCCAGCGCCCGCTGAAGCAATCTTACCGACTGGCTTACTGCCTGCCCGAAAACGTCTTCCCTTAAAAATCAGCGACAAGAGGGTGTCCCTGCGTGAACCGAGCTACCTAAACCTCCGCTTCTCTTTCATCATCCCCGGGACAAGGTTGTGTCAAACCATGGGGGAAAAACATATTGATTTTAATGAAAGATATCAGAATATAGGGCTGTGTATTTCAGCTTCCGTATTCACAGTACAAAGTGTGAAGGCTCTGCATTAGCATGGGAGGATTTTCCGTATCGCTCTTCTTTTAAGAGTGACACTTTGACCAGTATTTCCCCGGAAAAAAAGCATGGATGATCGCATGGGTGGGTTAATGTTTTGATACCGGATTCTAAACGGAAACCCTTCCTTAGTGGATCTGTGCAAGTTTAAATTGGCATAAACCTAAATCAAGCATAGCCACACAGCAGTGTGATTTAAGACCTCGGACTTGTCCTCCAGATGTCTGTGTGAGGAGGACACCGTTCAGCTGTAGGACAGCGTCTGCAGCCATGGCGGCGCTTGCAGCTGCTTCACTGCACCGGATCCCGGCACCTGCTTCATAGACTTTTTATTTTTTGATACTCGAATTGGGAAAACTGAAGTCGTATAAGAATATCTTTGCTATTCATTTCATCTCCGTATGACTGTCATTTGTTAGAGCTGGATAGCCGGTTCAATGTTCGTAACTGCAAGATTAAATGCGTCGATCTGTTTCTACCGCCGATCAGTCCAGCAGAAAGCAACTGAAAACATTAAGATATTTCCCGTTTTATATAAATATCACCCTGGCGCGATTCTTGAAACATCTTTAAGCTCATGTTCCGTGCTCCCTCGTTTACTTTTCATACATGATCAACGACAGTCGCCGCAGTAAACAGGCACACGTGTTGAGGTGGTAAAATGACCAATCACAAGTGCTGGGGTGTCAAATGGACCAAGCACACGCGGTGTTAAAATAACATCCCGTTCTTCGCAAATATTGAGAACTCGATTTCCATCCTCCCATCGGACGTGATAGCCCAGTCTTTCTTCGCTTTTCATCAAAGATATAATAAAATGTTTCATTTCACAGACGTGTCAGCGGGGCTTTTCCCTCTCCTTCCTTCTTTGTGAGATCATTAAAGGACGGCAGCTCGCTTTACACATGTGGCTCATTGGGATGGGATGCTGTGGCAGACCTGTGATTAATATTGGTGTGGGGAGTCAGTCAGGCACCGAGGAGGGGGGATGAAAGAAGGACTCTGTTCTTGCCGTCAGCTGGACGCCCTGTACCCCTGGTCTGGCGGCACAGGGAGACTTTAGCGTTCTTACACTGGGTGTTCTATTGCTACCGAGTCCATTGCTTAATGCGCCAATATTCAGATCTATAATCTGTATGTTTATAAGGCTATTAGGTATTTATTAGAATATGTAATAAATAAATAAATAAACATAGACAAACATGTTTGTACTCACATCATTATGGGAACTGCCCATTCCTATGGGCACAACTCAAATCCCAACGTGACGATCTTTCCCCCTAGCAATTCTTAACTTTACCCATAAGTAACCAAACAAAATAGGAGACTTTTGGCATTTTTACTTTTTTGATTGCATTCAAAAATCATTCTGGGCACCTGAATAATGGTCCCCAGAACGTCAAAACAAAAGGTTTTTATTACACTGTGGGGGATATTTTGTCCTCACAATGTAATATAAACATAAAGCACACATACACAGACAAACTTAGCGTACCTATCTAAATGGGGACCTTCCATTCATTTCTATGGGGAAAACCCTTATCCCCTACCCAGCCCTAACCTTAACCATAAGTAGCCAAACAAAACACAAAGACCTTTGGCATTTTTCCATTTTTGATTGGATTCACAGGTTATGATAAAATTTAGGTTATTCAGATGGGGACCTAAAAAATGTCCCCAAACTAAGGAAGTTTTAGGTTTTACCATGCATTTTGGTCCCTAAATGTGATCTATGCAAATCCACACAAACACATTTAAAAAAATAAAATCTGCATTTGTAAATCCTGGTTTAATCCTGGTTCTGCTGGCAGAAGGCTACGCTGAGTGGCAGGATGATTCCAGGCTCAAAATTTCCAAGTCCACAATACACAAGAACAAGGTGAAGCAGGAGACACTGGAAACTACCAGAAACCAGTCAGGTAGAGGGCAGAAGCAACTTTGTGATGGTAGAGATGACTGTCAACTGACAACATGTCATGAATCAGGGGATGACATCAGGTGACCTTCAAAAGGAATTGGAAACATTACGTGCAGGTGTGAAGTGCACTGCTAGGACAGTTCGTATCAGGCTCCTAGAAGCAGGACTGAAGTCCCTTAAAGCAAGGAAGAAGCTCTTCATTAATGAGAAGCAGAGAAGAATCAGGCTGCAGTTTACAATATATATATACACACGTGGACAAAATTGTTGGTACCCTTCAGTCAATGAAAGAAAAACTCACAATGGTCACAGAAATAACTTTAATCTGACAAAAATAATAATAAATAAAAATTCTATGAAATTTAACTAATAAAAGTCAGACATTGATTTTCAACCATGCTTCAACAGAATTAATAAAAAAAAAAAACTCATGAAACAGGCCTGGACAAAAATGATGGTACCCCTAACTTAATATTTTGTTGCACAACCTTTTGAGGCAATCACTGCAATCAAACGATTCCTGTAACTGTCAATGAGACTTCTGCACTTCTCAGCAGGTATTTTGGCCCACTCCTCATGAGCAAACTGCTCCAGTTGTCTCAGGTTTGAAGGGTACCTTTTCCAGACAGCATGTTTCAGCTCTTTCCAAAGATGCTCAATAGGATTGAGGTCAGGGCTCATAGAAGGCCACTTTAGAATAGTCCAATGTTTTCCTCGTAGCCATTCTTGGGTGTTTTTAGCTGTGTGTTTTGGGTCATTGTCCTGTTGGAAGACCCATGACCTGCGACTGAGACCAAGCTTTCTGACACTGGCCAGCACATTTCTCTCTAGAATCCCTTGATAGTCTTGAGATTTCATTGTGCCCTGCACTGATTCAAGACACCCTGTGCCAGATGCAGCAAAGCAGCCCCAGAACATAACAGAGCCTCCTCCATGTTTCACAGAAGGGACAGTGTTCTTTTCTTGATATGCTTCATTTTTCCATCTGTGAACATAGAGCTGATGTGCCTTGGCAAAAAGTTCAATTTTTGTCTCATCTGTCCATAGGACATTCTCCCAGAATCTTTGTGGCTTGTCCACATGTAGTTTGGCAAATTCCAGTCTGGCTTTTTTATGGCTTGTTTTCAACAATGGTGTCCTCCTTGGTCGTCTCCCATGAAGTCCACTTTGGCTCAAACAATGACGGATGGTGCGATCTGACACTGATGTTCCTTGAGCTTGAAGTTCACCTTGGATCTCTTTAGAAGTTTTTCTGGGCTCTTTTGTTACCATTCGTATTATCCGTCTCTTTGATTTGTCATCAATTTTCCTCCTGTGGCCACGTCCAGGGAGGTTGGCTACAGTCCCATGGATCTTAAATTTCTGAATAATATGTGCAACTGTAGTCACAGGAACATCAAGCTGCTTCGAGATGGCCTTATAGCCTTTACCTTTGACATGCTTGTCTATAATTTTCTTTCTAATCTCCTGAGACAACTCTTTCCTTCGCTTCCTCTGGTCCATGTTCAGTGTGGTACACACCATGTCACCAAACAACACAGTGACTACCTGGAGCCCTATATATAGGTCCACTGACTGATTACAAGATTGTAGACACCTGTGATGCTAATTAGTGGACACACCTTGGATTAACATGTCCCTTTGGTCACATTATTTTCAGTCTTTTCTAGGGGTACCATCATTTTTGTCCAGGCCTGTTTCATGAGTTTTTTTTTTTTATTAATTCTGTTGAAGCATGGTTGAAAATCAATGTCTGACTTTTATTAGTTAAATTTCATAGAATTTTTATTTATTATTACTTTTGTCAGATTAAAGTTATTTCTGTGACCATTGTGAGTTTTTCTTTCATTGACTGAAGGGTACCAACAATTTTGTCCACGTGTGTATATATATATATATATATATATATATATATATGTATATATATATATATATATATATATATATATATATATATATATATCCATCCATCCATTTTCCAAACTGCTTATCCTACTGGGTAACGGGGGGTCCGGAGCTAACTAATTGGCATGGCGAAACTAACTAATTGTTTTCCAAAGGTGTATATACTGTGTGTGTGTGTGTGTGTGTGTGGATTTTGTATATTATATTATTATAATATATATTTTGTATATATTACGTTGCAGGCACCAAATGTTCCCCACAATGCAATAAAAACCTGTTATTTTGACGTTGTGGAGACCATTTTTCACGTCCCCGCAAAGATCTGTGAATGCAATTAAAAAACTGAAAATGCCAAAAAAAATCTCGTATTTTGTCTGGTTACTTGTGGTTAAGGTTAGGGCTGGGTTGGGGTTAAGGTCGTCATGTTGGGATTAGAGTTTTCCGCATAGAAATGAATGGAGAGTCTCCAGCAAGAGATAATTACAAACCTTTGTGTGTGTCTGTGTCTGTGTGTCCGTGTGTGTATATATTTTGGTCACAGAGCGACAAAACATCTTGGAAATTTAGGCTGGTTGATTACTTTTAATAGCTGTGCTAATGATATTGTCCTTCTCATCTATTGTCAACAATTACCTGGATGATTAATTCATTATTGACTGACAAATATATTTTTCTTTAATTATACTACACCTAATCTTGCCACTTAAAGCTGTAATGATAATTAGGCAGTTAGTTACCTTTTAAATTATCTTCTAAATTCATATATTGATTGATATATTCATTTTGTGAATATTGGATGCTCAAAGTAATTTTTATATATATAAAAAAAGATTGCACCATTTGAAAAAAAGAATGGCTTAAAATATTCAATACTTTGCAATAGCACCAACAACAATTTACTTTTTATCCATTGTAATCTCACCATTGAATCGGGGGGGGGGGGGGGGGGGGGGGGGTCACCCCATGTTTGGGAGCAATATTAACAAAGTGGTGATGAAAAATCATGGGAAAATAAGCTATAAATAATTTCATAGAAACCGATAAACTTTATTAAGTTTTTATTAAGTCTGAAATAATTGTATTTTTAAGCACAAAGTTTAATTTGAGATTTTCAAAAGCAAAAAACAAGTGAACATGACTCTATGCCCCGCCCACCCCCCCCCCTCCCCTCCCCAACATGCCCCCCTTGTCTAGATGTGTTCCGCAGTCCATTCAGAAAAATTCTCAGTTAACACCACAGTTGATATTTTTGACTACTACGAGAAAGAAGTTAACCAGAGTGTCAATATTCTGTAGTCAAGCAGTCATGCAGAAGCTTTAGTAACTGGGGCCATTCAAGTGAAAGGATCAGTTAGTAAACATTAGTGCTAAACCAGAAGTAAACGCTAGTTCACGCCAAACTGAGCCAAGCCACGATCCCCAGCGTTTCAGGACCTGCGTTTTAATATTTCCATCTCATATCTGTGGATGTGAAACATCACGGTGAATTCCATCGCTCACTGTTAATGCAGAAGTCGAGATGTGAGATGTGTGCGCACATTCTGTCTAGCGGATTGATTCAGGTCAGTCCGACCCACCCTCACTTCCGCACAGGTGGGATCATTGGAAAAAAACACAGGCATGTCAGAATGTTACAAGTTTGACTCCCGGCTCGGTCCGAGTTCAGCATTACAGTCCAGTTCCTTCAGCTACTCAAAACCGTGCATGTTATTTTGGGAGATAAGCTCAGTCTTGATGACATTACACGCATCTGTTGTCGTGCTTGAAGGCACTGACTTGTATATTACATTATACAAAAGAACCTTCTAAATACATAAATGTCAATATGAGAATCAGACTGGAAAACTGAAAGGTCAGATCACAGGTGTGTTTTGTACCTGTCTGTGCAAGTTCTTCCAACCTAGTGGCGAAATATGCACCCACTGGGACAACAAACGCTGAAGAAGTACAGCCGGAGACTTTCCCATGAGGCACAATGCCTCCTTTTGAAGTTAGTCGGCCTTTTTTGGAAATAAATAAATAAATAAATAAATGTGCCAAACTTTCTCATAATCCGTTTTCATGAGTTTCATTTATTACCAACTTTATTTGAGTCTCGTGGGGCTGGAATTAGGAATCATATATTGCATTCATGTGTAACTTGATGTACTTACCATGATAGGTAAAGGAATGTGTGTGTGTATGTATGCGGGCGCTTGGGTATGTGTTAATACTATCTGGGGGGGGGGGGGCAGGCTCACACCTGCACTGTACCGATAAAAGGCTGCTGCTGGCAGTACAACCCCCCCATGTCTCTGGGTGGATAGTGAGAATAGCAGAGGGGGGCGACTCTTACCTGTGTGTTGAATAGCGCCCCCAACTGGCAGCACAGCAGTCTTAAATTTTAACAGCAAATTAATGCCACAAACCCGAATATATAAAACCGACGATGTTGTGTTCATGAGTGAGCACGTCTTTGCAAAAATGCATAATTTTTGTTTATTTGCCTTCCAATTGATTTAGACACAGCAGCAGAGGAATGTTCTTATTGATGTCATATTTCAATGTAGCGTTATATTTAAGTCATATTTAAATGGAAAGCACTGACAATTTAAAGTGATTAAATCAATGCTCCAAAATGCACTCAAAGCTGAATGAAGAGCACACAGAATTCAAGTTTACAATTTAGTATGTGGCACACTGTGGTGGGTTGGCGCCCCATCCGGGGATGTTCCCCGCCTTGCGCCCATAGCCTTTGGGATAGGCTCCGCACCCCAACCGCCATGAATAAGACAAGCGGTTATAGAAAATGGCTGAATGGATATAAGGCACAAAAATAAACAATCCCTCTGTTGGAGTGGGAACCAATCAAAATAGCCAGAAAAGCCTGTTTGCCGTCGCCATGCCAGTGGCCCCGCCCCCTTATCTCTGCAAAATACACACTCTCAATGGAAAAAAGATGGCCTGGCAGATTAGACTGAAAGGTGAGCCATGACAGGCCCCCAGCAGCACCACAGAGGGTCAGCTCGTGCAATAATTAAGTGCGCCTTTGTCCTGTTAACTTCGATATCATCCCCGGTTCTGTCGGATAGTGCAGAAGCATTCTTGGCATTAAATCAAAAATAAAACCACAGATACGACACGCACAGAAGTTAGGGAGGGCCAAGACAGGAGGACAGTCTTGCTTTTTCACTATAATTACATCTGATGGATTGCCTGGCTCCTTTCCTGGGTCGCAGTCAGTCACCCGTTCCTTAAATACCCATAATGCAGTTCTCTTCAGACACATTTCTGTAATTGTTTTTTTTTTTTTTTCCAGACCAGCCATGCATTACGGTTTACTTAATTTAGTTTTTGTGTATATATTTATGAAGCATAAAGCTATTCGTGCTACATTATTAAGCAGATCTTATTTACATTTTATATTTTTATGCATTTACCTGCAGGTCGGCACAGTGTTCCAGTGACTCCGTGCGCGTTGACTTGGCATGGTCTCCCTGTGGCGCGTGGATTTTCTCTGGGTGCTTCGGTTCCCTCACTCCATCCAAAAACATGCAGTTAGGCTAATTGGTGTCACTAAATTGCTCCTGGTGTGTAATCGTATGTGTCTATGCGATTGGAATGGCATCCCGTCCAAGGTCTACCCCGTCTTGTGTCCTGTGCTGTCTGGGACAGGCTCCAAGCTCCTCCAGTTCCGTGCTGGATGAGTGGATAATGGAAAATGGATGGAACACGATTATGGAAAATGGATGGAACTGTCAGGGTCAGCTGGTGTTCCACTCCGTGTCCCTTCACAATTTGGCCAGCAGGCGCTGCTGGTCATCCTGTCCCTTATGTTGTCAGTCTTTATGTCTTCTTCCCCTGCTCCCTATCGGCTGCATGGCTCAATGCATTGAACATGTGGCTACCTGTGAGCGCCTCTATCTTGTGTGTGAATCTCACCTCTATTGTTGTAGTTTTGTAGATTTTGTTCCCTAGTGATTCATTGTATGAGTTTTTCTAGTTCCTCTCTCTTCTGATTTGTATTTGGTTTTGGTTAAACTCTTTGTGCCCATGCTTGTGTTTCTACCTCTCTTTTATTCCCCAGTGTTAGTTTCTGTCCCTGTTTCCTTGGTTAGTTCTTAGTTTCCCTGTTTAGTTCCTTTGAGTTAATTAGTTACACCTGTTGCCCGTTCTTGTGTCTGCCCTTGTGTGTTTCCCTGAATGCTCGTTGTCCTGCACCTTCCCCTATTGGTTAATCTGTTTCACTCCTGCTTGTTATTACCCTGTTCAGTTTCTTTGTATTTAAGTTCCTGTCTGAGTTTTAGCTCCTGGTGGTTCATTGTTTGTGTTTGTTCGGTGTTTTGTTGCTTATCATCTCAGCACTATGATTTCTGTTATTTTTGATTCCCTGCCTGTTTCCCTGTGTAGTTAGTTACCCTTTGTAGATTGTGTAGTTTTGTTAGTTATTTTATACCCATTTACTTTTTACCCCTCGTGGTCTTTTTATTTTGGAGTCTTTTCTTGTGTTTTATTGTTTGCTTAATAAATCCCCATTTGTCCTGTGAGCCGCCAGTGGGTCGTCCATTTCTGTTCCCCCGCCTGCATCATGCCACTAAAACCACCCCGATCCATGACAGGAACACGGTTATGGAGAATGGATGGATGCATTTACCTCTTAATCTAAGTGACTTATGTGACCATTGTGGGAAAGATGTGAAAGTGAAATTTCTGACGGTCTCCATTGGCAACAGTTCGTCCGTCGAGGGAAGTGGTCTGCACGTTGAGCTTTGGCGTGCTGTGAACACCCCCGGCAGCGTATGCAGTGTACGGCTAGCTGGAAGGATCTCGTCGTGAGGGGAATTATGTCATTCAGCGCACACTTCTTTGGTGCCCTCATCGTAAACCTCCCCATTGTTCCTCATAAACAGGGCTGTCTCCCTCTCATAGCATATAAAAGCACTATATTTTATTGTCTTCGGTATAGCACAGTGCAAATTCGCATTGTCCCTTTCCAAGAGGGCTGGCCTGTCAGGTTACTCTATGCGGGGGACATTCTTAAATGTTAAAAATGGTGTAACCTCTGGGAAAGGTGTTTAGGGTGAATTTCTCACGTAGACTTTTTTCGGCCAGAGCGTAAATATAGAGTGCAGTGCAGCGTGAGTCCAGTTGGATGAAAACAAACGGCAAAGTTGGTCAGTTTGACTCATTATTTTCACCCAGCTTTGAATTATGAAGGGGGCCTACAGGATTATCTAAGGGGCCTGGGGGTAAAAGTTGCCAAGCGGGTGAGGTACTGGGGGTGGCGGGCGGATCAACCTAATAACTTTAACCAACTAGCCGTTGCATTTTTCCAGAGGTGGGCCAGGTGGGCTGAGCTTATGATTGGTTGTAAATAGCTCCTGGTACGTGATCCATTGGGACGGGGGTGTCCCACTGTGGGGTCCGGTTAGAGGGTTCCAACACGCTTCGTGGGACGTCTCCTCAGGTCCGAGGTAGGCGTCTACCCCAGTCTTGGCAGACGGGGTCCTTATTAGAGAATGGACACGGAAGAAACAAAAAACACACACGCACCTGCCCTCCATAATTGATAGGTAGCCGTTAAGTGGAGATGCGGTCGCATTAACGAGGCACCCGCGCAGTCAGCTGCACTCAGCTATTTTCAGGTGAGCGTCCCAACCTAATCAGCCCTGCGTGGGGAAGAACCTGCTTTATATTATTAATGGCTTTTGATTACCATATTAATTGCATATGGCCATCCAGGACACGAGGATCAAGAGGTCACCTTGGCTGTCTCCGCTGTCAGGCCCCTGCTGTAAGCGGGCTATCCCTGTGCCTGTGCAGAAAGGCGCACTCGCTCTTCACAGGCAGCTGACAGACTGTTGCTTTATAAACAAATAATTAGTGTTGATTATATAATGTTATTAAGTTCAAATTTGACAGTGTGTCTGAGCTGCACCTGCGGGATTCACACATTTCCAAGCAACTGGGCAACTAATATTCAGGTTTTTTTTTTTTTTTTTTTTAGAGGAAAGGACATTATTTTCACGGGTACTGTTTAGTACTCTTAGTGTTTCTTGGGACCGGAATACAATTCCAGAAAATGGATGTAGCCAGGTCCATAGAGGGAAGTGTGTGATGACAAAAGGGGGCTTTGCAGGGTAGCCAGGGCTTCTGCATTAGCCCACAGGTCAGAGATGCAGGGAAAATGGGGATATCCAGAAGTCAACAAGAAATATGTCACATGCGAGATTAATATTGGGTTGCTTAATCTACTCAAACCTGTTCTGCTTTAAAATCTATCTCTTTCACTAGCATTTACCACAGAATTAGAAAAAGCAACCAGCTCATTCAGTAAAAAAAATCTCTTCACCACTCCAATAATTCAATAACGTGTGATTGGAGCAGACAGTGGACAATTATAAATTAACTGCGCGCCCTCTGACCGCATTTTGATTCGCAGCAATCGCTTCTTGCTTGCATCCGAACGGGCTGCGTAATCATCGTTTGCTCTCTGAAAAGGCTTTGCTGACTTCTGTCCATGCACCAGCTCTCTACTGAAAACAAAACAACTTATAAACAAACAAAATAAATCAATAAGTAAACGTGCGCAAGCTCTTGCTGGTAAAGGAAGGCATTGTGACTGACCTGCTGTGTTTAGGGCCTGTCTCTATCACATCAATCACCCCTGGAACACTGTCAGGTTTTGGTTTATTATAGAAGTTCCTGACACCCACAGCTGGGAGTCAGTAACATAGGGGGTGAATGAACTGGGACCACAAGTCCAGTGGTTTTGTAGGTGAATGGCAAGATATTTTATTTAACAAACCTTTTGCTAATGAATAAAGACAGATTTTGAAAAAGATACAGAGTATTTAACGATATATGGCTGCAGTACCTTCGGATGAATATGGAGAAGTATCTGTCTGTAGAGAAGTGTGAAAAATTGTGAGCTTGTCTGATGAGAGTACAGAATAGAGGCCTGCTTATTAAAACACATGGATCGTGTGTCTGTTGGCGGGGGGGAGGGGGGACATCACGTGCTCTGCTGGCCACTGCATCACTTGGGCGGGGGGGGGGACAGTGTCGGAGCTGCTTCCCTGGGCTCTGCCCCCAGATGAGCACTGGTGTCACTGGAGGAGGGAAGTAGTGAGAAAAAAGCACTCAGATGCCGCCTGCTTCTTTCATGTCGTCCGTGGTGCACAGAGTTACGCTGCATTAAATTTTAAAATCCCCCAGTCAGAAATTATAAATAAATAAAGGGAGCGCAGCCGAAATGTGCGAGTGAATGTGTGTGGTGTGTCTGCGTTTCTGTGTTTGTGCGTGTATGTGCGTAAGTGCAGCACCTCCCCATAGCAGTGGGTTGCAGCGCCCTCCTGCTCTGACTTGCACCCGCGCTGTTCCCGATGGCTTCTTTCAGACTGATGTGAGCCCATTGCGTGTGGCACTGGGCATTAGAGACGCGAGGAGGGGGTGTTTGCCAAACATGGGGCCCTCCGTCATGTTAAGCCACATGGGCGTTGACAGGCTGGGCCCAATCAACAGGGCTGTGTAATTTGGCCAGCGACGTCCCCCTTAATCGATCACAGTAATCCCCTCCCGCTCGGTCCACGTGCTTCATCCTTATGCCCAGTTTGTGAGGCCGTTCCCTACGATTAATCAGCAACATAATGAAGCTGGGATTTTACTACTGTGGTTGAAAGCACCAGACGTAGTAGTCTGGATACATTTGCCCCCCAGGATGAAACTGCTACTACAACAAACTATATATCAGTTGTGCCAATTATCCAAAAACGTCCAAAAGTCCGTGCCACTGAGAGCCAACTGTACCTCATAGCACTGAAGTACATTGTCAAAGGTCTGAATTGGTGCTGGTTAAATTATATGTAGCAAGGTCAAAGAGGACTGCCTCTAGAGCTCAATTATAAAACAAATATGGGGAGGGATGTTTATTTTTACCAATGAGAAACTCTGATCTTTACGAACACAAATGTCCCAGTTCCATCACCGCAATGCACGCGTGAACCATCGTCCTGATTCTTGCCCCCATGCCATAAATCTCCCTACGTTTGCAGAAGCCGGGAATAGCTAGCATCATATGGTGCACCAATCAGTCCAAACAGCCAACCCAATAAGCGAAAGATGCCATTAATTCGGAAAGCGTGGGAACAGCCGGTTTTCCTTTCCTGGCACGTTGTTCTCTTCTGCCATTATACCTGCTGCTATTCTACTTCAGTTGCTGAAAATCTTCTAACATCTCAGAACCTTTTTTTTGTGCTTTGTGGACATGGCTAGGGGGTGGGAGACCTTTGTGTGGAGCATCCGTCTAGGGGGCAACGTGGGAGGTGAGCTGTGCAAGCATCCTCCCTCACCCAACACCATCCTTCTGTCCTATCCCTGCATTAATTCCGAGTATTTCCCATCAATCAGGGCCTCATTTAAATGCCGGCAACGATGCCTCATATGGGACGGTGATGTGAATCCCAAATTTTGTTGGACCCCGAAAGACAGGAAATTAATGTATTGGCTCCAGTAATTATAATAGATATGGGCCAAAAGAAAAAGAATGACAGATGCTTTTAAACGAAAGGATCGTCAGTCAAGGTTGCAGTGACTTTGAGGCTGTAGAAACTTATCAGCAAATCTGCTAACAAAACAAGGAATTTGGGTGAGGGAGAAAAGAGATGCTTTCATTATAACCAACTGATGTGAAATCAGGATGGCGAACATCTGTCTTGTTCCCCGAGTTTCTACAGATTTCCCTCCTGGAAGAAAATGCCAGCGTGTTTTCAATTAGCAGAGATAAACAATGATACTTTGACAAGAGTCACCTGAACCAAGAGCAAACAAAAGCATCCATAGATTTCTTTTATAGTACAGGTTCTCGCTAATAGTATTTCTGCAGCATACACTTTGATTTGGCATGACTCAGGAGAGTGCTCTGGTCTCACGCCTCCATGGTCATGGCTTCAGTGCCTGCACGGCCTCAGTGTGAGTCCGCATGTTCTCCCCATGTAGGTGTGGGTGCCCTTCCTCCCACAGATAGGTGTCCACGGCGATCCCATGTGCACGGGCGCCCACACTTGGTGTTGCTTCACAGAATCCGTAGCGGGCTTGGCCGGCTTTCAAGACTTCAAGTTAGGTGTCCACGTCTCACTGCCATTCTTTACCAAACACAATGTATTGAGTACATATTAGGTAGATACGTGTAAAATGTATATTTGAAGTTGACAAAGATTAAGATGAACTCTTGTTATTCTTGTGCATAGAGCACTGCAGTGCATAGTGCATAGAGCAGTAGTGCATAGACGAACATACATGTAGTCTAAAACAGACAAAAAACAAAGTGAAAATAAGTAAAAATGGCGCAAACAAAATTAAATAGTACACAGTATATAAACAGAATACCTTGAAAAACAGAATTATGTTTAAAATTATGGATTTTTAAGCCTGACTCATCTGTTTGACCTACATGTTCTGCTAATGGTTTCTTAGCATTGTTTACCCTGAAAGGAGCATCAGTAAATAAGAAGCAAGCCAGTGATTGGCACAGGACTCACCGAACGACGGACTGAGCTCACAGACAAGGCTTTATCGTGGATGCAAACACGGTCTTTTTACAAATATGACCACGGTAATTGAATACAGGCTTGTGCAAATAGCCCGGCGGGAAGCAGCAGCAAGGCTTGTCAATATTTGCCGACAAAAGGGGAGGGAGACGAAGTAATTGTTACTGTTAATCCCCTATCAAATAAGGGAAAACACACACATACGCGAGCACAGACGATCGATGCTCGCAGATCTGCAGTTTAGGATAATTCCTCGACAAAGGCGGGGCCTCTCCCTCAACCCCACCAGAACCATTAAAACTTTAAAGGGAGTCTGTCAGCGAGCCTAACAGCAATTAAACTGCTTTTAGATAATGGTATCTCAGCTGTTTCTCTCTTGATATGCAAATTTCTCAACAGGCAGACCGAGTAAACGGTTTGCTAAATGCTTTTTGTTGTTTTGAGGTCAGAGAGGTACTGGTAGAGATGCAGCACACTCGGGGGAGTTTTGGTAGCTGAACATCAAACAGCGGTATGCCGCTTAAACAAAAACAAGGGTGCCGACCTGGTCCTTTGGGAAGCTCAGCCCCACCGTCAAAGAGTGCCTCAAGCAGAAGCATCCACTGTGTGTTTGGTAGCTGCTAAGAATAGAGGAGATCTCTGGGGACTAGCATCTAACCGTCTCACATCACCGCATTCTCCTTAACAAATCCGACTCCGATGGTCCTCAGTCGTGACCTTAGGCCAGTTTTCACCTCCGCGAACAAACGCGCCAGCCTCTTTGCAGGTATCACGCAAGCAGGGAGGTTGCATCAGGCTGAATTGTTCGGTCTGTGGTGCTCTTTCCTGGATTAAGGATTATTAGACACTTTTTCTGCATACTAATAATAATAACAATAATAATAATAATCGATACTTTTATTGTCCCCGTAGGGAAATTGTCTTTACGCCTCCCACAACTTGCTCTTTTTTCATAGAGGAAGTTGTCTGCGAAGGGCTGCCACCCGTAGGGAGCTGGGAGTTAAGGGCCTTGCTCAAGGACCCACAGTCTGAGGTGGGGTTTGAACCTGCGACCTTCTGATTACAGGCACAGCCCACAGAGCCACACGCTGCTCCCTACTAAACAGACATGCACACCGGTCGCCCACAATCTAAAGTGTTTCAGTTTCGTTCCGGTCAAAGAGGTTGCAAACGAAAGGAGAAACAGTGGACAAATATCATGAGGCTTATCACAGTGATGAGAAAACTTGCCTCGGACGATGGGACTCACTTCAGAAAACTAGGCTCTCAGAAAACTGTGGACTGACCTCAGAAATACACCTTTGAGTATAGTTGAGTATACTTGAGTACACTTGAGAATCTTCGTGCTATAAATCGAGGATTTTCTCATCCAAGACACCACGAGCCCTATCCTAATCACAGGCTAGCAAACTTCAGCTGATGATGCAAGACCAACATTGGTGTAGTGGTGTCTTAGCAGGTAGGTATACTGTTATACTGTATAATAGTGCATACAAAACTTCTCATTTGACTAATACAGATGCCATGTGAACAGGGAGTTGGCCCACTGACTGCAAGTGGATGATTATGGCAAGGTGCCATTACCATGGTGATTGTCCGTGGTTTAAAAAGGGGCGGCTGGGAAAGATGTGGAGTGTGCTAATTAGCCCACGCCCGTCGAGGCTTGGAATCAGGACAGATCCGATTACCCAAAGATCCCTGTGCATCATCAGACATGCTCTTTGACGTAGATCTCATATTTCTCTGTAGCATGTTGCCGGGGGAGAGAAAAAAAAACAAAACAAAAAACTAACAGAAATGCTGGGGGTAAGAAGCAAGGAGCTCATAACCTCCTGTTCCTGGAGTGTGAGGTTTCTTCATTACAGAAGAACAAGCCCAAACATATTAGCTCCAAAATAAACACTTAAC
Organism: Brienomyrus brachyistius; assembly: GCF_023856365.1. NCBI lineage: Eukaryota > Metazoa > Chordata > Actinopteri > Osteoglossiformes > Mormyridae > Brienomyrus > Brienomyrus brachyistius. Next base: position 5,891,318 of record NC_064536.1, on the reverse strand, counting down.
GATGACCACATTACAGATGGAAAGGTCTAGCAAAGCAAAACACAACACCAGCACTTGGATGGGGGGGTAACGGAAACTCATTCCTGTTATTTTTATTTATTTGTGAGGATGTGTTTGAACTCCGGCCCTGTTATTTTAGCTAATTTACGAGCATATATACTGTGTCAAGAAGGCCTCTCCGTCTGCTGTCACAGTCCAACACACTTGGCAAGAAACATCTTTGGCCAAAAAAGGTTCGCTTTATTATTCTTGTGAAGTTCTGGAGACGCGTCAGCCTTCGCTCACGGGGAAAGTTTCACTCATGCCCAGTAAGCCATGGTGGCATTCCCAGACGTATCGCGCAGGCTGGATCGCACAATTCCCCATGTACGTGGGAGGATGGATGCTCGCAGCAGGATGGACGTGCAGTGAAGGAACAATAAGGGCGTGAAAGAAGGGTGACAGCAGAGCCGATCTCTCCCTCCGTATTGATCCGTCTCACCTTTATGGAATGCTCTGTGACAGGCAGAGTTAAGGGCACCCGGGCTCGCAAGCATCGTGGCAACTTTCAGAAGCAAAAGCTGGGTCAGAATTCATCCGTGTGTGTAAGGCCTGCTGTCCTGCAGGGTCCAAATATACCTACACAGAGATGTAAGATCAAAGAAATTATTTGCATAACTATCTCTTTATTGCTGACGTTAATCCACTCTCTTCACTCTCATGTCTTTGCCCAGCAGTTATTTGTCCTTTTTGTTTTTCCATACTATTCCCCCGGAATTTGGAGCAGGACATTCAGGATCAGCCTGCTGGACCAGCATGTCATTCAAGCTGCAATGGAGTATCAGTTTGTAGTTCCTGTTGACTTCTGTCGATTGATGTTTACGTCTCCCCAAACATTAATCGCGCCCTAAAAAAATCATTATGATGCCGAGTCAACCCACAGGTGCACCCCCCCCCAAGCAATGCCCCCCCCCACAAAGTAAACACAAAGGGCACCTGGAAAAATTACAGTAATCGGTTCAGCCTTGATTTTCTTCTGAAACCGGAGCAAAGGTCTCAGAAGCAGTGCTTGCTGAAGGCAAACCTTAAACGCAAATGAATGACACATTTTAACAGGGACTTCTCCAAGCAACATCCAGGCGATGGGGTGAATGGTGCACAGGCTCCCCAAAGCCTCCTCTGTTTATTTACAGCACTGAGTCAATTATGGGTGAGCTGCTGGAAAACAATATGGCCGAAAACATTATGGAGGGTGTGGGTGGGGGAGTTTGAGCGCACCCTGCTGGTGTCCTTCAGCACTGCAACACAAGATTTTACAGTGTTGAGTTTCTCTCTCCTTTAAATAAGCAACTAAAGGATGCTAAATGAATCCAGGTTCTGTATGCTGGGTGAAGGAGCTAACTACCCCAGCATTACTGGCTGGTGCTGACTGAAGGATGGGAGAGGGAGGGTGCTGAAGCCTGTTGCCCTGACAACTTGTGTCCCAGAACGACAGAATTCCTGACACTTCCTGACAGCACAGACTGCCGACATCACGATTTATCCCTGTCTTTCAGTCAAAGCCAAAAACAGCTCTATTGACAGCCTGCCACCAGATAAATGTTTGCTGCCTTATAAATTTTCACTGTATTAAATTCATTGGCTAATTTACACCAGCAAATGGAAACAGCCCTTTCAAATTGTTGATCAATAACTGTTACAATAATTTTAACCTGTTCAACACAATATATATATATATGTATATTTATGTTATGCTACAAACAAAAAAAAATACTCAATAGGATTATGTATGCATTGAAAATATTCTGTTGGCAGACCTTAAGCTAATAACGCTGAAAAGTTGCATACATCCTTTTAGCTTCCATTAAAATGAACATTTGCAGCTAACCGGGCCACCAGAAACAGCGGCGTTTTGCAAAATACAACAGGAAATGCAAAGCAGTGTAATTCAATAACAGTTTCCCACACAGACGTCGACTCTCCCACACAGTTTGTTCTTGCAAGTGAATCCTGCTAAGACTGCAATGTGTGTTTTTCATGTTAGTTTCCATGAGCAAAACTGATGATATGCAACCTGCCCATGAGAGACTCACTGCAGAATGAAGAGTCTGACCCTAATATCCCTTTCAGTGCTCCTCATATCATCCCCATCAGGTACTCATACGTGAGGAAATGACATCCCGCCCACGCTGCCTTGTGATTGGCTGCAGCCATGACACAACCCCGCCTTCAAAAATGGTAATAGAAAACAGATAGATGGGATCCGATATTAATGTCACATATCAATATCCTGCTCTCAGCTCATGACAATTACTGTAATTTAAAAGTTCCTAGGAAGAATTCTAAGCAGCAGAACAGACATTGTTTTTTAGTGTTTTGGGGCTGGTGGTGGATGTCATGCGATGGCTTTCATCACGCTGCATGAGGCTCGTGGTTTTACAGGTTTAACCGATGGCCGGTTGGGGATGGGTGACAGGCCACGGCAGTAGGTGCGGACCCTTATTTACACCAAGCACATGTGGCGGCTACGGCGGTGCCAGAAAAGAGCGGTTTGTCCCCCCCCTTTGATGTGCTCTTTCTGGATTATTCACGGTCACATGCGTGTGGGAGAACATCTGTCCATGTCATTGTCGACTCGGAGAATGGCTGGAAAGGGGGTAAAAAAATAATCCCGTCGTTCTGCCCGTGACAGTGATATTCCTTGACACGGAGTAGCTACAATCCTGGGCAGGATGCCCGGGTGCTTTGAAATCGACCGGAATCTGTCAGGCTTCTGACTGTGTCTCTCCCCCCCCACTCCCGCCCCCAGATATCCCAGCCCTTTCAAACTCATCTGCAGGATCCAATAAACGGATTGGGCTTGTCAAGATGCAGCAGCCCTGTAAAGATTCCGGACAGCTGCGGTGAAGGTTCCGGTCCGGATTGACGATGTGATGGGTTCCCGGAACGCCAATCAGCTGACCTTCGTAAAACAGACCTTCGTAACGTCGTGGTCAGGCTCCCGCAAATTTGCACGGACGCCAGGAGCTACCACGACAGCGGTTGACGGCTAGACTAGCAGTCACCAAAGTTTAGCCGCGCTCATGCCTGGCAAAACACCGGCTTATTGCTTTAAACCCGTGATCCGTGGCCAACGTTCATTTAACGTTCTTTGTTTTTTTTTTACAATGCTCCACATGAGTCTTTACAAGAAAACCAATTTGACAATTTAAGGATGGGGCTGCGAGCGATGATTTGTGTTTGGCACGTGTGCCAGTGCGTGTGTGCTCTTCACCCATTAAAAACATCTGGTTCCTCTCTTCTCTTGCAAAGGAACGTAGCTGGTCTTCAGGGCAGAGAGCTAATAAGCAGGCAGGGGGATGCTTTCCTCGCTCTTTTGCTCAGAATCATTGTTCCATTTGATATCCTTCCAATGGCTTAGTTTGCCTGACGCGAAAGACAGGCTGCTCTTCCATAGCCTTCCAACCCATGGATCGCTGAGATCAAATACAAGTAGTTAATGGGAGGTATGTAGAATTAAATATGTATGGGTTGTGTGTAAATCTAATAACATCTCTAAGCAATGAACAAAGAATGAGAAGTCCTTATAAAAGCATCATGTACAGAGGAATTATTTTTCCAGAAGAACAGCTTTCAGGCTTTTGGGTTTGCTGGTCTTTTTTATTTTAGCTCTGTGGGATTGTCTCGTCTGCCAAGCAGCTCCAGAGTACATGAAAACAAATTTCCCAGAGTCAACAAGCTTAACCATCTAACCTCCATCCTGTGTAACTGTGGGAATGTTCAGCACCCCCTCACCCCCCACCCCGCTAATTCACAGTAGGGTGTTTTCTCCCTTTAATGGGATACAACACAAAAAACACAACTTGCCCTGAAATACTCATAACACCACATGGCTGTCCACCCATCCACAGTCCACCATCTCTATCTCTCTAGTAAGACCGGATTGATGATTACTAGCCACCTGCTAGAATCTTCCAGATACTCGCTGGCCAGTTCTTGGAGGCAACGTAAGGAATATCATCACAACCAGGGGACATGTTGTCGTGTCTGGGGCCCCATTCAGAAGGTCACTTCTGGACCCCTGAAAATGCACGGCTTGGGTGGTGACCGCAGAATATTAGGATAAACAGCCACTTAATAAGTGATTATTTATTATTAATTGCTAATTAAAATTTATACTTTAAAGTAAAAATATCAAAAATGTCAAATATGATGAACTTTACGAACTTTCAACTTACGAAGTTTCAGACATACGTACGAAGAGGACTGTTAATTCCAAACTGTGTTCCTTCGGCTCCCGTTTCCCGTCCGCAACATCATTTATTTTTTCTGCCCGCCAATTCCGCCTGGTACGACTTCTGGCCGCTACTCCCGCCGCGCAGCAGCGTAGCGTGCGTACTCCCAGCATGCTAGTTCTTTGTACTTGTGTATACCCTTAAAATGACGTGGAATAATGACTTATGAACATTTCAAGTTACGAATAGCCGTTCGGAACGTATCTCATTCGTAAATAGAGGAGCGTCTGTATGTGTCTGTATACATGGGTTTTTACATAGACTGCATAAATAACATTAAGCAGCTAGCAGTTGTTATAATATATTTATTTATTGTTGGGTATGTTGATGCATTCTGTGGCCACCTTAAGTGACGTTTGCCATATGAATAAAGGCCTTTCCTTAGGGGAACAGAAGTGCTGCTTTCCATGAATATTTAATAAATATTATCACCCTGGAATTACAATGTTTGAAAAGCCATTTTACTGTTGTGAGGCCTTTCCTCTATTTTAGATATAAATAGTATGAAAAACACCCAGTTCAAGATATATGACTGTGTGTCTCACCTTCTATATATGTGTATGTGTTTAGTGATGGTCTTTACAGTCTCTGCATTAGGGTTTACTGCAGATTATTATAAAGACCGATAACTTATCTGTGTGCCTGCACTTGGTCGTCTCCGTAAAGGACCGCATAGGCATTTGGTTTGTTTACAGCACAGAAGCACATTGTACTTTCAGTCAATTCAATTCCCTCAGGTACCGGAAGCTAGATATCTTACTCCAGAATCCGTACAAAAATGTAGTTTAAAACTTTTTACAAGAGTGCTTTTTTGTGTGTGAACAAAATTACTTCGTTTGCATTAACGGTGTTGATTGATTATGTTAATGTGTTTTAATGTAAATTACTTGTAGGATAGTGTGACGGTATTTGTTCACAAGATATACAACCCTTTCATTAAAAAAATATCTAAAAATAACCACCCCGTGTTTAAGTTGGAATACTGTGTTTGGCTAAAATGAAACAACACTATCAAATCCGGTCCAGAATCCATGACTTAAGCTACCAGCTGCATAATCGTACATGGCTCCAACTACTTCCAGATGGCTTCAATCCATGATCACCCTCACCTGCAGACAATCTATCAGTCTATTTAAGCTCACTCGGGCCAGCACTGCTTTAATTGGACCATAAGTTATTTCGTCCTGATCTCCTGGCCTCATTTAGTCCCTCAAATGTTAGTCCTACCCTTCGTTCCTCAGAATCTGAGTCCTCCACAGCCTCCCTAGCTGCATAGCTCACAGTCAGCGGGCCTGGTCCTGTCACGACTGAATACTGGGAAGCCCATCAGCAGAAGGAGAAAGGGCTGACAGGCCAAAAACCCTGCCAAACGGGTACGTGCACTTTCCGATACGACCCCTTGTCAGTGCTTCCTCTTAATAAATTTACAAGTTCTTTAACTCTCTGCTGGTGTCATGGCAACCACGCACGATCCAAGTACTTCCATAAGAGGATGATGTGCCATAAATTCCTTAAATTACAGCTAGATTATTTCAAACCGGTTTGTATAAAAAGCCCTTGCGGATTGCATGTGTCGGTAGATACCAGAACCAGCAGTAATTATCTGCCACCGAGGAGATACCGATCTTCAGTGTCCCCAAAAGCTAGTGTCGATTTTCATACGCAGCAGGACCGCAGCAGGCTGTCGTCTGTTATTCAGGCCAAGGGATGTGGCCGCTGGTTTGCTCGAGATGAGCTGAAGGCTCGCTTCACCACCGGCCAGGCTGCTTTCACCATCCTCACAATCTTGCCGGGAGATTTCTCCTGGTTACAGGAGGGGACGGCGGGGCCTCCTTACCCAGGGCACTCCTGATGCCTCGACGGGCTCCTCAGAGCCACGTTCTTGGTGGCATCGCTGTGGAAACTGGGCCACGGAAGAAAGTGTGAAACGTGAAGCACGAAGTTGAAGAACATAGCAGACAAGCTGGACGTTTTCGATTTTTTTGCTTAATGGAGATCACAGGCTTCTTTAGCTAAATAATTCCAGGCAGAAATCGAGACACACTTTGCCGAAACTCGTTTGTTTTTCGCCCTAACAACCCAAAACACACCTTGACATTATGAATCGAGTATTATCTTGTGAACAAGGAATGAGATGGAGGGTTGTGACAGATGACCTGGCCCCCACAATCCCCCGACCCAAACCCTATAGACCTGGTTTGAAATGAGCTTAAATGATCAAAGAGTAAGAGCAAGGTAGGCAACTTGTGCCCAGAACTTGTGGAAACCCTTACAGGCCTGTTGCAGAAGCATCCAGGTGGCTACATCTGCAAGCTGACTGAAAGAACGCCAAGAGTCTGCAACGCTGCCATCGAAGCAAAAGGGGGCTATTTTGAGGAGTATATAATTTGTGAAAGTCTTGAAATGCTGAGCACTTCTCTTGATCGTCGCAATAATTTACATGTGACACTTCATTGCCTCCAGGCCTTTTGCTATAAGGTGAACAACACAGAGATAACTGCATTAAATGCAGGGGTATCCAGACTTTTGACTGGCGCTGTGTATGCACGACAGCGAATTAATACTACATAACTCTACTGACAGGCCAACTAAAGAAAAATCAGTGATGTGTTTGGTTATGAATCTAGATTAGTAGCGGAGCTCGCTGACGTTTTGACCTTAAAGACGGTTACATGAGAGGAGATTAATCTCCATACTAATTCACGGAGTGTTGTGCCCTGTGTAAACAACAAGGCGAAGGGAGGAGCTGCTTAGAGTACACAGCATGCCTTGAGTTTTAGGGGTGATGCAAAACGGATGCCGCATATTAAAAAATATGTTATGAAACACACACCTGCTAATCCTTCGGTTAGCACGAATAGCTAAAGACGGCTTACACGTTAGACGATTTGTAACATAATGCGTGTATAATGAGGTAAAGATTTCTTCTCTATGAGTGTCCTCTACACACACTCCAGCTTGCGAAAAAAGGATATTGGAATTTATTATCGCTGGCGGTTTAAAATTTTCCCACTTAGAAACTTGTGCGGTTGCAGTCCCTTCATTAAAAAAAAATACACATTTGCACATGTCGTGCCTAATCCAAGGTTAACCAAAGTTAATCTTATTGAAGATTCATCATGGGCAGAGACGCCAATAAAAAATACTCCACTTGTGAAACAGGACCGGCGGCGCTGATGTAAGTGAATCTGCGAGTCACCTGCGATGTGCGGATTTAACGGGGAGAATTACACTTGAGGCGCTTTCCGCCGCGTTTGATTTACATTTATATTTAATTAGCGGACGCTTTCATACAAGGCGACTTACAATCAGAGAGCAGGGTCAGACACACCCTGAAGCAATCCGAGTTCATCGTCTATTTACGCTGTTGTTTGTCGTGTTTAATTTGAAAGACAGCTTTGTTAGCAAAAGCAAGAGACTCTTAATTATCATTGTGCCAAATTTGATTATAATTTGAGGCCTTTTTGTTTTGAAAATGTAACCTTTAGGTGCTGCTGTCTACAGATCAGGAGGCTGAGCCCTCAGCAGTGTTAACTTCAATGCAGTTTGGTTCTCCGAGAAGAGAAATGCATAAACATTAGTAATCTATGTGTTTAAATAATTTTTCCATTCTGCGTTTGGTTAAAATGTGATCCGATTTAGCCACAACAATTCGGCGAAAGGTCGAACCAAAGGCACGGTAAAGTTTTACCACTGAACGGCAACCCAGAAAGTCACATCAAAACATCCAGACAATGGATCTGGCCGCTGTTTCCTTTCCCCAAAGTCAGCATCCAGGAATTCCCTCATGTGCTGTGCCTGCGTTCTGCTTCTAAATCCGAACATGGGAATGGGTTTTTTTTCCACAGAGAATATTCCGGTCACCACCGTGGTTTGGTAATCCACAGGGGACACAAACACCACATTGAGTCAGACATGACAAATAACAGAGAAGAGACCGACTGGGTCCTTGTGGGTGGCGAATAAACTAAAATATTTTAATTACTCCTGAAAATTACTATTTCAAATTTACATCCGTATTAGATTGAAGTAGGCTAAAGGTATATGGTAAGTACCTTTTTAAAATTATATGTAGATATCACATTGGATAGCATTTCGCTAATGGATAGGAATGTGCAGGATCTGAAATTAGCCTTTCTAACACAGAGTATTCCCTCTCTCTCTCTCTCTCTCTCTCTCTGTGATCCTGGTTTTGAGTCATCCACGTAATCACAGTTCTTAACTTTGGAATTAAAATTCAAGCACTAAAACGAGCTTTTACATTTTACTTTAAAACCCATATATATATATCACAATAACTCAAAAAATGGGCTTGAATAGGGACACTGGCAATTTGTCTTTATTCATAATTACTGTTCGATGTGGTAATATTATAATATTAGCTGGGGAAAATGATTTCTGGGGCAGCGGATTGGTCTCAGGTCTCTCCTAATGCACACAGACGGGAATCTCCTGCGGCCCTGATTCTGTAGAGCGGTTTCCCACCTCGCAGTACATCTGCGCAGTCAGTCAGCTGGTGGCGACCACCCCCCGCGGAGCTTCTGTTCTCCACCTCCCCTGCTGTACGGTTCTGACTCACCGAGCTGTGTTCCCCTTCCGCCCTGCAGACGACAGAGTCCACATCCAGCGCCGTGCGGCCAGAAAGCACCCTGACAAGTGATTCGCTAGTGGTTAGAGCAAGGGTGGGCAGTTTTATCCGCAAAGGGCTGGTGTGTATGCAGGTTTTTTGGGGTGACCTTTAGATCAGCTACTCAAAGGTGTGAGGACTCTTCAGCCAACCAGTCCTCTCATTAGTAATCTAATTAGGGATTTGCATTGGAAACCCACATAACCAGCAGCTCTCCCTTAATAAGACTATCTACCCCTGGGTTGGAGTATGGACACAGTCTCAGTATGTTTAGCCTGAAAATGGCAATGGTGCCACAAGAGCAAAATCCATTTGCTGCATTCCAAGTCACTGGTTGTGGTCTTAGGGTCAATGACTGCTGATTAGCAGGCCTCTGTAAGTGCTGTAAACATTTGACAGTTGCAAACATTTGATTTGTTTTTCAAAGCTATTGTTATCGGCGTAGATCATCAGCGTAGCTAACTTAAGCCTTATATTATTCTATATGAATGAAATAGTACTCTTATATTCACCCACCTATTCACAGTGGAAGCAATCCCATAATGCACAGAGCACAAGAGAAATATGACACTCAGTTTCATAATCACCCTGAAAAAAATGTACACCCATGTCTCTGTGCACCAGTTGTCATTGGTGGCCTTGTACACCTTCTTCGTGGCGCAACTAATTCATTTCCCACAATCCACCTGCCCTGTTTCTGCATTTGACCTGATCATTGGTTCCTTGGGGGAGGGGCAGGGCCATACCACTCCGCCCCCAGGATTTTCAAGAAGGGCGGGCGGAAACCGTACAAGCACAGGACACAACAATCTCCTTATCAGACATTTCCCTGATCAGATGTAATTGAATTAAACATAACTCAAAGTAAAGCTAAAAATGAAAAATAATAAAAAAAACCTTCCTCTGCAAAACTAATTGCATCACACAGTACATTAATTTAGACTGTGCAGTTAACATCTCATATGTATGTTAATGAGTTGTCAGGCGCGAATGAAGCAAATTTTCATTCCAATGAGCACTTTGTTGTTCAGAGAGAAGATGTTTGCAGTTGCCAAATGTATGCCTTACCTAATGGTTCATTTGTTAGACGGTATCTATGAGGCAGGCTCTCTGCTGATCTAAATTTAGATTATGTGGAAAAGTAATCGCCCTTCATGACGAGTCACCCGTTTTTGCTATTTAAGGCTAAAGAAGCAGGCTATCGCGGTATCGCTTTTGACGTTTTTAAAGCTGCAGTTTCTTTTGCCGTCATGTGGCGATTTTACGGTGGACGAAAGAAGTGTTCAACTAAAAACACAAAGTCAAACCTTTTAGGCTAGAAAAGAAACAAGAATATCAAAGAAAGTTCCCCAGACCTCAGTCCTGCTGGAATTATGGTCTTTCTTCGAACCACACGCAAACGTGATTAAACTAATTATCTCATCTTCCAGCCCATAATTAGCTGTGTTGGAGTTGAAATAGAACAGTAAATGTAATGGATGGGGCTGGGCAGGCTTCAAACACCCCTGACATAGGCTCAGGAGCACGCATACGCAATTTCAGCCAGGAGATCCACTAATCCAGCTCCTTCCATTATATCCAGTACTGGGTCACCAGGAGGAACAAAAGAATCACATCATTATGGGCATCAGATACAGGAAACATCCTTGTTATTCCTCAGGTTTAATGCAAAAATGACCTTTTTGCATATTTTTGGCCACCTGTGTGTGTGAGGGGGGCTGGGGGTGGGGGTTAAGGTTACGATAATTGCAAAAAAAAAAAAAATGGATTATAGCTGATAGGGCTGGGTTGGGGGCCCAATATGATAAACTTTCATGGCGCCAGAATATGCAGCGAAACCCCTGATTCCAGCACAAAGAATTGACATTCAACCTAAGATTATGCTAAGAGATTCAACTCTATTCAGTATATTTCTATATATTAGATCAGTGCACCCTGTATAATGTGGGAAATGTCTATTGCTGATAATGGAGCAGCAGAATGTATATAGTAAACAAAATATATGCATGCAAGCAAACATAAAAAATGCATGCAAACAAAACAAACAGCTAGATGCAATCGCTGACTTCGGCCTTTGCTTTTTACAGTGGTGTGTTCGCTATTACAGATGCAGCATGACATGAATTGTTAGGGGAGATGTTAGATGCTTTGATATAAAGGTTAGACTGTAGAATCTTTATTGCGCCTTCCCTGTAAACCAGTGCTGGGGGAGTGAAAGTTTTTTTTTTTTTTTTTACCAGTGAGAGGAAACTATGGGCTGTTATCCTGTCTCCCAGAATCTTCTGGCACCTCCTGACTCCCCCTACGTGACGTCCCTGTCAAATCCGCACAGCGGAGCCAGTGAGTTCTGGAGAACTCAGATGGAACCTGGATGTTCCGCTTCAGAGGACACACAGGACAAAAAGTGAAACTCCGATTACCCGGAGAGGAAAGGGAAAGGCAGGATCCGAGGGAAGGTGGGGAAAAAAAGTGAAAGTTTGAGAGCTCTTTGAATAAATCAAAAAATGTGGTGGGATGATGTCGGTGGAGAGAGAACCTTAGAACTTCATGTCAGACTACAAAGCGCTTACCCAGGTGCCCTCAGGCAGAAATCACACAGTCTTTGATTAAACTTTAGTTGTTTAACAGCAAGTGTCTGTCAATATACAAGAAGTCTGTTATTCTGTTAAGCAAAGGGACAGATCAATGCTGTATTTCATTTCTGCAGCAAGAATTCCCTCAGTGTGTCTCACGCTTGTCCATGGTGGGCTTAGGTTTATGTCTCCCTGCAACATGTGAGAGACTCTTTACTCTTTTATAAAGCATGACAAGTGAACTGGACTCTGGTAATTAATTAAATATATCCATCCGTTCATCCATCCATCCATCTGTTTTCTATAACTGCTTGTCCAATACAGGGTGCAGTGGGTCTGGAGCTGATCCCAGGAAGCCCATGGCACGAGGCAGAAGGCATCTCGGCTGGGATGCCAGCTATTTTCTAAGAAAAAATTTAAAATATACAGAAAAATACACAGATAGGCATCTCAAAAGTTTTAGTGGCAGGGGAAAAATACACAGCTTTCTGCCAAGATGTATTTTTCATTTGCATTGTTAGTGTAATCAAAGGAACTGGGGCTTTTAGACGTGTTTTTATGCTGTGACATTTTGCCGTCTCCGAGCCGCCGGGAGCGATTGTAAAGACGGGCATTTATTTCCCAGTGCGCGCGAGTCGGCGGCGCGGCCGCTTCGTACGTGACAGGTGGAAGATAAAGGCGCGTGACCCCGGCGATCGCGAGTCTCCGACGCCTGCCGGTCCCTCCCGGGGGGGACGGCGGCTCGCGGAACGTAGCCGAGTATGAGCCAAAAACCCCACGAGGTCAATAAAACGGCGGAGACGGACAGACGGAGACAGGCAAGGCGAGGGGGAGAGCGCCGCGCGGCGCCGGCCCCGCCCGCTTATCCCATCACCTTTCCCTTCGTTATTATACCACGGACAATGTTGTTTTGATATGAAAAGGGAAATATTCCCCCGCAGCTTGTTTTGAGGCTTTTAGCACATTTTAGTTACATCCTGCGTGTGCCGAAAAACACACTTAAATGGGGCATATCTAAATGTCAATATATTTTTTTTAATTTTATATAACTGCGTGCACATTACTTTCTTAAATTAAATACTATATATTACATTTTTAAAATAGATGTTTTTCATTTAAAGATCATCTGGCGATTTATTTTTAACTGTTATCGATATAAAACCTTTAAATAGATTAATGTTATCTTTCCGATAACATACTACGCCAGATTTGACTTTGAATCCATGGGTAATTACTGGATTTTTTTAAGGTGAGGGACATAGGAGGGGCCAACCTTGTCATTAACCAATGATCTGTTTTCAATTGCTGAGTGATGGGGGAGGGGCACTCGGCAGCCAATCAGGATTTAGCTGGAGCCAGTGCCACTGTGGGGGGCGCACTGGCATAAAACAAATACTTTTTGTTAAATGTGGGGTGGGTTCCAAACGAATAATTATGAAATGCGAGGGGGACACGTCCTCCTCAGATTTAATGGCGACGACGCCCATGACCCCACCCCTATATACACGCCTATTCACAGTGGAGACAGAGGAGGACCCCAGTCACATGAAGGGGCAGAACCTGCTTGTAAACACCAGGCACAACATGCACTGTGTAGATGATCAGGAGGTCCAGGTCTGGTAATAGCACTGGGTAAATACAGTGGCCCCATGACCCTAGTGGCAGGGCAGCCCCACAGAGGAACACAGTTTAAACGTCTCAGGCTTAAATTTATATGTCACAGAGGCTTTTGGCTTGACTCCTTTGACGAGAGTCGCTGTAGGGACTCCGATAGGCCAGAAAACCCATTTACACTTGACTTTGCCCTTAAGCTCTTGGGAAATCTGCCAAAACAATTATTTTAGACCGCATGAGCAGCCATGAAAATCCGTTTATAAGTTATACATGGACAACATTAAAATGAAACGAAACAATAGCATTTAAAATATTTGTGAAAAGGCACATGCCTGAGTTTCATATAATGTTGTTTCTCTGTCTTGATTTGGAGTTAAGGAATCTGCGATCATAACTTTCTTTAAGTGGTACTCAGACAGTTTTTATATTATTGTGATGGAAATTATATGTAATACAAAAAGCAATAAATGTTCAGCGGCATGTGTAACGTGTTTGCAATCTATCTGGCAATTTTAAAGCAGCTGCTTTTGTTGGGGGGGGGGGGGAGAAAACAGTACGAGTTTATTTAAAAAAAAAAAACTTTCACAATACCTCAATTTCATATTAAAGCAAATCTGGAGTGTTCGAGGCGAGCTTAAATCCCATTAGCAGTGGTACAGCATAAGGGCTTTGGAGGGTTTGCACTTTGTGGCCATTTGAATTATCATGCTTCTGTTATGTTGCCTTGCAGTGCTCACGTGAGCGTCGTGCGGCTCGCCATGTCTGAAAGATGCTAACAACAAGCCTTAGCAAATAGAAGCACGGAAACAATCGCATCCGCGGCACAGCTAATGGTGTAAATGGACATGAAGGAGCCCAAAAAAAATGTTACAGAATGGCCGTTACCTGATAAGGGCTGCTCATTATCATGTCAATGAGCTGCAGGTCGTCCAACTGCCGATTATGAAGCCGTCCTTAATCTGCATCTTCCTCACCACTTATCTCGGAGCGCAATGTTTATTTGTAGCCAGCTGTTCTGTGCATAATGGACCTGGCTGTGTGACATCACTCTCATGTGCCACTTGCACACGTATTCATGTGTCGGCAGCCACCAGATCTGTTTTGTCGTGTCGGGTTGGCGTGTGTATCTCGGGTTTTCTCAACAACCGAGGATTGGATTGTTTTTCTCTGTTGCCCCCATGGACCATGCCGGGAAGGACTAGGCTCCTTCTTCAGGTAAACTCCCTCTGAGTTCTGCTTGGTGTACGTTGGGCCAACGGTAGCTCCAGATTACTGAGCGGACTGTGTCACCCAGCCGTCCTCTGGGTCCGAATGCCTGAGCCGTTTGTCTGCACAGAGCCCTGTTCCTGATTCTCCTGGGTCCTGATTACGACCCTGTTGTGGCAGCCTATCCACTACAGCCAAGTAAACTAAGTCCCAAGGTGTGCAGTGACTCCCTATTGTCTGCCTGTGTCTGGCACCCTGTACGATTATGAGCATTCTTAGCTTCGAACATGGTGTTCATTATAGATAATAAATCGCTTGCACCGCAATAACAGTTCAGCACTCGAGTCTGTTTCTGGGAGGTCATTCTTCCCAATCGTGCCTCTCCTGGAATCTCCATCGCTCTGCACAGTAAGACCATGGAGTTTCTTAGTGGCTTTTACGGCAGTGGTTCTCAACCTTATTTGCACCGCGACCCAATCTTTACCACGCCAGCTCAGCTGCGGCCTTATATCAAGTGTAGGTTTAAATTAACCTGTAGGCTCACAGCCTATAGCACAAATCTGACTTGATGTGTCATTGAATTTTAAATTAAGCATCTGTGGTTTGGCTTCTTGGATTGGTTGTGTGTTCACTAGTCGAACGCTAAGCATTTGCCAGAACCAGGCTTCATTTATATAGGTTAATTCTAGGACTGGGGCAGGGAAATCTGATCATGGATTAGAATAGGAGCTCGCTGGTTTTAAAATGCTTGCATTTCCAACGACCTTTTCAGAACTTGCTGAGACCCAGATTTAGGTCGCGACCCATGGGTTGAGATTCACTGCTTTATGGGATTAGCCTGGCTGGTTGATCATAGCGCCCCCCTGGGCTGCCTACAGCGGTGGTCTCAGTAACCCTACTGCAGCCAGGGTACATTGGTTTTATCTGGGGTGATAATCACTTTGTCTGACCTCTCTCCACAGACCTGTTCGCCAAGTGAGGCCCAACCAGGAGCTCTAGAGGACTTCATAGATCTCCGTGGATCGTTGAGGCACACAAACCCCTCCACCACGCCAAGGTCGCGATCCGCAGTGGCACCTCTTGGGAATATTAGTGGCTATTATCCAGCCTGTGCATCTGTCTTGTATATACTGTCGTTTTCTTTTTCATTTCCGCCAGGATCCCTGCTCGGCGTTATGTCAAGGATGCGGAGAGCATGTTTGTATGCTCCTGGCTTCATTCATTTTCTCAGGATCTGTGTAAGGTCACGCTGCAAGTGGGCAGGTCGTGGTGTTGAAAGTTGCCACCAGCCTTTATGGTATTGCTTCTCTGGCTTCATGGCCGGGTGGGGGATGGGGGGGGGAGCTTGTTGACAGATCTGCAGAGGCGTGACTGAGATGGTTGCACTCACATCACAGTTGGCAGTTCAGCACTGAGCAGACTTTCATTAGATTTTTTCCCTTTTTTTGTTAGAGGTGCATCTACTTTACCAAGTAAATCTTTCAAACTGATGAAGCCCAGCTGAGGTAGGGCGACTATCCAGATTTGTTAAATATACGGCAAACTCCTACCTTCTGAAACCGAGAATATGCTAATATACATGCATTTTCTATAACACATGCCCTTTAGACACATCAACCCACTCAAACTGAACATCTTCAGATCTCAGAAACAAACTCGATCTCCTGAAATTATACTGAATGACCAACTTGCTTGGAATCCATAATTCTGCGAGGTCACCGGAGTCACGCTCATGCTAAATGTCACATGATCCACATGCGCTGCAACCTGGAGGAAACCCTACGACGACACAAGGAGAACATGCAAACTCCACACACATAGAACCGGGGCAGAGACTTGAACCCTGGTCCATACTAACCACTGCACCACTGTGTAGGAGACCACCAAGGCGTTGTTGGTTTGCCTACATCAAACCAAGCAGACCTCATAACCAGACCCTACTGCTTTTGCTTTCTTCATCCTTGTACATTCCAAGTCCATCAGTTCCACTTCTAAAAGTGGTATCGTTGCCATTCCACTGGCCTCCCTTCTTTCCTCCAGCAATACAGCAACCCCCCAGGCCCTCCCCCCACCCCCCAAAGACACAGCAGATCCATTTTATTCAGCTACTTCATTAAACATTCCAGCCTTGCTCTGCAGACGGAACGCCTCTCCGAGTCCATTTTGCCTGGGAGACGGTTTGTGGGAACAGTGACCAGAGGATCCCTGCCAGCACAGCCCAACACGTGGACATTTTAATGGGAGAAACGGGTAAATGTGATAGCACCCCCTCTACACCCCCCCCCCCACCCCCAGCCCGACTATGTGTGATCAAAGTTACTGCAGTGACAAGGGGTAAGGAGAATAACAGGGGCCAAGCAGAACAAGGACAGCGGAGACAGGACGATGAAGTCAGTCCTGTTCATCACGTCTCCTGGCTTGCGTCCTAAGCTGCCTGGGATGTGTTTCAGCCACCCCCCCCACCATGACCCTGTACTGGATAATCAGTTTGAGGATGAATGGATGGAACGTGGTCTTTTTAAAATCCATGCGACACATTAGTGCTGAAGCAGAAACTTGATTCCAGGGGTGATTATTGGATTTTTTTTAAGGTGGGGGGAGCATGAGATGAGTCATCATTCATACATTATGATTAGCCAATAATATGTTTTGAATTGCTGAGTGATAGGGAAGGGGGCACTCCAGGGGCCAATCAGCTTTCAGCTGGGGCCGGTGCTCTTATGGCCCCGCCCCTGTACGCACCCCTACTTGAATCTAAGGTCAAATTCTAACACTGTGTGTGTCTTTTTCAGCACAGAATTTAAACAAGAAGTGAAGTTGAGAGTAAAATCCCTTCACGGTGCAGTTTGTGTCTGAAATCTTCATTTAACAGCCATTTTGCTTTCATAAAATTATCATAAAATCCAGGGTGTTCGACATGTCACTCTTATCCACTAAATCTGCGTTGGCGGAGCTAATTCCAAGCCCCCCCATCACCCCCCCCCCCAGCCTGTCGTCCTGTGGAACGCGTCGAGGGCCCGGCTCCGCTTTTCTTCAAATGTAATAAAGAGACTCCCATAGATAAGCGTAACGGACATGAATAACCACAGACGGGGGTATCAGGAAATGAACTGCCTCCGAGCATCTCACGCTGATCAAAGCCTTTTCATGTAGGACGCTTTGAACCCGGCGAAAAAGCAAGAGCGTTTGTTTATTTTTAAAAGGGCTGCAAAAACAATGTGTCGAATCTGAGGACTGATTTTGTCTAGTATCTGATCTGTAATATCTGTGCTCATGATTCATAAATGTATTGGGCTGTTAATTCCTCCTTGTTTATGTAAAGATTAGCTTCTCAGTTAAATGGGGAAGGACATGATTAAAAATAATATTGCATACATCATAAATAATGGCAGGCAGTCATTTTGTCATGCCATCCAGGGTGGCCCCCCCCACCCTCTTCTTCCTGGCATAGGATCCAGGCCCACCATGAACCGGTGACTTCTTTGCAGGGCCACCCAGAAGGGGGGGACAAAGGGAATGACTTTCAGGGGTTCAGAAACAAATTTCCCTCCCCACCACGCGAAATTTATTATTAGCACAGGAAGTGGTTCGGCCAGCCGTAAGTGAGGGGAGGGACCTATTAATTAAAAATGTCACCCTGGTTCTATGGGTAAATGGATGGATGGAAGGATGGAAGGATGGATGGATGGATGGATGGATGGATGGAAGTCTAGCTCACACAGACTGATCATCTCAGACCTCCAACCTTGGCCCAGTGCTGATGCAGACAATTGGTCTTGTGGTTCCAGTTAATGCGAAACAAATCTGAAATCAATCACGCATCGACAAATCCGAACCCACCCCCCCAAAGTTTCCTAGCAGGCCTCATGACCGTGCGGATGGGTGTATGTTTCACTTCGTTTCCTGCTGAAGCAAGCGATAGAGCGATACGTACCACGCAGGACGGGGACGGCCTGATGAGCCTGACACTGGGCGAGTGGCGTCATCCGTCACGAATGTGAAGCAGAGCCGCCTCTGAATGGGAGCATGAGCGGGCTGGGAGATGCTGAGGAAAGCACACGGATTGGATAAGAGCCGTACTCCAGGATCCAGCCAATCGGCTTGCTCCTATTGATCTGATTAAAGGAAACTTCTTGTCCGCATGGGCAGAATCAGAGGTCTCTGTTTTTTTTTTTAACGATGCCTTTTGAGGGAGCTGAGATGCATCTAGGCTTCTCCCTCTCCATTATCACACCGCGGTATCTTTGCAGCACGTCTGTGGTGGGGGGGGGGGGGGGGGGGGGGCAGGCATGTCATCTCATCGTATACTGTGCCTGGAATTGCCCAAGGGTTTGGCGCAGGCAGAATTCATAATCACACTGCGCTGGGTCCCAGCGGTCTCTCGCAGTCAGAAACATCCGGAAACTGAGACAAATACCATAGGCGTCAGTACCATCTATAGCATAGCTTCAAAGATATATGGCGTGAAAAGCCTTTTTTTTTACGTAAATGGGACTTAAAATGCAACTAAGGGATACATCACCTAATGTCCCAAGTCCCTGGGGGCCAATTCAACCTGAGCATCCATATGTGGTTCGAGAATCTGCCGAACACAACTCACCGCTAACGGCGGCATAGCGCCTCTGAGCACCCGCTCCTGAGATGGCTAATATCAGGGACCGGAGTCTGGCTGACGGGGAGAGAAAGTTTAACGGCGGTGCTTTCCGTCAGCATGACAGGAGAGGAGTTTTCTGCTTGGCCTTTTGAAGCCGGTTTTGTGGGGGGGGGGGGGGGGGGGGATAGGCCATTGCTGCAGAAAGTAGGTTGTCCATGGGGTTGGGGTTGGGGGGGAGGTGAAGAAGAATGTGTTTAATAGTGAGAGCATCAGCATGAGAAGATGATGGTAATAGCGGGACTAACAATGGCTACAATCACGGCAAGAGATGTAGGGGTGACAGAAGGGTCACAGGAGCCACTGGCGCTGCATATCATGAATGGGGGGTACAGTTAAAGCAGGAGACTGACACCCCCCCCCCATCTCAGAATGCTTTTCCATAATCCCTATGTAGATAGAATAGTTAGAAGTAACAGCATTGCAGGCAGCTCTCATTTACGTCAACCCGAATTAAGTAAATCTGGATTTACACAAGCGATATCCAGGATTCACAGAATTTATGAAAGCGTTAACGCAAAAAAAGGCTACCAGTAAATTTACACTTCATCTTTTCGTTTATTTAATGTGCGTTCTTTAGTACCTATTACTGTTATATTTGTGGCTTATGAGTCTTTCGCTTTACGGTGTCGTAAATGTTCAAGGCAGGTAAATCCGACTTAGGTGAAGTTCGACTCGCGTAAGGGTTTGCGGAAAGGATCACGTACGTCTGCATAAGCGTCCTTTCAGCGCCACCGGAGTCACATCGGGCCCATTGCGGTTCCGTGTCTTTATGATCCACGCTAGCCTCCGTCTTCATCCGTCAGCTGTGGCATGTCGATCACCCCCGTCCTTTCGCGTCCCCAACCGAGCGGAGACGAGCCCTAACGCGGGGTGCAGCAGTGTCTGTGAGAGACTTGAGTGTCTTTGCCGATTATGCGGACGTCTTATTTCTGACGGCCGCTCTCTGACTCAGTAATTCCCATAACGTGTCTTTCATCAGGAATTGGACATATTAAGATTAATGTTTAGGCGATGCGTTAATTCACACAGTTCTCTCGGAGTGTGTCGATTTAACTTTTTTGTTTTTAATCCAGCGGGTGCCACGATACACACGATTCATGTTGAGTATCCAACAGCTTTCTTTAGCAGGATTCATTTAAAGAGAGAGGATGTGGAGTAAAGGGGGCCCAGCAGAGATGAGGTTCTACTAGTGCTCCACCGTACTGCTAGGCTAATGCTCTATAGTAACACAAAAGTGATGCTAAGCTAACAGTCTACACAAACACAACAGAAGTGCTAAGCTAATGGCTCACAGTAACAGGACAGAAGTGCTAGGCTAATACTCACAACAATAGTGATAAGTAGTGCTTATTGATCTAACATGGCTTCACTGGAAAAAAACAGGTTGTGTTAAGTGATAGGCTAGAGATTTAAGCACAAGTAGCTAACTAATATGGTATTAATGAACTTGGGACAAGAGAATGTCATTGTAAATAATTGTAGCCATCATCTCTTTTAAATTATTTATATTTAAAACACCCTCAGACCTCAGCTAATATACACTATGAATATCCATCCAGCTGCGACCTAGAAAATGCTAATATTTAATGTTGCCAACAATTACATGTGAGGTCAATCCAGTGAATTTCAAACACAATTGTCCAAGGGCACATGACCTCAGCTAGTGCAGCGAAATCAAAAAGGGACGGGTTTGTGTAAAGGCCTCGTGTTTTCATTAATTTACATTTTCTGCTCCTCTATTTCATTGACTGCGGAAACCTAGGTCCTCTGCATAATAACAGGAAATTCATTGTTATCATTTTACTTTGCTTTGCTGACCGGACAAAGAAATCCTCTCAATGAATGCAAACACCTTGAAGGATGTTACAAAACCTGGATCAGCTCTTCAGATAAAATGCATGTTAGTCAGGGATAACATCTGATTATTTTATTTACTAAATGATTTGATTTAATAATTGGTAATGTAAACACTATAGTCTCGCTCAGCTTGTGGTCTGCTAAGAAACCTTAATCGATGTATGAATGCATCCATCCATCCATCTATCCATCTTCAAACTGCTTATCCTGGTCAGGGTTAAGGAGGACCTGGAGACTATCCCAGGTAGCGAAGGGCACAAGGTAGAGAACTCCACGCTTACTGATTCTCTGGAAAGCTATGAACTGCAATAGCGGACACAAAACTCGCCAAAAACGCAGTCACTAATTGCTTTTTTTTCCAGTCAGCATCAAATGATGCTCCCTCACCCACCGCATTCAGTGAAAAAGGAGTTAACATTTTTTTCCCCCCAGAACAATTCCTTAGAGCTGACAAATAAGCATATGAATCTGTGAAGCAGTTTGTTAGACTAGTTAGACAATCATCAAACCCTGATATGATTAAGAGACAGATGACTGCAGGGGAGCAGAGAAGAGAAAACAGAGGCACTCTCGTTCATTATGGGGTGTGATTTCATCTCACGGTGATGAAAAATGAGCAGTGAAGCGGTGGAATAGCAAGGGTGCAGGATGAGTAATCATCTCTGTGACTGTGAAATCCGTGCCTTTGTAGACATCGCCCCCCCCCCCCCACCCCACCCAGCCCCAACCCCCAACCCCACCCCCATCACACACCGTTGCATCTTTGTGTGACTTTGAGGGGTTGATCTTTGTTGGGGATTAAAATTGAAGCTCCCCTCTCCCACAAATAACGTTAAGATTATTAGTTTCAGCAGAACAGAAGGTGCCAGAAAAGGTTTCTTTGAGAGCAGAAGGAGAAGACCACCCCAACCTCAATCCTCATTAGCCTAAAGAAAATAAAACGAATGAACAGTGGAAGAAAAACAAGACCCATAACAGAGAAGCGGTGGACCAGCTGGCTTGAAAGATGCACAGACCCCTCCCAGCATAGGCTCTGTCATGGTTTCATGTTTGATTAAATCAGCTTCATTGTCACAAAAGATTTCCCTAAACTGGAGGACGCACAAAAGACAATAGAGATCTTGTTTTTTGATAGGTGTCCCTGCAGGTTAGGAGTCATTGTGGTTGAGGATGAAGAGAAAACAATGAACGAAAAATGTTTAACAGACTGACATGTAAATGTTGAACAGGAATAAAAAAGCCCACCAGACTCCAGGAACGCTTGTTAAGCGTGCAATTCAGGCACTTAGAATGCAGACAAACGGCAAACAATGAACAACCGGCAATTTCCATTAATAAGGAGTCATTGCCAAAGCGTGTCTATGATGCATTCTGAGTGCAGAATAACACAGTTGTTAAAACTGGCATTAAAGCACAATAAAAATTATTCATGAGAACGAGTCACAGGCTATCATAATGAACAGACCAATGGAGACCGACAATAATTACCTAATAAACAAAAACACCAGTACAAAAACTGAAATAATATCGCAATTTACATAGAGACGGCAGCATGCGATGTAATGTGTTAGAGAAGAAGGCGGTCCAATGGGCAGGCAGGAAGGTCATGTGATCGTGTGGACCAGACATAGCAGAAGAATGGCAAATTAAGGTGTGTAGCATTAAGAGCGTAGTAAAAGATAAAAGGAAGACACACATAGATCTGCAAGCTTATTAATTTTCTTCCATGATGGCTGGAAAATTCTGTTCCTTCTAATTCCCATTACTAGCTTTCACTAATGCCCCCACAACAAACATTCTCATATCAACCCTCAAATTGTAGCATATTTTAATTAGCCAAACAAACAGCTTTGTTGGTAAAATGCTAATGCTCCTAACTTCAAATCTTCTATCACAGTTGAATGACTTCTACAACAAAAAAAAAAAATCTGAATTAATTTGTGTAAGAGCAGCAGCAGCCCGGCGTGTGTCTGTGTGTGTGGTCTAGGTACACATTACAGTGTGGGGACCAGATGTCCCCACAATGTTGTAAAACCCTGTTGTTTTGATGTTGTGGGGACCATTTGTTTGGTCCCCACAAAGGGGAAATTAAATTTAATAAAAATCTGGGACTGCAATCAAAAAATTAAAAATGCCAAAAGACTTGTATTTTGTTTGGTTACTTATGGTTAAGGTTAGGGCTGGGTAGGGGTTAAGGTTATCATTGTTGGGATTGGGGTTTTGCTCTAATGAATGTACGGTCCCCACAAAGATATGGATACAGACATGTGTGTGTGAGGCAGGAAAAGGCATGATAGCTACTTCCTGTTACATGCAGACTGTAACGATCGCAGGGTCGGCGAACAGGTAGGATACAGGGAAGGAAGAGGCAGGCAGGCAAGGATGCTGGATACGGGGTTTATTAAGGGAAGACAGGGCAGCCGGCGATGAACCAACATCAATGAAAGAGCTGGGGAAACTGACTTGAACATGTACTGAAATACACAAGACAAGCCGAAAATAATAGGAAATAGGTGATCGGAATCGGGGAAGCACCAGTGGATGATCAGGGGGCGTGGCACACACGAGGATAATCAGGGGGCGTGGCACACACGAGGACTGGACGCGCAGGTCATGACACAGACTGCTAAATGTACTGCTGTTGAGCAGCCATGATGAACATGTGCTCACATCTCATACACATTTATACGCATTTTGTTCAGACAGTTTTATGCACAGGACTGGTCCTGTGTTGGCTATCAGTTCTTTAGTAGCACAATTGAACAGTACGGTTTAGGCAACTAAACGAGTACTAAATCACATTTACACCAGGTTACACCAAAACGGCCTGGAGTCGTGCAGGTTTTAGAGGACATTTTAATTAGTGCCTGATTTACAAGTGAAACACCAGGTGAGCTGACTTAGTGTCCATTAAAACAATTAGGCGCCGAATGGAAATCAACACAGTTCTCTGAGCTCGAGGGCTAACAAAGCCCTACAGCTGGATAGATACCAAATATTTTCATTTTAATACACTTAGATAGTCATTTTAGCTTGCAGGAATATGTCAAACCATTTGGTATATATATCTGTGTGTGTGTGTGTGTGTATACACACACACACACACACAATGTAGGGCTTCCCATGACTGACAAAACTGCCCCAGGAATGTCAAACGGACAAAGGTCAGCTGAACTTCATCAGGGCGATTTCAGCACACAAGTGGAGGGATCAGCTTTTAGACATTCTATCTGATCTGTATTCTCACCTTCTTCTCCTCTTTGAAATATTTAAATATATGGAGGTTGCTTTTTTTTTTTGTTTGGGAGAAAAGGGAGAGAAGGAGAGAGAGGGAGAAGGTGTTTGATTCCCGCCTGGTGTTAATACCAAAAGTGCATGGATAAACACGTCAACCCACCTACCACTGTTTGTGTTCCACTCCGAAAGACCGGGTCCCACTTAAGACTGTTCAAAGCCGAGCTTGACAGAAGTATATGCCTGCTTTTGTCATTACACGCCCTCACGGGGGAATTCAAAGAGAGTATTTAATTTCGCCAGTTGAGCATAAATGAAATGTCATCGCAGATTACATATTGACATCCTTCGTGGCGCGCCTGACATTGTTTGTACGCACAGAGCTGTTATTCAACAGTGTGGTTGATGTACGAATTCTCCCAGGTCATCTGTGCTTTTATCTGTGCTGTGTCATGATGCCCATGAAGGGCGTCAGGGGAGTAAGCAAAATAAAATTTACAGCCTTCCTCCCCTTACCTCTGTGGCCTTACTTTCCCTCCAAATCCCACCGAAGTTCCATTTTTTAGTATAGGTGGTATTAGCACCTAATTAAATCACAGAAACCAGAGCATGTAGGCGTAGTCTGATCTGATTTTGCACTTCCATATCTGCACTGTCGGTTTTGCCGTGTAACACGTTTCATTAACTGACATCCGGTGTCCTAAACTTGTTTAATACGCCTATTTAAAGCGTTATTGAGTTTGCGAAGCTCATTAAAGAGGGCTGGCTGCAGTGGTCATTTCCCAATTACACGCGGCTAGAAGATCCGGATGCCCCTGATCAGGGACGGTGTTTTTTCACTGGGCCGCTGAAGGAGATCGGTTACCTAATTGTAACTGCATCAAGTATATTAGCCGCACTGGATTTTGAGTGTCTGCCTTGTCCTCGGCGACTCTGACAAACTCCACATGTCAGGGGCTAAATGGTGTTAAAGGCATTTAATTATGTTGTTGGACCTCCTGTCCTGTAAGAGGCAGCACCTCTATGTGTGAGTCCCGCCAGTTTCAATGCTCGCAATTTAAGCAGCCAAACAACGCACCGTTGTACTCCGTCTTGAGGTGACTGGTCTAGACTGAAGGTTTCGGCGAGTTCTGTAATTCGGCGAATCCCCCTTGTCATTCCCGCCTGGCTCTGATACCTCTAGCAGATGCGGCTGTGTGCCTTTGGCTGCTCTCCTCGCTTTTGACCAGGTGCCTCTTGCTCGCTAAGCCTGGGTGAGAAGAGAGATCCTGACTACAGCCAAAGCATTGGGTACCCGGGGGCTACTGATGCAGCCCACCCTCCCTGGGTCTCGCCAGGCATGCTGACGCAGCTCGCATTAAGTAACAGACCTGCAACAAGCAATTCATATTTTCACATTAAATCACAGATATACTCTATATACACATACTTCATTCATCACAGGCAGGAAAATGGACATTGATACATTCACAAACAAATGAATGAATAAAGAAAGATATGATTGAGTATGAAATGAAACAATGCATTATTTGGTATTTGCACAAGTATGAGTACAGGTGTATTGGAAGGCTTCTTTCCACATATTCCATCTTGCCTGTGTTTGTGACACACACACACACACACACACACACATACACACAGGTTTGTCATTATATCTTTGTGGGGACTCTCATTTCTATGGAGAAAACTCTAATCCCAATTATGACAACCGTAACCCCTACCCAGCCCAAACCTTAACCATAGGTAACCAAACTAAATACGAGACTGGTCTTTACAACTTCAAAGTAACTGGTCTTTATTACATTGTGGGGAACATATATGATTATGTAATATAAACATAATCACAGACAGACAGACAGAAACACACACACATATATATGTAGCTGACAGTGAAGCTTGGGACCCGAGTGGGGGGGTCAGCCATTTATCTGACATCCCAGGAGCATTTTCAGGGGTTAGGGGCCTTACTCAAGGGCCCAACAGACGGGTGACTATCCTGCCAAGGATGGGAGTCAAACCAGCAATCTTCTGGCAATTGTTGCATACATATGTCAACGCTGGTATCAGGCTGAGGAAGTCATAGTTTTTGTGAGTTTTTACTTAAACTTAATGCCAGGTTGTGTGTGTATGTAATATATATATATACAGTATGTGTGTTTCTGTGTCAATACCTCTACACACATGAAATAACGGCGCTCATTAGCAACTGACAGGCTGACAGATGTAAGTTCAGCCTGCGCCGCCTGACGAGGCGCTAGCCGTTATCTTAGAAGATCCCCCTGCATGTCCGTCTCCTGGCATCCAGCCTGGCTCACCACGATCTGCAGGGATGATGGATCTTTTTTTCTCCCTTCAAGGTATAACAGACATATCTACATGTCAGAAACAGCCTGGCTGACTCTGATTAGAGAATCGGACCCTGCCAACAGCAGCAGGCCTGTCGTTAGCCCTCCGATGCTGTGGTCATGCTTCTTGGCAGTGTATCCAGTAGAATAAGGCCAAATAATCTAAGTATCAAAAAATAAAAATGTCTGGCTGATTTTAGCCAGTCGGAGCCTCATTCAGGGCATCATAAGTCTGCCACTGGTACATTAATATTTTATTATGAAAGAGCATAGGTTAAAAATATGCCATTGAGTTCGGTTGTCTCTGAATAATTCTTTTTTTTGCAGGTGTAAAGAGCACCTACATTCTCACAACTAATCAAAAGTTCTGCAGCATAACTGGGGGAAATGACAGATTTTATTCTCCCTCTCTGTCTCTCTCCCTCTCTCACTCTCTTTCATGCACACATGCACACACACACACACACACACACACACACACACACACACACACTCTGTATCCACTGAAGATCAGATGCATGGTAACAAGCTGAAATATTCCTCCTTCACACGCCAAACTAAATGCACAACCAATGCAATCATTAATTATGTCACCCCAATGTAAACAATTAAATGCTAAACCCACTGCCCAATGGAAACAATGAAATACAGTATTTATAATAGTATACAAACTGACACTATGCACAGCACTGTTACTGGAGGCTAGAACCCCATCCCTGCTTTGTGTGTGTGTGGAGTTTTCCAGAATTTCCCACTCGGGATGAACGAAGTCCATCTATTTATGAAGTTCTGGGAGTTAAATATTCACCTACTACAGACATCCAGTAACCATGGAAATCGTTCACACCTCTGATTAATAGAACCACTCCATCCAACTAATATGGAAGAAAGTGTGGATGTTTTATTAAATCGCAAATTCCGCCGATGCGATTTACTCGCGGAGAGGCGATGAGGGAGATGAGGGGGCTTGTCGTCCATCTGTGACCTTGGATCTATCTGCATCTTCCTAATGCCTGTAAAATTAACCACCCTGCATGTTAAATGTACTTTCTAATGAAACTCCTGAAAGCTCTGGCATACTGATACGTGTGGGTTGCTATCAATACTTTCATGTTTTCTGTCAGGATGGCCGTGCTCACACTGCCGTCAAATCTAGCCCACCGATAGCAGACTGCTTTGGTCGGGACAATGCTTTGCTGCTTTGAGTGGATTGTATTGAATCTGGCAGAGGTGGGTTCAAGGTTCAGGTCCAGAGAGTAAAACTCCAGACCAAGATTTTGTTGCAACCATCCAGTTGCACACTCTGTTGCTGTGTTTCTTTATGCTCAACTACTTGGTGGAAACAAAATCCTGGTCTGGATGTATACTCTCTGGACCCGAATCATTCACCTCTGGAATCGCCTTCTTGTTCTGCGATATTCTTCTAGCGCCGCGGCTGGGCACTTGCACGATGGCCTGCTGGCAAGGTGTAACTTTCTCGTAATTGTTCACTGACCCCACAGCTCTTGAATGCCTCATCTCCAGCCACACATTACACCCTGTTAGCACTATAATGGTGCTAATTTGTTGTACTGCTGCTGTAGAAATATGCTCCGTACTTATGTGTGTTTATCACAGTGAACAACTGTGCCAGGACATACAGCTGATTGCCAGTATCATACTGATCTGTTTAGTATTGTTCAGCGCAGTACTCGTGAGGCAGACCTCCCAAACCAGAGGGCGCCAAAGGGGGCCAAGGCAGAGTATGACACATCCAGTGTTCTTACTGAGCCAAACAAGAGAATTGTTAAAGACACAGAGCACCTGGAAATCCAAAGGGAAGCACTAAATGCTGGTGTTTGTTCTGATTAATATCGAGTCATTTAAATGCAGCCAGGAAGTGCATTTAACTCAATTACAACCCTATTAATAAATTATTAATTTAAAAAAACTATTATTGTGCACTTAACCTAAAATGTGGTTTCGACTTGTATCTCTGTTATAAAAATGTGACCCTTATTCAGTAAAGGGGAAGACATTTCAGATTTTAATTGTGCTTTATTGTTTCCAGAACATGCTTGATTTCCTTCCAGAGTCATGGGCCATTTACATTTCAAAGCCAAATCGCATGTCGCATTTCCCAGGCGAGTCCGAAAAGTCACGCTTGGGTGAAAGAAAAACACACCGCGCTCGATGCTAATCTCGGTGCGACCCGTCTCCTTCTTTATGGTCTGGCAGTTCATTGGAGGCTTCTAGACAGCCTCCAGGCTCTGGGGCAATCTGCACGGGCAAGAGCCCATGATGGGAGAGGAGGCAAGCAGGCAGGAGGCCAGACCTGGTGGTTGGCTTCTCCTTTTTTTTTTATAAAGACAATGAACAGAACGGACCGTAGTGATATCTACAACGCACTGATCCATCACGGCTGGCCTTTGTGTCCGCTGGTCCTGCTTGCCAGAGAGAGTGGGGTTTTTTTTGGGGGGGGGCGGGGGGGTGGGTTCTACATTTCAGGGCCAGGCACCCACGAAAACGATGCCCTTGGCTTACACAGCTCCCAGAGTGCGAATCCGGCTCCAGGCTGAGGCAGAGCACAAAAGAAACGCTAAATTACACTGAGACAAGTAAATGCGTGTTGTATAAATGCACCATTTTAAATGTAGAGGACAATTTATTGCCTGATGATATCTGGGATTGTTTTCATTCCAACATTATTATTATGATTATCATAATTATTATTATGACTGTTACTATTATTAGTACTATTGACCTGCAATGGTCTGGGCTACTATCCAGGATGTACCCCATCCTAGTGTCCTCGGCTGCCTGGGACAGGCTCCAGACCCCTGTGTCCCTGAGCAGGGTAAGTGGTTAGCAGATGGCTGGATTATTGTTATTATCAACTATGGGTGACCTCACCTGGGCTCACGCACTCAGCTGTAGTCGGTTTCCACATTACAAAGCAGTGGTAACAGGAAGCTGGACTTTGAGTCACTTTGTCTGCGTTATTTTGGGAAGCACTCGTAGGACGTCTTTTCTAGCTTTTTGTTGCCCAGGGGAACCGGACACTGAATGGCCTTTACCGCCACGCGGCCGCGCTCTCAAACGGTGTCCGTGACCCTGCGGTTTACCCCGCAAAGCCCAGTGCTCGCTAATCACGTTTACCCGGAATCCGTGAATCTGAGAACTGCTTGTAAAACCCCTGGATGTTTGGAGACGTGATAGACACAAATCGTCAAGCAGAAGGAGAACAGCCGATCGGCATACGTACGTATAACGTGTAAAGATAAGCAGGGATGCACATAACTGGTACGCAAGTACGCACTGACCTTTGAAAGCGATACGTGCGGTAATCGATTGTTGTAACAGCGCAAATACGTATTTATTTGCATTTCCGCTGCTATGACAAGAAATCGCCGTGCATTTTAACCTTAATACCGCAAATGAAGTAGGAGTTATAAACGCTAAAGTGCACGATTATATCAGCGCAAAAGCACATAAAATGACTGCGCATGTGCGGTGTTACAACAATCGATTGCCGCACGTAGTATCGCTTGTCTGTGCATCACTGCGTAATATGATGTCCAGCCCTCACTGTGTTCTGATTTGAATGTCTGGCTATGTGGACAAAATCATCTGTTAAGTAAATACGTGTAAAACTTTTACAGAAGCACAACACTCCTACTACAGACATAGTTGCATATTTTTACCCTAAACCTTTACTCCTTTTACCCAGTAAGCTCAGCGCGGCCCTGTATCTGATGTTTCCTGGGGGGGGGTATCCATTGGAGGTAGGCCTAATCCATGAGGCAAAATTGTGGCACGACGTAGGGGGGCACATTGCATTTTATGCAGGATATCAAAAGAGCCAATAGAAATCGCTCGTCTCTAGGGCACTGAGCCGATGGGGCAGCCCCCATTAGAGCAATCCTGCTAAAACCTGGGGGGCGTGGACCACATTTGACTGGATGAGCGGAGATTAAACACAAACCGCATCTTGGAAGCAGTGTGATTCATAGCAGGCAGCGCAGTGGAGGGCTGCTCCCGTCTAACTTGCAGGTTTCTCCAGTTGGCGGCCGGCTATCTGAGAAAGATGCTATGCCGACGCGGCAGATTTCTGCCGCCCACCCCCCATGGAAGCCGGTGTCTCGGGGCTTCCCAAGGGCCGCGCACAGCGTGACCACTCCAGGTTCCCCTGGGGAGGAGGGGGGGGCGATGCACTGAATGAGCCGCCCGCTTTGACACGCACCTCTTCCTCTTCGAGGGAGCGCAATGCGATACACTTTCCATTTCCCGATAGGAAGTGACCTTTCTGCAATCCATTTCTGCTGAGATCACCCTTTATGAAGTTACTTGTTTTGACAATTTTATTTTTTTTCCCTCTGTGATAACGGATTTTGTTTTCTATAGGATGTTCTTTATTTCATGCGACTGTCTGTGTAATGGAAGCACGCGTCTTTTCCGCCGCATCAAAGCGCTATTCCAGTAAGACCAGACTGTGAATAACAGCTGAACAAACTTCCCAGCTCAGGCTTTGCTGACGGGAAACCCGACGTGAATCACAAGCCGACAATCCAGAATCAAAACCTCAAAGTAAATTTAACTAGAGGGGGTACAATGATTATAATGCCACAAAAATAAGGTCAGCGATTACCCAATTACTTGTTTCCATTTTGCCTTCACTGAATAATAGACACAAACAAAAATGTGACAACAATTTGATGGTATACTGCACAAGCCGTAAATATTAGCATGTCTGGTAAACGTGCTTTTCATTGTACGTGGAGCCCGCACTGGTAAACAACGACAGGACAAACACATTTGTCTTGATTTCCAGAGGATTAACATAATATTGATATTATTCAAATCACTTGTCTGTGAATTAGCAGAACAATGTGAAATGATCCATATGAAACAAAATGAATTTGACTGCATCGCGAGCTGAATTTTGCAATTACGGGGAAAATTAGTTCCAGTTTGAAAGGAAGATATTCGCTCTTTATCGAAGCTGTTTTTGCGCCAAAAATACAGCAAGAACTAAACAAATCTCTACTTCTAAACATCCCCCAAGTATCGGTGTGACAAAAACCCCCCACAGAGATCTAGATAACGTGGCGTATTTGCTGAACGTGTCTGCTGCCGCATTTTATTAGCATTATTCAATTAAGCTCATTACTGTGGTTGTGGCTGTTTTCTGTTTTCCCCGTCTCTGGCAGTTAAAATATTCATTCCGCAGCCAATTTTACAACGCCTAACTTTTTGACTTTTGGTTCCGTAGTTCATTAATATTGGACTACTTCTACCTTATAGTATCAAAAGTAACACACGAAAACGTAAAACTAAATTGTGTTGATGTTAAATAATCAGGGTAGGTCCTGGGGGGCAACAGTGGAATCATGACAGTCTAAAGAAACCAGCGTTAGTAAAAACTGTAAAATGTGACTGCGAAGCATTGCATAATTAACATCAGTTTTCAAAATTGTCTTTTGCTTCTTAATGCTGGCAATCTAGTGTAAATAATTATTGGAGAACATTAAGGTCAATTTAAGAAGCCTTCACAAGGAAAAACCAAAAGCAGAAAGTATATATTTACTGGGATGTACAAGTGTGTGTGTGTGTGTGTACAGTGCCCTCCACAATTATTGGCAACCCTTTCTACGTTATATTTAAGTAATCTGCACTTGCACTCTGTGCTATAATACGGCAACTGTGAGACACTGTGCAAATTTTCACTTTTAACTTTGAGCAATATTTACTCTGCGCAAGATTCACCTCTGTCCTGAACAGTAGTCTCTGTGTAGTTCTGTATTGTGTGTATGTAGCCTGTAGTATTTTGTTTTGTTTTTGCACATTGAGCCAGGAGAAACGCAATTTCGTTCTACTGTGCACTCTCGAATTGTATGGTCCGAATGACAATAAAGCCAACTTTGACTTCGACTAAAAGATTTGTAAAAATGGTTAGAAAGCAGCTTCATGTTACACTGAAAAATTTAGAAAAATACAACCCTTCATTAACATAAATTTATTCCAAGAAAGAAATAACCTTCGTCAAGAAATAATTATCTTTAACAAAAACACATGAGCCATGATTATTGGCACTTCTGGAAATTATTGTGAACACAATGCAAGCATGTTTCCCCTGGAAATTGTACATCTTTTAGTTGAGTGGAGTGAATAGGAACCTTCAAGCTGTCATCCATGACTTCCTGGTTAACAGGGATACGAACATGAGGTGGCACAGAGCCCAAATTCCCTTAGTCATCCATCAACATGGGAAAGATAAGAGAACATGCAAACCAAATGAGGGAGAAGCGTGTTGACCTTCATAAGTCAGGGAATGGGTATTAAAAATAGCTACTTGCCTTAAAATGCAAATTTCTACTGTTAGGGCAATAATAAAAAAAGTGGGCAAGAACTGGAACTGATACAAACCTGCCTGGAACTGAAACTATTACAAACCTGCCTGGAACTGGAACTGTTACAAACCTGCCTGGAACTGGAACTGTTACAAACCTAACTGGAACTGTTACAAACCTGCCTGGAACTGGAACTGTTACAAACCTGCCTGGAACTGGAACTGTTACAAACCTTTCTGGAACTGGAACTGTTACAAACCTGCCTGGAACTGGAACTGTTACAAACCTTCCTGGAACTGGAACTGTTACAAACTTACCTGGAACTGGAACTGTTACAAACCTGCCTGGTAGTGGAACTGTTACAAACCTGCCTGGAACTGGAACTGTTACAAACCTGCCTGGAACTGGAACTGTTACAAACCTTTCCCCCACGTACAGTGAGGAGGATCATAAGAGGCAAAAAAAAATCCCCAAGGATGACTGTTGGTGAATTGCAAGACCAAGTAAAATCTTGAGGTTACCACATCTCTGAAAAAACTATCAGCCCCCTTCATGCTAGCAGATTATTTGGAAGGTTTGCCAGAAAAAAAGCTTTTTTTGTCAGTTAACCACAAATGTAAGCAGCTGGAGTTTGCGAAACACTACTACAACTTTGACTGGAACCAAATTCAATGGTCTGATGAAACAAAAATGGAGAATTTTGGCAATAAACATAAGGTGGGTTTGGCGTAAAAAGATGGATGGCTATAATGAAATGAATGATTCAATTCAAGACACGTCTGCACTCACATTTACATGTATGTAACAGTTTTATTACCTTGAAATTAGTCGGTAGGTTTAGAAAACTACCTCAGTGGTTTTGATGTAGCTAATTGTAAGTTTATAATGGAATGATATAGATTTGCCGTAAGATTTCTTGTGTGAGCGCGAGTCTGATTGTGCGAGTGTGTGATTCTAGGGGTTTTATCGCCAAAGACTGAAAATTACACATTTGCTGAAAGGATCAGGGTTAGAGAAGCTTCATGTTTGATCTTTGCCTTGTTCTAGCACTTTCCGGGACATGGCACTTTCTCAGTTAAACTTAGCACTGTAATTGTCTCCACAGTGGAAATGTATTTCCCTGGCCTTTGGCTTGTACACACTGTTCTTAAAACTGTATTGTTTGCTGCTATTTCCCAGTAGTAATTATCACTTGAATGGTTTAATTATTTTTAAAATAAGCACAAGCATGAATAAATATCACCGTCCCCCCAGCCCAATGAAGATATTTGTTTAGCGTCAGTAAAGTTCTATTATGCTGGTGGCAGACAGAGGTGGTCAGGTGGGTGTGACCCAAATGCTCAGCCCCAGTAACCATGTGGATGGGGGTCAGCTGGTTGCCATGGTTACAAGAGGCCTGTTTCCATGGAGTGTGAGACTCGATGGGCACCTGGACGCCAGAAGGCGTGTGACCGGAACCCTGTAAGGGGAATCAATCCAGCAGCCAGAGTCAGGCCAGCAAAACCTGTAACCCCCCCCCCCCCCCCCCCCCCCCCCCCCCTTGTGTGGCGGTCAAGTGCTAGACCTTCAAAGGTCATTAAGTACTGACAGCTCCTTTCAAAAGGAGCTCCATCCACGATTAAAAATTAACCTCCAGGGTTTCTTTTGGTTCCTGTTCCTGGAGGTCATGAAAACAGTGGTCTTAACAGGGGCTTTGTGTGTAATTTTCCTTTTATGTCAGCTAAGAATGTTTGTTCTGAGCTAAAGTGGGTTTTATGCGGCCTCACGTGGATATGGGAGAGGTAGATTCTCCTAACATCAAGTTTTATGTAAATATCCACACAATGAATATCTGTGGAGCATCTGTATGAGGATAAAATCGATGCCTGGTGCTAACTGTCCATAAAATCCCGAGTCTCCTAAAGTCTGTGACCAACTACACCTGTGAAAGTGTAAGCGATTCAAAAACAGGAGTGTTTGACAAGGAAGTGTGGAGGAAAATCGGTCACTCAGTCTGGGGACCGATTTTCAGGGCTCTGAGTCGCTAACTTTCATTTAGAAATCCAATTTAAGAGAGTAGAACATTACTTCACAAATGTTCTCTGATGCTAATTAAATTAGCGGAGAGCTATATTTTCATTCGCCGTAAATGACTGGGACAAATCCCCACACGGCACACAGAGTAACTGGCAGATTTCGCAGCGAAGAAAAAAAGGTGGGAGTGATTAAAAAAAAAAAAAAACACTGAAACATACAATTAATAGAAGGTTTTTATGAGAAGGCCAGTGATGATAATGTGGGTCCTGACAGAATATTAATGAGACTAGCTTCACAAAGGACACAATAAAATCTCCCTCAGTGAAAATATACTGGTTGAATTCCACTCATTGAAGACAAATGTTATTACAGATCAGATGATATGGCCATTGAACTTTCTGTCTCTTTATATGTGACATACGTCTGCTCGATGCGTCAGTGTTAGCTTTTCAAATGCTAGAGGGGTTGTTGCTCTTTGCGGAGGTTTACGCCAGCCCTGTTCCGTTTCACTTAGCAACATGGCAGAAGGACGAGCAAATCTAAGGGGGTCTTTAGTGTTCACCCCAGGGATTTTTTTTTGGAGGAAATTCACATGGACTGGACCACCCTGTTGGGTAACGGAAAGGGGATGTGGTCAGAAGGGAATGATAGACGTTCCGGTTCATTTAGCTGTGGACCCTGAGAGCAGTTAGGTGACCAGAACAAGCGTCATGTGAAAAGTACATAACTGGGTTTTGACTGGACTGCATTCCCACCAGCTGGCTTACTCTCCATTCTGGGACATAACGCTGCTGGAAATCAACACACCTACAACAATTCAGAACGAGTAAAGGGATGTCACAGTCACACGGGGGCTGCTCAAATCTCTCCACCCCCGGTTTTAATCGAAAAGAGGGCAGAAAAAAGAAAAATGAAGTCCCATCCAAGAAATGCTCCAGGCACTGTGAGAAAATCTTTTTTTTTTTTGTTCCTTTGAGCTGATTCAGACACACAAAAATACAGTTCGTAGCTGCAAAACGGCCGCTTAATTCAGATGGTGGGGGTCAGAGATGTATAATCCTTTTCATACTGTCCAAAAGACCACTGACAAAAGCATCTCAGCCTTAAAGCTCCTTCAGACATCAGCGCCAACAGTTCCACGACGCATATCTCAGTACAAATCCAAACGGCTGTGTCGGTGTGTTTAATTTTGCCTTTTTATTTATTTTATTTTTATTTTTTGTCATTTTTTTACAAAAAAAAAATCTCATACATTGTACTCGATACATGTACCCGGTCGTCTCATGTCCTTCGTGTTTTTGTAAATAAATTTTGGAAATACGTTTTTATAGTGAAAAGATAGAAACATGCAAAAACTTTTTTCTGTAGTCCAAATTATACATATACAAGTTTTGAACTTTATGCACTCCTCTGAAGTCAATGACAAAAAAGAAAAAAAAGTATGTACACAAATTTTTACAGAAGGGGAAATTAAACAAAAAAAACATAGGATGACTGAAATATATCGGAACAAAATAAACACTTGTGTAAAATACTACACCACTCCAGAAAAGAAAGTTATTCCTCTACAAAATTAGCATTCATGACTCCCTTAATTTGCAAACATCTGCTTCATTTTTTTTTCCACTGAAAAAAAAAAGAAAATATTAATGAAGTGAACTGTACATTGTCTAGATTTTTTTTTTTTTTACTTTTGCCGAATCTCTCTTTTGTTGGTCTCTGACTTCGCGTAATGAACTGAAATAACTGTCGCCAACAAACATTTTAACTTTGCAACTTTAACCAAAAACATGTGGAGCGAACAATTGAACACGTTTCGGAAATCACCGAAAAAAAAAACTCAGTACCCTTAAAGCCTCAAACAAAACTAATCATTCGGATCCAAAAATGTACAAAA
The DNA here is from genome assembly GCF_023856365.1 of Brienomyrus brachyistius. Lineage (NCBI taxonomy): Eukaryota > Metazoa > Chordata > Actinopteri > Osteoglossiformes > Mormyridae > Brienomyrus > Brienomyrus brachyistius. The sequence continues at coordinate 5,854,692 of NC_064536.1, read as the reverse complement.
AGGCACGTTAAATCCCAGTGCTTCTGTACTGTGTAATTCAAGTGTAACTGGGCGATCTTAACACCGAACCGACAGTCCTCTGATGTGCACTTTGACCCCCGGAGCCGGACAGCGGCCTGGGCAAAAGCCTTCAACAAGTGAACGTGTGAGAAGACGACAACATTGAGCTAGCTTCACTCTCGTATCCTTTTACCCACTGCTGCTCGAGCTCTTTCGGGAATATTCGGTTTTAAGAGTCCACGTCCCACAAAAAAAGAAAATATGTCACGTTTTTTCTTTTTATTTTTTGATTCATTATTATTTTCATCGTTGATTTTTTTAATTTTTTTTCCCTTTGCCTGCCATGTTCCTGGCTAGTCGTCATTCCCGCCATACATGTCGGCCAGCTTTCTGAAGCGTGGCCCCCAGTCGTTGAGGTAATCGTAGTCCTGGTCGCCCCCACTGCTTGAAGAATTGAGGGAGCTCAGGGAGCCTGCCGTGGAGCCACTGCCCTCGTAGTCAAACACCAACAGGGAGTCGTAGGGCGGGGCTGTGGGGTCATTGTCAGCAGCCTTAAGTCCCTGTAAGAAATTTTAAAAGTTATTGTTTACTACCAAATCAACTACCCCTATATTCTGTCAGCACTACAGGTCTGTTACATGACTGGCTTAGCAGGTTAGTGCCTGGGATGAAAAGGTTGTTGGTTCGAATCCCTGGGCCGGCAGGCTGACGTGGCCATTGGGTCCTCAAGCGAGACCCTTAATCTCCATGGTTGCTGCATGCGGGCTGACTACGCTGCGACCCTCAAACTTGCTCTCACCTGTATATGTGTCTATGCGTCTCATGGCGAGCAAGATGGGATGGAAGAAAAGAGAATTTCCCCTTGGGGACCAATAAAGCATCACTGTGCTATTTATTTTATACTTGGAATCCCACAAATAAGGCACCAAAGTGTTTATTCCTCAAAACAAATTTTAAAATGAAAAGTTTTGGAAATTGGCCCGATTATAAACCAGGGCTCGTTTGAAGAATGAGGCCGCCAGGCATGATTCCTGAGACGTTTTTGTGAGCCGTTATCCGTTTCCAATGCTTTGTTGGACCAGCGTGTGGCACCGCACCCACCCACCCACCCAACACGCTTGGGTAAGTGCCCCAAAAACACGGCTTATGTAAAAGTCTTACGTCCCCAGGAACGGAGGGAAGTGGGTCACTCTATCACCCTACATGTTCCCGTTACATGTCCCGGGCGAAAAGCGACTCTTGAAAACGACGTTTGGTTGGAATCGGAAAAGGCATTTATTCAGCGCAGGAATGATTTACTGCCCGATTCACACCCAGCATTTCTGTAATTGCCTGAAGACGCCACCATGGTTCGGAAATGATTTTCTGCTCGCTAACTCTTGTTAAACGGTTGCTCAGGGCTACAAGACTAATAATTTAATGCTAAATATGACAGATGGGTCACTCGTTACAGTGAAAGCTGTCTCTTCTCCGCCGTCTGACATGGCCTGACGAGAGGGATCGCCCGCTTGGGCTGGAAGGCCCTCCCACTGATTCCCAGGCCTTACTTTCAGCTCCCTTTGTCTAACAAACCACCACACAAACATAGCATGGATAACAAAGCTCTCTTGGGGGGGTGGGGGACTAGGGACTTAAGTCTGGGAACTACATACATATGACAAAAATACTATATATCCCACAGTTCGTCAGGCAAGCTTTCAAATACCATATTTGATTTTTAGTTGGTGAGAAATATCTTTTTTTGACATCTGTCCCCCATCCCCCCCCACCACTGATATGTAAGAACGTCCGGCCACATGCGGCCCCCCCCCCCCCCCATCAGAGAGATTACAAGCAGAGCTTGTCGGTCTTGGCTGCCGGATGTTTTGTGTCTGGTGTTTGGGGGAGTGCGGATGAAGGGAGCCTGGCCGCGGGGGCAGGCCCTCCACACACGCACTTCAGAGGAGCTGCTTCTTCAGTGGGGCCTGCAGTCGTCCCTTCGGCTGGCCACTGCATCAGCTCACAGGATCAATCCTGACAGGCAATGATTTATCCCCCTTAAATCTTTTGAATGGCACATTACTTTTATATTAGGAAAAAAAAAAAAGTCTTAAGTTCAGTGTTTTCCTGACTTCCTCTCACTCCCAAACCTCATCGTTCGGGTTCTTCTGCGAGCCGAAATGTAAGTGATGAGCAGTGAGTAACTACCTAAGCAGGCACAGTGCCCCTTGGGACTTGAACCAAGTACTCCCCAGGGGCTGTCTAGTTGAAGAACTGTAAGCCCTACATGTCGGATGCTGACTGGGTCAGACCCCATGCCTGACAGGTGCCTGGCAGTTGGCGGTCCTGGATCCAGCAATATCCAGGCGTATCTACGGGAGGTTACAGAGGACTCGCGGCACGTGGGTGCAGACGTGCGTGACGTCGCTGATGCAACCGCTTCTGGGTCACCCCAAAATGACCTTAAGTGCCAGACATTCAAACTTTTCCCTTTATTCAGAACTACGTGACTTCAAACCAGGTAGAAACAAAAGGTGAACACCTCTGATTGCATATTCAGACATTTTAGTCCAGTGACATATGCGTGAGGAAAGACTGGGGCTAGAGAGCAGGGCTGGCCAGTGCCCCTGGGGCAGTTGGGGTTAAGAGCCTGACTGTCATACAATTATTCTCCCAGCCATGGGATCTGAACCCATGACCTTCCAGGCAGACTCAAATGCCTAACCAAATGAGCTACATCCGGCTCTCATCCTACAACCGAGAATAAGAGTGGGAGTGCTATAATTCGTAGGCCTTCTGAGAAGCTTTCTGATCTACCTAAGCTACTGAGGCACATAAGATGCTTTAAATATTGATCAGTACGGCCAACGGATGTTGAATAGAGCTCCTAATGAACTTTTGCTTTTCATGAAATATACTCTAAGAAAAGTTTTGCTGAAACTATACGGATATGGGTGTGTAGACATAGCATAGGGATGACCCCCGCCTATGTGCGTGTGGAGTTTGCATGTTCTTCTTGTGTTTTCGTGTGAGATTCGTCTAACACTATCGTCCTTTGCACATTTGAACTTGCTGGCAAGGACTCCAGGCTGTCAGCTATACTGAATACACTGTGGATGGATCGATGGATGGATAGAAATGCTTGACATATTTATCTGAAGAGAACCGAAAACGAAAATCCAACAAGCTGTCCGGAATGTGAACCACCCTGGTGAAATTTTTGCTCCCGGGACTATGAATTTGCATACAGACCCGATTAAACCACAGAACTTGCTGTTTAGATCGAGGATAATTACTTTGGGTTTTTCCTGCTACTGCGAGTGTTTAATTCTTTACCGATTTAATTTAAACGTGCCTCTCACCAATCTCATTAGCGCTTGGTTTGGTGTGGCCCTGTTTAAAATATTAAATTCCTTCTCCGGTGCAGACCGAGTTCACAGTGTGAGGCTATCAAGATGACAAGGAGTCCCACATTAATATCTTAAGGTTGATTTTCAGTTGTTGCGTTCCTGTAAATGTGCTTATCAGATGCGGTCCCAGGCAGCATTCGCATATTCTAATGAACGGCGTAAACAAATTAGCGTCATAAACAACAAGGACTCCCCATTGAGTTAGTAAATCTGGCTGATTTTTGTCCCTCCTCCCCAGAGTACCTCGTTAATGAAGTCGCCGATGTCTCCAGGGTGGGGTGCGGCGGACCGGACCGGGTACTGTGGCTCGGGGTGCAGCGGCCTCTCGTCAAGACGCCGGATGCCGACGGGTTTGATGGTGTCGGGTTCCATCGTGTCCGGCTGCTGGAGTTGACTCAGGTCGTAATCCTGTTAATCACATGGCAGTTTAAGGCCCACTTTTCTTGGGGAGAGGGCGGTTCCAGACCCATTCAAAACATAATCACTGATTTATGGTGAATGTTTGCGAGATGACGAGGCAAGGAGGACTTGATTAATTTTAATCCCGGGCTGCGTGTCCATTTCACCTTAGATTTCGGCACAGTCCTAGCGTGTGACATTAATGGAAGCGTATTCTTTAAGATCCTTCAATTCCTAATGTCCATTTACGTTCGAGTTCAATAGTCCGCGGCGTCTGAATTACGCCGGCAGTGAGATATACCCCGGGATGAGCAGTAAACACGGCGGGCACTTGAAGAAGCTTGACTGCAGATTCAAATCAGTCGCAATTTTGGAAAAAAATGCGTACACTGCAGCCTCGGTTCCCTGAGGGTAACGGCTGCTCCCTATGATGTATTGCTATTTTTTATGAGACCCCTAGTAATCTATCACCTCCCTACCCCCCCCCCCCCCAACACTATGCACACAAAGCAGGACTGAGTCGACTTTCCTCTTAGCTGTGCTGTGTCCCATTTGCCCCCAGGGCAAGTTAATGGATGCCAGAAAGCATGTGTCCTTCTTAACTGGGAGCTGAAAAAGTCTTTTCTTCCATACGGCTTTAGTGTGGAGGTCAGGGTTTTCCGGAACAGTATGGTTTTCCTTTGCAACCCCTCCCACCCCCACCCCAGCTCTGCATTTGGAACCATTGAGTGGAAACTGAACTGATCCGATAGAAGCTTCCGGACTCCTAACCCTGCCGGCTCCAAACAGCCACCCTGAAACACCACCTCTTCTGTGTTGCCTTTTCTGTATCGAACGTCTCCGCTAAGAAACCACCCCCCTTTAGACCGCCGAGGCACAGAACCCTCAATCCACTAATCAGAAGGACACATAAGGACAGTCATAACTTAACAGATGATCCGTAAGAAGCTTTGTTTTCATCTGGCGTTTGGTTTTCTCGTTGTTCCCTTAACACCAGGTGAACATGGCACGGCATCGGCCCAGCCGCAGAGATCAGTGAGGACCATCAGCGACATTCACATTTATTTTTGTGCTGCCTATCACATGGGCCTGGTGGGAATTGTCCCTCACCAAGGTGATCTGGCACCTCTCACACTGACGGAGATACGCACTTTGGTGCATTATCCCTATTTTTTGCCCTCTGGTCACTCCCAGATCACGAGTTTTATATTTCAGCATGGGCAGAAAACGTCCAGTTATTTACGCTAAACGGACACAGCGCTTTAGGGAGTCTGACCAGGCGATGCGTCTCCGGACGAGGTGGCCAGCTGAGCAAAGCCGGCTTCCGGCAGAGTGAGTGGGTGTGCAGGAGCCGGCTGAGTGGAAATGAACGAGTGCGTTGGATCAGTATGACATTTTAATTTCCCTCACAGTAGGGGGCTAGAAGGGCAGGTTCCTCGCCTGCCATGCGGCTCCCCGGCTGCGATTATTTGCACAGACACCGACATATGAACCAGGATTGCTGACACACTGCAGACAACCGTCATCCTCCCCCAGCGTCTTTTACAGTTTCACTGTGACTTCCACCTTCGGGGAAGAGAGCGTGGGGGCCCGCCTCATTACACCCTAGTGGACTTCTGTCTGAACCAGGCCATGTCATTGACGGTTCTGCGCTCTGCTTCCTGCTGCGGGGGCCGGCCTACCTGGTCCTCTTCGCCACCTCCCTCTTCGTCGTACTTCAAGATGTTGTCCCGGACGTCGTCCTCAGGGTCGATGAGCAGCTGCTTGGCTTGCCGTTCTTTATCCCGCCGCTTCATCCACACCACGAACAAGAGAACCAGGACTGAAGCAGACATGGGGAAGGTCAGAATGAGGACCAAAGCAAACATACAAGAGGTCAGCAAATGAACGCCAGATCTTATTTCAGACCTTATTAGCATTAAGATACAGCAGGTCTGGTTCAATCCATACACTCCCTCACGAGTGGGCAGAATTACGGTGGGGAAGGGCCAATGTGGGCAGGGCTTACTGAGCAGGATGATGATGCAGAGCAGGATGGCGATGATGGCACCGGTGCCCAGGCCTGCAGCCACGATGCGCTCCATGTCCACGCAATCGCCGTTGTGGTCACACTGGCACACCTTGACCCGCAGGTACGACGTGTTGACCATGGGCAGGTTCCCTGAGTCTGTGATAATGATGGGCACCTCGTAGATGCCACTCTCCAGGTAGCTGATTCTTAGGCTCAGCTGGGCATAATTCCCTGAAACGTCACGAGGGGGGGGAGGTGACCTTTTATCAATTCTGCACGCTCAAGTGATAACCCTGAAGAGACTGTCACCCTTCATTGCTAAACACTCGTACCCTTCAGACACACTGATTGGCACTAATTAAGCAGCAATGTCCTTTTCAAATAATGTGTCGTCCTCTTACTAGTACTGAACAAAAAAAGCCAAAAATATCGACAACAAAATACAAACTTGAGAAAGCGATTCGGTCACAAGGTAACACACCACTGAGGCGAGTGATGGTCCAATTCCTTCTCACGGTTGAGGGCCGACTGCTTAGCTCGAAGGCAAAGGGTCCTGCGTTGGGGTGGATGTCCCCGTCGATGGCCGTGATGTTAATCCCATTGGGTTCAGGCCTCTCACACATCTCTGCCTCACGTGGGAACACATGCGGCGCGTTATCATTGATGTCCAGCAGGAAGATCTGCAGTGTGCCTGTTCCGCTTGCCGGTGGGATGCCTGTCGAGGGAGGGCCAGGAACCACATACTTAAGACATGCTTCTCAGTATTAGACACATCATATCATGTTACCTTTATCTGAATATTCTCACAACATCAGTAAAAATACTAACTATATTATCTGGGAGAACATTTGTCACAAACAAGAAGCACAGCACAGAAGGGGTCAATGGTCTCGCGCTTGAGAAGGCAGGGATTCAGACCATGGGTCCTGGGGATATTTCTCTCGAATGTCTGGTCTCTAGAGAAAAACATAAGAACTGCTAAAAAACAATATTCCGACAGACTACAGGACAGTCTTCCTCCAATGACTGCTCAACAGTGTAGAGGAGAGTTCAATACATCACTGAACACAAAATGAAATCACCTGGCTGCAGAGCAGACCCTGAAATGCCCAATCAATCAAACCATTTTTATGGTCCTTTAGAAGAACACAGTTCATTAAACAACAAGGTGCAGACCTCCTCCCCTGCACCCCGCAACTCTTGAGCTATTTGTGCTTCCAGCTGGTGAAAACCATTCCACCCAGCTACTCCCTCAACCCTGATAATCATCAAGTCAACCACCTCTTCGAAAAAAAAACGAAACATTAGAAAATGGTCCTGATCAAATCACTCCTACTGCTTTCAAGTACTGTGCAGATCAACTGTCTCTGGCTATATTTTCAATCAATTTCTGGTCTTATGTACTCTGCCTGCTTGTGTAAGGCCCCCGCCATCATCCCTGTACTCAGATCACCGGCCTCAGTGACTACAGACCTCTCACGCTGACATCTCTAGATATGAAGACATTCAGATATCTAACTCACCACACAAAATGTAAAAAATGTAAGCCTCCTTGATGCCCTGCAGTTTTCATATAGAACTAATAAACCCCCTGCTCCATAATACACCAGGAGTTTAGCTCCACAATCAACACCATCATTTCAAAGAAGATAATAGCACAGCTGACCCAGCGAAACCTACAGGGTTCCATCTGTTAGTGGATTACAGACTTTCTGACAGACAGGAAACAATGTATGCAGCTGGGCAAACACATGTCAAACCCCCCCTGGTCTTCAGCACTGATTCTCTTCGGGGGGGGGGGGGGGGGGGCGCATGTTTTTCCTCTCCTTTTCTCTCTGGGCCCAAGTGATTGTATATCTGATGACCAGTCTGTCAAACTCCAAATAATTGCTGACAATGTAACTTGAATAGGTCTTTACTCCAATGGGGGACAAGTGGTGGAACATGCATCATCCTGGTGCCATCAAAATGATCCAGATCTTGACTGGACTGTTAGAAGGCAACAGGCACCGTAGTTGACTTTTAGAGGCAGCCACTCTCTGCACTTCCTACTTGTCTTAAATGACTTAACAGTTGACATGGTTGAGTCATTCCTGGGCACTGTCCTCTCCAAGAACCCCAAGCAGGGCGAGAACATCGCCAATATCATGAATCAGGGACAGCAGAGGATGTACTTCTTATGGCAGCTGAAGAAATGTATCCCTCCCCAAGCAGTACTAATCCAATAATACAGTGGGATCATTGAGTCCATCCTCTCATCCTCAATCATTCCAGAGGGAAACTACAGCGTATTGTCTGGTCTGCAGAAAAGATTACTGGCTATAGCTTTCCTTCAATCCAGGAACTTTATGAATCCAGAGTAAGAGAGTGCGCTGGGAAAATCATTGGCTTTTCTCGCCGCAGACAACACCTGTTCCAAAAACTGCACTCTGGTAACCGTCTAGAGACCATAAGAATGCAATCAACACAAACACCCTCATGGTGTACATATAATTAACCATACCTATCCTAGATGCAAATCATTGCTACTACTGTACATGGAGACTTCTGGACACCCTCCTTCCTGTATCGCATTGTGCAATATAGAGTATGCTTTGACATACATTGGATTGAGCATTGCATAGTGCATTGTACCGTATTGTAACTATTTTGTAATGTGTGAGTGAAGTGTATGTAAGTGTGCCCTGCGATGGGCTGGCCCCCCGTCCTGGGTTGTTCCCTGCCTCGTGCCCATTGCTTCCGGGATAGGCTCTGGACCCCCCGCGACCTAGCAGGATAAGCAGTTTGGAAAATGGCACATGTAAAAGGAGGTTATTAAGAGCAATTATCATGGAAAGGTGTAATGCACTCAGGTCTAATCACAAACTGAGAGCCACGTCTCAGGGGAAGATCATCTATCTGGAGGTGAGTGATCCATCTGGATTGGACTACGTAGCTGGAATAACAAAACTGATCTGAGAGCAGCAGGGGAACAGTTAGCCCTCTATGTATTCACGGGATGATTCAGTCAGCTTCTCAAATTAGTGGGCAGTCTTCCTATTCGAGCAGATTAATGAAAGTATCCAGCTCCCAGGAATCCTCACCTACTGCTTGAGTCTCAATGCCCCTTGAGAAGATGCACTTGTTCAGAGACAACTTCTCCAGCGCCAGGACCAATTAGCGGGTCATTAAGCCATCAAGGCGCCTAACGATCGGCACAACCTCGAGAGAGAAGTGCCGACTTACCGTTGTCTGAGGCAAGGAACGTGGCGTTGTATAAATTGTTCTGGACGTAGGGTGACTCTCTGTCTAGCAAAGCCATTGTGGAAATCTGGCCGTTCGCTGGGTCGATCCTCAGCCAGTTGGCCGGATCATAAAGCTTAGAGTATCTGAGAACATAAACACCAAGAAGACAAAACTGAACAAACTTTATTCTGCCTTATTTGTGGAGTGATACTGGCACACTGTCTTGGCATTGGTAAGGATACAGGAAAAGTCAAGTCATGAGTCAAGTAAAAATAAGTGGAAGACTTCATTTCCTGCAAGATGTGAAATAGGTTTCAAGAAGCCGGCAGCATTAAAATGGCATATAATAGAACCTTATTGTCTGCTCCATGAAGCGATCGGGATCTTGGGCTGTGAAGACAGTTAGCATCGACTCCGCTGGCATGCCCTCTTCCAGCCTCATGAGCTTGGGGTTTGGCTCGAAGTAAGGGCTCTCGTTCACGTCAATGACCCTGATTGAGACAGTCGCTGTTGACTGCCGGGGGAGGTGAATGCCCTTGGCTAAGAACTCTTCGTTCTCTGCTATCACCGTTAGCACAAACGTCCGGCTGACCTCGTAGTCGATAGGCTGGAAAAGAAATGGATAATTGTCCATTGTTAAACCTTGAAAGGAGCCAGTGGGACCAAAGAGAGCATAACAAACAATAAAATAGTGCCACTTGATTTACCGAAGCTTGTTTTCGTTAAAAAATATGAAATATATAAAAAATTAACTTTCAATTGCATTAGCAGTGCCTGTAATCAAAAAACAGATTTGCTTCAGACAAATACTAAAAGAGGCCTTCTGTGCATTTAAGAATTCAAACAGCAAGGCTTGCACACCGAGCCTTACCTTGACAACGGTAACCAGGCCCTTGTTAGACGCAGGATCTGTGCGGACTGTGAATCTGCCCGTAGGATCCCCGCCGATTATTTTATACACCGCATTCCAGGCAGGTGTGTTGGGCTGGTCTTTGTCAGTCACGCTTAAGTTGGCGACAACGATGTTTACCCGATTCTCTGGAACCTCCCCGTAGAACTGCAAGGAGGACGATACGTGGTCCAAAAAATATCTCACCACCACAGACACACACACACACACACACACACACACATGAATCTAGAAACTGCGTTGCCGGTACATTCCTGGCACACTAGAGCTATATGTGAATATTATTGCACGCATGTTCCTTTAATAGATTGCTGATATTTGGACGCTGTTTGTAGTACAGAATTCTCATGGCAGTGTGCCAAGTTGCTTTATTACAATGTACAATGATGCATTAATACAATACAGAAGCATTTCAATGCCTGTATTAAGACAGAATTCATAGGCTATTACTACATATCCATAATACATAATGCCACTTTGCGTGGGTCGCCCCACTTCCAGCCTGTCTGTCAAAGACTAGATCGCGTAAAGGTGTGAAGTCCCCATGACCCATGTTCCCCAGAATGTCACATCAGTCCTCCAGTAGCCTTCTGCTCTCATTATCATATGCAAGTAAGCAATGGCAAGCATGAATATTCATGAGGATCTCTCTCTTTTTCACTCACCGTGTAGGTCGTGAACTCCGGAGGGTTGTCATTGATGTCAGTCACGCGGATCACGGCGGTTGCTGTGTTCGAGAGGCCGTACATTGCATTTCCTTCCATGTCAGTGGCCTGAATGATTAGGGTGTACTGCGGTACTTTCTGCAAAAGTCCAGTGGAGGAGGGTAAGGAAGGTTTTAGGCTGTAATGCCAGGCAGCCTAAGCGGAAATTAATATGCGTAAGGAGTCACCATTTTGCCACCGTTTAGGGGACTAATCCTCACGTCTCTTCACTATTACTGAGCGCCTACCCAGTAGTAATGCAGGAAAATAACTACAGCCACTATAGCTATCATTAATCTGCTTTATAAAATCAAGAAACAGAGCTGGGAGACGCCACTTTTCACTTCGTTTAAGACCCTGAAAAGTACTGGGAGGTGCTGGATATTACAAATCCTTTCCCTTTTCAAAATCAGTACCGGCTTTCTGGCTATTGAGAAAGCAGGACAAATTACAATCACGCCATTAGCATTTCTCAATACCGCCGAATGTACATAGCGAGAGTCCAGCAGTGTCGCCTCAATGGACACTAATCAAACTGCCAAATAGACAGAGTTCGGCCTTTTTTCCAAATTCCAGTCAGCGAGGTAGAACAATTAAAGAACTGCACCATTTATATTACAATTGTAAAGTCGGAGTTTAATCAAGCACACACATTAGGTATAAAACTAAATAAATACCCATAGGTCAATAGCTTCTCCTAATTATCAGTATTAATCACAACTAGCAACGTCTAATTTAGTCCTAGAGCGGAATGTATAAGAGGATAATGGAGACCATTTTATTTCATTTCAAATTATTTTGACATTTGCAAGGCATTAGATTCAGTCGTAGACCAAAGACGTAGACTCCTTCATCTTAGACACTCACCTCACGGTCTAGACCGGCAGCCATGGTGATGATGCCTCCAGTTTGGTTGTTTATGGTGAACATATTGTTGGAGGGGGTGTCTGGACTCTGGGCCAGGATCTTGTACCGTAGCATCCCGTTGACTGTTTTGGGGTCATCCTTGTCAATGGAGGTGACTGTCATCACATAGGTGCCTAAGAGTGCAAGCAAAGATCACGTCGGTAAGATCACAAAAGCTCACAGTCTATCACTCAACTTAACGATTTCAGAAAAACAAGATCATATTTTTGTTCTTGTTGTTTAAAAAAAAAAGAGTCTACGACAGCTAGACGGCATTTCCTGGAAATCCTAACACAGTTAATCAAGAAAATGGACGCCTCGCATCGTAAAATCGCAGAGATTAACTAACTATAAACGATCGCCTTGATGATGTCATGAGCCTGCCCTTTTTTACGACACGATTAGTCCATTACCAGGCTTGGAACCTTCTGGCACAGTCCCGTTCCAGATCTGGTGCACGAACTCGGGCCGGTTGTCGTTAATGTCGATCACATTGATGGAGATGTCAATGGGGTTCTCCACTTGATTCCCGTTGAGGTCCACAGCATGGGCTCTCAGCTGCAGGAAATATCGGACCTCAGCCGCCAGGATCCACGTTCACTCTGTGGCAGAGCTGAGCAGATAACTCTTGCGTTTTCTCCTATCATGGCTTAGAAAGCTTTTTAACGCCAAAGAAACTTGCCTTAGTCCGGCTTCATCTCCCGCCTCGATACGACACGCTTTTTCTAAGCACTTCATACTGCTCGTTAACGCAACAGATTTTCAGTTAACCGATGTTCCCCAGAGCCTGTGCTTAGCAACAATTCAACGTTCTTCAATCAATCTTTCGCATTGTGCAGCGCACTCTGGAATGTGTGGCATGATTACTGATTTAAACAAAGCATTAATGAATAAATATCTGTAGACTGAATAAAGATGAGATTGCCAAGTCTCTTCAAAAGTAGCTCAACACCCCCTCTCCCCAACAAAGAAGCTATATTTTAAGTCTGCCCACACTCTGAACACAGACAAGTCAGGGTAACGTGGTATCTTCCCACTTATTTTAAATATTATGGTTTGAATTTGGACTGAATGGCATATTCCCTAATCGGAAGGATTCTGAAAGGGAAGGGGGTAAATACATGTCCAAGAGGAGAGATGTGCTCGTCTTACGTGGAAGCTGGCTATCTGCTCCCGATCCAGAGGCTTTGTCACGGAAAGCTCCCCAGAAATGGGGTTGATGATGAAGATTCCAGTCGGGGGTTGATCTGCACCGGGGCCGGTGACGCTGTATCGGAGCGACCGATTCTTGTCGTGATCTGACCGGATCTGGGGATGTGAAAAGGGGGATGTGAGAGTGGGATGTGGGGCAGGATGTGCAATAGATGGTGAACAGGAGGGTCTATCAATTACCTTGTTACACTCATAGGAATACAATGTTATAAAAGTGATTAAAACGTAATTAAAACTGATTAGCAGAGACCAATCGAATCAGCAGTCCCATGGGTTCCAATCTGTTCCAAAAACCTGTCTTGTATATAGAAAACGGGTTAGTTTGAGCCATCAGTCTATCCTCTTTTTCTCCTTCTTAATGCAGAAAACACCACCCTGCCTGCATGTGTCAGCACATCCATAAACCAAAACACTGTCAGTCCCTAATTCTGAGGATTAGGTATTATGCAGACAGCCTGGATGCACTCGGGTTAGGACACACTGTGTAATGGGGCTGATTTTATTCAAAATGTGACTTTATGGTCCTAGACGGCACTGATTTGCTTTGTTTTTTTGGTCTCCTGCTTTACATGGATGGGTGTACAGGAAATGAAGGGGACGAGATGAGCGAACTGTCACTCATATGTGTGACTTGGGATTTCATGAAGATGATATTTTCCAGGGTTCTGAGGAGGCATAAGGACTCTGGGTGAGGCAGGGGGGAGGGCAATCTTACCCTAACGAGCTCGGACGGGAAAGGTCCTCTGGAGCTTTCCGGCACATTGATGGAAGGGATGACCCAGTCCCTCTTCCTGCGCTTCAGGCCCCCGCTGTCGTCCACGTGCCCCAGCGGGAACACGATCTCCCGGATGGACGCAGGTGCACCTGTGTCCTGCATCTCCTTCACCTGCTGGGGCGAGTCCGTCATTTTCACACGTCCGGGACAGTGCGGCGTTTCAGCATCCATAGCCATATGATGGAGGAGCATCTTTATATGCGTCTAATTATGTACCGTTCATTTATCACAAATGCACGATAGCAGAAACGCCGACGCGAGGAAGCCGAGATGTCACTTCAAGGATCTCTCTCGCGTCTCGCTCGCTCCTAAAGGCTGCCTGCTCCCGGAACAGCGGCCATATGGACGCTGCTGTCATAGGTGCGTTTTTCCTCTCTTTTTCATTTATTTTTTTTTTCCCGTCGGTTGATCTGTTTGGTATGCTGTTGCCACGACAACCGGGCCGCTCAGAAACACCCCCGCAGCCTGAAGAAGCGCTCGTGGGAAGTCCTTGATCTAACTTCCTCCCGTCATGCCGGGTGTACTCGACATCTCGGTAGAACCCTTTGCCCTCCATTAACTCTGGATCAAACCTTAAACAATCAGAAGTTGCACCCACAAGCTAAACACATCCAGTCCATTCAGTTCAATGTTGTATTTTTTTATTTCTGTTGTGCAAATAAAAAAACATGGCATAATAGCATTAATAATTAGCAATATATTGACTATTATAAAGGTCTTTTTTAAGCCTTGATGTACCCCATCACTGTGGGTGCACTGACACCTTATGACAGACTGTTACACTCTGCGGTCAGCACCTCTGTGTGAGAGCATTAAGATCCACTTAATGTGGAATTGCAGTTAGCGGTCTGTGAGCTGTCAGCGGGGCTCTGTGTGGGCCGTCTCATACTCAGCCAATGAGAGGTCACACGAAGGCACGGATTCATTGGCACACCCTCTGCTGTGACCATCGTATGCAAATGAGCGAACCAGCACATGAATATTCATAAGACGTTCTCTCTTACCGCGGTGGAAGAGGGGAGGTCGGCGCCTGTCACCTGGATCGTGGCTGTGGCTGTGTTCGAGAGACCGTATAACACGTGGCCATCCATATCGGTTGCCTGGATGATTAAGGTGTACTCCGGAACTTTCTGGAAAAGACGAGGCGAAGCAAATACGTTTCAATGCAAGGGACTGTGGATAAAAAAACGAATCCTGCTCAGGACAGACAAGCACTTTATCTTCAGTTTTCCTAAAAAATGGTGGCACCGGTTATACATATATTACGGGGTGGTACAAGGTCAGCACTAAGCTCTCTTTTATTCGGTATCCTAAGAAACGATGAGGGGCCTTGACATTACAATCCACTCCTGTATTCAGAAACCCAGCCAGGAAGTACTTGCTAACTTCTATAAATGCAGTAAGTTGATAAACAAGGGGATTGTTTTCGTGGTCACAGGGCTACCAAATATAAGTAACTGAAGTCCAGGAGTTTATCTCCCCTGAAATGGAACAAATGAAATTGCCCTCGCCAAAAACACAGAGCTTTTCCCATTTAAAAAAAAAAAAAATTACGGTGAGCGACTCAGAACAATTAAAGGCACACTGTACCATTTTTAGCTCAGATGCATCATGGGAGTTTAATCAAGCATACGCTTCCAAGTCCTAAACTAAATAAATATGTGTAGGTCAATTGCTTTGCTTGATTATAGGTATTAATCAGGAATGAGAACGGCTCATTTACTCCTAGAAGCATATGAATATCGAGAGAATAAAGAGCACTGTTCATTATTTCAGATAACATTTCTCCGTCCTCCTGAGTAAATGGCAGAGGTGCTCCGGTCCCTAACGGTATTCCCACCTGACAAACACGAGCAAAGTCAAAGGAGAGGAAAGCAGGAGACATTTTCCCCCTCGTTCGCTTACGTCTGCCGTTCCGACAGCTCACTGAACCCCTCCAGGGATTTACAGAAGGGCTCGAATCAGAGTTCATTACGCCTCACCTCAGGTTGTCTGCAGGAACAGCTGGTTTACCTCTGGGTCCAGGCTGCCGACCATGGTGACGATGGTCCCGCTCTCGCTGTTTATGGAGAAGATGCCACCGGTGGGAATCTCCGGACTCTGGGCCAGGATCCTGTACCGTACTGCCCCGTTGGAGGTTCCAGCATCATCCTTGTCGGTGGCGGTGATGGTCATTACATGGGTGCCTAAGAGTGAAACCAACACGCTTTGTATCACTAAAACAAGGTAGACTTCATTTCCTTAAAAGGTAACAAAAACAAAGCTGAAATAATTGCTGAAGAATTAACTATACACAATCAATTAATCCAATGACACCTAATTTCCGACAGACATGGCCCCTTACCAGGCTTGGAACCGTCTTGGACTCTCCCACTCCAGATCTGGTGCACGAACTCAGGCCGGTTGTCATTTTGGTCCATCACATTGATGTAGATGTCGATGGAGTTCTCCAACTGGTTCCCAAACTGGTCCAGTGCGTGAGCTCTCAGCTGCAGGAAATACATAGCGTCAACACTAGGGACTTAAGCGCTAAACTTGATTGCGATTGGCAAATAGTCCTCAGACCAAATAATAGTGGACAGGTGCATATTCTCAACAATGACGCGTTGTAAATTCATTATTCAGCTTCAAAAGCATAGGTAAAAAATGCAGACATCTGTTGCATCCTTCAGAGGGCTTTGCTAAGCAAACATCGACCGACCCAAGTTTATGTCAGAAAGGATTAAATTCTTCTGCGTTTAAATCAGTGTGAGTTGACCACATCTCTGTAACTTTAAGCTACCATATCAAGCCATAAAACACAAAAGAATAAGTCTAAAGCCAAAAAACCTGGAGTAATTTGCCTCTTCTCACTCAACATAAACATTATGAAATGGATTTAAGTCACAAAGTGTATCCAGAGTCCCCGATGTGAAGGAATGTTCACTTTGTAAGACAGACTCTGAAAATGATTCTGGTATAAGGACCATCAGCTGAGCTGGACAAAGATGGCTGACCGTCTCACCTGAAAGCTAGGTGTCTGCTCCCTGTCCAGGGACTTCATCACAGACAGCTCTCCTGAGACAGGATCCATCACGAAGATCCCAGCTGGGGGCTCATCTGCACCAGCGCCTGTTATTCTGTATCGGACAACGTGCTTCATCTGAAGGTCGGACGTGACCTGATGGAGAAAAAGGTGGGCAACAAAGACAAAGGGGCGGGGCATGTGAGAAAGGGGTGTGTGTTCATGAATAGAGGGGCGGGGCATGTTGGGGATGGCGAAGAGGAGAATCAAATACCTCATTACAGTCACAGATATATGAAATTAAAAGAGATTAAGGCAACAAATTAAAGTAAATTAGCAGTGATCAATAACCTTAACAATCCTAAAGGGTCCTATATATTACACAAGTTTAATTGGTTTAATAAAGTTTCTTTTTCTCCATACTGGAAATATCATCTCTGAATGTACAGAGTATGTACAGTCGGAGCACTGTCAGTTCCTAATTCTGTGAATTAAACAGTATATGCATGACCTGGATGCACATGAGGACTCAGAACATTCTTACCCTGACAAGCTTGGACGGGAAGGGGCCCCTGGAGTTCTCTACCACGTTGATGGGGGGGATGACCCAGTCCCTCTTTTTGCGTTTCAGGCCCCCGCTGCCATCCCCGTGCCCCAGCGGGAACATGATCTCCCGGATCGGCGCAGGTGCACCTGTGTCCTGCGTCTCCTCCACCTGCTGGAATTACAAACCCTCCATTGTGCATTAACTGATGTAACACATCCCAGAATTCCTCACACCTCCGGCATCTTTTCAGACCGTGACGGCAATTACACAGACACAGACTCAGGGATTATTAACTGGAATAATGTGCAGGACTTAATTTATTAACAGCCTGCATATTTTGTTGTGACATAACATTGCCTTAACGACGAAGGTACGCTGGTTATATGTGAGGAAATTTGCCTGGAATCTCCAAAATTCTCTTGTGTCCTGGGCCGCTGCCTGTGCTGATTACAGCCTCAAATATCTTGAATGATGCCAAACGTGCTGGTAGGGAAACAACAGCATAGCCAAGAAGCTAAGCCCAACCCTCGAGAAAGTGTACCAGTAGGAGAAGTGATGAAAAACAACTGTATCCCAACCTCGGGAATGCCCAAACCCAACTGCTTGTTAATGGGAAATGCGTTTGATGTGGTTTAGCACAGTTCAGCATAGCGAGGCAACCCCAGCTGGCGATATGCTGAAAGTGACTGTGTGCTTGGCTCGAGCCTGGTGACAGAGATGATTAATGATGTGCTTGGCCAGTGGGATGGTGTGGACATCCATCTCAGGGGGGGTTTTGGGTGACCGCTGACGTTCAACTCCATCTTTTCTCCTTGGGATTTGTGTACGACATACTTCTTCAGGACCACCCGCTCGCTCGTCCCACTTCCCCGAGAGATGGCTCCCAAAAGGCTTGGTCTTTGATGGCAGTACGGCATCCATCCATTAGCACCAATTCTCTTCTTCTTTTCTTCAGAATTAAACATCTTTTGACAGTCTGGCGCCGGCTATAGGTCGCAAGCTTCATCAGACCACAGATGAGTGAAGTAGTTCTTAATGCAGTAGCCCCTCCCATCTTCATTCTGGACTGGAGCCTTAGGCCTAGTCCCAGACGAACTTCATAGCTTCCTTCATGCTGACGACTGGGGTGTGACACTCGCGTTCGCCATGGCGATTGGCATCTGCCTGGGTCACAGCCGCATTTCTCTGTGGCAGATTTAGACAGACCGCCAGATAGAAACACCGTCCTGAGCACAAAGCATGGAGGACATGAGTAGGGTTCCTTTAAGGGGCCTGCGATCTTCTCCCATGACGTTTTTGCTCAGCTCCACCAAGACAGATGGGACCATCATCACTCTAAGTTAGATGAAACTAAAGCTTTATTTGTCCTAACAAAAAATATGGGCTATTTGCTCTCTATGAAATATTTATTAGGTTGATCTGTAAGGTATTAATTTATTAGTGGATGCAGAAAATTGGTTCTCCATGCTCACTGATCTGCCCTCTTAGGGAGGATGGATGGATGGATGGATGGATGGATGGTGTCAATCTAATAAATGTCAGTAAAGAGCACATTTCCTGACACTGAGCATGACACTGAGCTGCCGATTTAACTAACTACCCATGCGGTCGCCGTCCAAGTTGGATTAACAGCGCATTAAACTCCACTGACTGCCGTGGTGAAACGTGGCCCCAGCGTGGGCGAGAACTCCGCCCACATACGTCAGTAGCAGTCCGCTGTTCACTACACCACATCGGCCGAACCTCTACAGAGCTCAGATGTTAGGCTGACCCAGACAAACACGTGCGACGTCTAATTTTAGACACTCACGGCACCACTGAAAACATCTTACATTCCACATGCCACGCACA
The DNA here is from genome assembly GCF_023856365.1 of Brienomyrus brachyistius. NCBI lineage: Eukaryota > Metazoa > Chordata > Actinopteri > Osteoglossiformes > Mormyridae > Brienomyrus > Brienomyrus brachyistius. The sequence goes on along the minus strand of NC_064536.1, from coordinate 5,835,759 downwards.
GTGTTCCTGGGGGACGTTCCTTGATTACGCTTGACTGATGGACGACAATGTACGCTGTACCTCAGCGGCTCATTGTCAGCTGGGTGACCGAACTGAACAGAATCACAGAGGCACCATGTGTCTATGGCCAGCGGCAGTTATCTGACAAACCCTATTTACACTCCTGCTTTTTTTACCTTTGGGAGAAGAGGGAATTCATGCTAAAAAACAACAATATACGGAAACCTAATAATGTCTTTACTAAAAACATTTGCAGCTTATAAATAATAAAAAAAAAACTAAACAGATCCTTGAAGAGAATTTCTCATTGAATCCATTAAAATTCAAGGTGAGCAAAGTTCTCGCAATGGATACTTAAGTTCTCCCCTGACCTCCGACCTTTGCTATCCGGAGTCTTCAGGCATGCGTAATTGTGTGAAGTCCTCCCAGCTGTTGTGTCCTCCAGGAGGGTATTTAACCGGAACCAATCTAATTAAATGCCCAACTGAACTTACAGGTCAAATCCTAAGTCACCTGAACAAACCAATATGACGTGAAGAACAAAGAAAGCAGCGCTTTCGTAGAAACCCGAAAGTGCATGCCCGGTCAACTCTCCAGTATTCCCATGTACTGGTAACTAGCGAGGATAAGCCGGACATGCTAACGTTTCAAACAAGCCACAGGTCAACCCTCTCACGCTTCCTCCGCTGGTTTCGCTAAATTTACTGTCATATTGCATACTGCTGAAATTGCCAGTCTATGTGGTCTCATAGAGTTGCTATAATTCCGATGACAAATTATCTCTAAATTCCCCCCGACTAATAACCGCTGCAGCTGTAAGCGATTAAACTCTTTGGAAACTTCTGTTTCCTCACCACGGAAATTAAAGGACACAGCACATGCAGTCAAATGAGACGAGTAAGCGACTCAGAGCCATAACCAGAAGCTCACCTGTCCTCTTTGGGTCACCTTCACTTTTGTCCTCCATTTGTCTTGAGTGTCCACATCCTGGGCATAAATAAGTACGGCCCGTGCGCTAGGGATCTGGAAATTCCTGGCGGCGTAGACCACTCCGTCACCATCTATCCGGAAGTCCTGCGGGTCGCCGGTCTTGAACCTCAGGCGCCCACTTCTGCCACAGTCAACAAATTTCACTGGGGAATAGAGAACAAAAACACTGAGTGGAATTGATTCCACACAAACGCTTGGGGCTGGGGAGGGGGGGCGGGTTGGAGCATTTCAGGCCAAGGGGATCGTGGCTGGTGTGAATGTGCCATGTATCATTCCTACCCTGCTGAAGATATTATTTAAAAGCGGCGAAGCGTAAAAACTAGAAAGGACACTGTGAAGGCCTTGCACAGACGCCGGCGCATGCTAAACACGGAATTCTGCTAATTACAAGTCCGGCTGCGGTTTCAGAAGCGATTCCGGGATGGACGGCTGGTGTGGACCCCTTCGAGACATAGCAGCCTCATCGGGCCACCATCCCTGTCACCCCCCTCACGCCCCCTTCATTCCCAGGCCCCCTCTGCATGCCCACGTTCATCTGCATGACGGCAGTCTACCAGCAGGACAAGTGGGTTTATTTTATTTTTTTTTTACGACAGAGTGTATTTATTTAATTAACGATCAAACGACAAGGCCACAATGTAGTTTTGGGGCCCATGGAGCCACCCCAGAGTGGGACCGTGCCAAGATAATTACCGAACAGAACAAGAAATTACCGAGTGGGTGTCAGCCATCTGTCCGCTAGGCGGTCAGTGCCGGGAAGTCGTTACAGCTCCCGGTTGCGTATTCATATTTTGGTCATATTCCTACTGCTGTCTGGCAGCAAGATTATAAAATCCTCATAAAACAGAAAAGTGTGCAGGAAAATCACAGGAGCCAATGGGCGCACTGTGACTTGGGAGTCAGTAATTGTGCACTTTCTCAAAACGACCTTGTCAGACGTCAGTTCTGCCAGATTCCCCAGGTCCCGGATGAATATGCATGCAACTTCTTTCAATGACGAATGTGCCCCTGTCTATATGCCTGGAAACCGACTCAGCTGCAAGGTTCAACCTGAGTACTGGTAGGATCAGGGGGTCTTAAAAGGGTCCAGCGCCCACGCGGCGCCGATTTCCATTCTGCAGGCGATCAATAAAGCTGGAGGGACGCGCCGGACGTATCCTATTCATAAAACATTTTAAAAAGAGGTCTGAAGGCACAGACACACAGAGCAGAGTGCCCAGACCTGTCTCGGGGCACGGTAAGAACCAGCAAGAAAGCTGGAGAGGTGAGGATCAGTTCGCTCCAGCTTCTAAGCTTGACAGACACCCACCCGACTGCACAGAGAGGTCCTCCAAGAGCGTCTACCAAAAACCCCCCCTTCATTTCAAGTTTCTCCAGCAAACAGAGGCGAAGAAAGAGTTCGCGACTAATGAATATAGAGCCACTTTCTCCCCGCGTTCAATGCCAACCCAAAACAACACTTAAAAGGTATTGAAATGGAAAGTATTCTCTTGCTTCTCCAAGTGATGAATGGAAATGTAATTTCAGTTTACCTTATCACGGCGGAACAGAAAACCCTCCAAAGGCCCCGAATGCATCTTATTAAAGCACAACTGAGGGACAGGGGGGGAAAAAAACCAGAGGACCTGAAACATAAGGATGATCCACCTGTTCTACTTAAAAATTAAAAACGGAAACATAAATCACATTTCGGCGAAAAACAAATTTAAGGTCCGAGCGCGATAGCGGGATGATAACTACATTATTTAAGAAAAAGGCAAACATTATTATTTAATCACGTATCCCAGGAAGACTTGGGGACTCGCCGGCTAGCTGAAGGTGGTATTTTCTGTGGGTTTCGATGAGTTTATGTGACATTATCTGCACTTTGCTTTGAAGAAGAGCGTCTACTAGATTAAACGTCAATGTAATGCTACTTGTGTGCCAGTGATTTTGGGCACGCAGGCGAACCCCTCCCCACACTAAGGATGGTGACCTCATTCAATTCACCTGTCAGACCTTGGTATTCTCTTTCAGAGCACGCTCCTTTATCAGAGAGAATAAACATTGCCCGACACTGTAACCCAACACAGCACCCATCGCTCGGAGGGAGGTGGGAGTGACTCAGCAGCATGGGAACAATGACTCATCGGCGGAGGAAATATCTTGCTCAACTGCGTCTAACTGCAGTGCCCCAGTCAAGCTTTCACACATTAGCTCATGAGTTATGGTCTCCTTTATCCCGTCAGCCCTGGCGGGTTGAGAAGCACTAGAGGGCGCTCTGGAGAGATCAGGCCACAGCTGTAGAGAAGCATTATGTTTTGTTGTTGCCTAGGAGACGTGTTCGTACGAGGCAGCTCGCTCAGTTCACACTTTCTTAAGGGTCCAAGCGCATAAAATCTGCAGACGAACCAAAGAAGTCAGTACTCTTCACTGTAATTCTGTCAGCACTGTTTGAGGAACATGATCCTACGAAAAGTTGGGGGTGGGGGGGGGCGGGTTGAACTGTCTTCCCAGCAGTATAAGTAAGACCCACTCTTGGGGTACTTTATATGTAACACTTGGCATAATTTAACCATCTGTCTCAGGATGCACTGGGTATGAGGCAGGAGATACCCTGCATACGATGCCGATCCACTCCAGGGCATGTACGTGCGCACACACTGTACATGGCCAAATACCTACAGAGGCAGGATGGCTTGAGTGGACTCCTCCCATTCATTCTTACCCAATTAAAAAGTCTCCCTCCACTGCGGAACTCTGCCACCCAATGGTATAACGTCGCCTCATCAGGGAGAAAGGCCAGGCCACGATTCAGCCATGAGTCTATTCGCTTAACCACACAGGGCAACTGCTCTGATTACTGAATGATTTCCCATAGAGGCAGAAAAAGAACACAACACACTGGAATTACCACTGACAGAACGAGGCACAATAGTTTTTATCAGCAACGAGCCGATGGAGATATAGAATGACAGTGGTTAGGTGGAGTCTGAGGGCATTTTTCTGTACATGATCATGTATCAGATCAATGCTAGAGCCCACTGTGTGTGTCCATAGCCCCACCCTGGGGGGGGGGGGGGTGTCTCGCCAGGTACAGGGCGCTGATTCCAAACCCAAAATGTTCTCACCGCGCTACAAAGGAGGACAAATGGCACCATCAGAAAACCAGGCAGCCGGAGCACAGAGAGGGAAGGCGATGTTTTGCTGACAGCACAGCTTATAGAGGGTAAATATAATTCAGAGCGACACAGTCATACGTTGTTAAGGAATAAACATCCATCCATTCATCTTGCCGGGTCACAGTGAGAAATACACACTCAGGTAAATATAAAATATGCTGTAAAATGCCAGATGCATTTCCATGCATGTGGTACAGCGTCACTTCTTCCCTACACTTCATTTATTGCTCTGCTTTTGCCCGTCAATCATGTAAACTGAGCTCAGCTCTGGACTCACGGTCCTAGCTGGTTTGGCCATTTCCTCGCCAGTTCATCCTCCCACAGGATGATCCCTTCACTGGCTGATCTCCTTGCGGGCCGATCACTTCAAAGGCTGTTCCCATCGCAGGCTGATCCAATCACAAGCTGAAATCCTCACAGACTGATCCCCTCACAGGCTGTTGCCAACACAGGTTGACCCAATCACAGGCTGATACTTTCACAGGCTGATCCCTTTGTAGGCTGTTCCGCCCAAAGGCTGATCCTCCCGAAGGCTGATCCCCTCGCAGGTCATGATTAATCCAAGCTCTTTGCTGATTCGCAGTCCCGCATGTACAGACCCTCTGTGCCTGGCAACGGGCGCCCGGCTGTTTTTAGGGGAAATTTAATTACGCCGCCGCAGCACCTCTCCTCGCCCGTGATTGCCCCGGTCTGGTTGCCTCGGTAACGGCCCCTCTGCCTGCCGGGGCAGAGCTGGCGCAACGGAACGCGCCGCCGCCGCTCCGCCTCTGTGAACGACGGCTGAGAGGGTTCGAGAGGATACAGCTGCCCCCGGTTCCCCCTCTACCAGCTTTTGGAAATGCCTGAAGCGGCCCAGCTAGGCCCTTCTCCACACCTCCAGTGGGCTCTTCAGTAGGTAATGGGGCAGCGCTGAAGGAGTAAAACCCCCCAAACGACAGGCAGGCACCCTGCGTACAGGCCCCATAGCACTAAAGGCCACAAAGTAACCCCCAATCTCAAAGAACATCATCTTCTGTTCTGTTACACCAGCAGTCAGCAGGGTTAAGCAGATGCATTCCGATATCCATTTGTTCCCCTTAATTGCCTTACATGGCTTGTTTTCCAGAAGCTATCCACATTACGGCCAGGCCAATGCTGCAGACATATCCCGCGGATTTAAATTAGCCCCGGTTCAGCGCTCGCATTCCAGGCCAAAACCCCCCGCACTGAATGGCAACCTTTGAAGCCCTCTTTGCTCCGGCCATCATGTGGCCTTGCAGAGTCAGCTTCGAGCACAGAGGCGTGGCAAATGGGGATGAGATTAAAACTATTGCATACATGTGCCCCTGCTGACAGGATATGATTAAAAGAATGTTTATCTATCAGCGGCATTTGAGCAACACTGCCTGGCCCGTTACCGCAAATGTACAGATGAGCTCATTTTAACGAACTCTTGCTTTTATAAATCGACTGTTTTCTCAAGTTCAAGCTAGGGGTTTTTAATGATGTCATTCAGAAGGACGCCGCACCTTTTAACACTTAGAGCCTCGCAGAGCCTCAGAATATATCCAGCTGGATCAGTCTGTTGGCACGCTGGAAAAATGCAGCCATGGAAAGAACATCAGTGAAATAGAAAGGAGGGTGTGCTTCCATCGTGATGAGGAATAGGCATGATGGAGCGACCACTCCCACCGCGGCCATCTGCTGATCACGCCTACAAACGCTCACGTTCTGTCACAAGTACGTTCAATGCCGGAATGGCGCCAGCCGTGTTCTACCTGTAGGGGGCGCACTTCAGTCCACAGTTCCAACTGCAATCCTACATGTATTGTAGAGACCTCTCTGCTCAGGGGTCTGCCCCGCTCCAGCATGACGTCACTTTTACGCAGCTGTGCTCTCTCGGTGTGATTGGGAGAAGATCAGGCGGGCGGGGAGGTGCAGCCGGCTCCAGGAAGGGAGTGAGAAGCAGGTCAGTCCTGATTCAGCACCGTCGATTTCACCTTAAAAGCGCCTGTTCAATTCTGATTGGATTCGAGGTGTCAGGGGTAAAGAGGGCATTTCAGCAGGATATTTTCCATGAAATAAGAAAACTTCAAGTGAAAACTGCTACTATTAACTGCTCCCGGATCATGGCCATGGACAAAAGGAGAACATGCAGCACATCCTTACATGTGCAGAAATCCGGGGATTTCTAAGCATGTTCTGCATGTTTCCGTAAATGACACGGCCGCCACCACAGGCCAGCGGGCAGGTCACATGGCATAGTGTCGGTTTTTCATGTTGGAACCGTCAGACAAAGCCTGGGGACCGAGACTAAGTCAGCGGAGCTCCTAATGGTCCAGAACAGCAGCTACTGCACGCTTCCCTAATCCAGCACACCCCGGGCAGCAGCCTCCAGTCCCGGCTGGACAGAGACGAGACGGTAACCTGGGCCTGCAGGGGTTTACGTGGGCATGACACCTGCCGGCCTCTCGAGCTGGCCCGGTCAGAGCTCTGCCCTTGAGGAGGGAGGGGTGCGAGAGAGAGAGAAAGACAGGAAGAGAGAGAAGAGAAAGGGGGAGCAGGAGAGAGAAGAGATATGGAGACCAGGGTGAGAGGCAGAGAGAAAATGGACAGAGGGAGAGAGTCAGAGAGAAAGAAGAGAGGGAGAGAAAGAGGAGAGAGGGAGAAGGAAGAGAGCGGGAGAGAGAAAAAGGACATAGGGGAGAGGGAGAGAGAGAGGAGAAGGAGAGGACAAGAGGATAGAGGAGTCAGGGAGGGAGAGGGAGACAGGAAGAGAGAGAAAGAAGAGAGAGGGGAGAGAGAGAGAGGAGAGAGGGAGAGAGAGAGGAGAAGGAGAGGGAGACAGGAAGAGAGAGAAAGAAGAGAGAGGGGAGAGAGAGAGGAGAGAGGGAGAGAGAGAGGAGAAGGAGAGGGAGACAGGAAGAGAGAGAAAGAAGAGAGAGGGGAGAGAGGAGAGAGAGGAGAGAGAGGAGAAGGAGAGGGAGACAGGAAGAGAGAGAAAGAAGAGAGAGGAGAGGGAGAGAGAGAGGAGAAGGAGAGGACAAGAGGATAGAGGAGTCAGGGAGGGAGAGGGAGACAGGAAGAGAGAGAAAGAAGAGAGAGGGGAGAGAGAGAGAGGAGAGAGGGAGAGAGAGAGGAGAAGGAGAGGGAGACAGGAAGAGAGAGAAAGAAGAGAGAGGGGAGAGAGAGAGGAGAGAGGGAGAGAGAGAGGAGAAGGAGAGGGAGACAGGAAGAGGGAGAAAGAAGAGAGAGGGGAGAGAGAGAGGAGAGAGGGAGAGAGAGAGGAGAAGGAGAGGGAGACAGGAAGAGGGAGAAAGAAGAGAGAGGGGAGAGAGAGAGGAGAGAGGGAGAGAGAGAGGAGAAGGAGAGGGAGACAGGAAGAGAGAGAAAGAAGAGAGAGGGGAGAGAGGAGAGAGGGGAGAGAGGGCGTGGTGAACTTCCCTCACATCTATCACCGCAGTCACCCTTCCCCGCTTACTGTAATTCGATGTTTTTCCCCTTTTTATAGGTAATCGTGATTTATTACAGAAGGCGTAAGAAAAGCTGTAAGTTTTAAAAAGCCACGTCTTTATGCGATTAGATGGAAGCGACTACGAACAAGAGACTGGAGGTGGCTGGTTTTCATCTGAAGGTCTAACAGCTTCACCCTTAAACCAGAGGCTGCAGGAATTATGGGAGACAGGCATGCAACCAGCGTGGAAATGAGCTGCGTCCGTGCCCCCCCAACCGCCCCATATAAATAACTGCAGTAGATGCTGCCTGCACGCATGCCCCCATCTGTGGAAACGCGGACCCTTTGAAAACAGGTCATCTCATTTTAATCACACTTCCCCGGTTTGGGCCCTTTCTCATCCCATCTGATCGCCATTCTCTCCCTCCTGAGGGGGGTGTATGAAAATCCAATCACCACTACTTTAAGAGCCTCCAGGGTCAGGGCCCAAAATTTTCTTTTTTTTTTTTTTTTTTTTTTACAAATTAAATCTTGAATAATATGCCACTTTTGCTAGCGAAATTCTCGTCTCAGTGGTGGTCCAGTCCACAGGACCGCAGACTGCAAAATAATAAGAGATCGACCAGTCCCTCTGAACTTTGAACACTTCCCGAAGTACTAAATACACAAAGTGATGGTTCTGGTTTCCAGAAATGAGGCAATTCAGGCTCCTAAAATGATCTGTCACTACTGCCTGACATCACCCTCAAACTGCCTCTAATACAAAGAAAATGTGAGCAAATACAACCTTCCTGCATCAGCATTTAGTATTAAACCTCTTTACAGGCATCGATGTTCAAACAGGAGTGTTGCTGGTGAAGCCTATTGCAGAAATGGTGTCCCTGCTAAGATTTAAAAGCCACACCTTTAACCACAATGCCACCTGCTGGCCAGTATGGGTGGGTCTACAGACATACACACCATAAACTTTTCATTTCACTGACTGTGGCATGGAAGAAAATAAACTGACTGCTGCTAGCAGTATAGGGGTAAAGTGTCATACTAAACATAATTAGATCGATTTCTCTAATATTATAAGAGGAAAACTTTGCAATGAAACCAGTAATGCATTATTGACAGTATTCAGGAATACAAATAAAATCGAAGTAATTAAACTCCACTTAACATCGATTCTGGGCAAGACACGTGCATGTAGCGAGTGACTCTATCTGCTTTGCATGAAGGTGGATGTTTGTGGAGTTATTCATGTCAACAACCACGGTGTGAGATCTAAGCAGCACAGCTGGTACCTGAGTGAGCGAGTAAACTCGAAGACTTAAGCCCGCCGGGTGCACGCTTTGGGCTAAATCACCACAAATAAACCGCAACTCTGTGAGAGGCTTTCTCAATTTTTGGCGACCCGCCTCGGAATTCCCGAAAATTCCCGCCATCTTCCTTCAGAAACAGAGCGGTTAACACGCCTTATAGCTAAAAATCACTTTAAACCCGAGTTTAAACCTCCTGGCTTTTTTTCCGAGGCGCCGCCGCAGCAAGCCGCCGCTGAATCTGCCAGGGATGTGATTTAAAATTATTATTAATAAGAGCTTTGATCTAAGAATGACAACGTAAAGCCATTAACTTCAAGCGGCTGATAATTTCTGTCAAGTCGACCTTAGAGATGTCACAGAATGATGGGGACCTTGGGTTTAGCGCGGTCGGCACTGGATCTGGTGCAGATCCCAGCAGGCGGGGGGGGGGGGTGGCGGGGGTTGGGGGGGAGGGGGGGGTGCAGGGGAGATACAGCTTCTGTGCTACATCAGTGAAATGGAAAAGAGGGCCTCGGTGCTCCCGTTCCCCGGGGGGAGTGTGTGAGTTTACAAAGTCCCCGTGACAAGAAGCTTGATAACAGCTGAGCGAGGGCAACGAGGTCATGGGGGGGTCGGCCTCCCGTGGACTTCCGCGGGAACGTGTGTCAGTCAGTCGCTCTGCAACGGGACGCCTCCCTCGCCGGACCACGCCGCCCATTTTACCACACAATTAGGGCTTAACAAGACCACATGCGCTATTACAAATGTGTGGCAGCCGCTAATTATCACTTCAGTGTGTGTGTGTGTGTGTGTGTCTGTGCTGAGTGGGTCACTATGAGGAAACGCGCATAAAAAAACTAAACGCAAACACACCAGACGGACCATTAGCGGAATACGGCCCAGGGAAGCACAGCAGCCTGCAGCCCTGTGATAAATTACCTTTAACTATAAAACTCAGACATAAAAAAAAAAACTCAACGCTACCGCAATATTTTTTAAAAGCATCCATTTATGCTCCAGCCACCGATAATAATGTTATTTGCCTTCTTATCGCCTTCGTAGCGTAGCGCGTGCTAACGTACGGCTGGGATGGTGGGCATGCTGAGGACCCTTGAAATTAAGCTTTATTTCTCGAGTCGCGGAGCTTGGAGAGACCCATTCGGCTCAGATGGCAGCCACACTTGCGGACACGCAAGACGTGTCCCGGGGAGATGCTCGCTTCCGAAATCCCGCGTAGCGCACCTTCCTGTACCGCGCTCTCGTTATCTGAAGCAGTGCGTGACTCTTACTTGCGATTAACAGTGGCTGTGTACGGCATGAATAAAGCTCTGAGACCAAAATATGTTTCTCAAATGCAAAATAACAAGCAATGGTGTTGGGGGGGGCATCAAAAACACCCTGAGAGAAGCTGAGCTCCTCGCATCTATGTTCTTGTTACTTGTCATTACTTAGAAGTGCAGAAAATGGCAGAAGAAGAACAAGAATCTGAAATCTGGGAGAGGAATAGTTCCCTAATAAGGTCAAATTATATATTTCCCTTTTTCAAAACGTCTGGTTCCAGGATCCCTCATCACAACAAATAAATGAAACCAAGGCACATTGCACTATTATTATTATTATTATTGTTATTATTATTATTATTATTATTATTATTATTACTTCCATCAGTGAATTTCCACATATGGTCTGCATTTTTCCAGAACATCCTGTCTACATTCAGAGTCTTTAGCTTTTTTCCAATGACACGATCATTGTACATTGATTTAGGGATTTAAAATTTGGAAATTAAACTTCATAATCAGGGTTTCTTCCGGTGCTCTGGGGGGCAAAGGCATGTATCCGCTCGGCCTTCGGCAGGCCCTCGATACGGCGTTCATAATGGGAATGCTGGTGGCATGACGTCTTACTGAACGAGTGACTCACGCTGCACTCATGCGTCTGCTGCGTGTCCATTTTCGACCCGCATTGTTTGTAGGCTCTGGAGGCGCCATTACGCTAATGTGAGGCCGTGCTAGGGTAAACCAGGGTAAACCAGGGTAAACCGGGGGAAACCAGGGCAAACCAGGGTAAACCAGGGTAAACCAGGGCAAACCAGGGTAAACCGGGGGAAACCAGGGCAAACCAGGGTAAACCAGGGCAAACCAGGGTAAACCAGGGCAAACCGGGCCAAACCGGCCAGCAGTTATCTCTTTCCCCATTACAGCGGGGAATGGTGAACGATGCAGTAATGGTAACGCAGCTGCTTATTTTAACTCGCTGTACTCCTACGGTATCTGAAGGTGTCACACTGAGATCCTGCCAAGTTATGCAGTTAGCTATAGATAATAACGCTAGGTGGAATGTGCTGCAAACACAAGGCATTTTTCATTCCAGAAAGACGCTCCAGGTCCCGGAGGACAAATCTTTGATGGAGATAAACAACACCTTTAATTGTTTCACTTTTACAGTGATACTGAAGGGAAAAGCTCACCAAGACCGCAGCCTTCCAATGGACCCATCGGCCATGCAGTGGCACGGCACTCCACCACTGCAAAGTCGCAGAATCGCAGCGGCATGCTAGCCCTGACGGTCCGACGTGCGAAGAAGGGCCAAAACCGTCTTGATCTGTCATCCGGAAATGAGGCGACGTTAAAGCAACTCTTCTAGCCGCGTTCCAGTGGGCACGACGAGGATGCTGACTTATCTACTTTGCGATCTAGCCTCTGACATGCTTGCCGAGGTAACTCAATGGGCCTTGCCTTCTTCATGAGCTTAGCTGGCGAGCGCGGTAGTCTTATTTCTCAAATTTAACCACCCATCTGTTCACGCGGCGTTTCCCCGAGAACGAAAGGCGAATATATTCATTATTCATCATCACTTAGGGTTTCTCCTAAGATCCCTCCCAACATGACTTACAGAACGCTTACCTGCTAGGAGTTAAAGAGGGGATCTACACAGTAGGGTCACAATCCACCTTAGGCAGATCTGACAAAATCCTCACATCGTTATCGACGCTTCATGGCGCCCTGCACGGAAATATTTTCGCAAAAAAAAAAAAAAAACATCCCACTTAGATGAGAAATTAAGTGGGTGAAAATGAAAAGTGATTTTGTTAGCATCTGGAGAGTACTACACTAGCGCTACCGTTGCTATTTTCAGAAGGTGCGGTGCTTAATTATGGAAATAATGTGACAGATATCATGAATAAACCAATCCGCAATGCACTGTCACTTATTATCACTTGACTTAATATAAAAAGAACCGCAGAACCGTGTGTAATTTGATTTAGTGGAAGACGCCTGAATTTGCTCGATCTTGCAGGCCTTGCTTATCTGTTTTGCGGGTGCTCTTACCGGCGTCTAAGACTCGATATAAACATTGCTGTTCTCTTAAATTCCAGAAGCGGAACAACAGGCCACAATAGCTTGACGGTGTTTAGAATTAATTTATTAATAAAAAAAATTCTGCTTCTCAAGATCTGTGGGGATCACTTCTGGCCTGGGAAGGGTCACCGGTGGGAGGTGAGTTTTTCAGCAGGCAGGGCTCTGCCCAAAGCAATTAAATCAAAGGTTTGTGAAGGAAGCAAAGGGTGGAGACAAGAATGAATTGCGTATATCCGAAAGCCACATTAGCATTCTTCAATCCCTCGCGCTCCTTTTGTTTCAACAACAATAAATACGTCAATGTCCTCCTTGGGCCACGAGCGAAGACCAGGGGCAGATTTAGGGGCCCAGCACTGTACAGGGGCCCCAAAATGAACCAGCAAATTCCATCTTCCATGGGACTCATATTTCTTCAGATGGAAGTGTCAAATGAACTGGCGGGGGGGGGGGGGGGGGGAGTTTTAGCTACATCACTGCCAGCCACTAACATGCTCTGAACTCTCAAAAATTCCGCCCCCCCCCCCCTCGTCAAGATAGCTTTGGAATGCGATCGCCAGGACGCTGTGAAATTGTCAAGGGAGGGGTGGAGGCGTTTTCCATCTGCTTTGGCAATTAAAGCGGAGCGTGCCTCAAACCGATGTATGTAACTGGGTCACGTAACCAACTCCCCCCCCCCCCCCTTCATCGGCGAATTAAGAAAGGTGACGACAGAATGACAACGTGAAATGTGGAGCTTGGCTGAGTGTGAGATCGCCGCTGCCCCCCCCCCCCCACACACACACACACCCTACCGGGAAGTCTGCAAATTGGCAAGTCAGATAAATAAATAAGGAGTGAATGCATGAGTGGTCTGGGTGCAGTTTTTAAGGTGCCGGACTGCTGCGGGGGGGTCCTGCAGTGAGGCGGCTCGTCATGCATGACGGAGTCCGCCAAAGAACTAAGAGTGATTTGACAGCTTTCAGCTGGGGGGAGCAGAGATTCAGGCCTGAAGGTTTTCTGTCTCAGAACCCAGCATACGACACCGGGACTGACTGCCGGTCTTACTCCGCTCCTGCTTTGTGGGCCATCTGGCTGTTTTATAAGCTATAAACTCTCCCGCAGACAGTTTTTGACTCCTGAAATTACAAGAAGCGACGCTGTCGACGCTCGCGGTTTCCGCTACGGCACGAGGCAAAAGCCCAGCTTCTTGAGAGGCCCTCTGACGGCCTCCTCCCCGCTGGTGGCACTGCCACACGTCGTTATTTTTCTCTCTTCTCGTTCGTTTCGACGTGACGACTCCCGTTTATGAACTAAATGTGTACCAGTCGTTAGCCTAATAAACACCCACTGAGCATTAATGTAGGTGGTGGAAGAGGAGGGGGAGCGTTCTCAGCAAAGCCGCCACGACGGTGCAGCTAATGACACATTTTATGGTGGGGTTTCTCGCACTGGTCCCGGCGACTGCAGAGGAAAGGGTAAAACAGCCTTAAAAACCCCACGCCTTTAATCAGTCCCTCGGAGAATGGTGCAGATGTACTTTCTCAAGGATACAATAAAAAGCAGATTTAAAGACCCAGAACCCAGCAAATTCAACACATCTGCTACTAGCTTGTAACAGGCAAAACATAAACTGTGATTAATGCAATTAATTTGTACACTGATAATTCATTCCTTCGCGTTTGATTCGACCCCAAGAAACAGTCCTCCGGGAGACAGAAGTCAGAAGAATGGATGCAGAGTGCAAGGGGGGTCAGCGTGGTAACTCACGGCAGGCTCTGTTTTGGAAGAAACTCAACTTCAATCTCAAAAGATAAAGGCTAAGCTATGGCGGAACCACAATTGTGGATCCTCGCAAATTTGCTTCATGAATACGGACGTTGACCTCGTCACTGACGAGGGCTGGGCCTCAGTAGCTGAGGCAAAATGAAACTCATGGCCAACACCAGTCATGCAAAACAGCATTCCCATAGAATCACTATGACAGAATTCCAGGAGGGAGGGGCTGATGGCGAGGGTGACGAACCAGGTGGGTACAAATCCACCAACCGTCTTCGCCATGGGCGGAGTCACACGCACGCCTCCAGAACCTGCATGGGGCCACATGTCACACATTTTGGCGCCCCACATCACATTCGATCTCCTGCAACAGCTCAGGGCACAAGAATAGCAAACTGCTTCCCAAATGTTAATTATTTTCCCGCGCAGGCATATCGAGCCAGCCTGTTCCTTTAGAAGCGTCGCTTTGAATCCACGAGCTCAATTATAGATGGATGATTAGTGCCTGCGCTCAGTAGCTGGGTATCTATAGGGTGGGGGGGGGCCAAGAAGCAACTCCCAGGTCCTTACGCTCAGGGATTATTAAACCTTTCGTTCTAATAATTGGTTTAGAATTCCTAAGATGATTTTTTTTGCCTCTCGTAACCGGCTGCATGTAGCACCAACCCTGATCAGAACCAAACGGCCCCAAACTTCACTCTGATGGTTTTTCAAACCACCTCTACTCTTTGCAATTAAAGCTTCACACTTTTCAAAAACGCTACAGACGTTGCTGTCTTCGGCATCCCCTCACACAGGCTGGACAACACGGAATTATGTCGGGATTTGCCATTTGCCTGGCTGCCTGGACGAATCAAAGGTCGCTGCCCTAGCAGTCCCCGAAATGCCAAAATGATGTGACCAAGCAGCCGCGCGACAAAAGCATTTCGGTTCATGAGTAAATGGATACTAAACTATCTGCTTCCTTCCTCCAATGGAACCACAGTAATGTTTTGGGAGCTTGAGGAAAACGACCTTGACCTTAAGTGAGAACAGGTTATATTAACCATCTTTTGTTTACCAGGCATACAGCTAGACATAAGTTTTCCTTATTGACTGTTTACAAAGGCCGTGATGTGGGAGGTTACAAAGGCCGTGACAGTGGAGAAGGGGGCGGGGCTTGTGAGCTACACCCTTCACTATGTTGAGGTACCTCCTGTCCGCTGTGCTCTGTGGACAATGCCAGCTTTCGGGGCAGGGTGGAGGTGGAGGAGGGGGGAGTCTCTGGTTACTCCCTTGAGAAATTTCAAATAACGCGCAGCCTGTAAGTTACCTGAGTGCCAGAGAGGTCAGGTTCTGCCTGGCGGACGTGGCTGCTGTCTGTTCTATAACTCGCACACTCACACACACTCGCACACCCACACATGTAGGGTATACCTATCCTCATGGGGCCCGCTCATTCACTTCTATGGGAAAAATGCTAACGCTAACTATGACAACCTTAACCCCCACCCTGACCTAACCATAACCAGAAGTAACGAAGCAAAATACAAGAGTTTTTTAGTTTTTTCATAGCAGTGACTGATTTTTTCTAAAATATAGTTTTCCCTTAGAGGGACCAGGAAACCGGTCCCCATAAGGGAAAAAAAATGGATATTTATCACGTTATGGGGATATCGTGTCCCCATAAGGATAGGTATACCCGGTTGCGCACACGCACACCCACAGACACATGCACACATACACACACACCCAGACACACATGCACGCACACACACACACACACACGTGTACAGACACTCATGTGCCCACAGACACACACACTCACACATCCACAGACACACACTCGCACACCCACAGACACACGCACACACACACACCCGCACACCCACAGACACATGCACACATACACACACACTCACACACCCAGACACACATGCACGCACACACACACACGTGTACAGACACTCATGTGCCCACAGACACACACACTCGCACGCCCAGACTCACATGCAAACACACACACACACATGTGCACACACACACACTCGCACGCCCAGATTCACATGCACACACACACACACATGTGCACTCACACACACACACACACTCGCATGCCCAGACTCACATTCACACACACACACACACATGTGCACTCACGTACACACACACTCGCATGCCCAGACTCACATGCACACACACACACACACACACATGTGTACATACACTCATACAGACCCACATACACACACACGCTCTCTCTGTCTCTCTCTCATGCAGAGGGCAATAGGTTACACACATCAAGGTCTCCTTCTGAAACACCAACCGCCCCCCCCCCCACCCCCACCCAACACAAAAGGCAGGGGCAGTATGACTGGAAGGGGTGCGGACAGCTGCCCCCCCTCCCCCCAGACACACAGCTACACATCACAGCACTGCGCCGACCTTTCAGAGCTATCAGCTGCCTGCCAATGTAATCTAACACGGGCCTTTGGCAGTGGGGTTGCTGGGGGGCTTACAATGGCAGAGATGCTAAAACAGGCAAATGGGGGACACAAAACTGCCATTCGGGTTAAACACCAAAGGTAGAGGAGTCAAACCCCCCTGCGAGGTCACCAGGCCGCCTCACTCTTTCAGCGTTTATTAATGAACCTGAGAAATCCGTAGCTGCCGGGCTCAGGAGATCATCTCTGCTGTCAGATTCTCCATCCCGCCTGAAAAGAGGCGCAGGCAGGCCTGTTTGAAGGAAGGCTAAGTCGAAGGGACGGCGGAGGGTGTCCGGCATTTTCATCTGCGACGTGTCACGGCGGATGGCGGGTTGCCGGCGGCAGAGGTGGGGGAGGGCTCTGTGAGGGTCATCCGGACCTGCGGTCCTTGTTCCTTATTTCCCTCCGGCATGTTCGCGGACGCCTCCCTCTCACAAGAGGACCTTTGTGCTTCATGTCCATTGATTAAAAGCTTGGGCTACGCTGGGGTGGAAAGGATGGCTGCTCGGCGCGTCGCGGGGAGGGAGGGAGCGACAGCTGCTTCAGGCAGCAGGACCACTGCCGGGGGGGTTCGGGGTCCCAGACCACCCCAGCAGCACCAGGACATAGCGAACCAGAACAAGACTAGCACACTTCATTATTATCATGATAATTATTACACTCTTCTTAGCAATTTATCCGATACAAGGCTGCTGTCATAATAATAATAATAATAATAATAATAATAATAATGCGATGGGCTGGCCCCCCATCCTAGGTTGTTCCCTGCCTCATGCCCATTGTTTCCGGGATAGGCTCCGGACCCCCCGCGACCCAGTAGGATAAGCGGTTTGGAAAATGGATGGATGGATGGATAATAATAATAATAATAATAATGCGATGGGCTGCATGGTGGTGCAGTGGTTAGCACTGTTGCCTCACACCTCTGGGACCCGGGTTCGAGTCTCCGCCTGGGTCACATGTGTGTGGAGTTTGCATGTTCTCCCCATGTCGTCATGGGGTTTCCTCCGGGTACTCCGGTTTCCCCTCACAGTCCAGAGACATGCTGAGGCTAATTGGAGTTGCTGAATTGTGTGCATGAATGGTGTGTGAGTGTGCCCTGCGATGGGCTGGCCCCCCATCCTGGGTTGTTCCCTGCCTCGTGCCCATTGCTTCCGGGATAGGCTCCGGACCCCCCGCGACCCAGCAGGATAAGCAGTTTGGAAAATGGATGGATGGATGGATGGATGGATGGATGGATGTTGGGTTTCCATACATAAATCTGAGGCATTTAATGACTCTGCATAAAGCATTGATAAATCTCGTTTCCAGAAACATGATCGATGAGAGAGATCCCCCCCCCCCCCCATCCCCCACTCCCCGCCATCATTTGAGGGAGCCGCTCGCTGCTGCCTGGCGAAGGCGCGACGTGTGTCACGTCAATGTCAGATCTCGGGGAGGCCGAAAATGGGAGAGCGAGGCGCTAGATTTGATTGGCTTTAGGCAGATGGTGCTCAAAGGCAGCGAGGACCCAGTCCTGGAGACTTCGGTTAATTATCCCGCATCTTTACGGCTCTCGGGGTAGCTGCCGGACACCCCCGTTAAAGGCTTTTATGCCCCGTAGGCCGGGCCACGGACCTTAATGAGGTATGCTGTCCAGCCTGGGTTTTATTAGCTCTCCGTCGTAGCCCACAGCAGAGACGCCCCCCCCCCCCCCCCCCCTGGGACATCTGGTCCTCCTCCCTCTAATGTGGACCTAATGGCCGTTTGCCATTTTAAGGGTCAAGAATCCTGCTTGCTTTTTATAATATAGTATATTTATAATTCAAACCAGAAACCCCCCCAAAATGATGTCCGAAGAAGGTCCAACATCCCATCCCCGTCCAAACGTCTGTCATCACTATGTCAGCAGACACTATTCTGCCACTTATGGTGCTGGGTCTTATTCTTTACATACTACTTTTAATGCTCTATGTATAGACCCTTGTGTCCAGCCTCCCCTGTTTTGCACTGTCCAGAGTAATTGTTATTATTATTGTCAGTGTGGTTTGAATGTCCTGGGGGCATGCAGTTTCATGCCACTGTATACCTGCATATGAATAGTATGACAATAAAGCACACTTGACTTGACTCGACTTCATTTGTTTCACTGCCCAGCCCCAATGGTGCCTGACCGGATCTGACCGGATGTGGGGATGGACACTCGCGCATGCTGTGCCGTGACGCGCCCATGGTCCTCTCGCCACACTGCATCATAGAGACCGTTTAACTGTGGTCGCCCTTCACGACCACCAGTTTGTTGAGGCCGTCCCCTCCCTCAAGATCGAAATACCGAGTCAGCTATGTTAAGCCGGCTATGTTAAGCCAGCTATGTTAAATACACCAGAGACGGCCCAGTCAGTGAAATCAGCTCCATAATCCACCAAGGTTCTAGCTACAGACAGAAAACTCACCACCTGGTGGAGAATCTCAACATTTTCCGCTCCTCTGCTTAAAATTTTCCACATTAAACTGGTGCAGAGTTTAAGATATGGGACACGCGTGTGCTTCATATGTTTACAGAGCGGCTGAGCGGAACGGAATGGGAAATGGCCATACGCCGGGGGCTCATTAGCGATTCGGAGGGACGCGTGTCTCAAAAAAAAGGGGTAAACAGAACGCAGACGGGACAGAGTCTGAGGCCGCTGGATGGGGATTTCGCGTGAGCATTAATTTGCACACTGTGTCGAGGCTGAAACGGCAGATGTCTTAATGAACAGAAGCTGGAGGAGAACAAACGAGGACGGGCGCAATTTTAATCTTTAAGGGGGAAAATTGGAAAATATTCAATCTGCAGTGCTGCGAGGAAGCCATTTCTCTAATGGGACTAGGAGTGCCGCTTCAAGAGGCTTAGAGGGAGTAATCCCCTGAGCATTTCTGCCAGCTGATAGCTTAACATGGGGGGCCCTTAACAATTAGCACCTCCAGCTCCGCTCACACGTGCCAAAGTGGCGCTTCCTCCGTAGCCGCGGACAAAAGACGACAGCCCAGGATGGTGCTTCCTGTCCTTATCTGTGGAAAGTGAGAGGGGAGGAGATGAAGCCCAGATAGGGAGCAGTGAGCTGGGCTCACATGTGAAGGGTTTGGGCTTACCCTCCGCAACAATCACTTCCTAGGTCAAAGGTCACCATTATGCCAACCAAGCAGGAAATGCCGTCTGCGACACTTTCGATTTTCAATTTCTTTCCCATTCAGCTTCTGGGCCCCAAGTTTATTGTAAAATGAGTAAGCTCTTAGTGGAAGCTACGCGCCGCACGCCGGCTGTAAACATATCGCTTAAAGCTCCACTCGTATCTCACGAATTGATTTTGGTTAAGAGCGTGAGGTGTTCGCGAGCGTTTTCTCGCTGGGACAATTTGTCAAACACCACGCCTCCGTGATTTCAAAGACGGTGCCGAAATAAATAGGTACGTTCACATGAACCCCGAACTTCCCTGGGAGAGGAAATGAATAAAAATGAGATAGAGTCAGGAAAAAAAATAACTCATGGTAAACAGTGAAAGTTTCCTTGAATTTGAATTCCATTTTCATCCCATGGCTCCACAACACGTGTGTGTGAGACTTGCCTTAGTTGATGGTGTTTGTCCATCAGTCAGAAAAATCAGGTATTATTAATGATTTAATAGCGCGAAAGTAAATAGTGAAAGTGATTAACTGTCACTGCTGACACACCGCAGTGAAATGTGTCCTCTGCATTTAACCCATATGTGACATGGCAGTGGGCAGCTAATTCACCGCCCGGGGAGCAGTGCTTGGGGGCGGCACCTTGCTCAGAGTATCTCAGTGGTACTTTGCTGCTCGAGGATTCAAATCAGCAACCTTCCAATCACAAAAAAGCTTAGCTAACCATAAGGTCATGTGTGTAAATGGCCAATATGTGTCTGAACAACCAACGTAAGTAACAACCAAATGAAACAGGCTAAATATCAAACAAAAGCCTCCTTTCGTCAGCTATGATTTCTGTTCTATCAATCAGAAATAGACTTTCAGCCACCTGCCAAGACGTCCGACCTACAGCGATTTCCACTTAAGAGCACTTATTGTTTTTGTTACAGTGCCGCTGTGAGGTTTGAAGCCAGCGACGCTCGATAGAAGCTGGTAATAGCAACAGTTGATGAGGTCTACGTTGTGCCTGTTGAGGCTCACTGTGTTATTCATGAGGAAAGGGTGAACGCAATTCAGAACGCATCGATTTCTTACGGTATCATGGCACAGAGTAATACTTCGCTAATTACTTCATCTTCTGGTTATACTAATTAGAAGGCCGGTGTACTACTTTATAAACATATGTCATATTTGCACCCAGTGCCCAGGGGGCTCTCTCTTGGCTTGGGGCGATACAGGGGGCTTTCATGTCTGGGAGAGTGGAAATGGAGCAGGTCGAGTGCCACTTCCAAGTCAAGGCGGAAAACAGTCACTGCCAGCACCAGCCAACTCACACAGCTAGCCCCGCGGCACAGGTATGCCGTGCTGCGGTTGGATGTTTGGATCGTGTCCGCATTTTATTTACATTCTTTTTAGCGGTCCAAATCTGCCTGATGCACCAAATCGTCAACCTCCGCTTGCCGGAACTCACCCCCGCATCCAGAACTTTCCACGAGCACTTCCCCTCTTTTATGCCCCTGGTACTCACCTGATAATGGATGGCTGAAAAATTTAACAAGTCTCTCGGAACGAGAGGAGAGGCAGATAATTACTGACATGCAGGGAACCCAAAAAAACACGGCCCCAGTGCCCAGAGCATGTGGTATACATTCATCTGGATTGACTGGCGATTCTCCCCGAAGCACAAACTACCCCACTTCTTATTGGTCGCACTGGGCAGAAGTCATGTCCGTTAAGTCGGCCATCTTATTTCATAGGCGGATCGATAGATACAGATCCCAGCTAGCTGAGCAGACCTCGTTTCCTAAGTGGAGTCACTTAGAAAACAGTGTAAAGCATTCACCGCTGTTTCTACATCTGACTGTGAGTGCGAGCATTAAAAGCAGCACTGCAGGCTGTAAATTCATAACCTACAGCAATACTGCAGCTTCTCGAAGACACTCGTGTAGGCATTTTTGCCTCACCAGGAACTCTGGTCTGATGAAAGTCAAACAAACAAAATGGTGACCTCTACTCCTCTCTGATGTTCCCTTGAGAATGTCTCTGTCAGGACAAGTCTTCACCAGAATCCGAGATAGAATTACACATCTATTACAGGGGGCTCGACTGGTCAACTGTCCTGAAAGGTCATCTTTTTATATTTATTTACGATATTGGGCATCTTTCTGCAGACCCCGTATATCACCTGAGACAACTGAGGGAGGTCAATAACCTCAGAAGATGGTGTTTATATGGCTTTGGTTTGTCTAAACTTAATGGAGATAATGTCTCTTGGAGCAATTTAGGTGGGCTGAGGTATCTCGTTTCCCACAGAAAGGTCACAGAACTTTAAAGGAGAGACAGTCAAAGCTGAGGAAGGAAAGGGGATAGTCGTAAAGTCATCCA
Source organism: Brienomyrus brachyistius (assembly GCF_023856365.1). Classification (NCBI taxonomy): domain Eukaryota; kingdom Metazoa; phylum Chordata; class Actinopteri; order Osteoglossiformes; family Mormyridae; genus Brienomyrus; species Brienomyrus brachyistius. The sequence continues at coordinate 5,813,799 of NC_064536.1, read as the reverse complement.
AGGGCCTTGAAGATGGTAGGATGCATCCCTGAAAGCAGGCAACCAGAGACAGCATACTCGATGCATGCCAGGTCCCTCGTTGAGGGTAGTTATGGTCCCACCTTCTCGTTCAGTAGGTCTGGTCATACAGACCTCCATGATGGATTCAAGCTAGCTACTAAGCCCCGGAAATTCATCCGGGAAAAAAAATTCTGATTCAAATTCGAGCATCGACCTGCTTTCCTGCCGTACCGGTGGAAGCTCCTAAGGCGGGGCGCGTCTTGCTGACAGGATTTCTCTAGATTTACACCCCCAGTGCTGAGACTCGAGGTGGGTGGCTCCTCACAGGTGACACGTCTTTGCCTTTGTGCTGAAGCTGCACACCTACGAGCTACCGGTGCATCTTCCTTCCGACCGCAGCGGTAAATAACAACGCAAGGGAAAATGAGGCTGAAGGACACCGGGAATATGTGGCGGAGTCAGATGGGCAAACCTGTGTCACGTACCACTATCACTCTCCCCTGTTGTTGTTTGTTTAGGCTGTTTAGCCAAACTACCGGACCGCAAAAGCCTTTTCGGCGGACATGGATATCCCAGCTTTGAAAATGCAAAAGCAAAGTCTAGGAAAAAAACAGCGTGGATAAAATCAGCCTCAGCGTACTGTGGGATAATATGGGCAGCGGCCACTTGGCACACAGAGTTTCTGCTTCATTACCAAGCCGCAATATACTCTAGGAAGTATTTGATGAACACATAGTTTGATTAATTTAATGACCGGCATCTCCTGGCACAGACCCACTCGGCTTAATCTGTTCTGACAAACGGCAGGGGTTTGTCGACAACGGGAGTCTTGTCGGTCCATGGGTGGAACGGAATGGGGCGCTAACACGCCGACGCGTTCTCCTGGGTGGGGGGTAGGTGGGGGGAGGGGGGTCGAATGCTATCAAGCATCTCGCAAACGGGAGCGAAATCAAATGAAGACCTCACTAGAGAAGCGCTTCACTCCCCCAGGGTGTCGGGGGACCCGTAAATCTGAGTGTACTGATCCTGGGTCAGACAGTCACACTCGGCTGGGGTAGGCAGCTCAGACGGCAGAGAGGCTCCCACGCCGTGATGGGATTGGGATCTGCCCGACCGCGGCAAACGAGGGCTGGTCCATCAAGACAGCTACGATTACTCTCACACTCTTCTGTGTGTGTGGAAGGGGGGGGTTATAGTCATACAGGGGGAGGGAGCACACAAATCCATAATCAATCCTGTGGCCTGCTTGCAGTATCGATTATGCAAAGCTCTGCTGCTCTGTTTTAGTAAATAGATGTGTTCCCAAATTCCAAGGAATGCGAGCATATATAGGCATATTTATGTACATATATTCTGGCTCATGAAGGACACCGACATTCTGAAAATTCATCTGGATAATTAACAAGATCCAGGCGAGCGCTGAATACACAAATTGAGTCAGCCACTTAGATAGACACACGATGTTTTGCTGTTTTAAATTGCGACGGGACTGCAGATCCGACCGCCGGTTCCAGGACAGCATTCGATCGATGTCGGGGGTGTAGGAGGAAACTGGAGAAATTACAAAGCCGACCCCGCCACTAACGAACGCTCCCAGACACGGCAGCGTGATCAAGAGCCGAGGCCCCGCTGATGGAAATGCACAGCTCGCACGGCAAGGAAAAACAAGCCACCGGCAGCCCGGGACATGTGCTCCACTCTTAAAGCCTCCGGCGCCAAGGAAACAGCGAAGAGGGCAGCTTTAAATCTCAGCTAAACAGAAGTACGTTCTTCACTGTGAGGCCCAAAACAGCCAAGCAATCCCGGATTATGGTCTACGCTGTGGTCTGTCTTTTTTTCCCCCTTGCGTCTGGGGTTTCAAAAGGGAGGAAATAGATGCAAGTCTGCTGAAAGCAAGGTCAATATGGCTATTTATATACGCCGTCATTACACACTGAGTTCATGTAACATGCTTCCGGAAGCTTCCGGACAGCATTCATCAAGACTCGCGGGCCCAACTGCCGGATCAAGCCTCGAAAAACGGCTCAGAAAACACAAAGACACAACAGAAAATAGGTTTTAATCGCCACTGACAAAGAGAATCTTTCTGAGATGCTTCCACTGCCAGCCCGAAAGCCAGGGATGAAGAATACACGTTGTTTCATACGAAGGAATTCCAAGCTGGGCAAGGCGAGCCAGCTACGGTCGTAGCTTTAACATATGCAGTTATATATGCGCTTAGACTCCCTTTGCAGGATATCCGGACGGAAGAGCGTTTTTTTAATGAGCTGAAATATTCAAAATGGACACAGCTGGTCCGAACAACACCTCACGATTCAAAGGCTTTATTGTTGTTTGTGCAAGTAAAACTATAATGAAATACTCGCTTCAACACCAACACTGGCTTCAGAATATAATGGGCAGTATGTTGGATTGACTATCTGGCAGAATTCCTGGTGAAGATGAGGATCAGGAAACGCAATAACCCCCCCCAGCCCCACTCGAAAAAATTTACTGCCACCAACCCACCCTGACTACTCCATCCCCCCAGACACAAACACAACTTTTACCGCCGGCACCCACTCAGGCGCATGGTATGGATATATGTGCATGTGTGTGTGGTGGTGAGGGGGGGGGGGGTGCTGGGGTGTAACCAGTCCTCTGCATCAGCAGGGACTCCTCGATGCCTCCTTGCTCCAGAGCATCGTAGAGACAAGTAGCCTGATGACGAACCGATGGCAAAAGGTCAAACATGAATAAAATATGTCCTCCTGTCGCACGGCTGGGAAGCACAGGGACACACGAATTAGATGCAGACTGATGGAGTTTAATAAGCGCCCCCCCGCCCCACCCCCTGCCCCACTCTCATACAGCACCACGCAGCGATTCAGACCTCGGTGGCCGATGGCGACCCCTGAAATTTATGGACAAACCTCCCACCGACCTTACCGAAGCGTGACTGCGCATGGGCGCGAGCCGAAGATCATCCGAAGGATGCAAGGAGCCAGAACTCCGGCGCACGATTCAATCTATTGTGCTTCATAACGATATAAAACAGTCGAATACTTCAATCCCCCACAGAACTGCTTAGCTGGGAATTGGAGCGCAGACTTCATTACATGGTATTGATCAGGCCAAACAAAGACCCTGAATTTATTGATCGGCTCATAATAAATAAATAACTGTCTGCAATATACAATCAAAGGCCGATAACGTTCGCGCGGCTGGAGATGCCAACGGGAAAGAAACGGGTGCCAGTGATGGGGGAGGGGACACTACGGATGGAACTCGAGTCACAAAACGCCTCATCAAAAGTCCTCCAGCCTTATTTGCATATTTAATCTTCCATTACATTAAAAAGGATGGAGGTGGAACCAAGTGCGTGTTTCCATATCTGTAGCGGGAAGGAGCGGATAAAGACTCTTATTTTGAAATATTACTTCCAGGTTTACTGCCGTATAAACTGATGTATCCGTGCCATCGCTTGATTCCCGTTCACATAAAAAAGGTTGAAGCAACGGCTGTCAAATGGGTGAACTAAACGCCCACCAGCCAATTTTACAACATTAGATTAACTGGGTTCACACTTGGTGTGGGACAAAAAAAAAAAAACACACTTTTACAAAACCAGCAGCAGAAGATGTATCGGGACCCAAGGGGACATTACGAGCAAGCAGGAATTAGTAACGGCGCGCAAATGGAATCGCTGCTCACAGGAGTTCAGCTCCCTTAATGGATGCTTTCCCTGCTTAATAAAAAAAAAAAATGTAAGTAACCATTCAATCCATGATCAGGCAACAGAGGTGCCGCTTAGCAGGATCCGCTTCCCTGTGATCTGCAGATGCCACAGTGGCGGTATCAGGCCTCTGGTTCTCTCTCAGAATAGCGGGCGATCACTAAATCCGCATGTTTGATTCTCTCTCCTCCACCCGTGCGGATTTGTTGACCTCGCATGTTTAAACTACACCGTAAACCCCCCCCCCCAACTGTGTCCCTCCCCTCGGCCGGCTCCCAGCGGTGATGTTCACACAATGCAATGCCGGCGCTAAAGGGCACCCTAACCCTAGGCAAAACAGTCCACAGACACGGGATTTCTCTGCTAGCGGTGTAGCGCTAGTTAATTAGCTAAATCCTAAATGAAAAATTTAGCCTATGAAGGGAAAGTAGGATACAAGTGGGCAGGAGCATTGGGGATGGATGGGGATGAATACACAAAGGTGTATTCAGTCAGACTTTTGGGGTTTTCATTAGCCTACTTTCTGAGAACAAAGCTAATACAACAGAATATTACACTCAGGCTATATTAGCCGTGGAAGGCTAATTGTGTTAGCATTGGAAGGCTAATTGTGTTAGCATTGGAAGGCTAATTGTGTTAGCATTGGAAGCTCTCGCTACATGTAGCTTGCAAATATATATAAAGTATACACATCATCAACACCTGACCAGACTTTAACACAAAGCCTGTCTGCTGTGTCACCGACATCGTTACTGGAGCGAAATGAAATCAAATGTGCAGACGTGTTCCTGGGAACGTCATTGCTCTTTGAAAGGTGGTGTTCCACGCTGTCAACAGAAGCTTGCAGCAAAAACCCTGATATTATGAACTATTTATCAACCATGTTGCCACGGCGCCTATTAAGCGATCCAATTTCGATCAAGCTTGGTGTCGGAATAGCGTGGTGACGGAGATTAAGACGAGCAAATTAACTGTCTGTGGGCAGCTGTCGGTAAAAACTTTTTACGAGTCGTTTCTCCGCTAAGGTTCGTTGGGAAACCACTATATCATTACTAGACCATGGGAATGTCAAAGGATAATTTGGGAGCACCCTGCAGCGGTGAAGGGATATCGCCTCTCCCACTTCAGCAGTCGGTAGCCTCAAGCTAAATAATAATTCACTTGACTCCCACTCATCTTTCCTATTAAACTTTATCAAATTTGGCTGATTGAGGCCATTAAAGGCTAAAGCAGCAGCTATTGGCTTAGGCAGATTCCAACAAATGTCTATTACCCAATCTCTGTCTCACAAGGTCACATTCAGGGCCCACCCCAGCCCGGAATTATTGTGCAGCATATCGGCAGCCGGAAAGAACTCTTATTTGTTCGTCCATTGGGGGAGGGTCCTAGGGGGTTGCTGTGCACCCGTCCTGTGGTATTCACTCTTGTGAAATTCCCCTGCGCCCCAAACCCCACTCTGAATGCTAAAAAGGTCCATCCCCCCATCGCTTCCCCGCACCCCCTCCTGGCCTGTCCTGAATCACACTAGACCAAAAGCTAAACACGCCTATGTCCCCCGCTGACCCTTCCTGAGCCTCCCCGCTTGCCCTCTCTACCTCCCGGCTGCCATCAGCTCTGAGAAATCTCTTTGTCACACAAATGTAAGGTCTGGGGTCCCTGTCACCGATTAGTGAACCAAGAGACTCTCATCCTTTATCATTCAAATAACACAGTGGCTCCTCATACACACTCCGGGTCAAATCCCGCTACTGTACATACAAAGACCCCCATAAAAAGTCTACAGAGCTCCACTGACCCATCCCCCCCCCCCCCCCCCCCCCACACACACACACACACACGTTCATCTTCGCAAAGCCTCGGGTGCTTGGAACAAGTAGCAGAGACGTAACACGCAACCAGAAGTAAAATCAAATGTGTAAAAAAACCTGACGCAAACTGATCGCAGAGCCCCAATAACAAAGCTATTAGGAGTCAACATCGCAGCCATTCATTAGCAGATGAGAATTCATTACCATTATTCCACAGCGCATGACAAACCCACCCCCAACCCCCCACTGGTCTATTGAAATGACTGAGGACTGATTCCCACTGATCGGGGTCTCAATAGGAAGGCGAAACAAAGGGTCGTTTGATTACAGCAGGCTGGGGTTCATCCACTGCGGACCCAGCGAAGGAGAACCCATCACCCCAAAACATCAAACGGCGACTGAATACACCAGCTTAATCGGATGCCCCCCCCCCACCCTGATACCCAACCTAAAATCCTGTCAGACTGGGTAGTTTCGCTACCTGCTGAGCAATCCAGAGCGAGAGGACATCTTTAGTACAGAAAGCTGCCCTCCAGCCCCTTTCACAGCATGCTGGTGGCGGTAGAGTGGTTCTGAGCTAGGCGGCCATATTGATTATACAACCCAAGCTAAGGATGCGTGTGACGCTCCCTTAGACTGTCGTGTACCACGCTGTGCCACTGTTGTGCTCTTCCGCATGGACGTGAATAACTAGGGAAGACGCACGGCCGTTAAGACAGAGGTGCTAAAAATCGATTCCATTTTAAATTAGTTTAAACGGCATCGCTAAGAGGCTGAACCCTCGCCCTGGCTGGAAAATGCATGCAGTCCCTTTTCTGGAATTCCTCTGATAGATCTTCGGCTGCCACTCTTTGTCCATGTGGACATGGGGGCGTGGCAGGGTGTGAGACAGGATAGGCCGTGATCAACGTAGGCCGTGCTAACGCACGCACTGCTACCCGGATAGGCCGCGATCAGGGTAGGCCGTGCTAACGCACACACTGCTACGCGGAGAGGCCGTGATCAACGTAGGCCGTGCTAACGCACGCACTGCTACCCGGATAGGCCGCGATCAGGGTAGGCCGTGCTAACGCACGCACTGCTACGCGGAGAGGCCGCGATCAAGGTAGGCCGTGCTAACGCACGCACTGCTACGCGGATAGGCCGCGATCAGGGTAGGCCGTGCTAACGCACGCACTGCTACGCGGATAGGCCGCGATCAGGGTAGGCCGTGCTAACGCACGCACTGCTACGCGGACAGGCCGCGATCAGGGTGGTTTACATTCCCTCGCTCGCCCCAGCTGTCTCTTGGAGCCGTCACAATGCAGCAGAGACAGTGTGGACTGTTACAGCAGCTTATCTAGGAGTCGGATAGGGCCTGTAGCCCCAGAGGTGCGATGCACCTACTAAACCTCCTGCCTTAATTTCCTGCAAGAGGTACCTCCCTTATCTGACATTTGGGCTTGGGTGATTACTCCCATACGAACTGTATCACATATTACGGCTAAAAGTTCCTCAGCACAGAAATATTAAGCAAATAAATAAAGTTTCCTCTAAAATACCTTTATATTTGTACAACTGGGTGACTTGTGTAGTATATATATATATATATATATATATACACACACACTTTAACCATAAAATGCAAAGCTAAACTGTCATCTACGAACACTGTCCGCCCCCCTCCCCCCTTGGCACATGGATGGGCTCAGAGTCCCTGAGTCACACAGGAGGGAGTTACTAAAATGGACTTGTCGGAGGGGGGCACAGCTGCGGCAGGATTTGCGGCTCCGCGAGAGACGTGACGTCAGCCCGCCAGCTGCGGGCCACTGGACGCTCCGTGACTCAGATTTGGACACGGCGACATGACCGGAGTTTGAATGAGGAAGAAGGGAAATACCCGTTTAAAAGCAGAAGCACAGAGCCTGGGACGCTTCACCCCCGCCTTCCTCGTGACATCGCCATCTAATAGACTTTCTTATTCCGATATTCTGTGCACCTTCCTCCTCGCCGACTGAAGGCAGGATTGGCTGATTGGGACATCATCTGCAGGAACCGGGCTCCCTTAGTGTGTAATGTGGGTGCGTGGAGGGGGGGGGGGGCGTTCTCTATCCCGGCACTGACCACCCACAGAGGGGGCGGAGTGACAGACCCGCTAGCGGCGGCAAACTCAGAAATAAATTACCTCTGAGAAAAGGCTGTCCTTCAGTGGGATTCCCAGAGATGGTCACGTCGTATAAGTCTTCCGAAAATCCAGGTTGGCACATTGGGGTCCCTCTGCCCTCTGCAGAGACCTGGGGAGGCAACAGTGCATAAATCATTCCCCGAACGCACCCTGGAAGACCCAGTGGGGGGTTCATCTGTTGTTTTAAAGGGGTCCCCAATTAGCATAATGGGGCCAAATGGGTTAAACATTTCTCAGCGAGGGCAGAGGCGGAGAGAGAGAGGCCTGCCGGCAGCTCACACCTGGCCGGCCACACGGCAGATTAATATTCCGAATAAAGAGCGAGCAGGAGAGGAAATCAGGATGTAGGAGGGCAGAGCAGCCGCCCTGAGTGTCGGGGTGCAAAGCAGAAGGTGCTTTACAGCCATGCGTCCAGTTTACTCTCACTTCTCACACCCTGCTCTCTTTTTTTTAAGGAAGGCTTCAGACAAAGCGGTGCTGGGGGGGCGGGGGGGGGGGGGGGGGTTCTGGGAGGAATCTCAGATCGACCCGTAACCCACTGAGCACTGAACGCAAAGCATGCATAATCCAGCCACTTACAAAGGCGTCCTACAGATGCAAGCCGAAGAGACTGACGGATGGCGATTCATTAAATACGATACACATTTAATTAGCACACATTAGTGTTTTACTGCTTTTGTCTTATCTGTACAAAGTACCTTAAAAATTGCACAAGCATGCATCCATTAACTCCCAGTTCTTAATCAAACAATATAACTCATTTTAATAAATAGAAATAATTGCTGCAGAATGACCTGCATTGCTCATAATATGCATCTTAATGAGATATATTAAACCTTAATATAGATTCAATTTCAGGCTGACATAAATTTAAATAAAATGATTATAATTGATGGCACCAGATCTGCTAATTAATAAAGTATATCACATTTTAAACAAGCGGCTGGTCTGTACCCAGCAGTGCAAACTCAAGCCCCTTCACCCCTGTCCCTATACCACTAGTTCCCCCTCCCCCAATGATGGGACCCTGGAAGAATGTGGTCTGAGCCAAGTGCATTGTGGGAGTCCGTGCCACTTGCTATTTCAATCACTTGAATGGGTATTCGACCACTTCAGCCTAATCCACATTACAGGCGTGGATGTGTGGGCCTTCAGGGGCAAGGGCAATAGGGTGAAAGGCATTAGGCCTATCCCGTAAAATTACCCTCAAATGTTAAATGTAAACATAATATTAAGTAACACCTCCAATGTGCGTTTTCATTATTTATTTATTATTCGACGTGTCTCCTCGTGACGAAATGCTCGCTAATAAATTATTTGTTATTTTACCATAACAGATCGGTCTTAAAACTTAAGATAACTTTGTGCCCAATTTTAAAGACACGGAGTTGGGGGGGACTCAAGGTCCACTATAAACTATTGATAAACAGCGTTCTTAAACTGACGAAGTGCTTTAAAAGGTCATTTAATCTAAACACCGCAGACATCATCACTTATAAATAACAACTAATCCTCCTCTTCTTCGTAACCCAAAACGTGTATTGCGTTCACAGAACTAACGGAAGGTCAATTATGTAGACGATGGGACATTAAAAAGGATTAAAGGGGTGGAAACGGAAAAATCACAATTGCCCTGGAGCTCGCTTGCTGTTTTTTTTATGTATATTTATATATAAAAGAAACAGTGCCTTAGGAGCTGCAATTTAATCGTCAGTGTCATTATTTATATTTGTGAAGATGGACTGTGCTACAAAACCAACTTTGTTACTTCTCGCAGGGAAAAACAGCGCGGATGTTGCAATTCACCCACATATCTCTGGGCCCCTTCCCAAAATACGAAATGCCCCATTTATAAAGTACGCCACCCCAGGTTAATTCTCTACCCTATCGGCTATTCAATATACATAGGATGCTCCAAACTGGTTGCATCAGTATATGTATATTTGCACGTTATCATTTACTATTTATCATTCCTGTTAGGTGATATTCATCATATACGATTTGTTCTGCGGTACTCAATATTAAATTTAAAGTATGGGTGAGCGTTTTTAAGGCGTATTTTATATGTAAAGGAGCGATTTAAAGGTGCAAGGATTCTATTGCAACCCCAGTGATTAGAGACACGAAACCCGCAGGAGAGAGGACAACCTGCCGCTGTTAACGCTACTCATGTTAGCTGTACGAACCCGGTCTAGGATTACTGAAATAACTCAGTCGCCGTACAATAACTCAGTCGCTGTGCAATAAGTAACCAGGCACATAAAAGAAAATGTTTCAAACCCCGATGATGTCCAAGGTTAAAAAAACATCGCGTCGCGGACCCTCTAAGCCCGTAACACTGACACTTCCCGGCAGCATCTCGAAGGGAGGCAAGCGCACTCCCACGGTCCCAACTCAACTCCAGCATTTCGCACAAAAGATAAAAATGAAACAAATAAGAATCGTATTGGAAATATTACCTGCAAAGCAGCCAGGAGCGCAAGCAAAAGCGCTCCCGAGCCCTCGTTCAGGAACATGGATGTATATTTTTATTTCCCCGCTTTTTAGGCGTATCCGTGAGAGATGTATCCTTCTTGCTCGGGACTGACGGGTTTAAAATGTTTCCTACAACAAAGACGGCAGCATGAGGTACCCTCGGCTCCGCACTCCGCTCCGTACTGAGATCGCGGTGTGATACTGAGGCAGTAACTCCGGTACGGAAAAGCTCACACAGGCGCCTCAGTGTCGCCCCTTACTGGCCGCAACCGCATTTTTTTTCACAACTTGTGCCAGTTCTTCTTTCTTTCTTGAAACTGCGAAGGCTGCACAACGCCATACCGGTAATCTCTCCCCGACAACGGCACGAAAATCGCGCATCTTTGTTTTCTTGATCCCCGTGGACGCGTAACGCAGATTTATTATTATTATTATTATTATCATCATCATCATCATCATCATCATTATTATTATTATTATTATTATTATTATTATTAATTCAAATACGTTTTAGAGACGCTGTATTGTCTAGTTCATCTGGTGTACTGTGGTTTTCAGGCATGACTGCACGAGGAGCCTCTGTCCTCATTTCGATAAGCAGAGGGGAAACGGTGATTCATGGATGGATGGATGGATGGATGGTATTTGCAAATTAAAACTGAATATATTGTACATATTCAGCAAAATAAAAGATGCAAGTAATACATATATAAATAATTCATTTATTTTATTTTCCATTCATTCGTCAAACTTCTTACTCAATGCAGGTCTGACGCATCTTACTATTCTTATCATTTATAATTAACCATATGCGTAGTGCATCTCTCATGTATGTGCCCGTGTTCAGTAAAGCTGATATTCAACATTGAAATACGGGCTAAACTTCAAATTGTTCGCACTGATTAAGTGAACACCAACAACAAACGCCTTACAGCTCTGGATTTTGGTACCGGGCAGAATTTTCCCAACGGAGAAAGTGGAGCTCTGATAAAATGAGACCGGATTAACGGGGAGAATTACTGCAAGCAGCAAGGTGAGCCTGCAACCTTTACGGATTTGAGCCGGGGAATTAGTGTTGGTCTGCCACCCCAGTAAAAGAGGCATTTAGGGCAAGGCCCATACCGAGGCAGTCTTTACACTTTCAAGTGCAGCCCTCTTGTAACACCTATAGCATTCTAGCTCGATACTCAATGCATCCAGACATGATCAAGTATCAACTACGGTAGTGCTAAAGATTGACAAAGTAGTTTAATTTTGCCCCAAACACCCAAGGACCCAAGAGTCACCCTAGTACGGTGCTTTAGAGAACAATTTATCAGTGACTATTGATCACATTTCACCGGGAGATATTTCAAAGTTCCTTCTTGTATCGATTGGCCCGGCTCGACAATTAATGATGTTCAACATGTTCCAATAAGTATTTAAATGTGGTGTCATTATCTGTGTCTGTCTGATTTATACTCTTTTAATTTGCGGCCCTATAAATGACATTCTTGGTTGCTAGGAATTCAAAACCAAATGCCTTTTTACACAATAATTAGTCACTGATAACAATTTATATTGGCATTGCATTAACCTATCTCATCTGAGATGTCGCTGTTGATGTGTAATTAATCTACAGCCAACGCTATCGAATCACCTTGTACATTAATTGGCTAAAATAATACCATATCTTCGCGCTCATCACCCAGGAGCTGCTTGATATCAGTGCCAGTTAAGCTCCGTCTACTACCCATAAACAATGCACGGCCCTCGGCCATGCGGAAAGCACTATATGAGAGCGATCCATCACCATCGTCATCATCTTCATCATCATCCATCACTATTAGCACGCCCGTTTTTAAAAAGTAAACATTTCAGCAGGAGTCCATGGATGCGGCTACAAAAACACTATTACGAAGAATTCGATTCTTCAGCCGACATGGGAAAATGGCGTCACAGACCAGATAAATCAATTTTGTTTATACTGTCGTTACACTTTGAATAGATATTCTGGTCAAGACTAAATTGCGATTTCTACACTGAAGCATTCCACTGTAAACCAAGCTCTGGATACCTCAACACAGTCATGATTCTAGACAATTTAAACTGGGAGGCCCGACTGGGGCCAATTGTTCTGTTGGGGGGGGGGGGCAGATGTATTTGACCTTAATGTCCTCCCAGTATTTCTTACACTACATTTCACAAATATGTGTCTCACTCTGATTTCTCGTTAAGACTGTCTTGCTTCCACAAGCTTGATTATTTCGTTCTGTTGTTAACATCGCTTTTCGCCGAGTGAAGCGACTCGGCCACCCAGCGCACCCGCGTCGAGAATCCGTCAAGAAAATGTGCTTACGTTCGTGTTTCGCCTGTTCCCAGCGCACAACATTTTACCCCACATATATAAATGTAAATAACGATAATAATATTACACTTATTTCAGACCAAAGTAGCATACATATTTAGTGGGGGGGCAGCATAGCTCTCTAATGAGTTCGGGTCGCAGTATCCAAAGCCATACTGTACTTCACCGATCATCTTAACCCCCCAGCCAAGCCAACCCCATCTCACCCTATGTTAATTGGGGCTTAATCTGAGTGAAATACTCACCCTGTGTTTTCAAGGCTCAGGTTTCTGGGTGACAGCATAAATTAAGGAAAATTGTTATATAGAAATACTAAAATTAAACAACAGACCATATAAAAATGTGACTGATTATTTTAATGAGTGTGTTACTACTACCATCCTATCTGGGGTTAGCCAGTATGGCTAAGCCTGAGAAAAGCCCCCTGGCAAATTGTACGCTTAGTTGTAGGTATTTGTACCTCTTCGGGTACAGATATGAACTCTGAGGAACATTTTTGTATCATTGGGGTATTAATGTTGTTTGTACCTTGGGGACATTCCTCAGAGTCCATTTCTGTACCTTAAATTATACTAAAAGGTATACATGTACCTGTAGCTATAGGGTACAATTGGCAGACCCTTGAGGGTACAGTCCCATTGATAAACAGAGGTACAGACTGGTACTCTTTTTGTCTGACAGTGTACAGGTTGTACGACTAAAAATGTCTTAATAACAACCCAGACAGCAGCTGACTCCGATCCGGATCCGCATCTAAGCCGGCAAATCCGCGTTACAGTCAAATCCGTTTTACAGCTGCGATACGGACAAGGGCCGGACCTAGGCTTCAGTGGCGGGAACGCAATAATGTCAGCAGAATCAAAGCAGCTACGGGCCGGATCCGGGGAACGAGCGCGCGAATTTTCATTTTCTGGAATCTGACAGGATAACCGCAGCTTGGGTCGAGGCGCAGGAAAAGTTTGAGGAAACAGTTTTATTCCGGTACGTACAAGACACACAGTGCGGTTAAACTGTGTTAGAAGTAAATTAATACCTTTTTGATTATGGTGGGTCGTTAATTGTTAAGTTAATCTTAAAATGTGTGACTTTTGTCGCTATATAGTTTGTTAACCGGCAACTGATCTGACTGTTAGCTATAGCTCTTACTAAAATAAGCGTGGGTCGGTTAATAAAAGGTAACTGAGAGTTATAATACCATGAAATATGTTATGTATTTCAATTAATTGTGTTCTTCGGGTGATTTAGTAGATTAATCGAGAGAAAGTGCAGACATTTGACATTCAATAGCATACTCTCTCCGTTTTAGGTTCGACCACATATCCAAGGGTAAGTGTTTTTTTTATTGTAATATTCTAGCTATCTGGAAAAATTTGAAATACCACCGTGTAAAACTGTTGTCTGATAATTATACAATACAAATTAGGGGGGAAACGTTTAAACGTTAATGAATAGGTCAGAATCTCAGTGCACGGTCAGTGTCTCAGTGTCATTTGGTTTTTGTTTTGAGTATTATTGGCTAGATTCGCCTGTGAATCAAACCGATGCTCCACTCGCATATACCTTCAGAAATCATACAGACATGTATTGAACGCTGTATTTATACTGAACATTATAAATTAGCGTTTCGAGGCAGAATCGTGAGATAATTGTGATATCAGTTCTGAGTGAAAAAGCCATTCACGTTCTTTCTGTAACTGTACCATAGTTGTATATTTCATGCTTTCTATTCTTCATATTTCTTTGCTCATTTAGTTGAATGTGAAAAATTTTTTTAGAGTAAAAATGACTTCAGTCATTGAGATATATATCACACACACACACGCATTAAAGGCACGTGCAGCTAAATTATACTGGCTAGTGGCAACATATTCCTGCAGTACATATGCACTGTAAAGCTGTTTTTCTTAAATCTTTTTAGAGACAATGAAAAGGAGGGAATCTCCATTAACAAGCTCTGGAGTCAGGCGGAGGGCTCGCATTTCTTTAGAAAAACGACTGCATGACATTGCAGAAGACTGTCTGATAGAATCAGAGCAAACAACAGCTGACAGAGTTGACTCTCAGTTCACCACCAATGACACTGATAGCTGCAGTGACTCAAGTCTCTCTCCGATAGATGACCATTTAGATGCACTTTGCACAGATGATACTGGAGGAGAGGCAGAGAGACTAGATGCTTCAGAGTCTGATTCTGAGTCAGAGTCTCAGTTTGTTGACAAGCCAGTCAGCCTTGTTGCAAGCTTAGCCAATTGGTCTGTACAGTTTGGAGTTTCTTTAGTAGCACTCACAGCCCTCCTTAGTTTGTTGAGAGTGTACCACCCAGAACTGCCCAAGGATGCTCGAACCATCCTTCAAACAAACACTGAATATAAAATCCAACAAAAATGTGGTGGTTTGTATCATTATAGAGGTATCTTGACAGCACTGCATGACACACTAACCCAGCTAATTAAGAATGTTGCAGATGGCTTTACTTTTAGATTACAGATAAATATTGATGGCTTGCCATTGTTCAAGAGCACAAATATACAGTTATGGCCCATTTTAGGACTTTTGTTAAGTGTCCCGATGAAGGAACCCATTGTTATTGGCCTTTTTTGTGGTACAAAAAAACCAAATGCCCCTGATGAATTTTTAAGTGATTTTACCCATGAGCTAAAGCAGCTGCAGGAAGGATTTAA
Source organism: Brienomyrus brachyistius (assembly GCF_023856365.1). NCBI lineage: Eukaryota > Metazoa > Chordata > Actinopteri > Osteoglossiformes > Mormyridae > Brienomyrus > Brienomyrus brachyistius. Next base: position 5,798,609 of record NC_064536.1, on the reverse strand, counting down.
TTTTAGAGGGAAAAAGGTCTTCATTGAACTGGCTTCGGTTGTATGTGATACCCCTGCTAGGGCATTTGTAAAAAACACAAAGGCTCACAATGCATATCATGGATGTGACAAGTGTTGCCAGCCAGGTGTTTACGTTAACAACAGAATGACATACCCCATAAATAATTTTGTATTGCGCAATGATTCATCATTTTCAGACAGAGTTGACAAGGACCATCACCACAATGGACCACATGGATTTTCTGGTCTAGATGTTGGTATGGTAACTAGATTCCCTCTAGATTACATGCACCTCGCATGTTTAGGTGTCACACGTAGATTGTTAAATGTTTGGCTGAGGGGGCCTTTGAAATTTCGCTTATCCTCTAATGTCGTTGATAGAATTTCTCAAAGTCTGATTCAGATGCGTACATATATACCAGTGGAGTTTGCAAGGAAGCCAAGGTCTCTAAGAGAGATAGACCGTTGGAAAGCAACTGAACTAAGGCAGTTTCTGTTGTATACTGGCTCTATTGCTCTGGCACCACATTTAGATAGTAATTTATATAACAATTTCGTGTTATTTTATACAGGTATTTGCATCCTTGTCAGTCCTCAGCTGTGCTCCTTGTACTGTAACTATGCAAACACATTACTTACAACATTTGTAAGTCATTTTGGGGAACTTTATGGCAAGGATGCCTTAGTGTATAATGTCCATGCATTGGTCCACCTATCTGCAGATGCCCAACTGCATGGTTGTTTGGACTCTGTCTCAGCTTTTCCATATGAAAATTATCTCCGTAAATTGAAGAGGTTTGTACGAAAGCCAGAATTTCCCCTTGCACAAATTATAAGAAGGTTATCTGAGGTTAAAAAGATCAGTATTATTGAGATGCCCTGTAGGAATTTAAGGATGCAACATTATGTTGGACCTGTTCCTGATGGCCTTCAAGCAACAGCACAGTACAGGGAGCTGCAGACTGAGCAATGGTCAATGAAAGTTTCCACAGGTGATAATGTTTTTGCTATAGATGGAGACATTTGTGTCATACATAACATCATTCAGTCTGTGGACGGAATATATGTAGTAATTAAAGTTTTTACACAAATGGAAACTTTCTTCAACTACCCGATGAGCTCTGATTTTCTCAGAATATTTATTGTGTCTCAACCTACAGGGCCATTGAAGGTGGCCAAAGCATCACAGGTCTCTCATAAGTGTGTGCTTTTGCCTTATAAAGAGAGGTTTGTTGTCATGCCCCTCTTACATATCAACAGTTCTAGTACTAGGTTATAGGTGGAGTTGTGGAAAGTTTATGTTTGGGAGCAGAGTAGTGGGCGACAAAATTTATGTTGACTGACAACTGACTTAACTTTTTGAAGAACTGAAGATTAACTGTTTTTTTCCACAAAAGTTTCTGTATGTATGTGCATTTTGATGATGTGAGTATACCCAGTGAATAATAATAAAAGTGGTGCCAAAACTAGCTGCTGCAGCCCATTTGAAACATTTTCAATTAATATATGTTAAATCTTATACATAATAATATATGTAAATCTTGTTGATCATGTTGAAACATTATGGGGCTGGGTAATATTGTGCAAAATCAATATTATTAATTGCACTTCATACATTTATCAATCAACCATATCTTTAGTACAGGAGGAGGTCTTGATGTGAGAGTAAGCTGGTGCTATTTGTTAGCCCATTCTCCATTGCTTTTACTGTACCTTAACCCTGTTGTGACTGAAAGACAGCAAGTGATAAAGATTTCTAACCATAAGATTAAATTATGTACCATAACACTGGATTACACTGTACAATTCCTTGTACGTGTGCATTTTGAATGTTTTGCAACAAAAGGCAGACTCTGCTTGTAATAGAATTCATCACAGAATGTAAAGACATGAAATGACTATTGAAAGAAAATGTTGAGGTTTGGTCAAAAAGGTTTGAGCATAGATTCAAAAGGGGTAGTAATATTTTATGGATTGTGTATTTAAATGTATAACAATTTCTTTTTCAGATGTTTTTGGTTGTTGAATTTCTGGAAACCAAGACTGTTAATATTATAGCCGAGTCATGGTTTGAGGATGGTGTCACTTGGTGGCCAAATTATAGTAATGATGAACGCATAAACAGAGCTGTACAAAAGTGTGAGGAACCAAGAACAGGCTGGAAACAGTATGATGTTCGAGTCCTCTCAAGAACTGGTAAGGATCTCTTGTAGAGACAAAATTCAACCCAACTGTGTTCTGAAATATACGGACTCCATTATGAACACAATTAAAATTCTAATTATGAACTTGCTTTACCAAGATTTGCTTACTTGCTTTATACAAATGTCTGTTACTATGTTAATGTATCCCTTAATTTACATAAATTTAAGTCTGCATTTGGTTGAGTTGGAACACATACTATTTTTTTTGCTATAAACTTGGCATTAGTTTCTTTTCAAAGAAGAGAAAAGGACAGCAGTGTAAATTATTTCTTAAATGGAATCTTAAAAATGTACTCTGCTTAATAAACTACTTAGCTAGTATAGTGACCAATAGGAAATAATAGTTCAACTAGAGCTCAGTGTGTAAATAATCTGCTTTGCAAGACACAACAGCAGGTAAGGTTGTAGCCTTCATGTTGGAGTTCGCATGCATGAAAACAGCATTACTTAAAGGGCCAGATCATGCCACAAAATGGAACTGCTTGTGTATTTTGTGTAAAGTGATACATTTAAGCATTTCTTATGTGTGAGTTTGCATTTATTGACATTTTGTGAATTCTGATCAGGTGATTATCGAAAGGCAAGAGAGAAACTGAGGGCCTCACTGACCTGTAACACGTCTGAGTTACAAACAGACGACGAGGAAGAAGTGATTAGGAAAAGAAAAATTAAGCCAAGGTTTGATATGTGAGACATAGGCAACATTTGAAAATATAAGAACATTTAGGCAGATATATTTAACCAGAGAGGACATACTAGGTGTTGCAAAACTGATATGTTGTGCTGCTATGGTAATTTTCCCTAATTATCAAATACGTAAAAGGTAGTTTGTAGTGTGGTTATTACTTCTGCACAACTTCAAATGACACAGGGATTCATTGACAAGATCTATAGAGTAGACTGAATATTTAGTGCCTGGTTGAATTTAAGCAATTCTTACTCATTTTAATGTAGTTTATTGATGTAGTTTAAACAAACTGAACACAGTCTGATACAAGGAGTCTCTGTCGGTTTTGACTGTTTTTAGTCGTGCCAAAAAATTAACTGTGCTTGATTTTGATTTGTTTTGTTTGTTAGGCACGTTTTTGGTGATACAGACTCGGACAATGAACTAGAAGTGGGTAAAAAGAGGAGATGCAGCAGTATCTCCTCTGCACCAGCACCACCTATTCCTCCACCTACTCCTGACATACCCTCTGATTCAGCTTGCCAGACCTCTACTGGACCTCTGCTAAACCTGAGGCATACTGAATATCCCTGTTTTACGAGTATGTTCCTCTGTTGTCTTTGAATTATTCTGTAAGCACCGGTTATGCTAATATCCACCTATTAAACATTAATATTACTATTCAGTCGGCTTAGTTCTGAAGGACTGACAGTTACTGTAATTTCATGTGCTTAGCAGAACTCAGTCAGATGAGTCATTGAAACTTAATTTACTGCTATGATAGTGAATTATTTTATATACGAATAGCTGTGTTTATTTCTAATATTCACATAAAAATAATGATTGTCATTTTTCCCAGCTGTGCCACCTGCCCCCATTACGACACTTGGCATGCCTTCCAGTCCTCTTCACCACTTCTCCATTAGACATTCTGAACACGGCCGTTACACAGGTACTATACTTTTATGATTACTTTATAAGGCTTTGCTCATGAAAGCGATCACTTACATGCATTCTGCTTTCCTTTCTCCAGCTCCAGTGCATGCAGTTACCACCCCCATCTCTCACATGCCCTCAAGCTCTATGAGCCAGGTCTCTGCTACACCTATTTCTGAAGAACATCAAGACCATTCATTTAACCCCAGGTTTAGACTGGGGAGGACAGGCACTGGACCTATTCCTTGCTCTGGTAAAATTCTTTTAATTTGGAAACTGAGTCTGTGACTAAACGATGTTTAAAATAATAAATATTGAGAACTTGGTAGATAATATTGACCTTGTGACCACATTATAAAAAATATGTAAATCAACTATTTTAATTAAATACTTTCCCAACTCTTTGTAGCCGCTCAACTGCACATCCTAACATTGTTGGAACATATCAAGGAACAGCAGATGCAGCTTGCTGCTATCGTTAATAATCTTGCTGCACGTATGGCGACAGACACTGTTGTTGCTGAAATGCCTCCCAATATCAGTTTGCCACTGGCCACCATGTCTGAAGTTGAGGAGTTGGAGGAGTGGCTTAAAGATTCAAGAAACTCGCATGCTAAGCAAAACATGGTATTGTAACTTTTTAAATTTTAATTTTAAATAAAACAATCATTGCTGGGCCAATATACTGCTTATTGTATCAGATCTCTGAAAACTGACTTCTTACATCGATTAACTTTAACATAGTTAATGAAAACAGCAAAACCGAATAATAAATTAGGTTTAATAAACCCTGAATTGTTTGTATGACATGATTTGATGTACGATCAGGATCTTCTACAGTTGGTTTTCAGTTAGTATGTATACTTATCTTTGCCTTTTTATATGAAATATTTTTGTCTTTTCAGATTTCTGCTCTGGGTGCTACAGGAGGACAAAACGCTAAACGAGTCACATGGAACATACTTTCAAGACTTTTCTCAGATGCAGTAGCCAAAAAAATAAACTGGAAAGGAGTTAATGGGAAAAAGTGCTTTAAAGAAATGCATACAAGAAGTTTGTTGATCAGTAAGTATGGTATATACAGAGAAGCTGGGTATTAGACACCTTTCTTGCAGGACTGTTATAAAAGATGTGAATTTCATGGTACATGGGGCAAAGATGCTACTTTTTTAAAACAGTTTTTTTAACTATGCAAGTTAGTATTTCTTTTAAACATTTCAACATTGCAAGAACTCAAATAATTGGACAATTGGCTATAAATGTTTCTTGGGCAGCTCTGTTTTGTCTCAGCATTAGGTTATGCATGTCTTTGAGTTGACTGATGGTTGAGAGTTTCTATTTCTATACAGAGTTTCTGTACAGGTAAAATATAGTGAACCAACTCATTGCCAAAAGAATTAGCCCTGGAGAGCAAAACAACCCGAGTCCATAAACCTCTATCTCTGTCCTTGCAAACAGAAAGGCACAGCATGTAGTAATTCATCACGTGTAGTATTTCCTCAAGTTGCGCATCATGTGATCAATTTTGATCAATTAAAATTTATATTTTAATCACTGACATAGCTGTTTTTTCCTTACCTGATCTACATCACACCAGAGCTTTCAATCAAGGCCTTATTAGCTTGGGGTTTTGGGGATGCTTCTCAAGTGCTGCATGTTTTCTTTCAACAGGAGCTGTAAGGAAGAACCAGTCTTCCTCCGGTGTAGCAGATAGTGAGGTCGATTCTTACACCATCCGTTGGTTTAACCTGGCGTCTGACCGTGGAGGTGGCCGGAAAGAACGTGCAAGAGCCAAAGAGGCATCAACTGAGGTGAAATTTCTATGGAAGAAGCATTATGGCAGTGTGTGTTTTTTTAGCTTTGATTTTTGCACTTGGTTCAATTTTAAAAATGTAACTTGGGTTGTCTTGGTTATTCTGAGACTTAGACTTGACTCGTGTTCACAACATAGTACAGTTAGTATGTGGAATCATATTCTGAGCAATAGGTGCTGACCTCCAAAAGGAAAAGGACATTTAGCATTTAATGTCATACCCTGCTACAATAACAGTGCTCCCTGAATGCAGCTGCAGCACATTTGTATGGCAAGATATAATATTACAGTATAACCATACAAAATGTATTTCCTAAACGGCTGTCTGTAGCTGGGTCATGCAGCCACTTGACACTGAGCGAAACTTTAGCCTACCGTAAATTGTATTCTGGACCAGCAAAATGCACCGTTATCTTGGGCCCGGGTGACAAAGCAACACCAGTGCTCTACCTTGCTGCCATGGTTAATGCGCTTTGATGTTTTATGTTTCAATGAGAGGAAGTGCCATGTGAATGCAGTGCACAGTGCAGGATTCAAGTGTGGCTGCCTGAATTAGCTCACAGGTGTCACGTCATTTAATGCAACATTATAGAGGTAAAGTTTACATAACATTAAAAAGCATGTTCGTAAGACATGATCAATACATTTAAGAACTATAAAAATAAGATATTTTAAGACTTAAGGACCCGTGTAAACCCTTTTAGAAACAGGAGCTGGACGACATAAAAACTTCATTTACCTGAAATGATTGAACATCGGTTAATCACCCACCTCTCCCTCATGTCACCTATAAATCAAATTTGATTAAAACTTCAGATCACTTTTGTTTCATAGCCTTTGTACTTTTTTGCCAGTATGAATGTGAAATGTCTCCAAAGAGGTCTAAAGAGATCTTAGTCTTAAATTTAACTTTTTGAAACTTAAGAAGCCCTGAAATTTTATTGTTTTTGGCTGAAATCTTTAATATTCAACTAACAGCTTTTTTTCTTGGTCTTTTTGTTTGCAGATGCCTCTTGAGGATTAAGCACTACGTTGGGAAACAAAATGTTTATGTAAAACCATTGTAATTTTGTATAGTTTTGTTTGTAATAAATTTCAAATGTTCAAATTTCTTGAGTCATATTTCATAATGCCAGAAATGCTACGTTTCCAATCTGAAATATAAATGTATTTTAACAAGGTGGTGCTGTCATGTTGCTAAATTCCCAGAATTGCCACTTTATTGTCGTAAAGGAGTTTGTTCCTCAAGCATCTAGTTCCTAGTGGTGATTTAGTTACTAATTTGAATTAGTGGCATAATAAAATTAGCTTGACATTCAGCAAATGTATGCTACTACTTGCTTTACTAGTAATATTAAGTATTTATAAAATCCACGAAATGAGCTGGTCCAGATTCAATACGGATCTGGACCAGACTTGCCCTGATCTGTCCCAAATGTGGACCAGATTCACTACAGAACTGGTCCACATTTGGCCCAGATTTGGGCCAAATCACTATAAAAGAATCCTCATCTGGTCTGGAGCTGGCCCAGTTCTGGTCCAGATAAAGAAAACCGGATCCGCGCCGGTATTGGCCCGTTGTGCCAAAGGACACCGGCCCAAGTCCGTTGTGCGGATCTGGCCCAGAACTTAGGAAGGATCTGGGCCAGATCTGGGCCAAATGATTTTTGCTATCTGGGAATAATCGAATTACCACGTGTGTAGTAATCTGAATAATAAAATATATAAAATGCAATTCTAACTGCAGAACATGGGCTACTTCTACGGGACTCTGCGGTAATGAATTTTAGCTTTAAAAAATAAATAATGCAAGCGCTCGTGCGTTATGGGTGACCCCGGGAGAAGTAGCGGCGCGGACGTGCAGCGGCTCCGTTTCGCTCGAATCGGACAGGTAATGCTGGACAATCAGAGGAAACGCGACTATAAGCAGGTATATATTTGCCAGCTTCACCAGTACATCTCGCCTACCGCCCTCCCACCGTGCCCCTCCACTCCCCGCCACCTACGGATGCGCCCCACTGCTTTGGTATCCGTAAGCTGCAGCTGCCTAATTGCATATCAATTAACACCGTGCCTGGATGCAAGCGACATGAACGTCGCCTTTGGGTTAAAAGACCCGGGATGGCAGTTAGGGTCATCCCGCTACACTCTTACTTGTAATATAATTACCCCCACACAGCACTGCTGATTTCCACTTTTCAAAATTGAATCGCTTTCTCCCCCATTGTTCGGCTATTACTGTGCTCGAGATATATAAAGACATAACGCGGCAGTGTCCGAGTGCATTCCGCCATTTATAATACTTGAAAATCACATTGTAACAATGTGCACACTTTGACGAATCCATCAGCGCTGACCTACGCTTCCGTCTAAGGCGCAGATTTGGTCTTTACCCTCCAAGAGCTGTCACCTTGGACAGTAGTTTTAACATTTCACTGTTCTCGTTTTTGCATCGCTTTCTGGCTCATTTTTAATTTTATAAATGACTAACCACTCTGCCTTCACAATAGCCCGGGGGCCCCCGGACTTAGCGGGAACGCAATCACAGGCTCTTCATCGCTAGACACGTTAAAGATAATTACTATGCAGGCTGTTAGGGTTCTAATGGACCTCAGCTTTATGCAAGGCTAATGGTTACTTCATTTTCTCAATTTCACTATATTTATCTTATTCAAGACAGAAAAGGGGGACGAGGAATAAAATTGTTTGAATACTTAAAATGCATTTTTAAAATAGGCTCATATAATATTGTTACATACATCTTCTTTCTGCTTATCGGTAGGGTGTGAGGTCATCAGGGGCCCTGAACCTATCACAGGCAAGGCCCGGGCAGTAGTCTGGGGTACACTGTGGATGTGATGTCATTTTATTGCAGGATACACACAGACAGAAACGGCATTGGCTGCGAATTATCCCACCTGCTTGTCTTTGGACCTCAAGGGGAATTGAGAGCATGAGCAGGAAAGTCACTCAGCATGGGAGAAACATGCAAACTCCACACACCGAGAATGACTTGGACACAATTTGTTTGTGAATGTATAATTTATGGGCTGCATGTGTTGGAACTCTGCGTCCATGATCAGAAGGTTGCTGGTTCAAATCCCAGGGCCAGCATAGTGGTTGCATCACTGGACAAGGCCCTTAACCCCACATTGCTCCACAGAGTGAGCGGTGAGTGGCTCACTGAGCTAAGCCTTTGTGCCTCTGATTGGAAAGTTGTTGGTTCAAGCCTTGGCCTGAACAGTCACATGTCCATGGGCTCTTGAGCGAGGCCCTCAACCCCCAGCTCCAGAGGCGCCTGCATATTGGCTGACCCTGCACTGTGACCTCCAAGCTTTGGAGAGCAAGATAAGGTAGGTAAAGAGAAGCACTACAGTATATGTGTGGAAAAGGCAAATAAAGCATGTTTGCTGACTGCCTGAATCTTATTTCTCAAAGATGTAAGTTACTTTGGATAAAAGCAAATGTATTTTAACCTATCTGCTGTACTCTTAAGCTACTGTGCACCTTCTTATCCTGAGTTGGGGAACTTATTCACCCACTACAGACAGACGTGGAATCCAAACCAAGGTTCTGTTTCAACCAACCAGTTGAATATTCTGTGAACCAGGGCTGGGGATCCTGGTCCATGGAGGGCCGGTGTGGGTTTTTGGAATGACCTCTCAATCAGCCAATAACAAAGCAGCGGTTCTCAGCTCCAGTCCCGGGGACCCACTGTGATTGGCTGATTGAGAGGCCATCCCAAAAACCTGCACCCACACCAGGTCTCCACTGATCAGGTTCCCCACCCCAGTTGTGAACAGTGACTCTTTATGCTTAACTGGGTGGTTGAAACAAAACCTGAGCTGAACCTTCTCCTTCTGTCTGTAATGGATGACTTTTGTGATTAACTTCCCCAACACTGTTTACTTCAGAGTCATTTTTAGGCAGGAGGTTCCAAAATCCTGTCACACTGAGGATGCATATAATGGCGTTCTTTGTTGTACTCCTTACCGTGGCTACAGCAGAGTGTTTACAGCAGCCCAGCATGCGATAGCCCAGGCGGCAATGTGTGGATTGTGGCACGGAGGACATCGCTGAACTTGGCGACAGCGAAGCTCCTCTCCGAAAGCCAGACATTGGCAGGAAGCGGCGTGTTAACACATTTTGTAGAACCACTGAGCATCAGCTGGGCAGTGTGCTGGTCGCCAGTCTAGCTTGGCTTCCGTGCTGATCTACCGTCCCTGGGGGAGCCCCGATGACATCATTTCCCCCCCAGGAGTGGACTCAGGCGCCGGCTTGTTGTTTTTGGGGGCCAACTCAAAAAGTCATTTCCAACCCGCCTTTCCATGTTTCAAAAACCAAATAAATAGCTAGTGAGTACAGTCAGAAGATCGTAGCTAGCTAGCTGGTTAGCAAGCTGTGCTGCTTCAGCATCTCCTACTTAAGGAACGTGTTTATTGAATATTTGCCGACTGTTTGTGTCCATCGGGGGGCCCCACGCAAATGCTTGGCTTGAGTAGTGGTAAACATTGGCGCTGAGTAGACTGGCTGCTCGTGCCGTGACTTCAGCTCTAATGAGGTCCACGCCGATCCCCGGTCCCTGTTGAAATTACGGGTTTTGTCTTGAAGCAGAGAGGGAAAGCCGCTCTTCACGAAGTCTTTTCCAGTTTGCTGAGGGCCGCACACCAACTCTGTCAGATGACAGACACTCGCCCACTTCCTTTCCCTCTCAGTCCTCTGTGTTACTCGTTCTGCTATTAACTGAATTTTTTTCTCTCTCTCATTAGACCTATTTTATTTCCATTTTAAATAAACTGAATTGCGCGTTAGAAGCGGTCAGATGTTTAACGCACCTGCTATGTGTCACCCGCATTCGAAGCGAACGAGACATAACAGGTGTGTAAGGCCGCAATCGTTATCTAAGCTCCTCATTTATCAGAAGATTTATAAAAACTGTGAAGTGCTTAGATTGTTTGGCTGTGGGAAGCCGAGATTATGAACCATTATGTGTACACCATGAGAGCATGTGAGGAAATCTAATCAAAATTCCCAGGAAGGACCCTGGACGTTTCAACTTTATCAAATCAGACGCATCATCGTTTTCTCATCTCCCATCATCCCTTCATATCTTTCCATCTATTCTTGGCTGCATGACTAATCAGAGTTTGGTATGTCGCTTGGAGGATGACCTGGTCAGTTTGAATACGCTCAAGAAAGTTGTCTGTATTGCTTTTTTTGAGGCCTAGAACCCAGCAGCCAATAGGGAAGGGTCTTACTAGAGGGTCCTGCATCTATTGGACAGTTTTTCTTCCTCACAATTGGCTGTCCTTCTCCACGTTTTTTTCTCCACAACAGCACTGTTAATTCTCATTGGCGCAGACGTCCGGAGGGGGAAGCTCCTGACCGTATCCGCTGTCCTCCGGCACCGGCGGTGGTCCCCAGGCGGGGGGGGGGGGTGGGGGGGGTGAGGGAGCTTTTTACGGGGAACGCGGTGGCCTATTTAACTCCCCCCGCTGTCTCTCGCGCCCATGCAGCTCCGGTGCTGCCCTGAAGCACCTCCGGTTAATTTTTACAGCAGTTATAGTGCCTCCTTCAGGGTCATTAAAGCAACTTTAACGACACGCCGGTAGATATGCATGTCTGAGTGCGTCTACAGAAATTGCAAAAATAGCACCCAGGATGGATACTTGTGCAGAATGCAACTGCAAATCTGACTACGCAGCAAACATCGGACTTTAATACCGTGTGACTGTAACAGCCTCTGTCTGCAGACATCCTGCCACACAGTGCCTACCTCAACCTCTACTCATAACTCAACACGAGACTAACGAGGGATAATATTGTATTTTCCGAACACGGCTACTGCACTTTAACTGGCAGGTTTGGTTTTGTGAATTCCAGACACAGAAGCGTCTTCGTGCATTAAAAGTCCCGGCTGATGTTACCACGTTTAAATCTGTTCTTTATGGCTTAAATTCAGAAAGCAAAAGGAAAAATCAGTTTCTTCATTTTAAATTAACGCTTCTAACAAATTTTAAAACTTCAAAAAGTTTAAATAATTTATTTGAAGATTTTTTTTTAAAAAAAAACCCTATTAATATTCATCTGTTTGACAGCTGGTCGATGCTCTTAACTGTTTGCTGCAGTTTGGGCAAAAACACGGGAAAACAGCAGAATCTGATCTGTAGCCACGGTTACCAGACCGAGTGGATTGCTATTTCAGACAGTGGGGCCTGCACTACTTGCCATTGCCTTATTTAATTAATACCTCCAGTTGCTGCCTTGACTTGCAGCCTTGGACGTTTCCAGGAGACCATTCTGACAGTCATTAGCCATCGCTGTTGGCCGTAATAGCAATTGATTCCACGATTAACCCTTGAATAATGTAAAAATTATTTACATCTTTTATGCTGTGATTTATATTCTTTCATTCATCTTCACTTAATAGTCAGCAAGATCAACAGGATCTGTATGTATGCGTGCATGTTTTTTTTTGTGCATCCTGCAGGATGGGATGCTGGTTTAACTGATGTGGCAGGTGAGACAGACCTTGTTTGTCCTTTGTAGGTATCTGAACTCACTGCAGTTTATCAGCAAGAAAGTCTGGGTTCAGCCTGATCTCTCTTGGCAATGGAGATGGACCCAGGGGATGGCGATAGCCATCCCCTCCTCTGGATCGGAGAATCCAGGGCTTTAGCAACTTCTTCAAGGCTATTTCCGTCACCGCTCTGCTTGGCTCGTCTCAGTCCAGAGGACGTCAGCATTGTAGACACATCGAGAATGCTGCGGAGAGTCACAGGAGGGTAACTGGTAGTCTTCTACTGGCAGTACACTGCTATCATCTTCAGCTCCGGCTTGCGGACCCTTCGTGGGTGGAACAGGGGTTCCGGATGATCTACACGCTTTTGTCTGTTGCTCAAAGAAAGGACGCTCTAGTTCAACATGACAGCAGCACTTTTTTGAGCGATTTTTGAACAATTCACCCTAAAGGTCTTTCAGAAGCTCGTCAGCGAGTCCCGCCTCGATGCTCGCTGTTCCCACCTCAGCTAGCCTTCTCGGCTTTGAGAGGGTGGAACGCCAAGCAGCTGTCACATGCTAACTTATGACGTTATGGGCCTCTAGCAAGCACCACCCTCATCTTGTGATTTTTCTGCTCCCCCGGGATGGGTCTCTGCTATCCGTGCATGGCGGGATCCTCGCATTGCACGCTCGCCAACTTTCCCTGCCAGAATTTGATGTAGAGCCTAGGGGGACGGCATCCTTTGGATGGAGTGAGACATGCATGCCAGCAGGTGTACCCCTGTATCCCATACCTCTTTGATTGTGGCCAACTTGTCGTCTTCAAATTCCGGTGACACGGTTGCTGTTCCTCTGTCACTTTTTGCATCCCGCAGATTAACAGTTACAGTTGCGTCTGATTTGTAAAGTCTAGTGAAAACTAGTTCAATCACCAATTCTATATATGAATGTAAATCTGGAGACTTCCAGTTCTAGAAATGCGACGTTCAATGCAGATGCCTTCGTTGCTTTTGAAATGCTGACCATATGTTCAAATGCTGATTGCATGTCGAGGAATTAAGCATTTAAGCTGCAAATCATTGGGACCATTTTGATTAGATCCGACGCTACCGTTCAGCACTACCGGTGACACAGATTGGTCCCATTTTCCATCTTTGGATTCTGAGGCCAAATCTTTTGGATGATTGTTTCATCCCTCTGTTTTCTTTTAATGATGGTACAGCCTTGTTAAATTCCTCCTCTGAATCATCGCAGAAGTCAGGCACACAGTCAGGTTTATCGGAATCATCAGCGATGTCCTTCTCTGAAATATACGTCCTGCCAACATCGCAATCGCTCTCGGGAGCCTGGAATAATACTTCATTAACTCAGTCACCTGAAGCACATATTCTTACTGTATGTGTCAGCCATGTGCCAGTACAGTAATGAGTACGAAAAATCTCAGGAATGCTCCAGCACATTTTCGATATTTATAGCAATGCAACTATAACTACTCGACATACAGTTCAATAGCAGAAACAATACACTGAGAACTACTTCTAGATCCTAGGATCTGAATATATCTACGTGCCCAAAAAGGCTGTGGATTGAAATGACCCACGATTTCTTTGTACAGAAATTCCAAACGTCTGAGAGTGTAAATAGTGTCGACCACCAGGGAGGATAATTCATTACCTTTTACAGAGAAACAAAGAGATGAATCTGTAATACTGTCAACTCAGAGACTGAAATGGGCCGAGGGGGTGCTAGGGGGCTCAGATCAGGTGAACCTGAAGCTCAGAAGTCCGATTGTGCTGAATAAAATGTGTCACAGGACAGGGTAAATACAATCATTTTTACTATATTTAGAGAGTAATGACTGCTGAAGAGTCATTTCTTATTTTTGGCTTTTCATTGCCATGCAGAAACCCTGAATGTTTTATAAGTGAGACATATGGGAATTAAAGCTAATTGGGGACAATGGGAACAGCTGAGATCGCAAAAAGGCATCTTCCATTCTTGAGTAGGCCTATTTTAGGTCGATTTTCAGAACATCATTACAATAATCCTGCTGTGGTACAGCTGGGGGGGGAGGGGGGTATTCTGGATTCAAACACCAACATTGAAATATATTATGACCCACATATTAGTTTCTCTTGTTCTGCCACGACCCGCCCCCCCTCTGACATGACAGGAATGGTATGTCCAACTTGACCACTTCCCAAAACATTCAATTAGTTTTAGATTACCACGAGGTATCTGTAAGATCAGTGAAAACCAAATAAAACATTTGCGGTTCAGTCTGCAAATCTGGATTAAATTTAGCAACACTGCCACGAGACTGACATTTCGGGTCGAGGTCGCGTGAAATTTACTCCACGAGACCCTGATCAATCCGTAAAACCATTAGTTGCGGCAATTGATCATTGACGATCGCGGCGTCTTTATATGGGGCAGCGTCTAATTCCGGGTGGTGAGGGCAGACAAAGGAGATTTATTTGTGTTATTCCGGAGATTTATTTGAGGACTGCAGATGCCCTGCTTTGCTTTTGCTGAGTCTTGTGTACTTTACTGCGCGGCGCTATTTGAAAACGTTTATGACATGAGAGACGGATGAACCAAATTGCTGAACTAAAGGAATTAGAAGCCCCCGTTTCAGATATTCTGTAAATATTACAGCGTCTGCTGTTTTGGGGGAATTCTCCGCGGCCATCAGATCTTCGCCGGATAGATCACACTGTAAACCTTCCGAGAACGTTGTAAACAACTTTCCAAAGCCCTTATATCTGTTTATTTAATATTTGTATGCTGTTACAAAGTGAGTTGATTTTTAAACCCCTCCCCACTCATCCCCAGAGAAACAAGTCTCTGAATTTTATAAAGTTCAGTGGTGATTTCGGAGGTCTGGCTTTGATTTCGGCTATTTAAATAATTTGTCACATGACTTCCATTTAAAGGCTTTGATCTCCGAAGCCCTACAGTAGCTTGCACAGCAGAAGTACTCCCGGTGCAGCCTCTGACTGCCGGACCTCCACGTTAATTATTTATGTCCTGTCTGAAGCCGGCGTTGTCTTAAAAGTCTCGTGACTCCACGAGCCGTGGGGACATAAGGCTGGCCGGACCCCCGACCCCCCCGTCAGACCCAAGCTGACGTCTACACGCCGCGCGACTTTGTGCCGGGAATTAATATGTGCTGATAATTAACTCGCCTTGTCAAGTTGTCTCTGGGCTCTTATCTCAAATGCCCAGTCTGTAGTTTATTCATTTTTTATGCATAGTATCTTGTTGGGCTATTTTGAATACTTTATGAATATATTGCAGGTCCCAACATATGCTTAAAGTGCCGGTTCCCTTCATTAATTCAATACATATCCTAATTTTCCACGCAATTACGAAGATGGCGAAGGCACCGCTTCGGAATAACACGGTAATTATCAATGTATCAGACGGCGTGTGTATAATGTCTTGGTTCATTGCCACAGTGCTTGTTTTTATAAACCTATTTTGTTTGAAGTTTGCCCAAGAATGGTAATTTTAACCTTTGTTTTACAGACACTAGGATACCGGGTGCACATGGTTGTTCAAGGGGGAGGGGAGGGGAGGGGAGGGGGGTAGAGAATCATATTTGTAGTAGCCTTGAGTCTTTCAGGGACTAATTAGTTTCAGATAATTTCTCCATTTCTCTTCTTTGGAATCCTTATTTTGGAACAGAGAAAATGAAATAAGCACTTGCAAGGTAACTTGATAAGATTTTTGCTGGGGAAAAAAAACCCTTTAATCTCAGAAAAGATAATTGCAAAGGCCCATGTAGAGATACCCAACTGATTCATTTTTCTAAGGCATGTAGCATAAATATATATGAGAAAGAAAACGTGGTTCCTTGGTTTCACATAAGCAGCTCGGCCCGAGGAAGGGAGACCCCTTGTTTTCAAACTCAACAGCTGTTGCCAGCAGGTTGCCGTAAGGGCTGGGAGATTCACTTGGCAGGCTGTGAAACCCCCACTCTGGCACAAAATCCGCGCTGCTTTCGAGCTCTGCTTATTGGGGGATGTGAATGTGGTTTTCGAGGAAGATGCTACGCTTTAATAGAAACCCTAATCACACCCACATCCAGAGCAGCTGGAAGGAATCGGGCCTCAGAGGCAAAGCTCAGGATGCTGTCTTAATTCATCCAGCACATGTCCCCTGTTTTGTGTCCCCTGGGAAACTCTGTGTGTTTGGTCGGGGGGGGGGCTGCTTTTCAATTTCTCCACCTATTCTCACCATCGGTGGCGGGAACCACTGGGTGACCACTTCTGACGATGTGGAAGTATGACAGCGAATGAGAGGTCTCTCCTGCCAGAACATCTGTGGGACCAGTACGTGTTCAAATGTTTCCATGTATAGAACACGTTGGATAAGTATAAGGATAAGCATACCCGACGTGTGTGTGTGTGTGTGTGTGTGTGTGTGTGTGTGTGTGTGCATACACAGCTAATATAACGATAACAATAATAATCATCGGTGGGTATTTGGGTCATGACCTGTATGTGTTTGTACAGAGAAATTCTTGGAAACTGTAGATGACCAAGGATGGAGTGTGCGTGGTCATGACCTTCTCAGCACCCACCACTTCCCCTCACAGCCCCCCCTTTCCCTCCTACTCCCCGCGATTCCCGCCCCCACGATCTGTCACTGAGGCGTTACACACAGCTGTTACCATCACCACATAGACCAAGACAAATGGTCAGACACACAGGGACAGAACGGCGTCTGGCCGGTTTAATGCAATTAGCATCAGTCCGCAAACTGTCAGGTTTCGTATTCTTAGGTGAACAGGTAAGTCAATCCCAAACCCATTAAGCTGTCGATAATGAATTGGCTTTAGTCTGCTCTCTGCTACATTAACCATAAAATTATATTACATATTGGACTAACTCAAAAAAAAAAACCCAATGAGGAACCCTTTCAAATATAATAGACATGAAGCCGGCAGATTAGCTAAAGCACTTGTATTAATCCAGAACCCATACATACCATGTATGAATGTTTAATATATGTAGTATTAGCCCAAGCCGTAAGCAGTATAGTGGTCGCATAGCTGCCTTTGAAGCAATTGATCTGCATCTGCTTCAGGGACAATTGTGCATCGTTTTGGAGAAAATCCCCTGCTATGTAAATGTAAATAATATCTGTTCATTAATATCTATCAAATTATCCAAGACCTGGAATCTCTTGTCTGAGAAAGCTGCCATCTCCTGAATGCAGAGCAGGGCGATTCTGCAACACATCTGCAACACATTCCTCAATGGCCGGAGAAGACTCCGCAGCGCCCTCTACAGGTCACGGGCGGCCCTGCACCTTGTGTGGTTCCATGCCCTAGTTGCCCCGGAGGCTGAAAATGCCGTTCAGTCCATTCGTTTGTGTCTATTTGTACTGCGTTCCCTTTGCCCCCCATTTTTCTGGAGTCCAGGAGTTGTCCGCTGCTTTATCTGTACTGACACGAGGCTGAATGTGCTGCTGCTGACCACGCAGAAACACCTTTCTGCTGGCAGATAGATCCTTCTTCTCCTCTGCTTACCAAACACTCCTGATAAATTGAGCTGAAAATGTGTGTCAAACAGCAGCATTGGTCAAGTTGTTCATGGGTATCGAGCAGAATGGGTCAAGAGCTTGCGCTCCCCCTCTACCCCCGGACCGTAATCTCAGCGATGTCCCCTCAGGGACTTGGTTTGACATGGAAATGTCATCACCGGGCCGGGAGCAGGGCCCCGAGGGAGAGAGTTGAAGCTGAAGTGGCGCCACCTGCTGGCTGAGCAGAGCACGCTCAATTTGTTATTTCCCAAGTGGAAGGTTGGAAGATTCTCCCCCGAGAAGAGCGCCCCCAGCATGAATATGGGAGGAGTAGGTGAAAAACATGGAAGTGCGGCAGAGGTTGGGAGGTAACGGGAACAAGCCTGAGTAGATCTGGCACCAAGAGACAAAGGTAAGCCCTAATATGAAAGCATTGTCATGCGTGAATTGGTAGCCACAAGTCTCAAGCAAAGCATGCTGGGAGGAAGCATGACACAAGCATACAGACTCTTCTGAGGCAACCCCAATGACCAATCCGCTTTTTGTTAATACTGACTGAAGCACTCAAGGAATGGTAAATTTGGGACCAGTTAAGTCGAGAATTGCCCCTTTACACAAGACCTTGTAAAAACACCCTTGATTAATTGAAGTCCATAGTAAACAATGTTCTGCCACCATCTTGTTACTGAGCTCCAAAACGAGCACGAAGGGGCTGAATGATCTCCTCAGCATCATAACAGCTTTTTATTAGTCATACGGCACCGGAAGCTGCTGTGGTACCGGATGACTGGCATGTGCCAGGTCCGAAGAGAAGAGAAACGACACCAGCGCAGGACTAATTGCGCTTCCCCTTAGCCTGTCGCGGGATGAGCATCCCTGACGGTGTCGTTCATGCGTGTGACAGGCCGCAGGTTCTTATTTCGGTCTCGGGGAGGCGTTCAGGCGGTGCCCGTCCCCCCCTCCCCAAGCCACCTGGACTGACACAGCTGCTGGATCAGCAGGAAACGGAGATGGCTGTTTCATCAAATATGAAAAGAGTTTAAAATAAAAGTTGTCAGGGATGCCTCCAGTGTGCTCCTTAACAACAGCAGGGGGAGAGACATCTGGCCAGTCGGTCTACTTCTGCGGACTTAAACGGGATGGCTATTCTTAGAAATGGGAAGCGGGCTTCGGGTACCGTAGCGGAACGAATCTTCAAATAATGGAATGTGTGCATTTGAGTTCCATTCGTATAGGTTCATATGGGATGGACCAGATGAACAAGGTTAGGATGGGAAAAATGAACTCGCAGGCCGACTGCTCGATGTTTTTATAAAGCCCCGTGTTTAATTTAGGCTTAGCGTTTAATGTTCTCCAGCTTCAGTGCTCGTGCCTTAGAGTAAACAGAGGCAAGTTGCTGACTGGGGAGTAGCCTGCTGGCCAGGCTGCTGACCAGCTTAATCACTGCGGGAATTAAGTAAACAAAGAAAACAGCAGAATTTTTGTAAAAATAGGGACAATTACTGCATGGTTTATGAAGTCAGGAGGGTAGTGTCTCACAAAGACGTTCCCCTTGCCTCTGATTCTCTCAAGTCCAGCCTGATGCGTCTCTTAGGATTAAGGATTCAACCCCCCCGCCCTTCCCAGGCAAAGTTTACGGAATGCTGACCTCTACACATTAAGTCTGATTGCCAATTATTTTTTTTAGCATATAAGGACTTTGCTGAACCTTAATGTAATTATTGCCAAATGCATAGGGTCAAGGTCAGTGTTAAAAGACGTAATTTATCCTGAGTAGGTTAACAGGGCAATGCCCTGTATACATTAAAGAAGATTAGTTTTTAAACATGCTTACGTTTTTTTTTTTTCTCTTTATTTTCTTTTTTCCCCCAAAGCACCCAGCTACAATGTTTGCTGTAAATTGGGAACCTGGCGCCCATCGGATCATGCTTCCGTACCTTCGCAAAGTCCCCCAAGGTCAGAAAACGTCCTTCTCATTAGTGTGCCATTTAGCCCCTATTTAAAGGTCGACCACGTGCAAATTTCATGCGGCCTCATGATCACGGTGCCGCGACGGAGAGTGAAAGAGCGGCGATGACTATTAAAAAAAAATTTTTTTAAAAAAGGCATTCGTGACCCTCAAGAATTTCATGCTACTAGAAAGTCACAGGGGTGAGAAAACCCAGGGAAAAAAATGAAGGGATAAGTAGGTGAGAAGCAGGAAGGCTGAGAAATGCCGCGGCTAAGTAGGACACGGAGCAAGCTGCGTTTGTCATGCTTTTGGGGTTCTGGAGGTGGAATCTGACATCCCACTATGGGCGACTCTGAAGCCCTGTCAGATTCTAGAAGGTGCTTATCCACAACAAAAAAAAAGATGTCAAGGAAGATGAGGTGACAGACAGTTCCTCCTCTGAGTGATAAAATTACTAATGCTTCCTCATCCACAGGACAAGCTAGATAGATTTCAAGGACTTCACTGTGCTGTGATATAGAGGCAGAGGATGACTTCTTGGGTGTACTCACACTTGGCCCGGTTGCCCTGTACGGTGCCCAAGCACAATTGCCCCCCCCCTCTCCACACCCTCGATAGTCTGCACGCAGATTATCGCTTAATGATCCCGAGTAGCTTTCGTCATCACCGTGCAACTATTTTGTGTTGATGAAAACATAGGAAGGAGAGTGCTGTCGCACGGCACAACAGAATTCATGATTAATGTCCTAATTTTGTGGCTTATTTTGAGTCATTTTGGGCACGATGACACACAGATTTATCTAATATGCAGTGCAGCAATTTTTATTTATTCGTGCCGCAGGTATAAGAAGATAATCCCATATTTTACCAAATATCTCAAAGTTTTTTGTTTGCTGCATCCAGTTATTCCTGGATACTCCCAATAGCTCAGATTTCCGGCAAACTGCACCTCTGCCATAGACCTAAGCCATCCCTTTGCGGCCATGTTTGTTAGATGTTTGTTGCTACCCAATCTGTATGTGCCGTTTTTTATTTTTATTTTTGCAACGCAGTTGATGATAGAAGCATGCTCAGGCCCGGACCGCTAAGCGCAATGTGAGCGCAGACCAGCAGGGGAGTGGGCAGAGGGAGCAGTCATGCTCAGGCATGGTACCAAACAACTGGGCCAAGTGTAAGCATGCCCTAAGAGGCCTACTGAAAGTGAATTAAACCAGTCAGTGACTGACAGTGTGTGAAAATCCCACCCACTGAGGACTTCAGAGCCTTTTATCTCCGATCACTTTTTCAAAGCCCAGAAGGAAGAATGGATTTGTACCTTAAATAAGCCCAGTGCTCACTTTGAATTGTTATACAAATTGGCCTTAAGACAACTGCATCATTTTGAATGACAGTGCTAGTTAAGCAACGAGTTTAATTTTACCTAGAATCTATGTTCACCTTTATCATACAGCTGAATAAAGCATGAAGACGGGATTTTGGAGCCCTGCGATGGGTTGGCACCCCATTCTGGGTTGTTCCCTGCCTTGTGCCCGTAGCCTCCGGGATAAGATCCAGACCCCGCGCGACCCTGAATAGGATAAACAGTTACAGAAAATGGATGGATGGACGGATGGATGGATGGACGGACTGCATTTTGCATTCTTTCTTTCTCTGGAGGGAACCAGAGAACCCAGAGGAAACCACACAGCATGGAGGAAGCAAGCAAACTCCACTCCAATGCACAGCCAGCCCTGGAAGTGTCAAGAGACTGTGCCACCCCATGTACATGTAATGGCATTTAAAAGCGCATGTCAGCACAGCCATGTAATGTCTGTGATGCTAATTATGAAGCTAACTGTTAATCAGCTCCCATGTGATTCAAAGCAAGCTGCCGCTTGTCGTCCACGGCTGCCTTTCGGCAAAGGAGCCTGTGAGGACGTGGCACAGCGTCATGGAAGCGCCCACAATCTTTTAAGTGATCCAGTGACTCCAAGGGGTTGCAGAGAGACCGATTCAACCCAACATGCGTTCTGACATTTTTCTTTTTGGGGGCCCTTAATTGTTGACATTTGGTTTGTATTCCTACAGGGAGAGAACCACAGATGAGTGTAAAAATACAATTTCACTCAGCTGACTTAGAATAAGCAGTAAAACCTCACAAAACAATAAAATATTCTCACATATATAAACGTGTGCATGTTTGTCATTATTTGTCGAAATGATCATTTAAAGTACAATGTAATACCATGTTAGAACGTATGATTCTCACGTTATGGTCCTTCCTTTGTACATAAGACCATTGACCAAAAGAATGAGATAGCAACATACTATCAGAGCTCTCTCAACACTTTATCTTAGATTTCAGTCATGCAAACGGATTTCTGCTCTGCTAATAAAGTGCCCAGTTTCATTTTCTCCATAATGGTATCATTTTAACAGCCATTCACCCTTATCGGTACCCAGGGAAGTTTTTGACAATATGGCGCTTAGATACCTTGTTGTTTTGGGTTTTTTTTTTTAACAATACAAACTGTGATTAAAAATAAATAAAGCACAACGTTTAGGCCTACAGGGTTGAGCTGGGACAATTTCTTTTGTTTTTTTGTTATAGGTCTAAATGGTATGACAGACATAATAAAATAAAGAAAAGCACTGTAAAATATTTAATATGCCATGTGACAAAAGACATGCCTCACGAATATACAAAAAAGTGAACGGCGCAGCTGAGGATAAAATTTGAGCACATGCACGTTACGGCGTTGGCAGGTTCACAAAAATAAAGATCAAAGGCGAACAAGCGCGTCGCAGCCTAAGACAGACAGCATTTCTGATGTCATATTCAGCTACGTGAAATCTGTAGCTGCATAACAGTACTTACAAGTTCATCTTTGTTTTAAGGAATTTTCATACATTTTCACCTCGTTGCCTTGCCATTGAACGCACTGTGGTAAGGAATTAGTACTTTACATGAAAAGGCCTCTGTAGTTTTCAGATAACAGGTCTGATTCTGTGGTGTGCCCAAGGCCTGGCCATTAATAGAAAAGAGCAGTAAAAGTCCTTTGTCTACTAAGAAGGCCTTTCTATTCCTTTATTACAATGTCTAGGTAATGAGTATTTTTTATTACTGGATGCATGAATACCGTGACCCTGAATGTGGTAAGTGGTTGAAAAAAGGATGGATGGATGGATGGATGGATGGATGAAAACTAAGTTCATTTACCTGTGAAACAGCGTAAACTTTTAAATTTACATAGAATAGATGTTGAACGTGTTTCTTGTTAATCTTGAAAATATAATCTTTTTAGAATGGGTTATTTCAATGAACGTTATATTTGATCTAATATAAACCTGTATGAATGCGCTTCATCAGGGAATACATCTTACATTTGCGAAGGAATTAGATGGCTTCTTCGACAGAGATGCATTTCACGGTTAAATGTTTGCTGCATGTGTTGGAAACATACATAATAATGCAGTGTGACATTACTGTTAGAGAGTAGTTTAACTGCATGGAGAAAATGATTGATGTCAAACACTCCCTGGTGGACAGCAAGACAACCCCCTTCGTAGAGTCTCCTAAGTTTAAATACTTCTCTTTGAGGCTTATTGGAATTAATATTGATAAAGGAGTGAAATAAAGTTACATTCGTTTCACATACCCAAGAAATGCTGTGCAGCGTGCGACTGAAATACTGTTTGAATTAAGTGAATTTACCGAATACCAGGCAGACTCCCTATCGCAGCCGTTCAATAATCCAGCGGTCATACATATACAAGCAGTTATCTGACCTTAAATAATTGTTTCTATTTTTAAGAAGCATATACACTGAAATGCATGCGTACAAATAGTTAACCACCAGTCGGTGAAGTTACTCATAAACCAGTTGTGTATAAAGAGTCACAGTCACAAGGTACTCAACTGGTTAGTTGAAACAAAATGTGGTCTGGACATTTGTGAGTAACATCCCCAACACTGTTGACCACGTAACTGCACATTAATAAGCATTCTTGATGCCTGTGGTGGCAGAGCACGTAACACGGGATGGGGTGCTCTGTTCTTCAAGAGAAGCATTTGGGTGAGGTTCCCTTTGCAGGGATAAATAATCAAAGAAGGGGCCAACACTGGACTGCAAGAGGACACAAAAACAAAATGGTCATGTATAAAAGTGGGGCGATGATAAAGGATGGCAATCGTCATGACAATCTGAGTTCAGCCCCCCACCTGAAATCCTTCCTTCCTTCCATTCATTCATTTACTCACTCACTTCACTGGGAATAAGGAAAGAACACGTGTAAGGAATCAGCACCTGAAACCACGTGACCCAGGCCGCCACGTGACCCACCTCTTACTAATGCTCTCCCTTTAGCTGTTATGTACCGAAGACCTGACTGCAAATAACTTTGAGCCGGATCAATACCATGATGATTCTTTAACATTAAGGTGCAGTGTCGAATTTTACTATCAATTACGCCGAATCCCCACCTGACCACAAAATAATTTTAGTTCCAAAACGTTCTTTTATGTTTCCTTTACCCGAACAACAGTCTATAGATAAGCATTCATTATAAAGAGCTAGGTATTATTATACGGATTATTTCTGTATGGAAAACGATTACAAGAAAAACGATTGCGATGTTAGATTTATAGTAGTGTTTTAAAGGTATAAGGGGTTACGTTTTCTTTGGTTTTCACTCGTAATCCCTATGACGGAGCTCTCGTGTTTTATAATAGTAGGCTACTAATGAAGCCATACAGCAAAATTGAAAGGATTTTCTTGTTAGACTGTAGACCAGGTGCCATTCTTTATTCAAGGATTTATTCGCATTTATTACACGAGGTGTGCTCCAGATCTAAGCAAAGGGAACAGGGGACAGGGTGTAATTCTGCAGTATGCAAACAGTAAGAAAGAGGCCGGTTTTTAAAGCTTTTTTATAATGAAAGTCTTGCTTGTTCCCTCTGCGTTTTATCTGCTAATGTATCCAAGGTAATACCGATTCTTCCGGATTGATGTGAAACAAAACTGCAGTATATCTGAGGTGTGAATATAATTTCTCATAGTAGCCTAATTAACACCGATATCCCCATAGAAGCAAACCGGAGGTCCTTACATATGTAATATTAATTTAATAAGCGAATTTGGTATTTTAGCCTATTTCTAAGGAGGCAATTAGCACACTGGCAAAATACCGCATTTTGTGTTCATTGCCGTGCGCTGCTGGGAATACATTAATAAACTTTTACTATCAAGCGCAGTTCTACTGGCAAATGGAGCTTGGTTTAATACAAAGATTTTCATGCCATGAGGAGGGAACCCATTTTAGGTAAATCTGTTATATGTAAAGTTGGCGATTCAATCCTAAATGTATTATTTTGTTGTAAATAAGGTTTGAGACAGGTTTTAGTGCATTAACAAACAGTGGTGAATAACTAGCTGTCTCACTTTCCCACCACCATCTGAAATTTCTACCCCTGAACAATAGACCTGATACTCTGCTGTATTCTTAGTGCGAGGGAAGATGTCAAAATGCATCAGGTAAATTAACGGATCAATTTTCAGCGCTATCGATTTCCCGTACATCCGAGGTCCTTGGCATCGCTAAGAGTTCTGCCTGAGCAGCTGCCTCGCCATTAATCTTATTTCGTTCGCCGTGGGAGGAAAGGGGTCGGCTCCCAGACTACGCTCCCAAGTTTGGCCGGTTTCTTTAACCAACCGTAAAGGGGCTTGTTGAGAACCCAGAGAGCTTACACAGAGGCTAATGGACCTGATGTTATTAACATCTCTAAACTGCTTTCTGTGTTGTACCGATATTAACCGGCCTTGGACCGACACGCGCCGTCAGCTAGATTGAACGCTCTGCTCGCGCGCCTCTTATCTCTCATACCTCGTGACTCCGAGTATGGGCACGTGGCGAAGATGGTTACGACCGGAGCTTCTTACGGATGGTAACGGGCTGGGGGTTGTTGTTCGTTACTTCTGGGACGCCCATGAAGGTTTCATCGCCCCTCTGCCCTCCCAGAGGTATTTAGAAAACGAAATAAATAGCTAGCAGAGTGAGAAAATTGTAGCTAGCTAATTAGCAGAACATGTTGGTCCAGTACCTCCTAAATAAGGAACGTGATTAATATTTCGTGTAGTCACTGTTTGTGGCCTACATGAGCCCCCACATCTCAGGGGTCCTACGCAAATGCTTCGTTTGAGTGGTAAACACGGCCTGGGAGGAACCAGGAGTGTGGTGAGTTTTGTCAAATCCTGGGCCTAGTCTACACTGCGTTATGCGGTATGCTGTGATGATCTGGTCCCGGCATTTGCGGTGGCTGCCCAAGCGTGACTTCTTCCTGATAAGCGGATTTTTTTTGGAGCTGAAGGATGGATGGGTGACTTTCTATCAGTCGGTGAATCAGTGAAGATAGTGTGGTACTAGAAAAGGGTGTATCTCGAGAGGTCCCAAAGCTACAGATGTAAGGTTAGGCTTATTCACCCGGTAAGCAGTCGGGGGTTGGGGGTTCGGGGGAATTACATTCCCGTACTCCTGTACAGAGCCGTTCTTGATAGCGACAATCCTCTTGTGGCATCACATGAGCAAGTGCCGTCGTCGGGGGAGCTAGCTTTTCGCTCTCTCGCCGTGACAGACGCTGTCACTCGCACTTTAGCTCTTTTTTTCCGCTCGACCGGACGGCCTGAATGTTTGCATATCGTGCAGCAGGGCCCTGACAGGCTGAGTCTGCTATCTGCTTAATGGGCTATATCTGGCACAGGGGAACATCAGCAGGTTCTGTGCTCCCAGTTTAATGGCGTGTGAAGCTATGTTAAGAGATACGTTTCTTGCCTAATGCATACACACATAATGTCCTTTATCTCCTTCGATATATACAATCCATTTATTCACGTTTAATTATTACAAACGGTTTGGGGTCAGGATTGTATTGTACGGCTGATTTTTTTTTTTTTATTCTTTTCTTTCTGCTGTCTGGTAGTATATTTTTCCCCGATGTGATGTAGAAATGTATAGCAACTTTATAGCTGTCATGTCCTCTTTTCTAAGAGGTTTTTCTGTTCAATAAGGCATATCAGTTGCAAGTACTCTGTTTGGGCTCCACTCTACCATTCTGTGTCTATAGTGACTACAGTTCGTACAGTGTTTGGTTTTTCTTGTTTCTTGTGCTGTCTCACATTTGGGAAATGCTCAATAGTTTTATGTCTGCATTAGTTATCAGCATGTTTTCTGATGTTGTTGCCCTTGAGTTGTTTTAAAGAGGAGTTTTTAAGAGAGTCCGTTCTACGTGAAACGATGCCTTCTCAGCATGTTCCGCTTCAGACCCTTGTGGCCTGGGTTTCAGCTGTAGCCAGAGGATAACACTCCGATAATAGAGCGGCTTTGCTTCCAGGTCCTTCCGCAACTAATTTCCAACTACAGGAAGTGTGCTTCTTGGGGATGGTTCTGTGATAGCACTGTGGTGATATGACCTTGGAAAATTTGACTGCACCATGGTTCTGGCGGATGGATGATGTCTAACGTTTGACCCTCATCTATGGCTTAATTACAAATCAACTGATGAACCATGATGTGGAAGTTTTTTGTTTAGTGTTTTTCTATGGTTTTTAGCAATATCTGTCAACTCAGTATACTAATCCTGTTTATATACCTTGTTATTGTTTCAGAGGTTGTCTTGTGTTGACCTGCTGACTTGCTGTGCTGCATAACTGAGTTTGACATGAGCAGGAGGTCGTGGAGTTCGGTTCCACATCTGACCCCATCGTTACCCGTGAAGGAGGTGGATGGCTTAATTTGAATAATTTCAGTAAGCCCTTGGCTGTCACTATAAGATGTGTGGGCTGGCTTCTGTCGAATGACCTGCAAAAATAACGACTGCTATCTGAGTTGAGTCTCGAAGCACATAGTTTCTGCCTATGCCTCCTGTGAATATGTATGTATGCTCATGTGCCCCCTGCCATATTGATTTCTGTAGGTTCTGTGAATAAAAAGCGCATGCTTAGAGACCCATATGCCAGCACGTGTCTGCACCCGAGGGTGGAAAGAACAAGTAAAGTTAACGCTTTTGAGCTAAAATGGGCAGACTGATGGATAGTTGACAGCTTCTGCAGTCCTTGAGGTCAGGAAAGTTTCAGGTTGTTCTCTCTGCTGCTCAGTCTCTGTGCCAGACAATTGCTAGGTCAGCTCCCTGAATCACATCACAATTGCATGGCCATTTGAGCAAATGAGTGTCACATGACTCTCATTCCACCACAACAATCATGTATGTGTGTGAATTTATTTATTTATTTTTGCAGTGGTGTTAATTATGGTGTCTCTGGTAGAAGGTACAGATTCTTTTTCCAGCAGAAAAACATCCCCCCCCCACCCCCAGCGCACACACCTAATTTGTGGGCATGACCGTTAATAGCTCTAAAACTGCAGACCTTTGTTGCCATCTTGGCAGGTGTATTTAACAGGTCCTAACAAAGATCGTGATTCTGGTGGTCCTGCTGGGATGCTGTTTGCATTTAAATAGGTCAGCCAGCTCTGTTGTACCATTTAAGTGACCCCAAGCAAAATATCCGTGACTCCTTATTCCATGCAGCTAAAATAATCTTTTAGGGTAATGTAATCTAAATTTTGTAATGTATTTAATGAGGGCTGTGTTTTATATGCGCAGCGGAAACAAAACTGCTTATCGTTAACAGGGAAAAATGTACAATATAATATTTAGCTGCAATATTTTAAAAAGACAAAAAAAACTGGTGATAAATAATAAGAGAGGCAAAATTTTGCTGCAGCTGTTGTGCAAAGATGCTCTAATGGATTCTGGGGCAGTGGTGCTGAAAACATTCCTCCATAGACTTTCCTTTTAATTTGTTTACCCTTGAGTACAAAGTCACTTGTGTACAATTCAGTTTGGCTCCTTTTGTGGTTAACTGCCTGTGATGTATCTGGGATTTTTTTGTTTCTTTTGAACTGTGGAAAGACCTGCTTGAATTAAAACTGTAAATGAAATCCTGGATGCTCTTCAGCAGTAATAATCCCAGTTCCTACAGTGTTGTCATGTTGCATACAAACCAAAAATTATGAAGATTGCTGACGGAGACTGGAAGGAGGACAAGCCTCAGATTTGCGAATGGGATTAGTTTGGATGGTTTGGGGCAATGTAGGGATGAGTCCCCTTTAAAGTCCTGCTATGATGCCCTTGGGGCAGTATTGTTTTACTGTGTGTCTGTGTCCAAACATTGATGTCATCGTCTACATTTTATTTATGTAGCGGACGCTGTTATCCACAGTGACATACATTTATATAAAGTAGAGTCAGAGGGTGCCTGGAGCAACTGGGGGTTAAGGATCTTGTTCATGGGCCCAATGGTGTCATTACTCTGCCGATCTTGGGACTCGAACCAATGACCTTCTCCTCACAGGTACTGTGTCCTGTCCCATTGAGCACCACACTGCTTCCACTGGACAATCGTGTGGTTTGTCCTTGTTCTCATGGCCGCCGTCGGGGTGCCATTTGAGCCATGGCTGAGGGTCACCTGAGTGCATGCAAACAGAAATAAGGTTGTGTTGCCCACCACTCATTATCTACAGTAAAAAGAAAAACCAAGTCATTTTAGTTACATCTTGAGCTCTCAGAAGGGCAATGTGATTTTACTGTTAAGCCCTTGAGCAAGGCTCTTAACCTGTATGATTCCAAGGACTGTCTGACTCTGCTTTCTTAATTGTACACCAATTCGGATAAAAGCTAAATAATGTGAAATGAACGATGCCCTGCAGTCATATCTGCTAAACCGAACACGGCATTATCAGAAACCTGTGTGGTAACACTCTGGCATTCGAATGATCACCACTGAAGTTTTGGGGTCGGTGTGGCTCAGTATGTTAGGGCACTACTGTCAGTATTCAGAAGGTTGCTGGTTGGAATCCCAAGGTTGGAAACATGGTTTCTTCATTGG
This sequence comes from Brienomyrus brachyistius, assembly GCF_023856365.1. Taxonomy (NCBI): domain Eukaryota; kingdom Metazoa; phylum Chordata; class Actinopteri; order Osteoglossiformes; family Mormyridae; genus Brienomyrus; species Brienomyrus brachyistius. The sequence goes on along the minus strand of NC_064536.1, from coordinate 5,769,085 downwards.
GTCCTTGAGGAAAGCCTTTAACCCCTAATTGCTCAGTGGGCTGTCTGACACTGCTTTTTCAAAAAATGTGTGTCGCTTTGGATCAAAGCTTCGGTCAAATAAATAAAATGTAAGGTAGTTTTGCATTGAGTGACCATGTGACCAGCAGAATCTAGTAGGTCCCCCCCCCACCGCTGCCAAGTCCCTTCACAAAATTTACAGCTGGCACATCTACATAGAGCCACTAGGGAGTTTATATATTCTGCTTTCACGGGCAAAGCTTTTAAGCTTTCTCAGTAAAACCCTATGCAAACAAGTCGTGTGCTGAATCATCGGCCGCACCTTGCTGTCTAACGTGCCCACCGGCAAGGTGTCCAAACACTGAGTGAGGAGCTCTGATTGTGAGGTTTGCCTACAGAATCCCGACCTCCTCCTGTCCTCCTCTGTCCTTGGATGCGAAGCAAAACAAATCAGATTAGGATCAGGTGATGGAGCAAAGTAAGTTAATGCTCCCTCACATCACCCTATATTATGATATGAACTCATGGAATATATTTTCAATTTCAGGCCCCAAGCTCACCACGACCCTGTAGTAGATAAGCGGTCATGGATGATTATTTTTAATTTTTCACAATTAATTCAGCTTTTAAGTACTATTAGTTAGCGTCATGGGTATGTAGACTTGTGCTGGATTTACTCCTGCTTCTTTTGGGGATATTATAACTGGACAAAAGCATCTGGATGTTTGAAAGTTTTTGTGGACAGTTAACAGTGAAATGTGTCAACAGCGTAATTCTTACAGCCTTCACAGCAATAGGGTCTTTCAGGAAATGAATTATTTAAATTTATTTAAAGAATGCTTTTTATTCCAACTATTCTTATTTTTTTGCATCAGTTTTTTTTTTTTATCCTTTTCATATTTTTCAAATTTTTTTTTCTGGTAATTTACCAATTCTGTCTTTTGATTAAAAGTTATATTGAAGTTCATGCACAGGATTCTGAATCCTGCAGATTACTTTGTGGGAAAAGTAAACTGTGTTTGGATGACACTGGGGGAGGTTTGCTATGGATATAAACATGATGAATTTGCCTTTTAAGGATATTCTTATCCTGAAAATGCAGCTCAAAGTTTGGTTGTGACAGCATTGTTTATTCAGTCATGTCTTTCTGTTACGGATGCCATTTTGCAGATATCCACCTTAATTAAATGGTAAACTCTCTGACCTAGCTCAGATGATTGTGCAATTTCCACTTCTTTGTTCAAAATATACATTATATACTTTGTGTATAATTATAAAGACTTCTTAGAGAGGCAAATATATTGATATTCACTGCTTGACGTTTCAAAATGTCCTTACCCTGAAACGAAGAACTTTTAAATTGAGTCTGGACTTAATTTGCCCTGAAGGTTTTCGAACACTCGTTTCTGTAAAGAGAGTTTTCACAGCAGGAGAGCTTGTGTAAGACCAGACATCATTCACCTGGGATGAATACACTCGAATTAGGCGTCGCGGTGACATTATATGGATAGGCTGGAAGTGAACTGGGTTCTTGGGCTGTTACTGGAATGAAAACTAAATTAAAGAGGCAGATCAGCGGAACGTATCCAAATTGAATTTCAGATGGAGGCAGGGAACCAATTTATGGTCGCATTCCCATTTAAAAGAAGTATTGCTTATACATTATGACGGGCTTTTATTACAACTGCAGGTGGGCACACACACCTGTGTGATTCTGGCTGTCTGGTTGTGTAGATTGGTAGCAAATGAGAGGATAATATTTTAAATGTGACCTCTACACCATCCTCACTGCATATCCATAGATACCTGTTTAAGTCTTAAATGCAATTCCCCCCCCCCCCCCCCTATTTTATCTGTATCATCTGGATGTAGTTTTTTGGGGGGAGAGGTGGTGTTTCATGTTTCTTCACCTGACGCTTTCCTCTAACGGTAACAGGAAGCAGGAAATGGCTGTATGAAGTGTCACGCACTGGGCATTCGGGCAACCCTGTCTTTGCGTGAATCACATCCTCGCCTTAATATCCTGCTTTCTGTGCCGATTCCTGTCTGTTAATGAGTCTGCCTAGAATATTAATATCAAGGTGGTAATTATATAATTATATTGCATTAATTAGATTATTAAGCGGGACCATGTCCGCGTGTACGTGGGTTGTAGCGTACCAATTTATTGGATGTTCAGGAAATGAACATCGGAACAGGATTACTACAAATGACTTCCTTCGCTTTAGAAATTTCTTTTAGGGTTTTCTTAATGGTTTGGGATTGAGGAAGATCGGTGTTCTAGTTGAGGTAGATGTTTCTGCATCTTTCTGTGTGTTATTTTGAAGTAGTTGCTGTTATGTGTGATCATGCTACAAAACGAAATTACAGTGTTCGTTGGCAGGTAGCATCACCTGTTGACATCATCCTTGTACATTATTCTTCAATGTCCAGTTGTGCTCCTGCTGTAATATAGATGCACTCTGATGGTTTTTGTATCTGAAGGCTTTCTTCTGTGTTATCCCATATGCTTTGTAACCAAGGTAAAGTGAGGCTCTCACAGGGATTAAATGGTTTTGGACCTTCTCGTAAGGTCTTTCTATCCTTCAAAAGAATAGGTTGCACACTTTGACACAAGCCCTGCAGATGAACATCCAAATATCCAACAAAAAAAAGTGTCTACCATCTGTTAGGAGCCTTTGAGCAGGGAGGGGGCTTTGACGTATCATCAGTATGCCTTTTTAATCCCGGGATTTCAGCCGGAAAACTGGAATATTTCTCGATGCGCTAAATGATGCATTCTACTTTCACCACCCATGATCAAAAAATAAGCAAATTCCAGCTGCAACATCTGTAGCTGGTGCTGAGGGATTATTTTCCTCTCTGTATTACTGCCTAAATTGTTGCTTCTTTGTTCATAAGATTAAAAATAATCCAGTTTAATGCTCTGGCTTCATCTCCCTGTTATAAATAACGTTTCTCAGACCTTTTAGCCCTGCGGGCGTGTTTGTTGATGTATTGCTACTTAAGGTAACACTGAGGATTGGTCCTTGGTCTTGGTTTACCTCATGTCTGACATGCTTGCATTGATGTTGCATTGGCCTGGTTCCTTCGGGTTTGCCAAGAACGTCAAGACCAATGTTATAATTTCAGAATGTCCTCAGTCAGTTATTTCAATATTCACACAGATAAATCTGAATGGGAATTAAGACGTGACTAGGCCAATGCTTCCAACAAATAAGTAAAAAAGACTATCCGTGTAAGTCACCTGTATTGCATCATGTTTTTGTGAGGACCTGTTTTCTTGGCTGCGGCTCTGGCCACAGTAGAGAAACAATAACCCATTCCATTTGACACGACGTCGTGGAACGGACGGCCGCTGAAGCCCACTGCCGGTGCCATCATGAAAGGGGGCTTTGGAGCTCTCGCCTCGGCCCTTCATCTTGTAAGGGCACTTTGATGTGCCTGCAGCCTTGTTTCTACAAGGGCTGGAAGCCTGACATCTCTTTCGTAGCGCTTCACTTTGGATCGGAGCAAAGTGTGGTGGAAGTCTGTCATGGCCTCAGACTCCAGGGGAGCGCATCTGTGTGCGGCGAGAACAAAATGTCCAAACCTCGAAACGACTCGCTTACATCGCATCGTTAATGTGTTTGGTTCAATCATGCATCCGTGTTCAAAAACCACACTGCTTCCCCAAAATAATGAACCTTTCTGAGATAATGTCCGGATTTCATCAGTACGGACAGCCCTGTGTCCTTCGTGGTACTTAAGACACCAAATGTTGATTTCTGTGTGGTAAGTTACCCTCAAATCACTATAGGACTTTGTAATGTTGGTGAATTATGGCACTGCATTTTACAGTAAAATGTCCATTACAGTTCATACTTATGGAGATACTTTTAAATTCCGTCTTAATGAATAAATGAAGTGTCTCAAGTTTCTTAGGGAATTTGAGAATCTTCAAGAAATTTTCCAGGACTCCTGGATGCTGGATGAAAGCTTCTTGGATTCCCAGAAGACCCTGATACATGCTCAGGTTCATCTAGCCTCGTAAGGTCATATCATGCCCTGCACTGGGCTGGTGTCCTGCCCAGGGTGTCCTCCATCTTGTGTCTTGTGATTGGCTCCGTTTTACTGCATAAGCAGTTACAGAAAATGGATAAAGTCGTCTTACCGTAATCATACTATGCATACAAAGTAAAGGCTTCTGAGGTTTCCTGCTGAAGAGAGGCTGATTGTTACGTATAGAACTTAGCATTGAATAGACCTTCTAGAAATTCTACTTACAAAAGTATCAGATGTGATGGCAAGATGGTCAGACTGTACACTGACAGTGGAAAATCCATAATATTTCATAGGAATGATCATAGTGACAGTAAGTCTCAAGAGACTTACTCACCTCAGTTTCTTCTGGATGGAACGAAGATGTTTCAGCTTGCTAGAGTAATGTAACTTGCATAGAGCCTGCTAATTAAAAAGACCATTCAAATAAAGAAATATCAATAGACAAACCATGCAATATTTATGTGATGTTTCTGTCTTAGTATATGCTACAAGTGGGCTTTCTAAGGCATATACACCCATATTTGTGTGTGTGTAGGATCTGAAGCCTTTCTTGGGTTTTATTCTGAATTAGTAGGAATCAGTGCTCCCCCCCAGTGACCCTCGAGCATGTTTGTATATGGCTTTAAAATTATTATTTTATTAACTGTGCTGTTTATACAAAACCCAAGCAGTCCATGGAGATTAGAGCTGGTATTTTAAAACCACTCCCTGTAAACCTGAGCGTGTGCACAACAAACGCATCTTCAGATCTGAGGCGCGACCCCAGGAACCCCCCCGTAGTAGTGCAGGGAGTGGGGGGGGGGGGGGGGGGGGGAGGACACGTCCCATGTGCTCGTGTGGATTGTTGGGTGGCTTCGATGTAGATAAACGAAAAGTCCTCCAGCGTCAGATGTAATATGTCCTCTAGATCACAGGCCACTATATGAAGCTCAAATATCCTGCCTTTTTATATATATATATATATATATATATATATATATATATATATATATATATATATATATATATATATATAAAGTGGACTTCTGCTTTATCAGGATGGGACGTGGTAATGAAAAAAGAAACAGAGCGGCAGTAATACGCTATCATGGGGTGAATCCCATTTATAAATTCCGTTTCAGTGGGTATTTCGTGTTTGATATTTGATAAGAGCCGGATTTTCATTTAAAAGGGATTACGCCGTTGTCGTGCTTTACCTAGCCAGACAAGATATGCTTTTTTAAAATCCAATAAGGCAGGGGCAACCCAGGTGTCCTTAAAAAGGCAGAGAAAACAGGCACAGAGACTCTGGCTCCTTTGCTGAGGCGTCACGGCTGAGGTAAGGGGCAGATGCGCCGGGACCGGGCCCCACATTATTCTGGATCATTTAAGGGACAGAGGAGCTGCAGTAGTGTGGACCAGGCCCCAGGAACCGGCGCAACTTCTGTCAGCGTGATAACCCGGAGTCAGGATGTGAGTCAGATCTGTGATGCGATGGAACCGGGGGTGACCCTCCCCCCTCCGACCTTCCCAGCATCAGAGTCCATTTGCCCGAACGTCATCGCCTTCCTGCTGACCCAAACTGCAGCTTTCAGGGTTTTTAATCCGCACGGGATTTAAGATACGCTTCAGTCAAGTCCACCAATTAATAAGGAATGTAAAATAAAAAACTGACAAACCCTGTGTCTTTCAGTTAGAGCAGGCAACAACCCCAGGTCGCGCTCGTGATAGCCGCGCTCGGGGGGCCGTCACCCCCCGGTGGATATTCGTTGAATAATCCATTGCTGTTATGGGCTGTGGATCTATATTTTATAGATTAAGATGGGTGTGGCACTGAGGCGTGAGTGACTGATATGAAAACGCCGAAACCCCAAAAGTGTCTTTGACAGGTGACTCCTCTTCCTGAACTTGCCTGTCAACTCTTCTCTGCGAAAGTTTAATGATTCTTCACAAAATAGCAGATTGAATTATTTAGATGAGCTGGAACAAAAAGACAAAAGGAGAATTTTAAAAAGTAAGTTCAGGACCTTATGCTGCTATATCCGTTCTCTAGAGATGTATGAATTAGAAGGATAAAGTGCAAATGTGTGTCCGTCTTTTAACCGCTTATCCTGGTCAGGGTTGCTTGGGGCCTGGACCCGATACCCAGCAGCACAGGGAACAGAGCTGGGGCGCATTCTGGACAGGATAGTGGTCTGTCGCAGGGTGCATATACCATATACCTTGGAGATCTTACTTAGCCTAACTGAAAGCCTTTAGAGTGTGGAAGGAAAGTGGAGCCCCAGGTGGAAGCCTGTCAGAGACGGGGAGAGCATGCAAACTCCACACACAGAGCAGAGCCGAAATTCAAATGTGTAAAAGCAAAATAATTTGATTTTGTTTGAATGAATCTCCATGGTAATTTATTCAGTCTACACGACATGTAAACACTGTGCATCAGGAATTCTTTGCGGAATCGCACCTGCATTGTGGCCGACAATGTCAACCCCCCCCCCCCCCCCCCCCCTTTTTTATTTTCCACACACACTCCACACCCCCACTACAGGACATTGTAACCGAAGAAGGGCGGACTGACACAGGAGGGAGCGTCAGGCCTTTTTATGTTTCCGGATGAAACCAGTTTGTTTTGTTTTGATTCTGCAGCCATTCGTCTCACTACTTCCTTGCCAGACCCTCGAATCCTTTTTCATTTATTTTTGACCAGATTTTTCTTCAGTTGGGGAGGAGGGCTTGGCAAGCCAGTTTAATTAGAGACTTTGCCATTTTTGCTGTGGACGGAGCTGTTTTTACCAGAACCTGAATAAATACTGTTGTTGCATAGTACAAATGTTCATGAGAAAAACAGAGTCATATAAATGTAAAGATTTTTAATTATCAATGAGCCTCTGAATGCAGCTACAGGAAGGGGAGCCGCATGGTCTGAGTTTTGTCACGACAGACTGGCCCGGTATGCAATCATATGATACATTGCATAAGCCGTGCTGACTTTTATCCATAATTCCCAGCTGTTCGGCCTCCTACCGTAAATGTGGCATACCAAGACATGCGGTGTTTTCAGAAGACAGACGCTGCCCTTGTTATCCTATGACGGAGTCTTTCTACTGTGGAGCCTGAGGAGCAGGACGGCTTCTCATAACCCACCCCCCCAATGGCGGCGCCGTGGCGTGCCACGCGTAGGCTGGCTCGTCCGTCTCCCCGTGCGCATGGCGATATCGCCGGCCGCTGACGGACGTTTGATACGTGCGTGTTTGAAGTATGGGAACAGGATGTGCTTAGCGACGGGTTACGGGAGGGAGCTTTCGGCGGCTTTGACTGCCTGGGTGCTTTGTAACGCAGAAGGAAGGTACCGCCGTGTTTAAATAAACAGATTGTCGAGCGCGGAAGAGCGTAACTGCTTATCATATTTACTTACAATCCCGGGCAGCCTCTTCATGCCGTACGCACTTAGTTAACATGCTTTCTACTTGAGTATGAAATCTCCGTTAAACAGTTAAGGGGAGAAGCATGTACTGATACTAAGAGGTAAAAAGAATCCATTGCAATTCTGTGGTACAAAGAAATCCTGAGACGAGCGAGATGTGCTGTCCTTCTAACATGACAGCTATTTGTTATGGGCTCCCATTACTCACCGCTGCGCCCCCACCCCCCTCCCCCGATGTCCAGCCGAAAGTCCGATGAGTCAAATGCGTCATCAACAGACCGACTTCTGTCAATCATGCAGATTCAGGACCCACCGCAGTTTTTAAAGACTAAAGTTTGGGCACTTTTTATAAATTCACATGGTGTGGTGTGGCTTTTAAGAAAAACATCAACAATAATGCAATAGGTCAAACTAATAAAATCATTAAGATGTCATTTGTAATATGTAAAACTGCATATACATGTCAGTCCACCTAGATCAAAAATGCAAAATACTTACAGATCTGATAACTAAAAATGTCTCATGCTGCCTTATTTAACTATAAATTTCTGCTTTGAGGAAAGGAGTTAACACATGCTTTGATGTCCGTGTTAATAACCAAATGCTAATGACTTTTAATTAATGTTTTTCAAAGACATAAGCTTCGTCAAGTCAGCCAGTTAGCTGTGCAGTTTCCTTAATCCCAATGCATGTCTCCTTTCTCCTGCTATATACTTTTGCTATATGGTAAAATTGGCTTCATAAACATCTTATTTTATAGCTGAACCTTTAAACTGGATGTTTTAAGATGCTTCTGACAGTAACGCATGGTTACTGTTCATTATGGGATGGCACCAAGGCACCCATGTCCACGTCCTTCGTTGCCGTGGGGGTGAGATCTCATCTCATACTTTAAAATGCAAATGGCACCCGCCTTCCCCAAAGGAGACTCCGTGGCAATTTGACCTGTAACGTATGTTCATAAATTCATTAAGGAAATTCAAACCCCGCTATGACAACATGCCCTATTTTAAGGCATCAAAAAACAGCCCGCATGTGAAGCTCGTACTGGTCTGTTGAGTCGACTCACCCCTCAGGCCTTTATAGTAAAACAGAGAAGATGGATTTATGTAAGGATGTGTCTGAGTGCCAGGGGATTAAAGAAGCTGTGCTATGCTAATGGTGGGCAATGTGTACCTCATAACCAACCCCCCACCAAAGAATGCAAATAAAACGGCATGCAAAGGTGCCACAGTGCAACGGCAAATCACTCCAGTTGGGTGTGTTTGGTCTTGGCCTCTGATTCCATTCTAGAATGTTCTTTCTCAGAATCTCGTCAGGCTGATGTTCACTATTATGATTTCCATGCTGCTTGGTCGAATTCTGAAAAGTTTAACAATCTAAGCAAAAAATTTCGTCAGACTAAAATCGTACAGCTAAGAAGAAGCTTTAGGTCCAAATCGCCCCAAGACATGGTTCTGGGCAGAACTGGCGCCATGTTAGCGTTGTTCTGTCTGCAGGTGTTGTACGCCCGGTTTGCCCCCTGTAAACTAGCCTCCTGTATCATGTCTGCACCATGATGGTAAAATGAGAGCATCTGTACTGGATGGTGATAAAGGAAATGGATTTCGAACCAGGAGGTGCATTTTTATCCCTGGAAGAGAGACCGTTGAAAAGGGGAGCCGTAAGTGCCCTATTACGTGCCCAACCATAAACATGGGTTCATTCAATGGGAGAAGGCATGAGGGCATCATAATGGCTGCCCCTTTAAGCTGCCTGAGAGCATAGGGCAGCCCATTACACGGTGACTACGGAGCGCAATCTGTGGAATGTGGGATTGCAAAGTCACCCGGATCCACGGGCAGGTTGGCGGCTTGGCCTAATGATGCATCATCATTGGAACATCGTGGGGCATCTTTGGAAAGGGGGGGGTTGCTGACGTTCAGTCAAGGGGGAGGTTCATAAACAAAACGATTCTCTAATCGGCCCGGCCCTCCTTCGCTTAGGAGATGGTACGGCCCATGTTTATTCTGGGCCCAGAATGTTCCCAAGCGAGTTTGATGAATACAACATGAGCAGGGCAGTCTCAGTAGCTTGTCCAGAGTCACGTTTGACCGGAGGGGACGCGACCTCCTGTGTGCCGGCCCATGGTGACTCTGTGTCGTTTTGTCTCCTGAAAGAGTCGCGCTGCACCTGTAAGTAGGGCAGTCGGACGGAGCCGCGAGGCGTGTGGCCTCTTCTGGGTCCCGCTGCGGCGATGTGTGAACACGAGGTCGACCGGCCCTGCATTTATAGCCGGCAGTCTGATGCAAACGCTAGGCAAGCAGCCATGTGGTTTCAGGTGAACGGCCGCGGACCCCCGGCGGCCATGTTGGAGTGAAGGTCCCCCCGGGTGTACAGGTTTCGCCTGGAGGGGCTCCGCCCATGGAGGCGCCCTGACCTGTTCGTGGGACTCGCATGGGTGAGAGAAACTTTTCACACTTTTGAGATCTTCTCCTACTTCACAGAAAAAATGCACAGCAAGTCCAGTTACTTACTCTTTTACCCGTTCATTTTGGCAAGGATGTTGGTGACATCACTGCAGCAGGTCACATCCCTCCCCACTTGACCCAAACGTCCGTCTATGTCACATACAACTTTGTCTTAAGGCTCGTTTTCCCCAGAACGACCCTTTTCCCATTGTGGTGCAGCCAGTCCCAGCTTAAAAAAGCAGAACAGTAATTAAGTACTTAATCAGGCTGTACCGCTTAATCAGAGGTATCGTAGAAGCTGTCCATTTAACTCTGTTTATTTACGTGCTCTGTAGCAAATGAAAGTCTGGTGCCTCATCTCAGCATATAGTTCTGTATGGGCACAGGTGAGGCCTGTGGCTAGCATGGGGTCTGGGTTTTCAGTTAAAGAATTCCTCACTAGGGTGTTATTCTTGAAGTTTAGCAACGGCACTTTGACTCCCATTGTCTGTGCTAACCTTGCGGAAGCATAACGTATACCTTTCTTCTTTTGTATCAGTCTGGGTCTGCCATGTTCTAACTGGCATCATCCTACTGCTCTTGAATGTCTCTATAGCAGTGTTTCCTAAGCTGGTCCTCCGAGACCCACGGACGGTCCACGTTTTTACTCCTCCCTGCTCCTTACCGGTCGCTGGGAGGGAGGAAAAATGTCGACTATCTGACATGGAGCTCGGAGGGAGCAAAAACGTGGAGCGGCAGTGGGTCCCTGAGGACCATGTTGGGAAGCTCTGCTCTATGGCAAGGACATGGAGACCTGGTGGCCACGAGGATCTGCTGGAACGCGAATGCAACGGACATAAAACTCGCCGTATCCTGACCTGGCCCAGACACACGGCTATGCTGACAGTGAGAGTAATGAACATACCCTCATGTTTATGTACATTGTCATAATTAAAGATAATATATGGATTTAATATACTTGCACTGCATTCGTACTCATTTTTCTGACTTGAGATGTGCGTGTGCTTGTGTTTCAGCTGGGAGGGGGAGCTGGAAAGGCTTTGGGCCCCCAGAGGTTACCCTACCCCCCCTTTTACTTACCGCTCGGTTTTTGTTTCCTCTCCCGTCTGGGATTTTTCTTCTCCTCATTAAATTTTAATATGTTATAACGCTGACCGATGGCATGTCCGAGCACGGTCTTGTGCTTGATTCGTTTGCAGCGAATCTGTGATGCTTTTCTTAAGTCTCTCTTAAGCTCTTTGTGGTAGCTGTGTTGGGAGGGGGTGCTGTTTAAAATGTGAGGGGTTACTCGTCTTACAGTATATGCCACTGGCCATGTTTCACCACAGTGCACCTTTTAAGTTAAAATAAAGGAAAAAAGCCAGTTAAGAATAATTCCAGCAGGAGTGAGAAGCAGTGTAGTACAGAGGAAGGACAACCATGTCAGATTGGAGGTTAAGTGGCCTGAAGACAGAGCGCCGCATGCTGATTGGCTAGAAAAAGGCATTTGGCCAATCAGTGCCTGGCACTCTGTCTTCTATCTGGCATCCCGACTCGTGAGCGCCTCTGGGAGACGTTCTCGCTCATGGCACGTTGTGGCTCCGGGATCGATGGCTGCGCGTGGCCTGGTGCTCCATCCTGCCGAGGCGCGGGCCGAGCGTTTACAGATAGTGCTGTGTGTTATCCCCCCTCCCGCATACTTATCTTCCTAACATGGCTGCTGAGATACAATTATGGGTGAGGGTGGCTTTTCGACAGGTAATAATGCATAATGTTATGAAGATAAAATGAAGCCTGTAAAAGAATCTTTGTGTGTGTGTGTGTGTGTGTGTGTGTTTGCGTGTGTGCTTTTGTGTGTGGGTGTGTTCTGTCCTGAATCCTGACTCAGGATAGGACAGACTGGCCACCATCTGCATCATGTCTAATCAGAATAGTCGGCGTGCCTCTTTCCTGACTCCATTAACAGTTTAATTAATCTCTGCTCATTAGAGCTCCGGCTGTGGTTTTCTTCCACGTGGACGGATGCCGCTGAACTCGTGCCTTTATGAGACTGTGGACATTCCCCTGACTGGGACTGGTGGTGGAGGGTCCCCCACCTACCCCCGTTCAGCAGCATCGTGGCGGAACGGGGCACGTGGGAAAAGGATGGGATGGGAATCGGCGAGGGGCGGAACGGGGCACTAGGATTAGGACAGAGCCCCAGCTACAGCAAACCGATTCTGGTCCACGTATCCTTGTCGCTGTCCCATGGGTGTGGAGCTCAGTAAAACTCGGTGGCTGATTCATATGTCTCTGGCTGTGTCACACGCGTGCTGGTCTGGTGACATTAAATCATCCGTCCCCTCCCCTCCTGCCATATGAATATGGGTTTTATTTATATACACACATGCTATATTTATCATCTAGTGCGCTGCTTTATTGCCCGTTCTATTCTATATATCCGTTGTGTGTTTTACTGGCCATTCAAACATCGGCGGGATTTTTATGGTGTTTTTTTTTTTAAGAGCCGTAGAAAAGGGTGAGCATCCTTGACCTGCCATGTGGTACTCAACTGCCTCCGCCCTCCTGGGGATGCTACCACGCCTCCTCTGCAGCAAATGCGGGGGGGTGTGGGGGGAGGGTGCGTGGAGGGCTGCTCCTTCAGACAGTCATTGGTGGGGCTCGCCGCCATCCTACGGGACCTGCTCAAGGCCAGACGTTGGGCGTAGGGGGAAGGTTCCGAGCATGGAGCGAAACAGACGAGAACAACTGGAGGAATTATAATCAGGCGTCTGAAAGCTGGGGTCTTGCACATATCGATCAGTGTGGGTTTACCGTTCCCCGGGGGGGGGGGGGGGGAATCACCTAGATATAAAACTATGGAAGCAGCTTGAATTTGAAAGATGTGACCTGAGTAGTAATGTGTTTAAGTGAGTTATACCAGTTAGATGGTTACACACATGTGTTAACTGATCCCCTGTGAAAAGACCATTTTAAAGCCACATTTACTGGGCCTTGTGGGGGTGCTGTTGTGGAGGGGGGTGGGAGGGGTAGGGTTTGGGTCAGTGGGGTCACAGATTCTGGGAGGTAAAGGAGTAGCAGCTGGGCTATGGTTCTTCCGGCCGCGTATGCGCTGATAACGTTATCTCCGCTGGTATAATGGACATGACAGACGTGTCACACGGTCCTCGGCCTTGCCAGCTACCCCCTCCCATCGCATTTCCGCCGCTCCCATCCCGAGCGAGGTCACCCGAATCGACAGAATCAGCTTTCTTGGCCTCCACGAGACCTTCTGTCCAGCCTTGCTCTCTAAGCTCCTTTTCTCAAATCTGTTTTTATAAAAACATCTATAAGCAGAGTATTTTGTTTACATAACCAGATCAGAAAGATATTTAGGGTTTATTTTGCCTCGTCTTCAGGTTATAGACAAATAACACTGAATGGAGCATTTTCTGCGGTGCATTTCTGATATTAACAGTAAGTACGTGCTTGCAAAAAACAGACCTAAATAACAAAATTTGCGCCCAAAACGCCTACATCACACCAAACAGCATACGGCTCAGAATTTGTTTTTGTTATGCAAGGTGAGAAAAGCAGTGTCTTTAGACGCACCAGCGCAGACCAGCACCGCGTTATCACAAGCGGGTGACACGCTTTTCCCGCTCCTGCGTCTCCCGGAGAGCTTAACGCGCCGCGTCGCGGGACTTGGGAGTTAAATTGCACCCTTGAGGATAAACGCTGAGTGCAGTCATCTTCAGGACACCTGGCGCGACTCGAAGACAATTTCAGAATCACAGGCCTGTCTCTGATGGCGACAGGCGGAGGATGTACAGGAGCACATCCACAAAGGCATCTGTGGTCCTCATGATGAAGATGAGGGCAGTGATGATGATGATGATGATAGTTTTTTTTTCATGAATTGGGGTTTTCTTAGGGTCATTACACAGTGTCACAGTTAAATGTAAACGGAAATGAATAGAAGTACATTCTGTGCTTGCCGTTTTGCAGTGTCTCCACACCATGAATTAGCTGTGAAATTTTCCATTATAGCTAGAGGCACCTTGTTGGCTGTTGGCTCCCCTGTTATGCGCCGTCATTTGGAGAAATGAAATGCGCTTCACATTTTTATGGAGACCTTGTGTCACATTCTGCATGCACATATTGTGTGTGTGCATCATGTGTTGTGTGTAGTACTGTATAGATGGGACTCAATGCATACATTAATGTACACTTCTATTGAACAAAAGCGGTATTCACATCCCTGAGAGACAAAGGGCCCTGTACTTTTTCCAAGTAAAGAATTTCAAGGTGAGCTCCCTGTCTGCCTCCCCCTGCCTGCCCCCATGTCACATGTGGAGTCCCGCAGCCTTGAGCACGGTACGATATCGCCGCATAAAAGGAGGATGACACCTTGTCCGCCCAGCAATGTGAGAAGTTACACTCGAACAGGTGGTCCGAGGCTCCAGGGTTAAACGAATGTCAGAGCGAGGTTCACATGGACATGCGCGTCACTGATATCGGGCAGCAGGTGGCGCAGTGGTTAAGGCCTTTTATCCAGGTCAGTTTGAGTCCCAGTGCGATCTTTGTCTTTGTTGTCGAGGACTCAAGCGAGGCACTTAACCTGAGCTGTTCCTGTGAAATATCCCGCCGTAAAAACTGCTAGCTGACAAATATATTTATAACAGTCTTTCAGGGGAAAATGGGGCAGGCCCCTTTGCCAGGTGTTATGTATTGATATCACTGCCTCCCCCACTCCCTGATGTTCACTGCAGCAGCAACGGTAGGCAGTTGCCCAGGGTCTCTGAAAACTAGGGCCCCCCCGAAGACAGAAATTCCAGAGGTTACATTTAAGGACATGACATAATATGATAATTTAAATGCTAGCAAGATGCATGTTATTTTCATTTTTCGCGAAAGTTCTCAGGATAGACAAAGTTACCCTCATCGCAGCTGTAATGGATTATTCCACTTTGAGACTTCACACTAACCAGCTTTCTTTTACCACTGGAATCTATCGGTTGTTCACTGCCAAGCGAACTGGCACAAAGTAACAAGAAGAAAATGGCACGACGATACAAGATTACATCTCCCTTGTCTGATACTGTCTCGCCAGAGTGAGCAGACGAGGAGAAAGCACCATCAAATCAACGTATGCAAAAAATGCAGGACTAACGTCAGCGAAAGAGAGAACGGCTAAACTTAAATTTGATCAATCAGTCCTCTGGCACAATACCCCCTCCCCCTCCATGAGCAAATTTGATCACATTCCCGCCCCCACCCTGATTGGTAAGTTTTACTGCTGGCAGTCTGCGCTTTGACTAGAATATTATTGATGTTCTATTGTTTATAAATGCCTCTCGTTTCTCTTTTGTCTCCAAAAATATCTCCAATGGCCCCCTACCCACATCAGCCTAGGGCCCCCAGAGAAGTTAGTCCGGCCCTGATTCTGATACAGAGAACGGGGTTGGGGGGGGGGCATGCTCTGGAGTCATCGATCGCTCTTCCTCTCTTCTGGCCAGGGACGTAATACTCATCGCTGCACGCGATTAAACCGCTTCAGCCTCACAGTGCATCTTGTCTTGTTTGAGATAAAGGGAGGAGAAAAATAGTTTTTCCCCAGTCTAAGATATAGAGTTTATTTGAAAATGGAAAAAAAAAAACTGGTCTTTTGAGTTCAGTAAGTTTGTTTTTCACTGTGTTACTAGGCTCATGTAATGAGTAAAATAATAGGAGTCAAGGAAGAACATGAATCATGTTACGTAAGAGGATATTTCTCTGCTTATATCCACTTGGGTTCTTAGGTGATACTTTTTAATTGCAGGGAAGCCTTGGCTCTCCTTTCTGACCCGGAAGCTTCCAGCACTATGCATGAGTTTAAAGCCTCCTCTCCGGATTTGCTCGTTCCTGTGATACCATTTCGGCGTTAAGCTCCCCTCGCCGACTGGAGAAAGCGCGTCACACATCATCTCACGTCGTTAAAAAATAATCTACGGCAGTCGTCAGTGGGACACGGCTCGTGCTGGGGAGGACGCACGCGTTTTGCAAATCAGGGTGGGGGGCAGCCCGCAGTCCCAGCCTGCGCGGCCCCGTGCAATCCTGTGCAGTCCCATGCATATGTTATCCATGCTGATAATTAAGGATAATTGCTGGTAATGACTGTAATGATGCGTTTTCTCAGCACCAGTACAGTGTACTTAGCACAAAGACATTTCTGCTCGTGTACAGACCAAAGTCCCATCCTGACGCTCTTCACGTCTGACCCCTGACCCCAGCACACTTCCCACATTGGTTGTTTAAGATGGCGTCTTGCACACAAGTCAGGTAACTGCGTCTGTGTCCTCTTGTGACCACAACCCAGGTCCTGGTGGCCTGTTCACAGACCTCTGGCTAAACCTAAAACCTTCCATTCTATCTTCCCATCATAGACGTTGATCCCCTTGCAGTGTTTTTCAAGCACAGTGAATCTTGCCATCAGACCTCTATTACAATCTTCTTGATTTTTTTGTTCTTTAAAGTCATGTCTTTTTCCTATCATATAATTCCTTTGTACAGCTGGGCGTTTCGCTGAAGTACCTGAGCTTAAGTATTGAGTACAGCTGCAAGCTTCCTTCTGGGTCCTTAACCAGTTCTGTCTCGCTAGCACGCTCGCTGCTGGCTTTATGTACACAGTTATGCGCCGTTATTGTTTGTTGTTTGGCCTGGAGTCCATAGAACGAGACACGGATCCGTAAGACATTACATCTGACGCCGTAAGTGGCACTCATGCTTCAGAACTTCATTCTGATAGCTGTAGGTAATTGATGCGGGGCAACTTGTATGTTTCACTTTCAAACGAAACACCAGTCAGTAGGAAGGGAGAAAAAATAGTCACAATGAAAAATAACCGTCTTGGTCAGGCTGCATTGCTTTGTACCTCAAGCACACTCTTTTTCCTGGAAAACAACAACAGTGGAATAAACCAAACGCAAAAAGGGGTGTTCCACTGGTCCGTACCATTGGAGTGTTTTTAATAATTATGCACGATTCAGAGTAATTGGCATGAATTTGTTTACATGATACGAGTCTATGAAGTCAAATAACTCTTCTCATGGAAATAGAAGCTGTATGTGTAAACGGAAGCCTTCACAATAAAGATCAGCCTGATTGACTATGCAGCTAACATATTATATGCTGCCTTAAAGTATTTTGCAGAAGTATCCACTCGATCCAGTCTGGGTGACTTGGTGATTTAGCGTTTTCATAACGGGGATCTAAAGTGAGATCCTTGTCTAACGTTCAGCTCTTTCATGGAGAAATTGTCCATCTGTTAGTGAAATGCCCGACACTTTAACACTTTAAACTGGCATGCAAAGACTCGCATGTGATGTTTGCTGCTTAGCTCCAGTTTTTGTGAGTTACTCTCTTTCTCTATGGCTGGATATTTTATATCAGAGCAGTTGGGGTTTAGGACGCGCGGGTCTGGTGAAGTGAGCTAGCCGCAATTTGCTCCTGGATCTGGAGCTTCAAACTGCTGTTTTACCCCACTGTCCCGGCAACCAGGTTAAGCTCGGCCTTGTGGGATGTGTAGTCTTTCAGGCATCGAGACTTCTGGAACCTTACGCTGTAATTGTTGAGTATGGAGAACCAATAAAACCACATTTACCGAACATATTTAATTTGTGGGTAGTCAAGTTTTAAAACGTGCCAATTTTTCTAAAATAATAATGGTGCGCTATTGCTTCACAACTCCGCGGTTGTGGGTTTGAATCTGGCCTCTGTTGTTTGTGTGTGTGGTGTTTTCATGCTCGCTGTCCGCTGCAGAATTTCCTCCGTCCATGGGTTTAGGTGAACTGACGCCTCAGAATTGCCCATAGAGTATGTTTGTGTGTAAATGTGCACACGGATGTGATTTGCAGGGTGTGTCCAGCTTCATTGCTGACTGCGAGCCTGTACCAGGTAAATGGTTTTGGAAAACGGATGGATAATACATATCGTGAAAGAGAGGTGCAGCCCAAATAATTCCCCCACCCTAATGAGTCCAGTCCAGCTGCCTGAGGTCTCGATTTCAGTGCAGCTGTATATGGTGTCAGATTTTCGTGTTTTTCAACAGGAGGCTCAGCCCAGCACCATCCCCAGCTGCTTCCTGTTAGTGCTTTAGCCCCGCCCACGTGGGCCTGGCTCCCCGGGCCGCGCTCTGCCAGCCGCCACAGGGAGGCGCCTCCCGCAATGCCGGGGTCGTGCTCCCTCTCAAAGCGCCACCCCCTCCTGACATGTGTTTCCCGTTAAAGGCAAAACATGATCAAAAGCGGCAGGGGGCACGGAGCCCCTCAAATCCATTATTTCAGGCGGTTCTGGCTGGCTCTAACTTTAGCTGAACATTGTTGATGTTTGACCGTGCGCCACTGCTGAGAGATGTATGGATTTAAAACAGTGATCAACAGATAGATATGTGTAGTGTTTGTTTTCTGGATGCGATCTCTTTTCACATGTGCTTTAACTTGATCCAGGTTGCGCATATGTTGGCCACGCCCATTAGTGTTTTGCATACGGCGGGAGATGGTTTAATCTCGACTCAACGGCCCGTGGCTGCAAGTTTTTAGTTTAGGTGATGAGCTTGGGCAGCCTTGGGCAATTTGATTGACGCTATGGGGAAAATGTCAGTTTTTAATTAAATTTTGTACACAAGCTTCTAATATATCCGCCATGGAAAGTTCACACAACCGCTTTCTGTGAAATGTGGTGAACCTTAAAAAGCCCCTGTCCTCCGCCTCCACCCTAATTACTGACATCTTATTCAGAGAACAAGCATTTGGCAGCTTTTTTTTTTCAGCGTAAGGTAGTTTAAATTCACTCCAGAAGGATCTTTTTCATCACAGACAAAATGTTGCTGTCTTTTGGATTATGGTCTAAAACTATAATAAATTACAAAGCATTTTTTTAAGAGATCAAGGTCTTAGAAAACTCGACCGAGAGATGTGCTTGAATAACACAGAGCAGCAGAGTAAGGAGGTGGTCACAGCCTTCTCATGCAGCAGCTGTTTGAGGTGTGTATTACACTTCACGTCGATCTCCAGTTGGTAGAAAGGTGCCTCCATCCATCACCTGGCGATAAATGTTTAATTGTTTATGTCCGGGCAGTGGGTGGAGGAGTCTCCGTGATCGGGGGTCGGGCCTCTTGGAAACGCCCTCATTCTTTCTGCGGTCTTTGTGCTTCTCTGTGGGCGGGCATGGGTCAAGCCAGACGCTTACCGTACACGACCAGCCTAAGCCAACAGGAATTTCCTGTTTCAGAGTCGCTGTAAATAAGCGGGAATGTGGGATGGCCTATTTTCTTGTCCTTTTTGAAAGATGATGAGTGTTTTTCGCCTGACTGCTGAGAAGCGGCCCGGTGTTGGTGCTGTCCTCCCTCTCTCCCCAAACGGAGTCCGGCCTGTCTTCGGCTCGTCGGGGAAGCGAAGCCAAACCCTCGCTGGGGGTCCCTGGATCAGTGTTATCTGTCTGGACCCAGAGTGTCATCATTTGTGGCCAAAACTGCCCCCTGCCTCCTCCTAACGCTGCACCATGACTCCCCCTGAGACGTGCAGCGTCCTGGTCTGTTTCTGACTGAAATCCAACAGCCGGCAACCAATGTTAATGCATATATGCTTTTTAACAGCCTTGGGAAATAGTGGGGGGAAAAAAACGGTTCACTAAATTGCTTGAAACATGAGTAATATCTGCCCTCTCTCCTATAGTTTAGAGTCAAATTTTCACACCCAAACATTAAACTCACTAATATTAAAAAGTGCATATATATATATATATATATATATATATATATATATATATATATATATATATATATAAATAAATAAAATATACACACACCTGATTCTATAACCAAACTCTGAAGAGCTGTGAAGATTCACGGTCTCACTTAATGAGTAAAAAGCTTTCAGAATCCTTCTAAATAAGTAAATGTATACTTGTTAAGGACACGGAAAGAGCTTTTTGCACAGTGCTATACAGCACAGACGGAAAATGCAGTTATTATAATACTGTTTTAAAGCTCTCACCTAGTTGCCAGGGAAACGTTCTTTTATCCAACAGTAGCTGGGGAGGGACATTTTTGCTAGTGTTTTGTGAGTGGGGCTCAGAGAGGGGCTGTTGGTGTAGCCGCAAGATGAAATGAACACACTCGCGCCTGTGACTTTGAGTTTTAAATTCCTGCTGTATAAGTGAATGCACTTTTTCCCCTCTCTTTAATGTAAGCTTTATGTAAAACCGGTCTGCCAGCCCATGAAATGCATGCTGAACTCTTCACCAGTCGGTGCTGTGGGGCTCGATGTCTGTGGCCTGTCGTACTCGGAGCGTGGGGCCTAATCTCATCTCCAGCTTCGATGAAGGGAGATTACACCGGGAGGGCTTGGTCCCGGGCTGTGGCTGGTGTTCTGGACAGTCTGCTTCTGCTGGTGGGGGCCCTCATGCATCATAATTTCCGAGAGAGTCACTGGATGTTGAAATCCAGATGGACTTATGCAGCAGGGAGTTTCCTGGGTAACATGAAACTTCGGATAGGGAAAGCCTTCAGATTTGGGAGAATTGTCCAGCAAAGTGTTACTGACATCGAGAGCTTCGTGTGGAATCGACAGCACACACACAGGAAAGTGAAAAGGACCGAAGTGTGCACTGGTACCTTCTGCTAAGGACACGTAACGTCAGTAAGGCTTTAATGCTTCTGCTGAGTCATGAGCAGCAGCAGATTTGATACTGAAGTACAAACCATTGTGGCAAGACAGTGAAAGACTGTGAAATCCACTGCTCTGTCAGGATAGTAATGGATTTTAAAACTTTATATTCAGTCAGGAATGATGGCATCAAAGATGTAGCAGAAATAACTGGGTAAGCCTGCAGGTAGAGTAACAGAGCTTGTAATGTACTCGACCTGGGTTTCATTTAAAAGGTAGCTGATGCTGTCATTAGCGCGTTTAACATTAAATGACACTTGGTTCCATTACACGTTTTCGGGGCGTTTGAGAGGTCGAGCGGAAGCGAAGAAACTGAGACGTCTCGGGGGAGACCTGAAGAAGCCTGCGATGGTGTTGCTTTAATGGGATTTGCTCTGGCCTTTGAAGGGCTCTTAGACGAAGTCCTTTGACCAAGGCCTTTAAAAATGTTCTTTAATGTTGGAGACCACACCGTTAAAAAGGAATACTCCTTTTGAGCAGCAGCTTAAAGAAACTCTGAATTGTGAAATCAGTCCGCTTTTGTAGGTGTCTACCAACTCATTGTGAAACCCGCAGAAATGTAAATGCAGTGTTTTCATTAAACAATTAAAAGCATATAGTTTATTATAACAACCCAGCGTCCTTAACTGGAAACTTGTAAATAAGTTTTATTTGCACTAATTGAACTAAACCATCTAATGATTACAGTGTATGTTTTTAGACTGTGCTAATCAGGTCTATTAAGACATAAGATTAATCCCTATTAAGATCTTAATGAGTGAGAATGAGAGTGAGCCAGTTATACTGGATAAATTATTCTCTTTTTTTTAAAAAAAAGAACCTGAAAAAAAGTTCTGCCTGAATGGATTGCTCGCGTTAAATAAAGCTGTTATTCTGGGCTTATGTAACCAGTGCCTGGGAGAATATCAGAAGGATCAAGATTCCCTGGATGCCATCGCCGGATTTCTGCTTCCTGGCCACTGACCATGGCCTTCTGCATATCCTCATGCTTGATGCCGAAGCGTTTCCTGCGACTGACGTGGGAAGTTGGCATCTCCTCTCCTCTTCCATCTTGGATCCCCATCACAGTGACATTTGAGCTTGTAGCATGGCATGGAAAATAACACAGCCCGTGCTTCCCTCACGTCAGACACGACGCTGCATTCATGGTGTTCTCCATGTCATCCTTCCCATAATCCCTCATTGCCTTTAGTGCATGAATGCTCAGCTTGCCTTCCTGTGGGTACCAATCGATGAACTGGTTCAGTGTCGGCTACCGATGGCTGTGCAATCGGAGAACTTGCTTTTTTTCAAAACGGAAGTATGTATGTGTTTCTTACCCTAAAAAGAGACGGTAAACCTGAGCTGTTACTGTCATTAGAGCATGATAGGAACAAATATCTTTATTCCTCTCACATTTATGCCTTCTGTGGCAAAATTGGTCTTGTTTTTGCACGTAGTATTAAAAAAAACCTAGTTGAATAAAGCAGGAATATAGGTGCATTATACTAAAATGACATTAATCGGAAATTTTCTCCTGATTAAAATAACCGTAAATATTATGCGTTCGATTCTCCTTCTGAGGTGTCACGCGGTAAACCTGGAGGGACATGCGCTCTTCATTATTAGCTTCTACTCAGACTTACCACAGCTTTCCAAGGGTGTATAAGTGGTAAAGGATATGTGTGTCCAGGGGCTGAATCCGTATCTGTCAGTGTGCCTCCAATTAGAGCACAGCCGGGAGATTATTTAGTCAGGGGAACCCAGAGCCGCGCCAGAAAACCGATTCCTATAGGATGAATGGTGTCAGTAGTAAGACTTCTGCGATCCGATTGGCTGCCAGCGTAGGACAAATTAATTTAGAGCAAAATGTTCTTTCCAATATATTCATTTCACTTTCTGTTGTTGTTCTCACAATGGAGGGTTAGGGAATAATTTAGCCCTGTCGGAACATGATCTTTTCACTGATGCTCTGACTCGGAATGGGAATGGCTTTCCCTAATAATCGGCTTTCAGCGCTTCCACTAACTTCTGCCGTAAGGCCTAATCCCGTTAGGTCGCTTCTCTTAAGGGTTCTACCCTGCAATCATCCCATTATAGATCCCCGGCTGAGGATCTGCAACAATTTATTTATCTATCACCGAAATCCATCAGCCAGGCTGGTTCTTCTTTGTTACCAATGATCTGCGCTTTGTAAAGTTAATAGACGATAATGGAATAGATAATGGAAGATTAAAAACGGGTCTAGAGTAACTTACCAGGTGTTTAGTGATTTGATTTAAAGTGGAAGTGCCTTCTGGGTGATTTATTTGCATATTCTCTTCTTAAATATTCACGATTTTTTTTTTGTCATCGCTGGTAGAGATTTCCTCAGAGACGGGAGCTGGAGCCTGGAACCAGACTGTGTCTCATCCTAATGTGTGGTCAACGTTCATGAAAACATTTCCAGGGATCTGTTCCGCCTCTAAGAGCTGCTCCCAGGAATCCCCCCCCCCCCCCCCCCCACCTTCTCGCATTGATGCCCCCACGCGGCCGCTGAGATGTCCGTTACGTAACGGGACAGCCGCTGCTCGCGAAACGGCGAGTCCGGCCTGAATAAGCCGCGTGGGGAAGCGTCCCTGTGCGGGTGCTCTCGTGGGGTCCTGTTTGAGAAAACGCAACAAAGGCTTAGTGGGTAATTGAAACATTTACATGAGAGTGCCCCCAGTAGGTGGGTGTGTCCTCTCGCTCACTTAGCATGACGGACTGATTAGTGGCCTAAGACGGGCCAGGCGCTCAGCGGGCTAAGTTGCTGTGCTCGTGATCAGAAGGTTGCCGGTTCAAGCCCGGACCTCAGCACAATGTTCACATATATGTGGGCCCTTAAGCAAGGCTCTTATCCCCCAGATCCAGGGGTGCTACATGCTGGCTCACCCTATGCTGTGACCCCACCCCACAAATTTGCTCTCAACTCTATGTTTTGTCTCATGGTGATTTAAGATGGGGTCGGCAAAGAGGAGCATTCCAGTGTACCTCTACTGATCACTGATGGTCCCCTCACAGGGCGGAGGGTGATGTGGGGGACATTCTAGTGTTTTGTAAATGGTCACATGATCAGGTTTGGATGAGTCTGGGGCTGTTTGCGTTGGAGTCTCCTGTAGGTTTCTATGGGATTCTGCCGCTCAGATCTCTCTGCTGTAGGTTAGGAAAAGCTCATTCCGCAACACAGGAGCATTTGTGGCCAACAGTGAGTTGATGCTGTCCAGACAGGGCTCAGGGTTGACCCCGAGGTCAGGGAAATGGAGGGGCCAGGTGGACGTGGTGTGGGAGGTGCGCTGAGATGTGAGTCATGCTGTTCAGCTGCTCTCTGGTGCACTTTAGAAGCGATGAAGATGGAATCTGATGTTCCTTGTGCTGCCTTGAGGGGACTGAGTCCTGCTGTGAGGTTTGTGAGGGAACACTTTCGTAACCAAGGTGAATGTTCCGGAAGATGCAAGGTCCAGATCTCCATGATTTCAGATCTAATCTGCCTGTAAATGGTATCTTACCGGGGTGATCGTTTAAAAAAAAAAAATCTTTAGCAGCGGCTAGTTTTCGAAATGATTGAGCTAAAGAGACGGGATTTGGGTGGGGGGGGGTGGAGCAGAGCCTTTAGTCATCACATCACGAGATTGAGCCCCCTCCGGTCCCCCCCACATGTCTGGGTCTTACCTAACATTGTGGCACAACTGCAATAAACTATTTAGAGATGGGCTATGGGTGGGTGTGTGCTGGTTCTATTTTCAGGCCTGCTACTCATGTAGAAGTACAATAATAAAGGTCATTTGGAGCTACCAGATTGCCCATAGGTGTGAAGGATGTGTATGAGTGTCCCCTGCAATGGGTTGGCACCCCACCCTGGGTTGATCCTTGTGCCTATAGCCCCCCAGGATAGACTCCGGATCCCATCGCCCTGAATGGAATAAATGATTACAGAAAATAGATGGATAAATATGCATGACATTAAAACAGATAACATTTTTTGTGAGCCGATTGTCCTTAACAGAGAATCGGTCTGGGATTTTTCAGCTTATGTGGCTCAGTTCAGGGTAGAAACACAGCAGACTGACTGCAGCACCATCGATCTAAACCCCTCCGCATCTGCAGTAAACCTGACACTTAAGCGTTTGGGACCATGTCTGCTAGATCTACTTGCAGTCACACTCCTGTTGTTTCACAGCTCAGATTTAATATTCTGCTTTAGGCTGGCGTGGTTTATCATTAATGAAATGTGATTATTGAAAGGGAGGGATGTAAATGTTCGGGGAAATCTCTCCGTTGCGTTCACTTTAGTTTTTCTTGTTTTGTTGACTAATTCATTTTTTTTTATTGACGATAAAACAAATTGTGTTGGAACCATCTGACACCACCTCGCTAGTTTTTGTTTTCTTTACTCCAGCTTTCTGTTGTTTGCTTTGAGTCCAATTAAAATGTTATCTTCTTAAAACTTTGTCTTTCACCCATGTCTGGTTTACAAACAAAAACCACCCCGATTTAGCAATTTTTTCCCCTGTTGGTATTTTAGTAGCTAATTATTGTAGACTTTTTCCCCTTTAAATAATTATTTTGGTTTCATGTTTTGGGCTCTGTGTAATTGCCTGTTTTTCCATACTTTCATGCTGTGCCAGTGGTACTGTTTACGAGGTCCATGGACTTGGCCAGCGCCTGCCTGCCGCTCTGCCCTGGCCTGTTTACGGATGTGCATTTTACGTCCCCCTGAGCTGAAATCAGGGAACAAAAAAAGAAGAAAACAGCACATTCTAATCAAATCAGTCAATCAGACTGTGTACAGGTTAGATGCACTGCCATCTATGAAATGTCCGTAACAGAATTTAAAGCAAGGATGTGAGGGAACTGAAAGTGAAAACTGAAAATAAGACTTTATGTAGATTCGTTGTGGATTACGCAAACTTTAAGAGACGTCGGTAACACTTCACTTAAACAGTCATCGCAATGCATTGCTGATACTTTTCGTAATGCATTATGATGCAGTGCATTCATAAAGTATACCATCTACAGGCAGATCAGATCTGAAATCATGGAGCTATGAACCTTGCATGTTCCGGAACATTCACCTTGGTTACGAAAGCTAATATTTAAAGTTATGGAAGTCTTATTTTTAAAAAGACATAACGCAGGTTTGTATTATGCATTATGAATGCTCTATGAAGCTGTGATCTATAATGCAGTACAGATACCTTCATAATGCATTATAATGGCTAATATAAACTATTATAATCCATTATGAAGGTATGTATAATGCATTATAGATGAAAACTTCATACAGCATCCATAATGCATAATAAACATGGCTATAATGTGTTATGCCTTTTTATAAATTGCTATAGCTGTGTTTATAATACTTTATGAATGTATTATAATGCATTATACATGACTGCTTTAAGTAAAGTATGAGTAGCATGCCATTTTGTTTTTGAATCCGAAGCCCTTGTAAGGCCGGGAAACTCCCTTTAAAGTGATTTGGAAGAAATTTGAATATTCATTACAATTATGCTGCAGACCCAACCCATCATCATCCGTAGCCTAAGCCAGTTGTGTGCAGCCAACTGTGAAAGGTGGAAGCGCCGACATTAGCCTGCTGCTGTCTTAAGTGAGGAAAATGAGGAGACGCCAACATATAACAACACGTTTTCATTTATTTAGCTGCCCACAGGACAGAATTTGTCTAAATTGTGGCGTGAAATTAAACTATGAAACGACTGACATTAGGCAGCTGACACCAGCTTATGTGCAGAAAAATAGCTTAAAACTTAAAAGACCTCGTGCCTGACTTTGGTGTAGCCCACACCTACATAGGCTTGGACTGTATTTTAATCTTACATGACATTACAGTCCATACATTATATCGTGGTATTTCTGAAGCAACACCATTTATTCATCGAGCACAGGGGGTCCCCACAATAAAAACTGCCGACAAAAATCCAAACGTCTCCAGACGGTGCTTTTCAGGTGTTTGGGAGTTACTGTATTGTCACATTCTTCTTCTGATTCACACATTACTTCACTAGTTACCTTTCTGGTTAGTTTCAGCCATTCTGGCTAGCTGAATTAATTAATGGAAGTCTGCCCCTAGTGGCAGATCCCTTATTCTACATTAAGCGACAAGGGCCATTAGGCAACGGAAAAATGAGGAAACGCATGTTGGCTTAACGGTTACCTACATAAATCTTCAAAACGGTAAACATGGATATCTGCCATCAAATATGTACAATTTCTTTTAAATCTGAGTTTCATTTGAGTAACGAAATACGACAACCGAGTCCAAGCTATGGGCGGATGGCTGGGAGAGCAGCATCTCCACGGCGTGGTGTGACTCGGTAAGGAGCACGGCGGTGCTTCTCGGAGCTGACGCTGACACCTCCTGAGTCTCTCTCTCAGCGATTCTGCCACATTTTCTCACCTTGGGTCCAGCTCCAGGGTTCCTATGGTTTCCTTTCACACCCGCACACCAGACCTGTTGTCTTTTCTTTATAGAGACCTTATTTGACAAAAAAACAAAAAACCGGCATTGAAGCCCATAAGTCCCTGAGACCCACCTTCGGTGCATCCTGCACGGCCCACAAGCAGATTCTGGAGCACGATCCGGCCGCTCCCCCATCTCGGAGGGGTCACAGTATAATATTATACCGCGCATCTATGGTCTGAGGTAAACATCCACTTTTGATCACACGTACGCTAAGGTGTCCCCCTTGGGCTCTCTGCAGGTTTACTTCATCTGATGTGAGGTAAAGATTCCCCTTCGCTTAAGCTGACATACAGAGTCGCAGCACTCCTCTTGGGGCATCGGGAGGGGGGGGCGGGGGGGGGGCTGATTCACTTGTAGTAGGCATGGTCAGGTGTGCATTGGATACAATTTAGGATGATCTCCAACATGTCCCTAAAAGCAGATTTATGCAATTATTATTAAATGCCCTATGCCTTTATTATTCAGAAATATGACCTATAATTTTCTACTAATGGTTTTATATTTCGATTGATTCCCTCTCTTGAAACTGGTTCAGTATCTGCGCCGCATTGAATCGCATTGGCATATTCTTTTGTTTCTCATTGTATTGTGTTGAGTGAAATCACGTCAGACCGCACTGCATCGCAATAGGAGTGAATCATATTGTATTGCATTAGTGGTTGCTGCATACGTATCTTCAATGTATCAGATCGCTGGCAATGCCGTGAGATGTGTATCGCAACGGTCTCGGCGATGGAAACTCGTATTCCTAATGCTGTAGGTGTTTAAACTGCTGCCATCCCCTTCCCTCGGCACTCCGGCGCATTAGGCATTCCAGGACCTGCATTCTCAGCCTCGCTCTCTGTTTCTGTCCGAGACAGTCCAGCGTCCATAAAAATAGGCTTTCCAGTTTTCTGGTACCATACAGGCGGTTCTGGGAACTCGACCTGCGTTGGGTACCTCTGGAGAGGTGCGGTTCTCACTGGACATGAATAAAGCAGCTGGAATGTCAGCAGACAGAGTCTTGGCGCGTCCGACTGCCGCAGAGGTGCTCCCTTCCTTCTCGTCCCGTGAACGTGCCTGGCTTCCCGAACCACGGCTGGACGCGCTGTTTATCCCAAACGTGCCCTAATTGCTAGAGTTTCAGACTGAGGCTTTGGAATTATTCAGTGGTGATAGAGCAGCTCAAATTTCCCCATTTTTAGGGATTCTGACTGAAGCTTGCCAAGCAGATTGAGACGGCCGTTGTCTGCCGTTTATGACTTAATTAACAGAGAAGAGCCATTCTACACCTGTGATCTGATTGGACGATTTCAAATGTCAGATGTGCACGTTAAGCATTTATTTATTAAAACTATCTGACTTCATGAACAATTTCCATGGTCATTGCATTGCAAAAACTGACAAAGAAGGAGCTATTGGATCTAGATTTGTTTTTTTATGCTTAATTTTCACATTGTTAAAACCCAGAATGTAAGAGAGTTTTTGTTCCTTATACTCTACGTAACCTCATGCGTCCTTGGCTCTGTGCAAGCTACTCTGTCTTTGGGTAGCATAAATCTTATCAAAAAATGCTTCGGACTTGAATGATAAGTACCATTAGCAAAGCATATGTTCATAGACCAACCCTGGTGAGCTTGCAGAAGGCAGGGTGTCAAATCATCTGAAAATAATAGCAATCAAAAGGCAACATTGGGAATGTTCAGCATTTATAAATATGTAACGAATCGCATTTTAGCCTGTCATCAATTAGGAATAATAGTTAGCATTTTGTTTTATTGGCTGCTACATTAATACTGTGTCCTATTGGAGATAGCAGATCATTTCTTCAGTACAAAATCTGGTTTCACAAGATAGAAATCCATAATTACCAGCTGCCCTTTCTCTTACCAGGGATACAGGAATGGGTTATAACTATATATAGGTACTCTATAGACTTTTATAATCTATGTTCAAATCTGGAGCTAAGCAATATCAACTTCTGAAGATTAACTTTCATATATCACATTTAATCCAGCCATTTGCCTAAGGTACTTTTAATGTATGTATTATGCATTAATGCATCCACCCAGCAGCAATGTGAAGAGTCAAGAAGCACTTTGACAGAGCTTTGAAGCTCAAGCCTAAAGATCTATGAGCTTCAATCATTTGGATGATCCCTGCTGTGTATTGCTTTCCATTGATGCCCTGTGGTAGGCTCACAGTGTTCACAGTCTAAACTGCCCAGGATGGCCTCTTAGAGCAGTATTTTCCAACCCAGTCCTCGGGGAACCCCCGGACAGTTCACGTTTTTGCTCCCTCCCCAGCTCCCAGCCAATCAGGAACACCGAATACCTGCTACAGGCGCGCTGGGAGCTGAGAGGAAGCAAAAACGCGGACTTGTCTGGGATTCCGTAAGGACCGGGTTGGGAAATACTGTATTAGAGGATAAATCGATGGAAGAGGTTCTTATAATGAGACCTGAGAACTTATGCTACTCTAAAAGTAAAGGACAGCACTTCTTGTAGTTGACAACTAAGCAAGCTGATAAGAAATGGGCTAGAGACTTAAATTTCCAGAAACACCTTCTCCTTGTACCTTTAGCAAATCTGCTTAGCCAGCATTGTCTCAGTACCCGACCCCCCTCTCTTATTAATGGGTAACCCAGCAAATTTTTTTCTCAGAAACCATGGGAGTCTAAGAAGTGATTAAACAATGTAATAGAGTGAAAATCTAGCGTTCATTTATCTTTTCCCCCAAAATCAATCCTACCGGTTTCTTTCGGAAGCGTGATATGACATCGGCGTGAATTCAGTGCCGCTCCCCTAAATAAATAATAATAACTTGGCGGGAATCTCTGTCTGACAGGGTTTGCATCACCCCTTGATGTTTTGTTTTCCTTCCCGAGAAAGGAAGGGCTAAATGTTTTTTAAGGGGGAAATGTACAGAGTGAGCTGAGAGTTGCATTTGAGTCGAAATCAATGACTCTTTCGTTGTATTTGGTTCAATAGAGATACGACCTTGTATCGGGATTCAGATTTAAAAGCAGCGGGAATATACTGTATGACATTTGCATCATGCAACCTATGAACAGTTCTTTGAGTTTCATGAGATTATTAAAAACTGTAGCTTTTCAAATTTCATAAATAAAACTGCACTAGTGATATTAAGAAAAATGGCCTGCTTTTTCTTGATATTGCCATAAATAAAACATAGTCATATAAATAATCTGTTTAGTATGATTTAATACTTAATGGTTAATGGAAAGAATGAGTATTGGTGAGTTAGCGCTGAAGGTCTTAGCCTCTGTAGTTTAGTTCAGAGAGAAGTTTTGTGCCGGGTCTGTGTGCTGATTGTTGGTGGAGTGATGGAGTTACGTCTGGTGTTTGGGGACAAGAGGCCTGTCTGGAGGAGTGTAACTGAAGCAGGCCGTCTGCCAGCAGATCTGACGGTTAACAGGATGGCCAGCGTTGGCCGTGACACGGACCGGCATGCTGGTGGGTTGGGTCCCGGGAGGAGCGCACTGATGCATCCTGGGAAGGCATCTGTCTGCCCGTGATGGAAAACTGTGGGTTG